>NC_062285.1:33887504-34557508 GCF_902655055.1 Lutra lutra | reverse complement strand
AGACAGTACAGAGCCCTAGTATGTGAGTTCCTTTACGGTGCCAAGAGGACAGTCTGTATTCAGGAAATCTACTTTGTCAAACACGCATTTGTGGCTTTGTCTCCCAAATGAGCAATGAACTTAGAACAAGGACGGACTCTTGTCAGGTTGGATACAGTGTGTGAAATGCAGGCTAAAGCTCTTGGGATCCAACTCTTATTTTGGCAGAGCACGACCTGTGGTCATCCAAGCTGTCTACCTACATCAAAATCGCATCAGCCGTTGTAACGGAAGTGTGCTAAAGGTGGACTCGCGACAGGGTTGAGGCTGTGGAAAGTTTGAAGCGCTAGGAATTGACGGAGTGGAAAACATGAAGAATCAAGTTCAGAGCCCTAGTATGAGACTTCCTTAATGGTGAGCACAAGAAGGTCTGTGTTCCAAAAAACCCCTTCAGTCACATACTCATTCGTGGCAGTGTCTTCCCAGTTGAGGAAAGAAGGTAGAAGAAGGGCGGACTGTAGGCAGGTTGGATACTGGGAATGAAGTGCAGGCTTCGGCTCTTAGGGGTCCAAAATCCATATTGGATGTACAGCAACTGTGGTCATCCACACTGTCTTCCTGGGTCGAAAACGCTTCCACTCGAGTGAGGAAAGTGAGCTTCAGTCGGAACTTGCGACAGCTTTGATGCTGTCGAAAGGTGGAAGCTTGTGGACCTGAAAGTGTGGAATCCTTGAATAGGCGAGTACAGGGCCCTTGTCCCAGACAATCATAACGGTGACCCTAGGATAGTCTGTGTTCAGGGATACTCCTTGAGGTGGGCACTCTATTGTGGCAGTGTCTTCCCAGTTGCAGAAAGAAGGTAGAATAAGGGAGGACACTGGGCAGGTGGAACACTGTGAGTGAAGCGCATTCTATGGCTCCTAGACGTCTACATCCTATCTTGGCAGAGCACTACCTGCGGTCATCCACACTGTCCAACTCTGTCCAAAATGCTTCAAACACCGTGAGGGAAGTGTGCTTAAGATGGATTCGTAACAGAGTTGAGGCTGTGGAAAGTTGGAAGCTGTTGGAACTGACTGAGTGGAAAACTTTAAGAGTCACGTACAGAGCCCTAGTTTGGGACTTCCTTAACTGTGTCCATCGGAATGTCTGTGTTCGGCAAAACTCCTTCAGTCAGACACCCTTTCGTAGCAGGGTCTTCCCAATTGAGGGAAGGACAGAGAACAAGTATGCATTCTGGTCCAGTTGGACAGTATGTGTGAAGTGCAGGCTACGGCACTTAGGGGCCCAAATCGTGTCTTGACCGAGCACCATCTGTGGTCATCCCATCATTCTACCATGTCAAAAACGCCTCAAACGTTGTGAGGAAGTTGTTCTGAAATTGATCCGTCAGGGGTTTGAGGCTGTGGAAAGTTGGGAGCTGTTCGAATTGACTGAGTGGAAACCATGAAGAGCCACGTACAGAACCCTAGTATGGCAGTTTCTTTATGGTGCCAAGAGGAAAGTCTGTATTCAGGAAAACTCCTTTGTCAGACACGCTTCGTGGTTTGTCTTCCCAATTTGAAGAACTTAGAACAAGGACGGACTCTTGTCAGGTTGGATACAGTATGTGAAGTGCAGGCTAAAGCTCTTAGGGGTCCAAAACTTATTTTGGCATTGCACGACCTGTGGTCATTCAAACTGCCTACCTACGTCAAAATCGCATCAGGCGTTGTAAGGGAAGTGTGCTAAAGAGGGACTCGCGACAGGATTGAGGCTGTGGAAAGTTTGAAGCAGTTGGAACTGACTGAGTGGAAAACATGAAGAATCAAGTACAGAGCCCTAGTATGAGACTTCCTTAACGGTGAGCATAGGAAAGTCTGTGTTCCAAAAAACACCTTCAGTCACACACTCATTCGTGGCAGTGTCTTCCCAGTTGAGGAAAGAAGGTAGAAACAGGGCGGACTGAAGGCAGGTTGGATACTGGGAATGAAGTTCAGGCTTCGGCTCTTAGGGTTCCAAAATCCATATTGGATGTACAGCAACTGTGGTCATCCACACTGTCTTCCTGGGTCGAAAACGCTTCCACTCGAGTGAGGAAAGTTTATCTTCAGCAGGACTCGCGACAGGTTTGAGGCTGTGGAAAGGTGGAAACTGTTGGACCTGAAAGTGTGGAATACGTGAATAGGCGAGTACAGGGCCCTTGTCCCAGACAATCATAACGGTGACCCTAGGATAGTCTGTGTTCAGGGATACTCCTTGAGGTGGGCACTCTATTGTGGCAGTGTCTTCCCAGTTGCAGAAAGAAGGTAGAATAAGGGAGGACACTGGGCAGGTGGAACACTGTGAGTGAAGCGCATTCTATGGCTCCTAGACGTCTACATCCTATCTTGGCAGAGCACTACCTGCGGTCATCCACACTGTCCAACTCTGTCCAAAATGCTTCAAACGTCGTGAGGGAAGTGTGCTTAAGATGGATTCGTAACAGAGTTGAGGCTGTGGAAAGTTGGAAGCTGTTGGAACTGACTGAGTGGAAAATATAAAGAGTCAGGTACAGAGCCCTAGTTTGGGACTTCCTTAACTGTGTCCATCGGAATGTCTGTGTTCGGCAAAACTCCTTCAGTCAGACACCCTTTCGTAGCAGGGTCTTCCCAATTGAGGGAAGGACAGAGAACAAGTATGCATTCTGGTCCAGTTGGACAGTATGTGTGAAGTGCAGGCTACGGCACTTAGGGGCCCAAATCGTGTCTTGACAGAGCACCATCTGTGGTCATCCCATCATTCTACCATGTCAAAAACGCCTCAAACGTTGTGAGGAAGTTGTTCTGAAATTGATCCGTCAGGGGTTTGAGGCTGTGGAAAGTTGGGAGCTGTTCGAATTGACTGAGTGGAAACCATGAAGAGCCACGTACAGAACCCTAGTATGGCAGTTTCTTTATGGTGCCAAGAGGAAAGTCTGTATTCAGGAAAACTCCTTTGTCAGACACGCTTCGTGGTTTGTCTTCCCAATTTGAAGAACTTAGAACAAGGACGGACTCTTGTCAGGTTGGATACAGTATGTGAAGTGCAGGCTAAAGCTCTTAGGGGTCCAAAACTTATTTTGGCATTGCACGACCTGTGGTCATTCAAACTGCCTACCTACGTCAAAATCGCATCAGGCGTTGTAAGGGAAGTGTGCTAAAGAGGGACTCGCGACAGGATTGAGGCTGTGGAAAGTTTGAAGCAGTTGGAACTGACTGAGTGGAAAACATGAAGAATCAAGTAGAGAGCCCTAGTATGTGACTTCCTTAACGGTGAGCACAGGAAGGTCTGTGTTCCAAAAAACACCTTCAGTCACATACTCATTCGTGGCAGTGTCTTCCCAGTTGAGGAAAGAAGGTAGAAGAAGGGCGGACTGTAGGCAGGTTGGATACTGGGAATGAAGTGCAGGCTTCGGCTCTTAGGGGTCCAAAATCCATATTGGATGTACACCAGATGCGGTCATCCACACTGTCTTCCTGGGTCGAAAACGCTTCCACTCGAGTGAGGAAAGTGAGCTTCAGCAGGGACTCGCGACAGGTTTGAGGCTGTCGAATGGTGGAAGCTGTTGAACCTGAAAGTGTGGAATACGTGAATAGGCGCGTACAGGGCCCTTGTCCCAGACAATCATAACGGTGACCCTAGGATAGTCTGTGTTCAGGGATACTCCTTGAGGTGGGCACTCTATTGTGGCAGTGTCTTCCCAGTTGCAGAAAGAAGGTAGAATAAGGGAGGACACTGGGCAGGTTGAAGACTGTGAGTGAAGCCCATTCTACGGCTCCTAGACGTCTGCATCCTACCTTGGCAGAGCACTACCTGCGGTCATCCACATTGTCTAACGCTGTCCAAAATGCTTCAAACGACGTGAGGGAAGTGTGCTTAAGATGGATTCGTAACAGAGTTGAGGCTGTGGAAAGTTGGAAGCTGTTGGAACTGACTGAGTGGAAAATATAAAGAGTCAGGTACAGAGCCCTAGTTTGGGACTTCCTTAACTGTGTCCATCGGAATGTCTGTGTTCGGCAAAACTCCTTCAGTCAGACACCCTTTCGTAGCAGGGTCTTCCCAATTGAGGGAAGGACAGAGAACAAGTATGCATTCTGGTCCAGTTGGACAGTATGTGTGAAGTGCAGGCTACGGCACTTAGGGGCCCAAATCGTGTCTTGACAGAGCACCATCTGTGGTCATCCCATCATTCTACCATGTCAAAAACGCCTCAAACGTTGTGAGGAAGTTGTTCTGAAATTGATCCGTCAGGGGTTTGAGGCTGTGGAAAGTTGGGAGCTGTTCGAATTGACTGAGTGGAAACCATGAAGAGCCACGTACAGAACCCTAGTATGGCAGTTTCTTTATGGTGCCAAGAGGAAAGTCTGTATTCAGGAAAACTCCTTTGTCAGACACGCTTCGTGGTTTGTCTTCCCAATTTGAAGAACTTAGAACAAGGACGGACTCTTGTCAGGTTGGATACAGTATGTGAAGTGCAGGCTAAAGCTCTTAGGGGTCCAAAACTTATTTTGGCATTGCACGACCTGTGGTCATTCAAACTGCCTACCTACGTCAAAATCGCATCAGGCGTTGTAAGGGAAGTGTGCTAAAGAGGGACTCGCGACAGGATTGAGGCTGTGGAAAGTTTGAAGCAGTTGGAACGGACTGAGTGGAAAACATGAAGAATCAAGTACAGAGCCCTAGTATGAGACTTCCTTAACGGTGAGCACAGGAAGGTCTGTGTTCCAAAAAACCCCTTCAGTCACATACTCATTCGTGGCAGTGTCTTCCCAGTTGAGGAAAGAAGGTAGAAGAAGGGCGGACTGTAGGCAGGTTGGATACTGGGAATGAAGTGCAGGCTTCGGCTCTTAGGGGTCCAAAACCCATATTGGATGTACAGCAACTGTGGTCATCCACACTGTCTTCCTGGGTCGAAAACGCTTCCACTCGAGTGAGGAAAGTGAGCTTCAGCAGGACTCGCGACAGGTTTGAGGCTGTCGAATGGTGGAAGCTCTTGGACCTGAAAGTGTGGAATACGTGAATAGGCGCGTACAGGGCCCTTGTCCCAGACAATCATAACGGTGACCCTAGGATAGTCTGTGTTCAGGGATACTCCTTGAGGTGGGCACTCTATTGTGGCAGTGTCTTCCCAGTTGCAGAAAGAAGGTAGAATAAGGGAGGACACTGGGCAGGTGGAACACTGTGAGTGAAGCGCATTCTATAGCCCTTACACGTCTACATCCTATCTTGGCAGAGCACTACCTGCGGTCATCCACACTGTCCAACTCTGTCCAAAATGCTTCAAACACCGTGAGGGAAGTGTGCTTAAGATGGATTCGTAACAGAGTTGAGGCTGTGGAAAGTTGGAAGCTGTTGGAACTGACTGAGTGGAAAATATGAAGAGTCACGTACAGAGCCCTAGTTTGGGACTTCCTTAACTGTGTCCATCGGAATGTCTGTGTTCGGCAAAACTCCTTCAGTCAGACACCCTTTCGTAGCAGGGTCTTCCCAATTGAGGGAAGGACAGAGAACAAGTATGCATTCTGGTCCAGTTGGACAGTATGTGTGAAGTGCAGGCTACGGCACTTAGGGGCCCAAATCGTGTCTTGACAGAGCACCATCTGTGGTCATCCCATCATTCTACCATGTCAAAAACGCCTCAAACGTTGTGAGGAAGTTGTTCTGAAATTGATCCGTCAGGGGTTTGAGGCTGTGGAAAGTTGGGAGCTGTTCGAATTGACTGAGTGGAAACCATGAAGAGCCACGTACAGAACCCTAGTATGGCAGTTTCTTTATGGTGCCAAGAGGAAAGTCTGTATTCAGGAAAACTCCTTTGTCAGACACGCTTCGTGGTTTGTCTTCCCAATTTGAAGAACTTAGAACAAGGACGGACTCTTGTCAGGTTGGATACAGTATGTGAAGTGCAGGCTAAAGCTCTTAGGGGTCCAAAACTTATTTTGGCATTGCACGACCTGTGGTCATTCAAACTGCCTACCTACGTCAAAATCGCATCAGGCGTTGTAAGGGAAGTGTGCTAAAGAGGGACTCGCGACAGGATTGAGGCTGTGGAAAGTTTGAAGCAGTTGGAACTGACTGAGTGGAAAACATGAAGAATCAAGTAGAGAGCCCTAGTATGTGACTTCCTTAACGGTGAGCACAGGAAGGTCTGTGTTCCAAAAAACCCCTTCAGTCACATACTCATTCGTGGCAGTGTCTTCCCAGTTGAGGAAAGAAGGTAGAAGAAGGGCGGACTGTAGGCAGGTTGGATACTGGGAATGCAGTGGAGGCTTCGGCTCATAGGGGTCCAAAATCCATATTGGATGTACAGCAACTGTGGTCATCCACACTGTCTTCCTGGGTCGAAAACGCTTCCACTCGAGTGAGGAAAGTGAGCTTCAGCAGGACTCGCGACAGGTTTGAGGCTGTCGAATGGTGGAAGCTCTTGGACCTGAAAGTGTGGAATACGTGAATAGGCGAGTACAGGGCCCTTGTCCCAGACAATCATAACGGTGACCCTAGGATAGTCTGTGTTCAGGGATACTCCTTGAGGTGGGCACTCTATTGTGGCAGTGTCTTCCCAGTTGCAGAAAGAAGGTAGAATAAGGGAGGACACTGGGCAGGTTGAAGACTGTGAGTGAAGCCCATTCTACGGCTCCTAGACGTCTGCATCCTACCTTGGCAGAGCACTACCTGCGGTCATCCACATTGTCTAACGCTGTCCAAAATGCTTCAAACGACGTGAGGGAAGTGTGCTTAAGATGGATTCGTAACAGAGTTGAGGCTGTGGAAAGTTGGAAGCTGTTGGAACTGACTGAGTGGAAAATATAAAGAGTCAGGTACAGAGCCCTAGTTTGGGACTTCCTTAACTGTGTCCATCGGAATGTCTGTGTTCGGCAAAACTCCTTCAGTCAGACACCCTTTCGTAGCAGGGTCTTCCCAATTGAGGGAAGGACAGAGAACAAGTATGCATTCTGGTCCAGTTGGACAGTATGTGTGAAGTGCAGGCTACGGCACTAAGGGGCCCAAATCGTGTCTTGACAGAGCACCATCTGTGGTCATCCCATCATTCTACCATGTCAAAAACGCCTCAAACGTTGTGAGGAAGTTGTTCTGAAATTGATCCGTCAGGGGTTTGAGGCTGTGGAAAGTTGGGAGCTGTTCGAATTGACTGAGTGGAAACCATGAAGAGCCACGTACAGAGCCCTAGTATGTGAGTTCCTTTACGGTGCCAAGAGGAAAGTCTGTATTCAGGAAATCTACTTTGTCAGACACGCTTCGTGGTTTGTCTTCCCAATTTGAAGAACTTAGAACAAGGACGGACTCTTGTCAGGTTGGATACAGTATGTGAAGTGCAGGCTAAAGCTCTTAGGGGTCCAAATCTTATTTTGGCAGAGCACGACCTGTGGTCATCCAAGCTGTCTAACTAGTTCAAAATCGCATCAGGCGTTGTAAGGGAATTGTGCTAAAGGTGGACTCGCGACAGGGGTGAGGCTGTGGAAAGTTTGAAGCAGTTGGAACGGACTGAGTGGAAAACATGAAGAATCAAGTACGGAGCCCTAGTATGAGACTTCCTTAACGGTGAGCACAGGAAGGTCTGTGTTCCAAAAACCTCCTTCAGTCACACACTCATTTGTGGCAGTGTCTTCCCAGTTGAGGAAAGAAGGTAGAAGAAGGGCGGACCGTAGGCAGGTTGGATACTGGGAATGAAGTTCAGGCTTCGACTCTTAGGGGTCCAAAACCCATATTGGATGTACAGCAACTGTGGTCATCCACACTGTCTTCCTGGGTCGAAAACGCTTCTACTCGAGTGAGGAAAGTGAGTTTCAGCAGGGACTCGTGTCAGGTTTGAGGCTCTGGAAAGGTGGAAGCTTTGAACCTGAAAGTGTGGAATACTTGAATAGGCGTGTACAGGGCCCTAGTCCCAGATATCCATAGCGGTGACCCTAGGATGGTCTGTGTTCAGGGAATCTTATTGAGGCAGACACTCATTTGTGGCAGTGTCTTCCCAGTTTCAGAAAGAAGAGAGAATAAAGACGGACACTGGGCAGGTTGAACACTGTGAGTGAAGCGCATTATATGGCTCTTAGACGTCTACATCCTATGTTGGCAGAGCTCTACCTGCGGTCATCCACACTGTCTAACTCTGTCCAAAATGCTTCAAACCTCGTGAGGGAAGTGTGCTTAAGATGGATTCGTAACAGAGTTGAGGCTGTGGAAAGTTGGAAGCTGTTGGAACTGACTGAGTGGAAACCATGAAGAGCCATGTACAGAGCCCTAGTTTGGGACTTCCTGAACGGTGTCCATCGGAATGTCTGTGTTCGGCAAAACTCCTTCAGTCAGACACCCTTTCGTAGCAGGGTCTTCCCAATTGAGGGAAGGACAGAGAACAAGTATGCATTCTGGTCCAGTTGGACAGTATGTGTGAAGTGCAGGCTACGGCTCCTAGGGGTCCAAATTGTATGTTGACAGAGCACAATCTGTGGTCATCCCATCTTTCTATCATGTCACAAATGTCTGAAACGTTGTGAGGGAATTTTTCTGAAATGGATTCGTCAGGGGTTTGAGGCTGTGGAAAGTTGGGAGCTGTTGAACCTGACTGAGTGGAAACCATGAAGAGCCACGTACAGAGCCCTAGTGTGGGAGTTCCTTTACGGTGCCAAAAGGAAGGTCTGTATTCAGGAAAAATCCTTTGTCAGACACGCATTCGTGGCTTTGTCTTCCCAAGTGAAGAACTTAGAACAAGGACGGACTCTTGTCAGGTTGGATACAGTGTGTGAAGTGCAGGCTAAAGCTCTTAGGGGTCCAAATCTTATTTTGGCAGAGCACGACCTGTGGTCATCCAAGCTGTCTACCTACGTCAAAATCGCATCAGGCGTTGTAAGGGAAGTGTGCTAAAGATGGACTCGCGACAGGGGTGAGGCTGTGGAAAGTTTGAAGCAGTTGGAACTGACTGAGTGGAAAACATGAAGAATCAAGTAGAGAGCCCTAGTATGTGACTTCCTTAACGGTGAGCACAGGAAGGTCTGTGTTCCAAAAAACCCCTTCAGTCACATACTCATTCGTGGCAGTGTCTTCCCAGTTGAGGAAAGAAGGTAGAAGAAGGGCGGACTGTAGGCAGGTTGGATACTGGGAATGCAGTGGAGGCTTCGGCTCATAGGGGTCCAAAATCCATATTGGATGTACAGCAACTGTGGTCATCCACACTGTCTTCCTGGGTCGAAAACGCTTCCACTCGAGTGAGGATATTAGGCTTCAGCAGGGACTCGCGACAGGTTTGAGGCTGTCGAATGGTGGAAGCTGGTGGACCTGAAAGTGTGGAATACGTGAATAGGCGAGTACAGGGCCCTTGTCCCAGACAATCATAACGGTGACCCTAGGATAGTCTGTGTTCAGGGATACTCCTTGAGGTGGGCACTCTATTGTGGCAGTGTCTTCCCAGTTGCAGAAAGAAGGTAGAATAAGGGAGGACACTGGGCAGGTTGAAGACTGTGAGTGAAGCCCATTCTACGGCTCCTAGACGTCTGCATCCTACCTTGGCAGAGCACTACCTGCGGTCATCCACATTGTCTAACGCTGTCCAAAATGCTTCAAACGACGTGAGGGAAGTGTGCTTAAGATGGATTCGTAACAGAGTTGAGGCTGTGGAAAGTTGGAAGCTGTTGGAACTGACTGAGTGGAAAATATAAAGAGTCAGGTACAGAGCCCTAGTTTGGGACTTCCTTAACTGTGTCCATCGGAATGTCTGTGTTCGGCAAAACTCCTTCAGTCAGACACCCTTTCGTAGCAGGGTCTTCCCAATTGAGGGAAGGACAGAGAACAAGTATGCATTCTGGTCCAGTTGGACAGTATGTGTGAAGTGCAGGCTACGGCACTTAGGGGCCCAAATCGTGTCTTGACAGAGCACCATCTGTGGTCATCCCATCATTCTACCATGTCAAAAACGCCTCAAACGTTGTGAGGAAGTTGTTCTGAAATTGATCCGTCAGGGGTTTGAGGCTGTGGAAAGTTGGGAGCTGTTCGAATTGACTGAGTGGAAACCATGAAGAGCCACGTACAGAACCCTAGTATGGCAGTTTCTTTATGGTGCCAAGAGGAAAGTCTGTATTCAGGAAAACTCCTTTGTCAGACACGCTTCGTGGTTTGTCTTCCCAATTTGAAGAACTTAGAACAAGGACGGACTCTTGTCAGGTTGGATACAGTATGTGAAGTGCAGGCTAAAGCTCTTAGGGGTCCAAAACTTATTTTGGCATTGCACGACCTGTGGTCATTCAAACTGCCTACCTACGTCAAAATCGCATCAGGCGTTGTAAGGGAAGTGTGCTAAAGAGGGACTCGCGACAGGATTGAGGCTGTGGAAAGTTTGAAGCAGTTGGAACTGACTGAGTGGAAAACATGAAGAATCAAGTAGAGAGCCCTAGTATGAGACTTCCTTAATGGTGAGCACAGGAAGTTCTGTGTTCCAAAAACCTCCTTCAGTCACACACTCATTCGTGGCAGTGATTTCCCAGTTGAGGAAAGAAGGTAGAAAAAGGGCGGACTGTAGGCAGGTTGGATACTGGGAATGAAGTTCAGGCTTCGGCTCTTAGGGGTCCAAAATCCATATTGGATGTACAGCAACTGTGGTCATCCACACTGTCTTCCTGGGTCGAAAACGCTTCCACTCGAGTGAGGAAAGTGAGCTTCAGCAGGGACTCGCGACAGGTTTGAGGCTGTCGAATGGTGGAAGCTCTTGGACCTGAAAGTGTGGAATACGTGAATAGGCGAGTACAGGGCCCTTGTCCCAGACAATCATAACGGTGACCCTAGGATAGTCTGTGTTCAGGGATACTCCTTGAGGTGGGCACTCTATTGTGGCAGTGTCTTCCCAGTTGCAGAAAGAAGGTAGAATAAGGGAGGACACTGGGCAGGTGGAACACTGTGAGTGAAGCGCATTCTATGGCTCCTAGACGTCTACATCCTATCTTGGCAGAGCACTACCTGCGGTCATCCACACTGTCCAACTCTGTCCAAAATGCTTCAAACGACGTGAGGGAAGTGTGCTTAAGATGGATTCGTAACAGAGTTGAGGCTGTGGAAAGTTGGAAGCTGTTGGAACTGACTGAGTGGAAAATATAAAGAGTCAGGTACAGAGCCCTAGTTTGGGACTTCCTTAACTGTGTCCATCGGAATGTCTGTGTTCGGCAAAACTCCTTCAGTCAGACACCCTTTCGTAGCAGGGTCTTCCCAATTGAGGGAAGGACAGAGAACAAGTATGCATTCTGGTCCAGTTGGACAGTATGTGTGAAGTGCAGGCTACGGCACTTAGGGGCCCAAAGAACAAGTATGCATTCTGGGTCCAGTTGGACAGTATGTGTGAGTGCAGGCTACGGCACTTAGGGGCCCAAATCGTGTCTTGACAGAGCACCATCTGTGGTCATCCCATCATTCTACCATGTCAAAACGCCTCAAACGTTGTGAGGAAGTTGTTCTGAAATTGATCCGTCAGGGGTTTGAGCGCTGTGGAAAGTTGGGAGCTGTTCGAATTGAACTGAGTGGAAACCATGAAGAGCCACGTACAGAACCCTAGTATGGCAGTTTCTTTATGGTGCCAAGAGGAAAGTCTGTATTCAGGAAAACTCCTTTGTCAGACACGCTTCGTGGTTTGTCTTCCCAATTTGAAGAACTTAGAACAAGGACGGACTCTTGTCAGGTTGGATACAGTATGTGAAGTGCAGGCTAAAGCTCTTAGGGGTCCAAAACTTATTTTGGCATTGCACGACCTGTGGTCATTCAAACTGCCTACCTACGTCAAAATCGCATCAGGCGTTGTAAGGGAAGTGTGCTAAAGAGGGACTCGCGACAGGATTGAGGCTGTGGAAAGTTTGAAGCAGTTGGAACTGACTGAGTGGAAAACATGAAGAATCAAGTAGAGAGCCCTAGTATGTGACTTCCTTAACGGTGAGCACAGGAAGGTCTGTGTTCCAAAAAACCCCTTCAGTCACACACTCATTCGTGGCAGTGTCTTCCCAGTTGAGGAAAGAAGGTAGAAGCAGGACGGACTGTAGGCAGGTTGGATACTGGGAGTGAAGTGCAGGCTTCGGCTCTTAGGGGTCCAAAACCCATATTGGATGTACACCAGCTGTGGTCATCCACACTGTCTTCCTGGGTCGAAAACGCTTCCACTCGAGTGAGGAAAGTGAGCTTCAGCAGGACTCGCGACAGGTTTGAGGCTGTCGAATGGTGGAAGCTCTTGGACCTGAAAGTGTGGAATACGTGAATAGGCGAGTACAGGGCCCTTGTCCCAGACAATCATAACGGTGACCCTAGGATAGTCTGTGTTCAGGGATACTCCTTGAGGTGGGCACTCTATTGTGGCAGTGTCTTCCCATTGGCAGAAAGAATAGAGAATAAGGACGGACACTGGGCAGGTGGAACACTGTGAGTGAAGCGCATTCTATGGCTCCTAGACGTCTACATCCTATCTTGGCAGAGCACTACCTGCGGTCATCCACACTGTCCAACTCTGTCCAAAATGCTTCAAACACCGTGAGGGAAGTGTGCTTAAGATGGATTCGTAACAGAGTTGAGGCTGTGGAAAGTTGGAAGCTGTTGGAACTGGCTGAGTGGAAAACATTAAGAGTCAAATACAGAGCCCTAGTTTGGGACTTCCTTAACTGTGTCCATCGGAAGTTCTGTGTTCCAAAAAACACCTTCAGTCACACACTCATTAGTGACAGGGTCTTCCCATTGGATGAAAGAAGGTAGAAGCAGGACTGACTGTAGGCATGTTGGATACTGGGACTGAAGTGCAGGCTTCGGCTCTAAGGGATCCAAAACCCATATTGGATGTACTCCAACTGTGGTCATCGACACTGTTTTCTTGGGTCGAAAACGCTTCCACTCGAGTGAGGAAAGTGAGCTTCAGCAGTGACTCATGACAGGTTTGAGGCTGTGGTAAGGTGGAAGCTGTTGATCCTGAAAGTGTGGAATTCGTGAATAGGCATGGAAAGGGCCCTAGTCCCAGACATCCATAGCGGTGACACTAGGATGGTCTGTGTTCAGGGAAACTCCTTGAGGTGGACACTCATTTGTGTCAGTGTCTTCCCAATTTCAGAAAGAAGATAGAATAAGGACGGACACTGGGCAGGTTGAAGACTGTGAGTGAAGCGCATTCTATGGCTCTTAGACGTCTACATCCTATCTTGGCATTGCACGACCTGTGGTCATTCAAACTGCCTACCTACGTCAAAATCGCATCAGGCGTTGTAAGGGAAGTGTGCTAAAGAGGGACTCGCGACAGGATTGAGGCTGTGGAAAGTTTGAAGCAGTTGGAACTGACTGAGTGGAAAACATGAAGAGTAACATACAGAGCCCTAGTATGGGACTTCCTTAACGGTGAGCACAGGAAGGTCTGTGTTCGAAAAAACACCTTCAGTAACACACTGATTCGTGGCAGTGTCTTCCCAGTTGAGGAAAGAAGGTAGAAGGAGGACGGACTGTAGGCAGGTTGGATACTGGGAGTGAAGTGCAGGCTTCGGCTCTTAGGGGTCCAAAATCCATATTGGATGTACAGCAACTGTGGTCATCCACACTGTCTTCCTGGGTCGAAAACGCTTCCACTCGAGTGAGGAAAGTGAGCTTCAGCAGGACTCGCGACAGGTTTGAGGCTGTCGAATGGTGGAAGCTGGTGGACCTGAAAGTGTGGAACACATGAATAGGCGCGTACAGGGCCCTAGTCCCAGACAATCATAACGGTGACCCTAGGATAGTCTGTGTTCAGGGATACTCCTTGAGGTGGGCACTCTATTGTGGCAGTGTCTTCCCAGTTGCAGAAAGAAGGTAGAATAAGGGAGGACACTGGGCAGGTTGAAGACTGTGAGTGAAGCCCATTCTACGGCTCCTAGACGTCTGCATCCTACCTTGGCAGAGCACTACCTGCGGTCATCCACATTGTCTAACGCTGTCCAAAATGCTTCAAACGACGTGAGGGAAGTGTGCTTAAGATGGATTCGTAACAGAGTTGAGGCTGTGGAAAGTTGGAAGCTGTTGGAACTGACTGAGTGGAAAATATAAAGAGTCAGGTACAGAGCCCTAGTTTGGGACTTCCTTAACTGTGTCCATCGGAATGTCTGTGTTCGGCAAAACTCCTTCAGTCAGACACCCTTTCGTAGCAGGGTCTTCCCAATTGAGGGAAGGACAGAGAACAAGTATGCATTCTGGTCCAGTTGGACAGTATGTGTGAAGTGCAGGCTACGGCACTTAGGGGCCCAAATCGTGTCTTGACAGAGCACCATCTGTGGTCATCCCATCATTCTACCATGTCAAAAACGCCTCAAACGTTGTGAGGAAGTTGTTCTGAAATTGATCCGTCAGGGGTTTGAGGCTGTGGAAAGTTGGGAGCTGTTCGAATTGACTGAGTGGAAACCATGAAGAGCCACGTACAGAACCCTAGTATGGCAGTTTCTTTATGGTGCCAAGAGGAAAGTCTGTATTCAGGAAAACTCCTTTGTCAGACACGCTTCGTGGTTTGTCTTCCCAATTTGAAGAACTTAGAACAAGGACGGACTCTTGTCAGGTTGGATACAGTGTGTGAAGTGCAGGCTAAAGCTCTTAGGGGTCCAAATCTTATTTTGGCAGAGTACGACCTGTGGTCATACAGCCTGTACCTATGTCAAAATCGCATCAGGCCTTGTGAGGGAAGTGTGCTAAAGTTGGAGTTGCGACAGGGTTGAGGCTGTGGATAGTTTGAAGTAGTCGGAATGGACTGAGTGGAAATCATGAAGAATCACATACAGAGCCCTAGTATGAAATTCCTTAATGGTGATCACAGGAAGGTCTGTGTTCTAAAAACAATTCCTTCAGTCACACACTCATTCGTGGCACTATCTTCCCAGTTGAGAAAGAAGGTAGAAGAAGGATGGACTGTAGGCAGGTTGGATACTGGGAAAGAAGTGTATTTTTTGGCTCTTAGGGGTCCAAAACCCATATTGGATGTACACCAACTGTGGTCAACCACACTGTCTTCATGTGTCTAACGTTTCAAATCGTGTGAGGAATGTGAGCTTCAGGAGGGATTCATGACAGGCTTCAGGCTGTCGAAAGGTGTTAGATGTTGGACTTGAAAGTGCGGAATACATGAATAGGCGCATTCAGGGCCCTAGTCTCAGACATCCATACCGGTGTACATAGGATGGTTGAATTCAGGGAAACTCCTTCAGGCGGACACCCATTTGTGGCAGTGTCTTCCCAGTAGCAGAAAGAAGATAGAATAAGGACGGACCCTGGGCAGGTTTAATACTGTGCTAAGCGCATTCTATGGCTCTTAGACGCCTACATCATATCTTGGCAGAGCACTACCTTTGGTCATTCACACTGTCTAACTCTGTCCAAAATGCTTCAAACGTCTTGAGGAAAGTGTGCTTTGGACGTACTAGGGACAGGTTTGAGACAGCCAGAAGCTGGAAGGTGTTGGAATTGACTGTGTTGACAACATGAAGAGTCGCGTGCCGCACCCGCACCAGCGACTGTGCAGCATGGCAAGCAAATCGCTTCAATGGCTGCTAGTCCAAGGGTACGTGCCTGAAGTGGCTAAGCCCTCTGGTATTGGGTCGCAGAAGCTCCCAAGAAGCTGTGTTCCACTCCTGGGGACCTGCTGGGCCGCATTCAGCACCTGGGTGTTTCTTATCACCATTGCTTTAGGCTTATTGTTTCTTGGCAATCGCTCTCAAACAACAGAACTGTTACAAATAAAGACTCTGATCTAGGTCAAGCTTTAATCATTATGCTTAAGAATTCTTCGGGGTCTTTTGGGGAAATTTTAGACGCCTTACAAAAGTTAGAACTAGGAAGACTTACAAGAAATAGGAATAAGAGATCCACACAAAGTGAAACTAAAAGTAAACACGATAAGGATGAAGATTATTATAAACATTTAGGATTAAAAGTACGTCGGGGAAATCACACATTGCAAGTAGAGATTGGGGGAAAATGGTGGACGCCTGGCACGTATACAGGTCCTTATAAATTGCAACCCACTAATGCACTAATTCCTTACACAGGAATATATGATTCAAGCCTCACGCGGTGGGTTACTCATAAGGGAAGAAAAATAAAATATAGTTCCCTAAATAGATGGACAAAGGTACAATTAATCAATATCCGTTAGGTCAGTTCGCCCCGCTGAAGGGACTAAATAGGCAATAGGAAACTAGTCAAAACCACATGTCCAGCAAGTATAACCTCAGGCTGAATAGCTATTGTTTAGGCTAACTTTAGGCTAATACGTAACCAAATGTTAGGCTATTCTGAGTAAGAAACATCATATTTGATCCTGTGCCAATGTTCCATGTACAATGCATATAAAAATTGATATTCACCGCAATAAATCGCAGCAGCTGATACACGCCTTGAGTGTGCCTCTCTGTCTGCCACGCCGAATCCACCCCATGCCTGCTTATCCAAGGATCCCCCCGCAGACTCACCGCTGACAGTCCGCGGCAGTCGCGTACAGGGCTCTTACCGGTGACCATAGGACGGTCTCTGCTCAGAGAAATTCCTTCAGGCGGACACCCATTCATGGCAGTGTCTTCGTAGTTAAGGAATAAAGTCAGAACAAGGACGGAGTTTGGGCAGATTGGATACTGTGAGTGAAGTGCCGTCTACAGCTCTTGGGGGTCCAAAATTTATCTTGGCAGAAATGAACTCTGGTAATCCGTACCTTCTACTTATGAGGAAAAAGCATCGAACGTCGTGGGAAATTATGATTTAGAATGGACTCATGACAGGTTTGAGGCTCTTGAAAGTTAGAAGCTGTTGGAATTGACTGTGTTGGAAACATGAATAGCTGCGTACAGGGCCCTAGGCTCAGATATCCATAACGGTGAACATAGGAGGGTCTGTGTTCAGGAAAACTCCTTCATTTGGACACCCATTCATTGCAGTGTCTTCCCAGTTGAGGAAAGAAGCTAGAACAAGGACATACTGTGAGCAGGTTGGATAATGTGTGTGAAATGCCACTAGGGCTCTTAAGGGTCTAAGAAATATATTGGCAAAGCATGACCTGTGGTCATCCGCACTGTCTTCCTATGTTGAAAACGCCTCAAACGTAGTGAGGGAAGTTTGCTTTAGGACGGACCTGTGACTGGTTTGTGGCTGTGGAAAGTTGGAAGCTGTTGGAACTGAGTGGAAAACATAAAGGTCAGGTACAGAGTCCAAGTATGGGACTTCCTTAACTGTGACCATAGGAAGGTCTGCATTCAGGAAAACTCCTTCAGTCAGACACCCATTTGTGGCAGTGTTTTCCCAATTGAGAAAAGAACTTCGAACAAGGTCGGACTCTAGACAGGTTGGATTCTGTGTGTTAAGTTCAGGCTACGGCTCTGAGAGGTCTAAATCGTATTTTGGCAGAGCCTGATCTGTGGTCATCCAAACTGTCTACCAATGTCAATAACGCCTCAAATGTTGTGAGGGAAATGTGCTTATGATGGATTCGTAACAGCATTGATGCTGTGGAAAGTTGGAAGCTGTTGGAACTGACTGAGTGGAAAACATGAAGAAGCAAGTACAGAGCCCTAGTATGAGACTTCCTTAATGGTGAGCATAGGAAGGTCTGTGTTCCAAAAATCTCCTTCATTTACACACTCATTTGTGGCACTGTCTTCCCTGTTGAGGAAAGAAGCTAGAAGAAAAACGGACTCTGGGCAGGTTCGATACTGTGAGTGAAGTGCAGCCTACCGCTATTAGGGGTCCAAGACATATATTGGCAAAGCATGCCCTGTGGTCATCCGCACTGTCTTCCTATGTCGAAAATGCCTCAAACGTTGCAGGGAAGTGTGCTTTAGGAATGACCCGCGACAGGGTAGAGGCTGTGTAAGTTGGAAGCTGTTGGAACTGAGTGTAAAACATAAAAAGTCAGGTACAGAGCCCTAGTATGAGACTTCCTTAACTGTGACCATAGGAAGGTCTGTGTTCCAAAAACTCCTTCAGTCACACATGCATTTGTGGCAGTGTTTTCCCAGGTGAGGAAAGAAGATAGAACAAGGATGGACTCTAGGCAGGTTGGATACTGGGAGTGAAGTGCAGGCTTCGGCTCTTAGGGGTCCAAAACCCATATTGGATGTACACCAACTGTGGTCATCCACACTGTCTTCCTGGGTCAAAAACGCTTCCACTCGTGTGAGGAAAGTGAGCTTTAGCAGGGACTCGTGACAGGTTTGAGGCTGTGGAAAGGTGGAAGCTGTTGGACCTGAAAGTGTGGAATAAATGAATAGGCGCATACAGGGCCCTAGTCTCAGACATCCATACCGGTGAACATAGGAATGTCTGTGTTCAGGGAAACTCCTTCAGGTGGAAACTCATTTGTGGCAGTGTCTTCCCAGTTGCAGAAAGAAGATAAAACAAGGACGGACACAGGGCAGGTTGGGTACTGTGAGTAAAGTGCATTAAACGGCTCTTAGGCTTCTACATCATATATTGGCAGAGCATCACCGGTGGTCATATACACTGTCTAACTCTGTCCAAAATTCTTCAAATGTCATGAGGGAAGTTTGCTCTTGGACAGACTAGGGACCGGGATGAGGCTGTAGGAAGGTGGACGGTGTTACAACTGATTTGTTGAAAACATGAAGAGTATTGAACAGGGCCCCAGTTTTGGACGTCCCTAGCAGAGAACATAGGAAGGTGTCTTATCAGGCAAATTCCTTCAGGCATACACACAATCATGGCAGTGTCCTCTCAGTTAAGGAAAGAAGATAGAACGAGGATGTACTCTGGGAATATTAGATACTGTGTGTGAAGTGCAGGTTACAGCTCTTAGGGGTCCAAATCGTATTTTGGCAGAACATGACCTGTGGTCATCCAAACTGTCTCCCTATGTCAAAAAAGCCTCAAACGTTGTAAGGGAAGTGTTCTTCAGATGGGCTTGCAACAGGGTTGAGGCTGTGGAAAGTTGGAAGCTGCTGGAACTGACCGAGTGGAAAACATAAAGAGTCATGTACAGAGCCCTAGTATGAGACTTCCTGAACGGTGAGCATAGGAAGGTATGTGTTAATAAAAATGCAGTCACCCTCTCATTTGTGGCTTTATCTTCCCAATTGAGGAAAGAAGATAGATCAAGGACGGACTCTAGGCAGATTGGATCCTGTGAATGAAGTGCAGGCTTTGATGCTTAGGTGTCCAAAACCCATATTGGAAGTACACGAACTGTGGTCATCCACACTATCTTCCTGTGTCGAAAACACTTCAAATAGTGTGAGGAAAGTGAGCTTTATGAGGGACTCACGACAAGGTTGAGGCTGTCAAAGGGTGGAAGCTGTTGGACCTGTATGTGTTGAAACCATGAATAGGCGCGTACAGGGCCCTAGTCTCAGACATCCATACCGGTGAACATAGGAAGGTCTGTGTTCAGGGAAACTCCTTCAGGCAGAAACCCATTTGTGGCAGTGTCTTCCCAGCTGCAGAAAGAAGATAGTACAAGGGCGGACACTGGGCAGTTTGGGTTCTGTGAGTGAAGTGCATTCTACGTCTCTTAGGCATCTATATCATATATTGGCAGAGCACCACCTGTGGTCATCCACACTGTCTAACTGTCCAAAATGCTTCAAACGTCATGAGGGAAGTGTGTTCTTGAACAGACTAGGGACAGCGACGAGGCTGTCGGAAGATGGACAGTGTTGGAACTGACTTGTTGTAAACATGAAGAGTAGTGAACAGGGCCCCAGTCTCGGTCGTCCATATCAATGACCATAGGAAGGTGTCTGATCAGGCAAATTCCTTTAGGCGTACACACAATCATGGAAGTGTCCTTTCAGTTGAGGAAAGTAGATAGAACGAGAATCGTCTCTGGCAGTAGGATACTGTGTGTGAAGTGCAGGCTTTGGCTCTTAGGGGTCCAAATCATATTTTGGCTGAGCCCGACCTTTGGATATCCAAACTGTCTACCTATGTCAGAAATGCCTCAAACAGGGGCGCCTGGGTGGCTCAGTGGGTTAAGCCGCTGCCTTCGGCTCAGGTCATGATCCCAGGTCCTGGGTTCGAGCCCCACGTCGGGCTTTCTGCTCAGCGGGGAGCCTGCTTCCTCCTCTCTCTCTGCCTGCCTCTCTGCCTACTTGTGATTTCTCTCTGTCAAATAGATAAATAAAAAATCTTAAAAAAAAAAAAAAAAGAAATGCCTCAAACATTGTGAGGGAAGTGTGCTTTGCGATGGACTCGCATCAGGGTTGAGGTTGTCGAAACGTGGATGCTGTTGGAATTGACTTGTTCAAAACATGAAGAGTCGCGTACAGGACCAAGTTCAGACATCAATATTGGTGACGATAGGAACGTCTGTGTTCAGGGATTCTACTTCAGGCAGACACCCATTCATTACAGTGTCTTCCCAGTTGAGGAAAGAAGTTAGAACAAAGACATACTCTGGGTAGATTGGAAACTGTGAGTGAAGTGCAGGCTACGGCTCTTAGATGTCTGAAACATATTTTGGCAGAGCAACACCTGTGGTCATCCACACTGTCTAGGTTTGTCGAAAACGCTTCAACGTCATGAGGGAAGTCTGCTTTAGGATGGTCTCTCCACAGTGTTGAGAACATGAAGAGTCGCGTACAGGGTCCTAGGCTCAGACGACTATACAAGTGATGAAGAAAGGTCTGTGTTCAGGAAAATTCCTTCAGGTGGACACCCATTCGTGGCCGTGTCTTCCCAGTTGTGGAAATAAGAGAAGAAGGACGGACTCTGGGCAGTTTGCATACTGTGTGTGAGGTGCTGTCTACAGATCTTAGGCATCGAATCCTATATAGGCTGAGCACGACCTCTGGTCATCAACACTGTCTACCTCTGTGGAATATGCTTCAAATGTCCTCAGGGATGTGTCTGTTAGGACGGACTCACTACTGGGTTGAAGCTGTGCAAAGTTGGAAGTTGTTGGACCTCTCTGTGTTGAAATATGAAGAGTGGTGTACAGGGCACTATCGGTGACCATAGGATGGTCTCTTTTCAATGAAAATCCTTCAGGCGGACACGGATTCATGGCAGTGTCTTCTAACTTGAGGAAAGAAGATAGAACAAGGATGGACTTGGGGCAGGTTGGATATTGTGTGTGAGGTGACATCTATGGCTCATAGGTATCAAATCATATATTGGCAGAGCACTACCTTTGATCATCCATACTGTCTACCTCTGTCGAAAACGCTTCAAACGTCATGAGGGACATGTGCTTTAGATCGGACTCATGGCAGGGTTGATGCTATTGAAAGGTGGAAGCTGTTGTAACTGACTGTGTTGAAATCATGAAGAGTCGCATATAGTGCCGGTCTCGGACGTCCATACCGATGACCATGGAAGGTCTGTGTTCAGTTTAACTTCTTAAGATGGACACCCATTCTCAGCACTGTCACCCCATTTGAAGAAAGAAGATAGAACAAGGACGGACTCTAGGTAGTTTGGATCCTGTTAGTCAAATACAAGCTGCAGTGCTGAGGCTTCAAAAACGTATATAAGATGAGCAAGAACTTGGTCATCCAAAGTGTCTACCTCTGTGCAAAAAGCTTCAAATGTGTGGAAAGTGGGCTTCAGGTCAGATTCGCGACAGTTTTGAGATGACGAATAGTGGAAACTGTTGGAACTGACTTGTGGAAAGCATGAAGATTGGCTTACAGGGCCCTAGTCTCAGACATCCATATCGTTGACCATAGAAAGATCTGTGTTCAGGAAAACTTCAGGTGGACACCCAATCGTGGATGGTCTACCCAGTTGAGGAGCAATGATAGAACAAGGATGGACTCTCAGCAGGTTGGAGACTAGTGTTAAGTGCCAAGTACGGCTCTTAAATTCCAAAACGCATATTTGAGGAAAATGAACTGTGGTCATCCAAAACGTCTACCTCTGTTGAATATGCTTCACAAGTCATGAGTGAAGTGTAATTTAGGATGTACTCACGATTGTTTTGAGTCGGTCAAAACGTGGAAGCTCTTGTAACAGACTGGGGTGAAAATATAAGGAGTCCAATACAGGGCCCAATCTTGGATGTCCATAACGGTGAACAAATGAATGTCTGGGTTCAGTGAACTATATTCAGTCAGATACTCATTTGTGGCAGTGTCTTCCCAGTTGAGGAAAGAAGATAGAACAAGGAGGATCTGGCTAAACATTCTCTGGTGTAGACAGTGGAGATTTCATGTACCCGAATCCAGACCTGTGTTCTGAACATCATTGTTTCGTTGGAAAGGCAGCGTTGGGGGGTTCGCACGACTTGGGGGAGGGGCAGAGTGACAGAATTTCGAGGAGACTACCCCAAAAAACATGCAGCAGGACAAGGATTATTTTAAGATTTTTTTTAATATTTATTTGACAGAAAAATCAAAAGTAGGCAGAGAGGCAGGCAGAGAGAGAGGGGAGGAGGAGGCAGGCTCCCTGCTGAGCAGAGAGCAAGAATTCGAGACTTCATTCCAGAAGCCTGGGATCATGACTTGAACGGAAGGCAGAGGCTTTAACCAGTGAGCCAACCAGACAACCCCCACAGAAATTTCTTATTCGTGATGAGGGTAGCTAGCTAGGAAAGTGTGCTTGCTAGTACCTTCCTTTTCGACATCATCCCATGCTCCTCTATACTAAAGAAATCTGGCCCTCGCTATCACTTCCATGCATTGCTTCTCATTCCATACTAGCTTCAGGCCTGAGGCCATTCGAATCCTGTGTCTCAGGGAACCTGGGAGTCTGGCCGAGACCTTGGGCCTGTACATTCTGTTGGACCCAAGGATCCGCTACCATCTGGTCTAAGAAATACGTGGACATGGGGAGGGATAGGGGATTGTCCTATGGCATCAGAGGCTGGGCTGGGGTTCTCAGGGACACCTGGCCACATTTCTGTGGACAACGGAAACAGAGTTAATACAACTGTCAGATTGATTTCGTTCCCATTGGAATGGACCACATTGGCCCTCCTATCGTTATTATCCCAAGCTTGATGAATTTCGAACCTTCCCTTGGCTTCCATTCCTGGGATTATGGAGCTCTCATGCACACAGCCAGCCCGTCACTACACGCAGGACCCCGACGTAACCTACACTGCTCAACTGCCACACCCAAGTCTCTTGCAGGAGAATGAATCACAAGCCTTGCAGGGAAACATAGAAAACCATCCCCAAGTTCACCACACGGATAAACACACACACCCACGCATACACCCACACACACAATGCATGCAAACCAAAACGCACACCACACAACCATTGAAAACAATTCACTGCACACATACAGCATTCACACCCATTGAATCGATCTCCATGCAACAGAGTCACCCCCAAAACGCCCCATACGTTCTACATGTATATGTCGCTGCTATGGAACGTCAATGTTACAAAAAAACTCAGCGAAGGCACACAGAGTCCATATCCTACCTAAACTAATACGCACGACCGACACCACACGCCTACTTCATGGACGACACACTCCCCTCGCCTGGACCCACAAACACATCACATGTACACCTCACACACACAACACCTCTGTCACAAGAACACATGGTCAAACACCCAAACAAAGCCTACAGGCGTCCACCCCACAAAAGCGAGACACGCCACAAACACACACAGGCGGACATCACCCATGCACCACACCACTACTTTAGGCAGGACACACACAGGACCCACAAAACGTCCCACGACCCCAAGCATGTATACCATGAAGAAATTCAAGAAAGGGAACACACAATACCGTGAAGTGTCACTCCAAACCTACAACACCAACACGGGGAAGGCCCCTAGAGACAGGTACCAACCTTATACCACAACCACACATCGACTGTGAAAACCCATGAACACCACACACAGCACTCAGAGCACACACACACACACACACACACACACACACACCCCAGAAGCGCAGCCGACACATGCAACAACTCTCTCACTGGCACATGACAGCTCCAACAGATGCCATCCCTCCAGCGCCAGCACACACCTCATGCCATCCAAACTATGCCCAGCAGAATCACCCCCACACACCCCACACTGAAACCACGTCTGGAACACGCATCCAACCGATTCATACCACTCACCGCTGTCCCGTCTGGCGCACGTCCATCACAAACCATATACACATGACACAGAGAACCTAGAGAACACACACCCACACAACTATCCACATCACTGAGACCACACACACGACCCTAGATTCCACACTCACGACACGTATTCCACCCAGAACACATATCTCCTGCCCCCGCCACCCATACAAAACACAAACGCATCACTGCACCACCAAGACCGTGCTGTCCAACTACTCCCCTCACACACACTCCACTGGCAGCAAAGGAATGGCGGCACTTTCAGCACCCACAAGCCGTGTATCCATCCACTGCCTACCTACCAAAACTCGACCCCTCACCCACACCTCACGTCACTACATTGTACCACACGAATTCCTCATATTCATTACACACACCCAGACAGATGCCAAACACACACAGTGAACCCAGGACCAAAGCAACACATACAGCCATCCGTTACGTGGGTCAATGCACACTGCACAGACAGCATAAATTACGTGCATACACTCCATATGCAGGGGTCACATCACAACACACACCACTTCTATACCAGAACCGCACAACAATTAGCCCACCCACAAGCACGCCATGCCCACACAACACAAACACCATACACACACCGCATTTCACCACGCACACCAGGCATCTCCCACAAGCATACCACACAGAGACCACATGAATGGGCAACCCCCACACACCACGCACACACCGCAGATACCCCAAACTCAGCCCACCTAGTCCACCCTAATCGGCACCGCACACACAACCGAAGAAACGAACACAAAAAACCCTCACACAACACATACCCCACTAACACAGCGCATGGATATCACGCATACACACCACCTAACCCCCACCTATAGGCACTGAGAAACATCAAATATCCACCATAGGAAACACATCTCCATCACACACCAACGCCACGGAAAACGCACAAGACACACACCATATCCATCGGACTCGTGAGCTGTAAGCACTCAACACACATCTAGCACAGAGATACACTCACTGGTTCAGCACACCTATGGAAAACACACAACCCCTCAAGAGTCAGAACACTGTCAGATTCATACCACGCTGAAACAACACCAACCACACAGTCAAGCGCGTGCGCGCACACACACACTCACACACACACACACAAACACAGAGTTCAGCTTCCTTCTTGGGTGGCTGGTGTCAGCCTGCTTATGCATAGCCAGGTTGTCTCCTTCCCCAGGCTGACTGACATGCCTTCATGAGGAAGAAAAGTTTGTTCACACCTGCCCAGAATGCTGCATGGCAGGGCCTGCTCTAAAAGAGCACTTGCTGGTAGAGTGCACTGAGTCCAGGGCCCAAACACTAGAGAGTCGCCCCCCAAAGCATCCCAGTTCTCCCTGAGACCCTCCTAATGGTAGTCAGTACGGGAAGGACAGGAAAAGGAGCCACGGCCAGAAGCTTTCATTGTCTTTTGGCAGAAAAGACCCAGGCCGCTTGCTGACAGGGTTCCCGGGTGTAGCCACTGGGCGTTCCCTTTGCCCGAGCCCACAGCTGTTTCTTATTCGTGATATGGGGAGCGCGCTAGGAAAGTGTGCTTGCTAGTGCCTTCCTTTTCGACATCATCCCATGCTCCTCTGTACTGAAGAAATCTGGCCCTCTCTATCCACTTCCATGCATTGCTTCTCATTCCATACTAGCTTCAGGCCTGAGGCCATTCGAATCCTGTGTCTCAGGGAACCTGGGAGTCTGGTCGAGACCTTGGGCCTGTACATTCTGTTGGGCCCCAGGATCCGCTACCATCTGGTCTCAGAAATACGTGCACATGGGGAGGGATAGGGGATTGTCCTATGGCATCAGAGGCTGGGCTGGAGGTTCTCAGGGACACCTGGTCACATTTCCGTGGCCAAGGGAAACAGAGTTAATACAACTGTCAGATTGATTTCGTTCCCATTGGAATGGACCACATTGGCCCTCCTGTCGCTCTTCTCCCAAGCTGGCTGAATTTCGAACCTTCCCTTGGCTTCCATTCCTGGGATTATGGAGCTCTCATGCACACAGCCAGCTCTCACTTGTCGGTGGCAAGTTTCCCTGGTGGTCCTGTGCTCAGCGAGAGCAGTCAGGGTCAGCTATTGCCAAGGAATCTTTGGCTCCCGCTTGTGACTGCATGCTGCTTGGCTGCAGGGAGTAAGGACTGGAATGGGTGGTCAGCTGACTCTATCCCTTGACTGGCTCTGATGCCTCCGTTCTGAAGACCGGACGTCGAGGGCGGGCAGAGTATTCTGCCGGTCCTGGTGAGGCCTTTTTCCGAGCATAATGAGGGACAATTGATCGAAGGCCCTGTTGCACACACAGGAGCTTCCACAGAGAGTAATCCACCACTGCTTCCCCTGAACGACGGCTATGTCTAGTCACTGGCTTGAAGGGCGGGGAAATATCCCAGGCCAGACGCGGTTCTTCTCTTTTCTAAAAGAGGAATGGAAGCCTCTGCCTAACCAACTCTCTGG
Source organism: Lutra lutra (assembly GCF_902655055.1). Classification (NCBI taxonomy): domain Eukaryota; kingdom Metazoa; phylum Chordata; class Mammalia; order Carnivora; family Mustelidae; genus Lutra; species Lutra lutra. The sequence continues at coordinate 34,531,051 of NC_062285.1, read as the reverse complement.
TGTAGCGAGTGAAGATTTCCCGTCGCCTGAATACAGACTTGTGTCGTAGTCCTGAGAAAGTCACCTCGTTGTGAGACTGGGCTAGTGCTTCCATTCTGAACATCGTTGTGTTGGGAAGGCGGCGTTGGGGGCAGTGTGCACGACTTGGGGGAGGGGCAGAGTGACAGAATCTTCGTGGAGACTCCCCCACAGAGCACGCCGCAGGACAAGGACGTTCCATCCCACCACCCATGAAACCATGACCTCGGCCGCAACCAAGAGGCAGATAATGAACGCACAGAGCCGGCCAGGTGCTGCTATCTTTCTCTCTTTTTCTGAAACTAGAGGGGCCCTACGAATCATTCCGCGTCCGTGTCAAAGAGCCATATGCTCCCTAGAAAGAGGAGACACCCACAGACTTCTCAGGACTGTGGTTATGTTGCAGCGCAGGACCCCTCCCAGTTGGGTTTCAGAACACCTGGCACATGCGGAAACGTCAGGTGTCTGAAGAGGCTCGGCAGGGAACATCGGTGGATGGGCCACACGAGCGGTTTGGATGAGAGCTGGCCTGATTCCTGGGGCCAGGGGAAACAAACTGAGTGGTCTCCTTCCCTGGTTGAATTTTCTGTTTGTTGGCCCTTCTGGGCAGATCCCCATAAAAGGCACTCCCGTCACCTTCCACATTTCAAACTGTGCTTGGCTCACGTTCAGGGGTCATGGAGCTCTCACTCGCACAGAATCGTCCCCTGTTTGGATGAATCCTCGCTTTCTTTCTGAGTACAGCCACCATAGTTGGTGTCTGATATTGCCCCACCAAACGATGGTCCTCCAACCCAGTGCAGGCTCTGCGTAAGGTCCAGTGCTTAGGGAACCAATGATTAGCCATACAATCCCCAAACACATGCCGTCTCTCACTGACTGCACTGTATAGGACACATAGCAAGGCACACCCCGCGGGACCCAGCAAGGCCCTGTACTCTGACGCATTCCATCACACGCCACAGCACCAAGTGCACATACCCACCATGCACAACCCATCGCCTGCCGACACCGCACCAAGAGATCCCACACACAGCACACATACAAACTACACCCATAGGCCACAAAGAGACCTCACCCCTACAGGCATACAGCACACACACACCCCTCCCAGGGAGAACACTGACATGGACAAGGCCCTCAATCGTCACACAGAGAACTCACAGAAGACACATACCCCACACACGGCAAACCTACACCACACGCACTCACATGCATATAACCACGCCGTCACAACACGCACGGCCCCGATGCAACCTACACCGCTCAACTGCAACACCCAAGTCTCTTGCAGGACAATGAACCACAAGCCTTGCAGGGAAACATAGAAAACCATCCCCAAGCTCACCACAGTCACAAACACACACACCCACGGACACACCCACACACACATTGCATGCAATACACAATGCACATCACACCCCCATCGAAAACCATTCACTGCACACATACAGCGTTCACACCCATTGCATCGATCTCCATGCAACAGAGTCACCCCCAAGACCCCCATACGTTCTACACGTATACGTCGCTGGTATGGAACGTCGATGTTACACACAAACTCAGCGAAGGCACACAGAGTCCATATCCTACCTAAACTAACACGCACGACCGACACCACACGCCTACTTCATGGACGACACACTCCCCTCGCCTGGACCCACAAACACATCACACGTACACCTCACACACACAACACCTCTGTCACAAGAACACATGGTCAAACACCCAAACAAAGCCTACAGGCGTCCACCCCACAAAAGCGAGACACGCCACACACACACACACACAGGCGGACATCACCCATGCACCACACCACTACTTTAGGCAGGACACACACAGGACCCACAAAACGTCCCACGACCCCAAGCTTGCATACCACGAAGAAATTCAAGAAAGGGAACACACAATACCGTGAAGTGTCACTCCAAACCTACAACACCAACACGGGGAAGGCCCCTAGAGACAGGTACCAACCTTATACCACAACCACACATCGACTGTGAAAACCCATGAACACCACACACAGCACTCAGAGCACACACACACACACACACACACACACCCCAGAAGCGCAGCCGACACATGCAACAACTCTCTCACTGGCACATGACAGCTCCAACAGATGCCATCCCTCCAGCGCCAGCACACACCTCATGCCATCCAAACTATGCCCAGCAGAATCACCCCCACACACCCCACACTGAAACCACGTCTGGAACACGCATCCAACCGATTCATACCACTCACCGCTGTCCCGTCTGGCGCACGTCCATCACAAACCATATCCACATGACACAGAGAACCTAGAGAACACACACCCACACAACTATCCACATCACTGAGACCACACACACGACCCTAGATTCCACACTCACGACACGTATTCCACCCAGAACACATATCTCCTGCCCCCGCCACCCATACAAAACACAAACGCATCACTGCACCACCAAGACCGTGCTGTCCAACTACTCCCCTCACACACACTCCACTGGCAGCAAAGGAATGGCGGCACTTTCAGCACCCACAAGCCGTGTATCCATCCACTGCCTACCTACCAAAACTCGACCCCTCACCCACACCTCACGTCACTACATTGTACCACACGAATTCCTCATATTCATTACACACACCCAGACAGATGCCAAACACACACAGTGAACCCAGGACCAAAGCAACACATACAGCCATCCGTTACGTGGGTCAATGCACACTGCACAGACAGCATAAATTACGTGCATACACTCCATATGCAGGGGTCACATCACAACACACACCACTTCTATACCAGAACCGCACAACAATTAGCCCACCCACAAGCACGCCATGCCCACACAACACAAACACCATACACACACCGCATTTCACCACGCACACCAGGCATCTCCCACAAGCATACCACACAGAGACCACATGAATGGGCAACCCCCACACACCACGCACACACCGCAGATACCCCAAACTCAGCCCACCTAGTCCACCCTAATCGGCACCGCACACACAACCGAAGAAACGAACACAAAAAACCCTCACACAACACATACCCCACTAACACAGCGCATGGATATCACGCATACACACCACCTAACCCCCACCTATAGGCACTGAGAAACATCAAATATCCACCATAGGAAACACATCTCCATCACACACCAACGCCACGGAAAACGCACAAGACACACACCATATCCATCGGACTCGTGAGCTGTAAGCACTCAACACACATCTAGCACAGAGATACACTCACTGGTTCAGCACACCTATGGAAAACACACAACCCCTCAAGAGTCAGAACACTGTCAGATTCATACCACGCTGAAACAACACCAACCACACAGTCAAGCGCGTGCGCGCACACACACACTCACACACACACACACAAACACAGAGTTCAGCTTCCTTCTTGGGTGGCTGGTGTCAGCCTGCTTATGCATAGCCAGGTTGTCTCCTTCCCCAGGCTGACTGACATGCCTTCATGAGGAAGAAAAGTTTGTTCACACCTGCCCAGAATGCTGCATGGCAGGGCCTGCTCTAAAAGAGCACTTGCTGGTAGAGTGCACTGAGTCCAGGGCCCAAACACTAGAGAGTCGCCCCCCAAAGCATCCCAGTTCTCCCTGAGACCCTCCTAATGGTAGTCAGTACGGGAAGGACAGGAAAAGGAGCCACGGCCAGAAGCTTTCATTGTCTTTTGGCAGAAAAGACCCAGGCCGCTTGCTGACAGGGTTCCCGGGTGTAGCCACTGGGCGTTCCCTTTGCCCGAGCCCACAGCTGTTTCTTATTCGTGATATGGGGAGCGCGCTAGGAAAGTGTGCTTGCTAGTGCCTTCCTTTTCGACATCATCCCATGCTCCTCTGTACTGAAGAAATCTGGCCCTCTCTATCCACTTCCATGCATTGCTTCTCATTCCATACTAGCTTCAGGCCTGAGGCCATTCGAATCCTGTGTCTCAGGGAACCTGGGAGTCTGGTCGAGACCTTGGGCCTGTACATTCTGTTGGGCCCCAGGATCCGCTACCATCTGGTCTCAGAAATACGTGCACATGGGGAGGGATAGGGGATTGTCCTATGGCATCAGAGGCTGGGCTGGAGGTTCTCAGGGACACCTGGTCACATTTCCGTGGCCAAGGGAAACAGAGTTAATACAACTGTCAGATTGATTTCGTTCCCATTGGAATGGACCACATTGGCCCTCCTGTCGCTCTTCTCCCAAGCTGGCTGAATTTCGAACCTTCCCTTGGCTTCCATTCCTGGGATTATGGAGCTCTCATGCACACAGCCAGCTCTCACTTGTCGGTGGCAAGTTTCCCTGGTGGTCCTGTGCTCAGCGAGAGCAGTCAGGGTCAGCTATTGCCAAGGAATCTTTGGCTCCCGCTTGTGACTGCATGCTGCTTGGCTGCAGGGAGTAAGGACTGGAATGGGTGGTCAGCTGACTCTATCCCTTGACTGCCTCTGATGCCTCCGTTCTGAAGACCGGACGTCGAGGGCGGGCAGAGTATTCTGCCGGTCCTGGTGAGGCCTTTTTCCGAGCATAATGAGGGACAATTGATCGAAGGCCCAGTTGCACACACAGGAGCTTCCACAGAGAGTAATCCACCACTGCTTCCCCTGAACGACGGCTATGTCTAGTCACTGGCTTGAAGGGCGGGGAAATATCCCAGGCCAGACGCGGTTCTTCTCTTTTCTAAAAGAGGAATGGAAGCCTCTGCCTAACCAACTCTCTGGTGTAGCGAGTGAAGATTTCCCGTCGCCTGAATACAGACTTGTGTCGTAGTCCTGAGAAAGTCACCTCGTTGTGAGACTGGGCTAGTGCTTCCATTCTGAACATCGTTGTGTTGGGAAGGCGGCGTTGGGGGCAGTGTGCACGACTTGGGGGAGGGGCAGAGTGACAGAATCTTCGTGGAGACTCCCCCACAGAGCACGCCGCAGGACAAGGACGTTCCATCCCACCACCCATGAAACCATGACCTCGGCCGCAACCAAGAGGCAGATAATGAACGCACAGAGCCGGCCAGGTGCTGCTATCTTTCTCTCTTTTTCTGAAACTAGAGGGGCCCTACGAATCATTCCGCGTCCGTGTCAAAGAGCCATATGCTCCCTAGAAAGAGGAGACACCCACAGACTTCTCAGGACTGTGGTTATGTTGCAGCGCAGGACCCCTCCCAGTTGGGTTTCAGAACACCTGGCACATGCGGAAACGTCAGGTGTCTGAAGAGGCTCGGCAGGGAACATCGGTGGATGGGCCACACGAGCGGTTTGGATGAGAGCTGGCCTGATTCCTGGGGCCAGGGGAAACAAACTGAGTGGTCTCCTTCCCTGGTTGAATTTTCTGTTTGTTGGCCCTTCTGGGCAGATCCCCATAAAAGGCACTCCCGTCACCTTCCACATTTCAAACTGTGCTTGGCTCACGTTCAGGGGTCATGGAGCTCTCACTCGCACAGAATCGTCCCCTGTTTGGATGAATCCTCGCTTTCTTTCTGAGTACAGCCACCATAGTTGGTGTCTGATATTGCCCCACCAAACGATGGTCCTCCAACCCAGTGCAGGCTCTGCGTAAGGTCCAGTGCTTAGGGAACCAATGATTAGCCATACAATCCCCAAACACATGCCGTCTCTCACTGACTGCACTGTATAGGACACATAGCAAGGCACACCCCGCGGGACCCAGCAAGGCCCTGTACTCTGACGCATTCCATCACACGCCACAGCACCAAGTGCACATACCCACCATGCACAACCCATCGCCTGCCGACACCGCACCAAGAGATCCCACACACAGCACACATACAAACTACACCCATAGGCCACAAAGAGACCTCACCCCTACAGGCATACAGCACACACACACCCCTCCCAGGGAGAACACTGACATGGACAAGGCCCTCAATCGTCACACAGAGAACTCACAGAAGACACATACCCCACACACGGCAAACCTACACCACACGCACTCACATGCATATAACCACGCCGTCACAACACGCACGGCCCCGATGCAACCTACACCGCTCAACTGCAACACCCAAGTCTCTTGCAGGACAATGAACCACAAGCCTTGCAGGGAAACATAGAAAACCATCCCCAAGCTCACCACAGTCACAAACACACACACCCACGGACACACCCACACACACATTGCATGCAATACACAATGCACATCACACCCCCATCGAAAACCATTCACTGCACACATACAGCGTTCACACCCATTGCATCGATCTCCATGCAACAGAGTCACCCCCAAGACCCCCATACGTTCTACACGTATACGTCGCTGGTATGGAACGTCGATGTTACACACAAACTCAGCGAAGGCACACAGAGTCCATATCCTACCTAAACTAACACGCACGACCGACACCACACGCCTACTTCATGGACGACACACTCCCCTCGCCTGGACCCACAAACACATCACACGTACACCTCACACACACAACACCTCTGTCACAAGAACACATGGTCAAACACCCAAACAAAGCCTACAGGCGTCCACCCCACAAAAGCGAGACACGCCACACACACACACACAGGCGGACATCACCCATGCACCACACCACTACTTTAGGCAGGACACACACAGGACCCACAAAACGTCCCACGACCCCAAGCTTGCATACCACGAAGAAATTCAAGAAAGGGAACACACAATACCGTGAAGTGTCACTCCAAACCTACAACACCAACACGGGGAAGGCCCCTAGAGACAGGTACCAACCTTATACCACAACCACACATCGACTGTGAAAACCCATGAACACCACACACAGCACTCAGAGCACACACACACACACACACACCCCAGAAGCGCAGCCGACACATGCAACAACTCTCTCACTGGCACATGACAGCTCCAACAGATGCCATCCCTCCAGCGCCAGCACACACCTCATGCCATCCAAACTATGCCCAGCAGAATCACCCCCACACACCCCACACTGAAACCACGTCTGGAACACGCATCCAACCGATTCATACCACTCACCGCTGTCCCGTCTGGCGCACGTCCATCACAAACCATATCCACATGACACAGAGAACCTAGAGAACACACACCCACACAACTATCCACATCACTGAGACCACACACACGACCCTAGATTCCACACTCACGACACGTATTCCACCCAGAACACATATCTCCTGCCCCCGCCACCCATACAAAACACAAACGCATCACTGCACCACCAAGACCGTGCTGTCCAACTACTCCCCTCACACACACTCCACTGGCAGCAAAGGAATGGCGGCACTTTCAGCACCCACAAGCCGTGTATCCATCCACTGCCTACCTACCAAAACTCGACCCCTCACCCACACCTCACGTCACTACATTGTACCACACGAATTCCTCATATTCATTACACACACCCAGACAGATGCCAAACACACACAGTGAACCCAGGACCAAAGCAACACATACAGCCATCCGTTACGTGGGTCAATGCACACTGCACAGACAGCATAAATTACGTGCATACACTCCATATGCAGGGGTCACATCACAACACACACCACTTCTATACCAGAACCGCACAACAATTAGCCCACCCACAAGCACGCCATGCCCACACAACACAAACACCATACACACACCGCATTTCACCACGCACACCAGGCATCTCCCACAAGCATACCACACAGAGACCACATGAATGGGCAACCCCCACACACCACGCACACACCGCAGATACCCCAAACTCAGCCCACCTAGTCCACCCTAATCGGCACCGCACACACAACCGAAGAAACGAACACAAAAAACCCTCACACAACACATACCCCACTAACACAGCGCATGGATATCACGCATACACACCACCTAACCCCCACCTATAGGCACTGAGAAACATCAAATATCCACCATAGGAAACACATCTCCATCACACACCAACGCCACGGAAAACGCACAAGACACACACCATATCCATCGGACTCGTGAGCTGTAAGCACTCAACACACATCTAGCACAGAGATACACTCACTGGTTCAGCACACCTATGGAAAACACACAACCCCTCAAGAGTCAGAACACTGTCAGATTCATACCACGCTGAAACAACACCAACCACACAGTCAAGCGCGTGCGCGCACACACACACTCACACACACACACACAAACACAGAGTTCAGCTTCCTTCTTGGGTGGCTGGTGTCAGCCTGCTTATGCATAGCCAGGTTGTCTCCTTCCCCAGGCTGACTGACATGCCTTCATGAGGAAGAAAAGTTTGTTCACACCTGCCCAGAATGCTGCATGGCAGGGCCTGCTCTAAAAGAGCACTTGCTGGTAGAGTGCACTGAGTCCAGGGCCCAAACACTAGAGAGTCGCCCCCCAAAGCATCCCAGTTCTCCCTGAGACCCTCCTAATGGTAGTCAGTACGGGAAGGACAGGAAAAGGAGCCACGGCCAGAAGCTTTCATTGTCTTTTGGCAGAAAAGACCCAGGCCGCTTGCTGACAGGGTTCCCGGGTGTAGCCACTGGGCGTTCCCTTTGCCCGAGCCCACAGCTGTTTCTTATTCGTGATATGGGGAGCGCGCTAGGAAAGTGTGCTTGCTAGTGCCTTCCTTTTCGACATCATCCCATGCTCCTCTGTACTGAAGAAATCTGGCCCTCTCTATCCACTTCCATGCATTGCTTCTCATTCCATACTAGCTTCAGGCCTGAGGCCATTCGAATCCTGTGTCTCAGGGAACCTGGGAGTCTGGTCGAGACCTTGGGCCTGTACATTCTGTTGGGCCCCAGGATCCGCTACCATCTGGTCTCAGAAATACGTGCACATGGGGAGGGATAGGGGATTGTCCTATGGCATCAGAGGCTGGGCTGGAGGTTCTCAGGGACACCTGGTCACATTTCCGTGGCCAAGGGAAACAGAGTTAATACAACTGTCAGATTGATTTCGTTCCCATTGGAATGGACCACATTGGCCCTCCTGTCGCTCTTCTCCCAAGCTGGCTGAATTTCGAACCTTCCCTTGGCTTCCATTCCTGGGATTATGGAGCTCTCATGCACACAGCCAGCTCTCACTTGTCGGTGGCAAGTTTCCCTGGTGGTCCTGTGCTCAGCGAGAGCAGTCAGGGTCAGCTATTGCCAAGGAATCTTTGGCTCCCGCTTGTGACTGCATGCTGCTTGGCTGCAGGGAGTAAGGACTGGAATGGGTGGTCAGCTGACTCTATCCCTTGACTGCCTCTGATGCCTCCGTTCTGAAGACCGGACGTCGAGGGCGGGCAGAGTATTCTGCCGGTCCTGGTGAGGCCTTTTTCCGAGCATAATGAGGGACAATTGATCGAAGGCCCATGTTGCACACACAGGAGCTTCCACAGAGAGTAATCCACCACTGCTTCCCCTGAACGACGGCTATGTCTAGTCACTGGCTTGAAGGGCGGGGAAATATCCCAGGCCAGACGCGGTTCTTCTCTTTTCTAAAAGAGGAATGGAAGCCTCTGCCTAACCAACTCTCTGGTGTAGCGAGTGAAGATTTCCCGTCGCCTGAATACAGACTTGTGTCGTAGTCCTGAGAAAGTCACCTCGTTGTGAGACTGGGCTAGTGCTTCCATTCTGAACATCGTTGTGTTGGGAAGGCGGCGTTGGGGGCAGTGTGCACGACTTGGGGGAGGGGCAGAGTGACAGAATCTTCGTGGAGACTCCCCCACAGAGCACGCCGCAGGACAAGGACGTTCCATCCCACCACCCATGAAACCATGACCTCGGCCGCAACCAAGAGGCAGATAATGAACGCACAGAGCCGGCCAGGTGCTGCTATCTTTCTCTCTTTTTCTGAAACTAGAGGGGCCCTACGAATCATTCCGCGTCCGTGTCAAAGAGCCATATGCTCCCTAGAAAGAGGAGACACCCACAGACTTCTCAGGACTGTGGTTATGTTGCAGCGCAGGACCCCTCCCAGTTGGGTTTCAGAACACCTGGCACATGCGGAAACGTCAGGTGTCTGAAGAGGCTCGGCAGGGAACATCGGTGGATGGGCCACACGAGCGGTTTGGATGAGAGCTGGCCTGATTCCTGGGGCCAGGGGAAACAAACTGAGTGGTCTCCTTCCCTGGTTGAATTTTCTGTTTGTTGGCCCTTCTGGGCAGATCCCCATAAAAGGCACTCCCGTCACCTTCCACATTTCAAACTGTGCTTGGCTCACGTTCAGGGGTCATGGAGCTCTCACTCGCACAGAATCGTCCCCTGTTTGGATGAATCCTCGCTTTCTTTCTGAGTACAGCCACCATAGTTGGTGTCTGATATTGCCCCACCAAACGATGGTCCTCCAACCCAGTGCAGGCTCTGCGTAAGGTCCAGTGCTTAGGGAACCAATGATTAGCCATACAATCCCCAAACACATGCCGTCTCTCACTGACTGCACTGTATAGGACACATAGCAAGGCACACCCCGCGGGACCCAGCAAGGCCCTGTACTCTGACGCATTCCATCACACGCCACAGCACCAAGTGCACATACCCACCATGCACAACCCATCGCCTGCCGACACCGCACCAAGAGATCCCACACACAGCACACATACAAACTACACCCATAGGCCACAAAGAGACCTCACCCCTACAGGCATACAGCACACACACACCCCTCCCAGGGAGAACACTGACATGGACAAGGCCCTCAATCGTCACACAGAGAACTCACAGAAGACACATACCCCACACACGGCAAACCTACACCACACGCACTCACATGCATATAACCACGCCGTCACAACACGCACGGCCCCGATGCAACCTACACCGCTCAACTGCAACACCCAAGTCTCTTGCAGGACAATGAACCACAAGCCTTGCAGGGAAACATAGAAAACCATCCCCAAGCTCACCACAGTCACAAACACACACACCCACGGACACACCCACACACACATTGCATGCAATACACAATGCACATCACACCCCCATCGAAAACCATTCACTGCACACATACAGCGTTCACACCCATTGCATCGATCTCCATGCAACAGAGTCACCCCCAAGACCCCCATACGTTCTACACGTATACGTCGCTGGTATGGAACGTCGATGTTACACACAAACTCAGCGAAGGCACACAGAGTCCATATCCTACCTAAACTAACACGCACGACCGACACCACACGCCTACTTCATGGACGACACACTCCCCTCGCCTGGACCCACAAACACATCACACGTACACCTCACACACACAACACCTCTGTCACAAGAACACATGGTCAAACACCCAAACAAAGCCTACAGGCGTCCACCCCACAAAAGCGAGACACGCCACACACACACACACAGGCGGACATCACCCATGCACCACACCACTACTTTAGGCAGGACACACACAGGACCCACAAAACGTCCCACGACCCCAAGCTTGCATACCATGAAGAAATTCAAGAAAGGGAACACACAATACCGTGAAGTGTCACTCCAAACCTACAACACCAACACGGGGAAGGCCCCTAGAGACAGGTACCAACCTTATACCACAACCACACATCGACTGTGAAAACCCATGAACACCACACACAGCACTCAGAGCACACACACACACACACACCCCAGAAGCGCAGCCGACACATGCAACAACTCTCTCACTGGCACATGACAGCTCCAACAGATGCCATCCCTCCAGCGCCAGCACACACCTCATGCCATCCAAACTATGCCCAGCAGAATCACCCCCACACACCCCACACTGAAACCACGTCTGGAACACGCATCCAACCGATTCATACCACTCATCACTGTCCCGTCTGGCGCACGTCCATCACAAACCATATACACATGACACAGAGAACCTAGAGAACACACACACACACACATATCCACATCACTGAGACCACACACACGACCCTAGACCACACACTCACGACACGTATTCCACCCAGAACACATATCTCCTGCCCCCGCCACCCATACAAAACACAAACGCACCACTGCACCACCAAGACCGTGCTGTCCAACTACTCCCCTCACACACACTCCACTGGCAGCAAAGGAATGGCGGCACTTTCAGCACCCACAAGCCGTGTATCCATCCACTGCCTACCTACCAAAACTCGACCCCTCACCCACACCTCACGTCACTACATTGTACCACACGAATTCCTCATATTCATTACACACACCCAGACAGATGCCAAACACACACAGTGAACCCAGGACCAAAGCAACACATACAGCCATCCGTTACGTGGGTCAATGCACACTGCACAGACAGCATAAATTACGTGCATACACTCCATATGCAGTGGTCACATCACAACACACACCACTTCTAATCCAGAACCGCACAACACTTAGCCCACCCTCAAGAACGCCATGCACACACAACACAAACACCATACACACACCGCAATTCACCATGCACACCAGGCATCTCCCACAAGCATACCACACAGAGACCACATGAATGGGCAACCCCCACACACCACGCACACACCACAGATAACTCAAACTTAGCCCACTTGGTCCACCCTAATCGGCACCGCACACACAACTGAAGAAACGAACACAAAAAACCCTCACACAACTCATACCCCACTAACACAGCGCCTGGATATCATGCATACACACCACCTACCCCCCCACCCATAGGCACTGGAGAAACACCAAATATCCACCAGGGAAACACATCTCCATCACACACCAACGCCACGGAAAACACACAAGACACACACATATCCATCGGACTCGTGAACTGTATGCACTCAACACACCTCTAGCACAGAGATACACTCACTGGTTCAGCACACCTATGGAAAACACACAACCCCTCAAGAGTCAGAACACCTGTCAGATTCATACCATGCTGAAGCAACACCAACAACGCAGTCAAGCGCGTGCGCACACACACCCTCACACTCAAACAAACACAGAGTTCAGCTTCCTTCTTGGGTGGCTGGTGTCAGCCTGCTTATGCATAGCCAGGTTGTCTCCTTCCCCAGGCTGACTGACATGCCTTCATGAGGAAGAGAAGATTGTTCACACGTGCCCAGAATGCTGCATGGCAGGGCCTGCTCTAAAAGAGCCCTTGCTGGTAGAGTGCACTGAGTCCAGGGGCCAAACAGTTGAGAGTCGCCCCCCAAAGCATCCCAGCTCTCCCTGAGACCCTCCTAATGGTAGTCAGTATGGGAAGGACAGGAAAAGGAGCCACGGCCAGAAGCTTTCATTGTCTTTTGGCAGAAAAGACCCAGGCCGCTTGCTGACAGGGTTCCCAGGGGTAGCCACTGGGCGTTCCCTTTGCCCGAGCCCACAGCTGTTTCTTATTCGTGATATGGGGAGCTCGCTAGGAACGTGTGCTTGCTAGTGCCTTCCTTTCCGACATCATCCCATGCTCCTCTGTACTGAAGAAATCTGGCCCTCGCTCTCCACTTCCATGCATTGCTTCTCATTCCATACTAGCTTCAGGCCTGAGGCCATTCGAATCCTGTGTCTCAGGGAACCTGGGAGTCTGGTCGAGACCTTGGGCCTGTACATTCTGTTGGGCCCCAGGATCCGCTACCATCTGGTCTCAGAAATACGTGCACATGGGGAGGGATAGGGGATTGTCCTATGGCATCAGAGGCTGGGCTGGAGGTTCTCAGGGACACCTGGTCACATTTCCGTGGCCAAGGGAAACAGAGTTAATACAACTGTCAGATTGATTTCGTTCCCATTGGAATGGACCACATTGGCCCTCCTGTCGCTCTTCTCCCAAGCTGGCTGAATTTCGAACCTTCCCTTGGCTTCCATTCCTGGGATTATGGAGCTCTCATGCACACAGCCAGCTCTCACTTGTCGGTGGCAAGTTTCCCTGGTGGTCCTGTGCTCAGCGAGAGCAGTCAGGGTCAGCTATTGCCAAGGAATCTTTGGCTCCCGCTTGTGACTGCATGCTGCTTGGCTGCAGGGAGTAAGGACTGGAATGGGTGGTCAGCTGACTCTATCCCTTGACTGGCTCTGATGCCTCCGTTCAAAGGCCGGATGGCGATGGTGTGCAGAGTATTCTGCCGGTCCTGGTTCGGCCTTTTTCCGAGCATAATGAGGGACTATTGATCGAAGGCCCAGTTGCAAACACAGGAGCTTCCACAGAGAGTAATCCACCACTGCTTCCCCTGAACGACGGCTATGTCTAGTCACTGGCTTGAAGGGCGGGGAAATATCCCAGGCCAGACGCGGTTCTTCTCTTTTCTAAAAGAGGAATGGAAGCCTCTGCCTAACCAACTCTCTGGTGTAGCGAGTGAAGATTTCCCGTCGCCTGAATACAGACTTGTGTCGTAGTCCTGAGAAAGTCAACTTGTTGGGAGACTGGGCTAATTCTTCCATTCTGAACATCATTGTTTAGTTGGAAAGGCAGGGTTGGGGGGTGCACACAACATGGGCGAGTGTCAGAGTGACAGAATTTCATGGAGACTCCCCACAGAATATGCAGAAGGACAAGAACGTTTCTATACACCACCCATGAAAACATGACCTCGGCTGCAACCAAGTTTCAGATACTTAAGACATAGAGCCCTCCAGGTGCTATTATCTTTTTCTCTTATTCTGAATCTAGAGGTGCCCTACAAATCATTCCACATACCTGTTAAAGAGCCATATGCTCCCTTGAAAGAGGAGATATCCACAGACTTCTCAGGACTATGGTTATCTTGCATCATAAGGCCCCTTCCAGTTTGGTTTCAGAAGACCTGTCAATAATTTGTGGTTGCGTCTTCCCAGTTGAGGAAAGATGATAGAACAAGGACGGACTCTGGGCATGTTTCGTACTGTGAGTAAAGTGCAGGCTATGGCTCTTAGGCATCCAAAACATATATTGATAGGGCACGACCTGTGGTCATCCACACTGTCTTTTTGTGTCGAAAACGCCTCAAACTTCGTTTAGGAAGTGTGATTTAGGAGAGACTCTCATTAGGGTTGAGGCTGTTGAAAGGCAGAAGCTATTGAAACTGACTGTGTGAAAACCATGATAAGGCGAATTCAGGGCCTAAGTCTCAGACGTCCATACTGGTTACCATAGGAATTTCTGTGTTCCTCGATACTCCTTCAGGCAAACATACATTCGTGGCCTTGTTTTCTAGTTGAAAAAAGAAGATAGAAAAAGGATAGAACAGAAAGAATAGGACGGACTCTGGGCAGGTTGGATATTATGAGTGAAGTGCAAGCTATGGCTCTTAAGCGTCCCAACATATATTGGAAGTGCATATTCTGTGATCATCAACACTGTCGTCCTGTGTTGAAAACACTTCAAACATCGTGAGGGAAGTGTGCTTTAGGAGGGACTCACCACAGGGTTGAGGCTGTTGAAAGGTGGAAGCTGTTGGAACTGACTGAGTGGAAAACATGAAGAGTCACGTACAGAGCCCTAGTATGGGACTTCCTTAACTGTGACCATAGGAAGGTCTGTGTTCAGGAAAACTCATTTGGTCAGGCACGCATCCGTGGCTCTGTCTTCCCAATTGAGGAAAGAACATAGAACAAGGACGGACTCTGGACAGGTTAGATACTGTGTGTCAAGTGCATTCTACGGCTCTTAGGGGTCCAAATCGTATTTTGGCAGAGCACGACCTGTGGTCATTGAAACTGTCTACCAATGTCAAAAACGCCTCAAACGTTGTGAGGGAAGTATGCTTAAGACGGACTCGTGACATGGTTGAGACTGTGGAAAGTTGGAAGCTTTTAGAACTGACTGAGTGGAAAACATGAAGAGTCATGTACAGAGCCCTAGTATGGGACTTCCTTAATGGTGATCATAGGAAGGCCTGTGTTCCAAAAAACTCCTTCAGTCACACACTCATTCATCGCAGTGTCTTCCCAGTTGAGGAAAGAAGATAGAACAAGGCTGACTCTTGGCAGGTTGGATACTGTGAAAGAAGTGCAGGCTTCAGCTCTTAGGGTTCCAAAACCCATATTGGAAGGACACGAACTGTGGTCATCCACACTGTCTTCCTGTGTCATAAACGCTTCAAATTGTGTGAGGAAAGTGAGCTTTAGGAGGGACTCACAACAGGGTTGAGGCTGTCGAAAGGTGGAAACTGTTGGACCTGAAAGTGTGGAAAACATGAATAGGCATGTACAGGGCCTTGGTCACAGACATCCATACTGGTGAACATAGGAAGGTCTGTGTTCAGGGAAACTCCTTCAGGCGGACTCCCATTTGTGGCAGTGTCTTCCCAGTTGTGGAAAGCAGATAGATCAAGGACAGACACTGGGCAGGTTGAGTACTGTGAGTGAAGTGCATCCTACGGCTCTTAGGCGTCTAAATCATATTCTGGCAGAGCACCACTTGTGGTCATACACACTGTCTAACTCTGTCAAAAATGCTTCAAAAGTCGTGAGGGAAGTGTGCTCTTGGACTGACTAGGGACAGGGTTGAGGCTTTCAGAAGGTGGAAGGTGTTGGAACTGACTTGTAGAAAACATGAAGAGTAGCGAACAGGGCCCCAGTGTCAGACGTCCATACCAGTGACCATAGGCACTGGCTCAGGCAAATTCCTTCAGGCGTACACACATTCATGGCAGTGTCCTCTCAGTTGGGGAAAGAAGATAGAACAAGGACGGACTCTGGGCAGGATGGATAATGTCTGTGAAGTGAGGCTATGGCTCTTAGGCCTCCAAAACCTATATTGCCAGAGCACGACATGTGCACATCCACACTGTCTGCCTCAGTCGAAAGCCCTTCAAACATCTTGAGGGAAGTGTGCTTCAGGACGGACTCACAACAAGATTGAGGCTATGGAAAGTAGGAAGCTGTTTGAATTAACTGTGTTGAAAATATGAAGAGTCCCATACAAGGCCCTTTCCAGTGACCATAGGATGGTCTCTGTTCAAGGAAATTCCTTCAGGCAGACACCCATTCATGGTAGTGGCTTCTCAGTTGAGGAAAGAAGACTAAAAAGGGACGAACACTGGGCAAGATGGATACTGTGAGTGAAGGGCTCTTAGGGGTCCAAACGTATATTGCAGAGCACTACCTGTGGTCATCCACACTGTCTACCTATGTGGAAAACGCCTCAAACGTTGTGAGGGAAGTGTGCTTTAGGACAGAGTCATGACTGGGTTGAGGCTATGGAAAGTTGGAAGCGGTTGGACCTGTCTGAGTGGAAAACAAGAAGAGTCACATACAGAGCCTTAGTCTGGGACTTCCATAACAATGACCATAGGAAGGTCTGTGTTCAGGAAAACTTCTTTGGTCAGACACCCATTCGTGGGCAGTGTCTTCCCAGTTGAGGATAGCAGATAGAACAAGAACGGACTCTGGGCACATTGGATACTGTGAGTGAAGTGCAGGCTACAGCTTTTAGGGGTGTAAGACAAATATTGGCAAAGCATGACTTGTAGTTATCCACACTGTCTACCTATGTGGAAAATGCCTCAAACGTTGTGAGGGAAGTGTGCTTTAGGACGGACTCGTGACTGGGTTGAGGCTATGGATAGTTGAAAGCAGTTGGACCTGCCTGAGTGGAAAACAAGAAGAGTCACGTACATAGCCTTAGTCTGGGACTTCCATAACGGTGACCATAGGAAGGTCTGTGTTCAGGAAAACTCCTTCGGTCAGACACCAATTCATGGCAGTGTCTTCCCAGTTGAGGAAAGCAGATAGAACAAGGATGGACTCTTGGTAGGTTGGATATTGTGAGTGAAGTGCAGCCTACGGCTCTTAGGGGTCCAAGACGTATATTGGCAAAGCACGACCTGTAGTCATCCACACTGTCTACTATGTGGAAAACGTCTTAAACGTTGGGAGGGAAGTGTGCTTTAGGACGGACTCGCAACTGGGTTGAGGCTGTGGAAAGTTGGAAGCCATTGGACCTGACTGAGTGGAAAACAAGAAGAGTCCCGTACAGAGCCTTAGTCTGTGACTTCCATAACGGTGACCATAGGAAGATCTGCGTTCAGGAAAACTCCGTCAGTCCGACACCCATTCATGGCAGTGTCTTCCCAATTGAGGAAAGATCATAGGACAAGGACTGACTCTGGGCAGGTTGGATACTGTGTGTGAAATGCAGGCTACAGCTCTTACGGGTCCAAATCGTATTTTGGCAGAGCACGACCTGTGGTAATCAAAACTGTCTACCTATATCAAAAATGCCTCAAGCGTTGTGAGGGAAGTGTGCTTAAGACAGACTCGTGACAGGGTTGAGGCTGTGGAAAGTTGGAAGCTGTTGCAACTGACTGCATGGAAAACATGATGAGTCACATACAGAGCCCTAGTATGGGACTTCCTTAACGGTGAGCATAGGAAGGTGTGTGTTCCAAAAAACTCCTTTAGTCACACACTCATTCGTGGCAGTGTCTTCCCAGTTGAGGAAAGAAGATAGAACAAGGACAGACTCTAGGCAGCTTGGATATTGTGAATGAAGTGCAAGTTTCAGCTCTTAGGGGTCCAAAACCCATATTGGAAATACACGACCTGTGGACATCCACACTGTCTTCCTGTGTCGAAAATGCTTCAAATAGAGTGAGGAAAGTGAGCTTTTGAGGGAATCGTGACAGGGTTGAGGCTGTCGAACGGTGGAATTTGTTGGACCTGAAAGTGTGGAAAACATGAATAGGCGCGTCCAGGGCCCTAGTCTCAGACATCCATTCCGTTGAACATAGGAAGGTCTGTGTTCAGGGAAACTCCTTCAGATGGACACCCTTCCGAGGCAGTGTCCTCCCAGGTGTGGAAGGAAGATAGGACAGGGACGGACTCAGGGCAGGTAGCATACTGTGAGTTAAGTACAGGCTAGATCTCTTAGGCTTCCAAAATTATACTGTAAGAGCTTGATCTTTGGTCATCCCAACTCTCTACCCCTGTCGAAAATGCTTCAAACGTCGTGAGGGAAGTGTGCTTCAGGATGGACTCGCTAGAGTTTTGACACTGTCAAAACATGGAACCTGTGGGCACTGACTGTGTTGAATACATGAAGAGTCGCATTCCGGGCCCTAGTCTCGGAAGTTGATACTGGTGGCCCGAGGAATGCCTGTGTTCAGTGAAATAACTTCAGTTGGACACCCATCTTGGCAGTCTATTCCCAGGTGAGGAAAGAAGATAGAACATGGACAGACTCAGTGCTGGTTGGATACTGTGAGCTAAGTGCAGGCTATGGGTCTTAGGCTTCCAAAAAGTGTTGGGAGAGCATGAGCAGTGGCCATCCCAACTCTGTACCTCAGTCAAAAACGCTTAAAGCGACGTGATGGAAGAGTGCTTTAGGACAGACTAACGACACTTCTAAGACTGTCAAAACATGGAAGCTGTGGGAACTGACTGTGTTGAAAACATGAAGAGGCGCGTTCAGAACCCTAGTCTCAGAAGTCCATACCGGTGATCATAGGAAAGTCTGTGTTCAGTAAAATTCCTTCTGATGGACATCCTTCCATGGCAGTGTCTTCCAAGGTGAGGAAAGAAGTAGAACAAGGATGGACTCAGGCCAGGTTGTATATTGTGAGTTTAGTGGACACTACAACTCTTTGGCTTCCAAAACAAATTCTGGGTTAACATGACCAGTGGTCATCCCAACTCCTTACCTCTGTCGAAAACTTTAAAACCATGTGAGGGAAGAGTGTAGGACGGACTCGCCACAGTTTTGAGACTGTCAAAATATGGAAGCTGTGAGAACTAACTGTGTTGAAAACATGAAGAGTCGCATTCAGAACCTTAGTCTTGGAAGTCCATACCCATGACCATAGGAAATTCTGTGTTCAGTGAATGTCCTTCAGACAGACATCCTTTCATGGCAGTGTCTTGCCAGGTGAGGAAAGAAGATAGAACAAGGATGGACTCCAGGCAGGTTGAATACTGTGAGTTAAATGCAGGCTAGGCTCCTAGGCTTCCAAAATTTATACATGAAGAGCATGATCTGTGGTCATCACAACTCTCTACCTCTTTTGAAAATGCGTAAAACGATATGGGGGAAGTGTGCTTTAGGTCGGACTCATGACAGTTTTGAGACTGTCAAAATATGGAAGCTGTGGGAACTGACTGTGTTGAAAACATTAAGAATCGTGTATAGGACCCTAGTCTCAGATGTCCATCCGGTGACCTAAGGACTGTCCAGTTTCAGTGAAACTTCTTCAGATGGACATGCGATTATGGCAGTGTCTTCCCAGGAGAGGAAAGAAGATAGAAAAAGAACGGACTCAAGGCAGGTTGGATACTGTGAATGAAATGAAGTCTAAGACTCTTAGGATTCCAAATCATATACTGTGAGAGCATGACCAGTGGTCATACCAACACACTACCTCTGTCAAAAACGATTCAAACGTCGTGAGGGAGGTGTGCTTTAGCACGGACTCTCGACAGTTTTCAGACTTTAAAAACATGGAAGCTGTGGGAACTGACTGTGTTGAAAACATGAAGAGTCGCGTACAGGACCCTAGTCTCAGACGTCCATCTGCTAACCTAAGGACTGTCCGGGTTCAGTGAAACTTCTTCAGTCAGACACCCAATCGTGGCAGTGTCTTCCTAGGTGAGGAAAGAGGGTAGAAAAAGGACGGACTCAAAGCAGTTAGATACTGTAAGTTAAGTGAAATCTAAGGCTCTTAGGCTTCCAGAACGTATACTGGGAGAGTATGACCCATGCTCATCCCAACTCACTACGTCTTCTGAAAATGCTTCAAATGTCATGAGGGAAGTGTGCTTTAGGAACAACTCGCGACAGATTTGAGACTTTTAAAACATGGAAGCTGTGGAACTGACTGTGTTGAAAACATGAAGTGTCACGTACAGGTCCATCCCTAGTCTTCAACGTCCATTCTTGTAACCCTAGGAAGGTATGTGTTCAGTGAAATTCCTTCAAGCAGACACCCATCCATGGCAGTGTCTTCCCAGGTGAGGAAAGAAGATAGAACAAGGACGGACTCAGGACAGGTTGGACACTGTGAGTTAAGTGGAAGCTGTGGCTTTTAGGCTTCCAAAACATATACTGGGAGAGCATGAGCAGAGGTCATCCCAACTCTCTAGTACTGCTGAAAATTCTTCAAACGTCGTGAGATAAGTGTGCTTTAGGAGAGACTCATGACAGTTTTGAGATTGTCACAATATGGAAGCTGTGGGAACTGACTGTGTTGAAATCTCTAAGAATTGTGTACAGGATCCTAGTCTCGTACTTCCATCCCGGGGATCTTAAGAAGGTCTGTGTTCAATGCAATTCCTTCAGACAGACACACAATCATGAGCAGTTTCTTCCCAGGAGTGGAATGATGATAGAACAAGGACGGACTCAGGGCTGGTTGGATACTGTGAGCTAAGTTCAGGCTACAGGTCTTAAGCTTCCAAAAAGTGTTGGGAGAGCATGAGCAGTGGTCATCCCAACTCTCTACCTCTGTCAAAAACGCTTAAAATGATGTGATGGAAGAGTGCTTTAGGATGGACTCGCAACAGTTCTGAGACTGTGAAAACATGGACGCTGTGGGGACTGACTCTGTTGAAAACATGAAGAGGCAGGTTCAGAACCCTAGTCTTGGACGTCCATACCGGTGGCCATAGGAAAGTCTGTGTTCAGTGAACTTCCTTCCAACGGACATCCTTTTGTGGCAGTGTCTTCCAAGGTGAGGAAAGAAGATAGAACAAGGATGGACTCAGGGCAGGTTGCATACTGTGTGTTAAGTGGAGACTATGACTCTTAGGCTTCCAAAACAAATTCTGGGGTAGCATGACCAGTGGTCATCCCAACTCTACCTCTGTCGAAAATCCTTAAAACGATGTGAGGGAAGTGGGCTTAAGACAGACTCGCGACAGTTATCAGACTGTCAAAATATGGAAGCTGTGGGAAATGACTGTGTTGAAAACATAAAGAGTCGCGTACAGAGCCCTAGCTGGAGACTTCCATTACGGTGATCATAGGAAAGTCTGTGTTCTCGGAAACTCCTTCAGGCAGACACCCATTCGTGGCAGTGTCTTCTCAGTTGTGGAAAGAAGATAGAACAAGGACGGACACTGGGCAGGTTGTGCACTGTGAGGAAAGTGCCGTCTATGGCTCTTAGGCGTCTAAATTGTATATTGGCAGAGCACGACCTGTGGTCATCCACAATGTCTACCTCTGTTGAAAACGCTTCAAATATCATGAGGGAAGTGTGCTTTAGGACGGACTCATGACAGGATTGAGTCTATGGAAAGTTGGAAGCTCTTGGAACTGACTCTGTTGAAAACATGAAAAGTCGCATACAGGGCTCTTACCAGTGACCATAGAATGGTCTCTGCTCAGGAAAATTCCTTAAGGCAGACACCCATTCGTGGCAGTGTCTTTTCAGTTGAGGAAAGAAGACAGAACAAGGACGGACTCCGGGGAGGATGGAAAATGTGAGTGAAGTGCAGACTACGGCTTTTAGGCGTCCAAAACATTTATAGGCAGAGCACGACCTGTGGTCTTCCACACTGTCTACCTCTGTCACAAATGCTTCAAACGTCATGAAGGAAGTGTGCTCTTGGAAGGACTAGCAAGAGGGTTGAGGATGTCGGAAGGTGGAAGCTGTTGGAACTGACTGTGTGGAAAACATGAAGAGTCATATACAGGGCCCCAGTTTTGGACATCCACACAGGTGACCATAGGAAGGTCTGTGTTCAGGGAAACAATGTCAGATGGACACACATTCGTGGCAGTGTCTTCCCAGTTGAGGAAAGAAGATAGAAGAAGAACGGACTCTGGGCAGGTTGGATACTGTAAGTGAAGTGCTGGCTACGGCTCATAGGGGTCCAAAACATCCATACCGGTGACCATAGGAAGGTCTGTGTTCAGGGGAACTCCTTCAGGCGGACACACTTTTGTGGCAGTGTCTTCCCAGTTGAGGAAAGAAGATAGCACAAGGACGGACACTGGGCAGGTTGAATACTGTGAGTGAAGTGCCGTCTATGGCTCTTAGGCGTCTAAATCATATATTGGCAGAACACCACCTGTGGTCATCCACACTGTCTGCCTCTGTTGAAAACGCTTTAAAAGTTGTGAGGGAAGTGTGCTCTTGGATGGACTAGTGACAGGGTTGATGCTGTCGGAAAGTGGAACATGTTGGAACTGACTTGTTGAAAACATGAAGAGTCACGTACAGGGCACCAGTCTTCAGAAGTCCATACCGGTGACCATAGGAAGGTCTGTGTTCAGGGAAACTCCTTCATGTGGACAGCAATTTTTGGCAGTGTCTTCCCAGTTAAGGAAAGAAGATAGAACAAAAACATACTCTGGGCAGGTTGGATACTGTGAGTGAAGTGCAGTCTATGGATCTTAAGGGTCCAAAACGTATAGTGGAAGAGCACGACCTGTGCTCATCCACACTGTCTACTTCAGTTGAAAACACTTCAAACGTCATGAGGGAACTGAGCTATAGGTTGCTCCAAAAGCCTCCAACTTTCCACAGACTCAACCCTGTCATGAAGGTTCTCATAGCACAACTATGAGGGTTCTCATAGTTGGATACTATGAGTGAAGTGCAGGCTATGGCTCTTAGGAGTCCAAAACATATATTGGCAGAGCACTACCTAAGGTCATCCACCCTGTCTACCTATGTTGAAAATTATTCAAACGTCGAGAAAAGTGTGCATTTGGATGGACTCATGGTAGGGTTGAGGCTTTGTAATGTTATAAATTGTAACATACTGATTGGAAAACATGAAGAGTCACCTACAGAGCCCTAGTCTGGGAAATCCATAACGGTGACCATAGGAAGGTCTGTGTTCAGGAAAACTCCTTCAGTGAAACACGTATTCATGGCAGTGTCTTCCCAGTTGAGGAAAGAAGATAGAACAAGGACGGACTCTGGGCAGGTTGGGTACTGTGAGTGAAGTGCAGGCTACGGCTCTTAGGCATCCAAAACATATATTGGAAGTTCACGACCTGTGATCATCCACACTGTCTTTCTGTGTCGAAAACGTTTCAAACATCGTGAGGGAAGTGTGCTTTAGGAAAGACTCATGGCATTGTTGATGTTGTCGAAAGTGGGAAGCTGTTGGAACTGACTGTGTGGAAAACATGAATAGGCACGTACAGGGCCCTAGTCTCAGATGTCCATCCTGGTGACCATAGGCAGGTCTGTGTTTAGGGAAACTCCTTCAGGCAGAGACACATTCGTGACAGTGTCTTCCCAGTTGAGGAAGAAGATAAAACAAGGACGGACACTGGGCAGGTTGGGTACTGTGAGTGAAGTGCAGTCTATGGCTCTGATGCATCTAAGTAGTTATTGGCACAGCAGCACTGTGGTCATCCACACCGTCTACCTCTGTCCAAAACGCTTCAAACGTCTTGAGAGAAGTGTGCTCTTGGACGGACTAGCGACCTGGTTGAGGCTGTTGGAAGGTTGATGGTGTTGGAACTGATTGTTGAAAACATGAAGAGTTGCATACAGGGCCCCAGTCTCAGACATCCATACCACTGACCATAGGAAGGTCTGTGTTCAGGGAAACTTCTTCATGCGGACACCAATTTGTGGCAGTGTCTTCCCAGGTGGGGAAAGAATATAAAACAAGGATGGACTCAGGTCAGGTTGGATACTGTGAGCTAAGTACAGCCTTCGGCTCTTAGGCTTCCAAAACGTGTACTGGAGGAGCATGACTAGTGGTCATCCCAACTCTCTACCTCTGTCAAAAATGCTTAAAATAACGCCAGGGAAGTGTGCTTTAAGACGGACTCGTGACAGTTTTGAGACTGTCAAACATGGAAGCTGTGGGAACTGACTGGGTTGTAAACATGAAGAGTCGCACACAGAACCCTATTCTCGGATTTCCATACCGTTGACCATAGGAAAGTCTGTGTTCAGTGAAACTCCTTCAGATGGACACCCTTTTGTGGCAGTGTCTTTCCAGGTGAGGAAAGAAGATAGAACAAGGACGGACTCAGGGCAGGTTGGAAACTGTTAGTTAAGTGCCGGCTACGGCTCTTAGGTTTCCAAAACTTATAATGGAAGAGCATGATCTGTGGTCATCCCAACTCTCTACCTCTGTCAAATATGCTTAAACCAAAGTGATGGAAGTGTGCCTTAGGACGGACTCGTGACAGTTTTGAGACTGTCAAAACATGGATGCTGTGCTAACTGTGTTGGAAACATGAAGAGTCCCGTTCAGAGCCCTAGGCTCTGAATTCCATACCATGGCCATAGAAAATTCTGTGTACAGTGTAACTCCTTCAAGCAGACACCCATTCGTGGCAGTGTCTTCCCAAGTAAGGAAAGAAGATAGAACAACGACTGACTCAGGACAGGTTGGATAATGTGAGTTAAGTGGAGGCCATGGCTCTTTGGCTACCAAAACACATACTGGGAGAGCATGAGCAGAGGTCGTACCAACTTCCTACCACTGTCGAAAATGCTTCTAAAGTTGTGAGATAAGTGTGCCTTAGGACAGATTCGTGACATTTTTGAGACTATCAAAATATGGAAGCTGTGGGAACTGACTGTGTTGAAAACTCTAAGAATTGTGTAGAGGATCCTAGTCTCAGACGTCCATCCCGGGGACATTAGGAAGGTCCGTGTCCACTGAAACTTCTTCAGACAGACATACAATCATGGCATGTTTTCCCAGGTGAGAAAAGAAGATAGAACAAGGACAGACTCAGGCCTTGTTGGATGCTGTGAGCTGGTGCAGGCTACAGGTCTTAGGCTTCCAAGAAGTGTATGGGAGAGCATGACCAGTGTTCATCCTAACTCTCTACCTCTGTCAAAAACGCTTGAAATGTCGTGATATAAGTGTGCTTTAGGACAGACTCAAGACAGTTTTGAGACTGTCAAAATATTGAAGCTGTTGGAAATGACTGTGTTGAATAACAAAAGGTCACGTACAGGGCCCTCCCTATTCTCGGACATCCATGCTTGTGATCATAGGAATGACAATGTTCAGTGAAACTCGTTCAGACGGACACCCATCTGTGGCAGTGTCTTCCCAGGTGAGGAAAGAATATAGAACAAGGACAGAATCATGTCTGCTTGCATACTGTGTGCTAAGTGCAGTCTACTGGTCTTAGGCTTCCAAACGTGTACTGGGAGAGCATGAGTATTGGTCATCACAACTCTCTACCTGTGTTGAAAACGCTTAAAATAACATGATGGAAGAGTGCTTTAGGACAGACTCGCGACAGTTCTGAGACTGTCAATACAAGGAGGTTGTGGGAACTGACTGTGTTGAAAAAATGAAGAGGCTCGTTCAGAATCCTAGTCTTGGAAGTCCATACCAGGGAACATAGGAATGTCTGTGTTCAGTATAATTACGTCAGAGAGATATTCCTTCAGGAAGTGTCATCCCAGGTGA
The DNA here is from genome assembly GCF_902655055.1 of Lutra lutra. NCBI lineage: Eukaryota > Metazoa > Chordata > Mammalia > Carnivora > Mustelidae > Lutra > Lutra lutra. The sequence continues at coordinate 34,504,874 of NC_062285.1, read as the reverse complement.
GGAAAGAAGATAGAACACCAATGTTCTACCCCACAGCTGTTTGTTATTTGTGATATGGGGATCTCGCTAGGAAAGTTTGCCTGCTAGTCCCGTCCTTTTCAACAGCATCACATGCTCCTCTGTACTGAAGAAATCTAGCCCTGGCTATCCACTTCCATGCATTGCTTCTCAATCCAACTAGCTTTAGGCCTGAGGCCATTCGAAAGCTGTGTCTCAGGGAACTGGGAGACTGGCCAAGATCAAGGGCCGATATATTAGGTTGGACCCCAGGATCTGCTAAAATCTGGTCTCAGAAATACGTGGACATGGGGAGGGATAGGGGATTGTCCTATGGCATCAGAGGCTGGGCTGGAGGTTCTCAGGGACACCTGGTCACATTTCCGTGGCCAAGGGAAACAGAGTTAATACAACTGTCACATTGATTTTGTTCCCATTGGAATGGACCACATTGGCCCTCCTGTCACTCTTCTCCCAAGCTGGCTGAATTTCGAACCTTCCCTTGGCTTCCATTCCTGGGATTATGGAGCTCTCATGCACACAGCCAGCTCTCACTTGTCGGTGGCGTTTCCCTGGTGGTCCTGTGCACAGCGAGAGCAGTCAGGGTCAGCTATTGCCAAGGAATCTTTGGCTCCCGCTTGTGACTGCATGCTGCTTGGCTGCAGGGAGTAAGGACTGGAATGGGTGGTCAGCTGACTCTATCCCTTGACTGCCTCTGATGCCTCCGTCCTGAAGACCGGATGTCGAGGGAGGGCAGAGTGTTCTGCCGGTCCTGGTGAGGCCTTTTTCCGAGCATAATGAGGGACTATTGATCGAAGGCCCATGCAAACACAGGAGCTTCCACAGAGAGTAATCCACCACTGCTTCCCCTGAACAACAGCTATGTCTAGTCACTGGGTAGAAGGGCAGGGAAATATCCCAGGCCAGACGCAGTTTCTCTCCTTTCAGGAAGAGGAACAGAAGCCTCAGGCTGACCAACTCTCTGGTGTAGCCGGTGCAGATTTCCCGTCGCCTGAATCCAGAAATGTGTCTTAGTCCTGAGACAGTCAACTCATTGGGAGACTGGGCTAGTGCTTCCATTCTGAACATCGTTGTTTTGTTGGAAAGGCAGGGTTGGGGGCGGTGTGCACGACTTGGGGGAGGGGCAGAGTGACAGAATCTTCGTGGAGACTCCCCCACAGAGCACGCCACAGGACAAGGACGTTCCATCCCACCACCCATGAAACCATGACCTCGGCTGCAACCAAGAGGCAGATACTGAATGCACAGTGCCCACCAGGTGCTGCTATCTTTTTCTCTTTTACTGAAACTAAAGGGGCCCTATGAATCATTCCATGTCCGTGTCAAAGAGCCATATGCTCCCTTGAAAGAGGAGACACCCACAGACTTCTCAGGACTGTGGTTATGTTGCAGCACAGGACACCTCCCAGTTGGGTTTCAGGACACCTGGCACATGCGGAAACGTCAGGTGTCTGAAGAGGCTCAGCAGGAAACATTGGTGGATGGGCCAAACGAGCGGTTTGGATGAGAGCTGGCCTGATTCCTGGGGCCAGGGGAAACAAACTGAGTGGTCCCCTTCCCTGGTTGAATTTTCTGCTTGTTGGCCCTTCTGGGCAGATCCCCATAAAAGGCACTCCCGTCACCTTCCACATTTCAAACTGTGCTTGGCTCACGTTCAGGGGTCATGGAGCTCTCACTCGCACAGAATCGTCCCCGGTTTGGATGAATCCTCGCTTTCTTTCTGAGTACAGCCACCATAGTTGGTGTCTGATATTGCCCCACCAAACGATGGTCCTCCAACCCAGTGCAGGCTCTGCGTAAGGTCCAGTGCTTAGGGAACCAATGATTAGCCATACAATCCCCAAACACATGCCGTCTCTCACTGACTGCACTGTATAGGACACATAGCAAGGCACACCCCACGGGACCCAGCAAGGCCCTGTACACTGACGCATTTCATCACACGCCATAGCACCAAGTGCACATACCCACCATGCACAACCCATCACCTGCCGACACCGCACCAAGAGATCCCACACACAGCACACATACAAACTACACCCATAGGCCACAAAGAGACCACACCCATACAGGCATACAGCGCACACACACACCCCTCCCAGGGAGAACACTGACATAGACAAGGCCCTCGTCGTCACACAAAGAACTCACAGAAGGCACGTATACCACACACGGCCAACCTATACCACATGCACTCGAATGCATATAATGACCCCGTCTCACAACGCACGCCCCTAATGTAACCTACACCGCTCAACTGCCACACCCAAGTCTCTTGCAGGAAAACGAATCACAAGTCTTGCAGGGAAACATGGAAAACCATCCCCAAATTCACCACACTCACAAACACACACACCCATGCACACACCCACAGACACAATGCATGCCAAACACAATGCACGCCACACACCCATCGAAAACCATTCACTGCACACATACAGCGTTCACACCCATTGCATCGATCTCCATGCAACAGAGTCAACCCAAAAACGCCCCATACGTTCTACACGTTTAGATCACCGGTATGGAACGACAATGTTACACACAAACTCAGCGAAGGCACACAGAGTCCATATCCTACCTAAACTAACACACATGACCAACACCGCATGCCTTCTTCATGGACGACACACTCCACTCGCCTGGACCCACAAACACATCACACGTACACCTCAAACACACAACACCTCGGTCACAAGAACACATGATCAAACACCCACACAAGGCCTACAGGCGGCCACTCCACAAAAGCGAAACACACCACACACACACAGAGGCAGACATCACCCTTGCACCACACCACTACGTAAGCAGGACACAGAGGACCCACAAAACATCCCACAACTCCAAGCATGTATACCATGAAGAAATTCAAGAAAGGGAACACACAATACCCTGAAGAGTCACACCAAACCTACAACACCAACACAGGTAAGGCCCCTAGAGACAGGTACCAACCATATGCCACAACACACATCGAGTGTGAAAACCCATGAAAACAACACACAGCACTCAGAGCACACACACACACACACACACACACACACACACACACACCAGAAGGACAGCAGACATGCAACACCTCTCTCACTGGCACATGACACCTCCAACAGACGCCATCCCTCCAGCGCCAGCACACACCTCATGCCATCCAAACTATGCCCAGCAGAATAACCCCCACACACCCCACACTGAAACCACTTGTTTAACACACACCCAACCGATTCATCCCACTCATCGCTGTCCCGTCTGGCGATGTCCATCACAAACCATATACACATGACACAGAGAACCTCGAGAACACACAAACACACCTACCCACATCATTGAGACCACACACAAGACCCTAGGCTCTACACTCACGATACCTATTCCACCCAGAACACATATCTCCTGCCCCCACCACCCATACAAAACACAAACGCACCACCGCACCACCAACACCGTGCTGTCCACCTACTCCCCTCACACACACTCCACCAGCAGCAAAGGAATTGCGGCAAATTCAGCAACCACAAGACATGCATCCACTGCCTACCTACCACAACTCGACCCCTCACCCACACCTCACGTCACTACACATGTACCACAGGAATTCCTCATATTCATCACACACACCCCAGACAGATGCCAAACACACACAGTGAACCCATGCCAAAAGCAACACATACAGCCATCTGTTACGTGGGTCAATGCACACTGCACAGACAGCATAAATTACGTGCATACACTCCATATGCAGGGGTCACATCACAACACACACCACTTCTATACCAGAACCACACAACACTTAGCCCACCCACAAGCACGCCATGCACACACAACACAAACACCATACACACACCGCAATTCACCATGCACACCAGGCATCTCCCACAAGCATACCACACAGAGACCACATGAATGGGCAACCCCCACACACCACGCAAACACCACAGATACCCCAAACTCAGCCCACCTAGTCCACCCTAATCGGCACCGCACACACAACCGAAGAAACGAACACAAAAAACCCTCACACAACACGTACCCCACTAACACAGCGCATGGATATCATGCATACACACCACCTACCCCCCACCAATAGGCACTGGAGAAATGTCAAATATCCACATAGGAAACACATCTCCATCACATACCAATGTCACGGAAAACACACAAGACACACACCATATTCATCGGACTTGTGAGCTGTATGCACTCAACACAGCTCTAGCACAGAGATACACTCACTGGTTCAGCACACCTATGGAAAACACACAACCCCTCAAGAGTCAGAACACCTGTCAGATTCAAACCACGCAGAAACAACACCAACCACACAGTCAAGCGTGTGTGCATGCACACAGACACACACACACACACAGACACACACAAACACTCAGAGTCCAGCTTCCTTCTTGGGTGGCTGGTGTCAGCCTGCTTATGCATAGCCAGGTTGTCTCCTTCCCCAGGCTGACTGACATGCCTTCATGAGGAAGAAAAGTTTGGTCACACGTGCCCAGAATGCTGCATGGCAGGGCCTGCTCTGAACGAGCCCTTGCTTGGTAGAGTGCACTGAGTCCAGGGGCCAAATACTAGAGAGTCGCCCCCCAAAGCATCCCAGTTCTCCCTGAGACCCTCCTAATGGTAGTCAATATGGGAAGGACAGGAAAAGGAGCCACGGCCAGAAGCTTTCATTGTCTTTTGGCAGAAAAGACCCAGGCCGCTTGCTGACAGGGTTCCCAGGGGTAGCCACTGGGCATTCCCTTTGCCCGAGCCCACAGCTGTTTCTTATTCGTGATATGGGGAGTGCGCTAGGAAAGTGTGCTTGCTAGTGCCTTCCTTTTCGACATCATCCCATGCTCCTCTGTACTGAAGAAATCTGGCCCTCGCTATCCACTTCCATGCATTGCTTCTCATTCCATACTAGCTTCAGGCCTGAGGCCATTCGAATCCTATTTCTCAGGGAACCTGAGTGTCTGGCCGAGTCCTTGGGCCTGTACATTCTGTTGGGCCCCAGGATCCGCTACCATCTGGTCTCAGAAATACGTGGACATGGGGAGGGATAGGGGATTGTCCTATGGCATCAAGGGTGGGCTGGAGGTTCTCAGGGACACCTGGTCACATTTCCGTGGCCAAGGGAAACAGAGTTAATACAATTGTCAGATTTAGGGGCGCCTGGGTGGCTCAGTGGGTTAAGCCACTGCCTTCGGCTCAGGTCATGATCTCAGGGTCCTGGGATCGAGTCCCGCATCGGGCTCTCTGCTCAGCAGGGAGCCTGCCTCCTCCTCTCTCTCTCTGCCTGCCTCTCTGTCTACTTGTGATCTCCCTCTGTCAAATAAATAAATAAAATCTTTAAAAAAAAAAAAAAAAACAATTGTCAGATTGATTTCGTTCCCATTGGAATGGACCACATTGGCCCTCCTGTCGCTCTTCTCCCAAGCTGGCTGAATTTCGAACCTTCCCTTGGCTTCCATTCCTGGGATTATGGAGCTCTCATGCACACAGCCAGCTCTCACTTGTCGGTGGCAAGATTCCCTGGTGGTCCTGTGCTCAGCGAGAGCAGTCAGGGTCAGCTATTGCCAAGGAATCTTTGGCTCCCGCTTGTGACTGCATGCTGCTTGGCTGCAGGGAGTAAGGACTGGAATGGGTGGTCAGCTGACTCTATCCCTTGACTGCCTCTGATGCCTCCGTTCTGAAGACCGGACGTCGAGGGCGGGCAGAGTATTCTGCCGGTCCTGGTGAGGCCTTTTTCCGAGCATAATGAGGGACAATTGATCGAAGGCCCAGTTGCACACACAGGAGCTTCCACAGAGAGTAATCCACCACTGCTTCCCCTGAACAACAGCTATGTCTAGTCACTGGCTTGAAGGGCGGGGAAATATCCCAGGCCAGATGCAGTTTCTCTCCTTTCTAAAAGAGGAACCGAAGCCTCGGGCTGACCAACTCTCTGGTGTAGCCGGTGCAGATTTCCCGTCACCTGAATCCAGACTTGTGTCTTAGTCCTGAGACAGTCAACTCGTTGGGTGTCTGGGCTAGTGCTTCCATTCTGAACATCGTTGTTTCGTTGTAATGGCAGGGTTGGGGGCAGTGCGCACGACTTGGGGGAGGGGCAGAGTGACAGAATCTTCGTGGAGACTCCCCCACAGAGCATCCCGTAGGACAAGGACGTTCCATCCCACCACTTATGAAACCATGACCTGACTGCAACCAGGATTCACATACTTAATACATATAGCCCACCGGGTGCTGCTATCTTTTTCTCTTTTTCTGAAACTAGAGGGGGCCTACGAATCATTCCATGTCTGTGTCAAAGAGCCATATGCTCCCTTGAAAGAGGAGACACCCACAGACTTCTCAGGACTGTGGCTATGTTGCAGTCCAGGACCCCTCCCAGTTGGGTTTCAGAACACCTGGCACATGCAGGAACTTCAATTGTCTATAGAGGCTTTGCTGGGACCATTGGTTTATCGGCCAAATGAGCAGTTTTGATGAGAGCTGGCCTCATTCCTGGGGCCTTGGGAAAAAAACTTCGATGACTCCTTCTCTGGTTGAATTTTCTGTTTGTTTCACTTTCTATGTAGATCCCCATAAAAGGCATTCCCATAACCTTCCATATTTTGAACTGTGCTTGGCTCACGTTCAGGGGTCATGGAGCTCTCACTCGCACAGAATCGTCCCCGGTTTGGATGAATCCTCCCGTTTTTTCTGAGTTCAGCCACCATAGTTGGTGTCTGATATTGCCCCACCAAACGATGGTCCTCCAACCCAGTGCAGGCTCTGCGTAAGGTCCAGTGCTTAGGGCACCAATATTTAGCCATACAATCCACAAACACATGCTGTCTCTCTCTGACTGCACTGTATAGAACACATAGCAAGGCACACCCCACAGGACCCATCAACGCCCTGTACACTGACCTATTCCATATCATGTCACAGCACCAACTGCAGATACACACCGTGCACAACCCATCGCCAGCCGACACCACACCAAGAGATCACACACACAGCACACATACAACCTACGCCCTCAGGCTACAAAGAGAGCTCACCCATACAGGCATACACCACACACACACCCCTCCCAGAGAGAACACTGACATACACACGGCCCTCCATGGTCACACAGAAAAATCACAAAAAACACATACACCACACACAGGAAACTTAGAGCACACACACAAGATTGCATATAACCTCCCAATCACCAATGCAGGGCCCCAATGCAACCTACACCACACAAGTGCTAAACCCAAGACTCTTGCAGGACAAACGGAGCACAGCCTTGGAAGGAAACATCGGAAACAGTCCCCAAGGTCATGACACTCACAAACACACAATTCACCCCCCTACACACACAATGCATGCTACACACCCATCCAACACCATTCATCACAGACATAGAGCATTCACACCCATTTCATCAATCTCCATGCAACAGTCACCCCCCAAACGCCCCATACATTCTACACATATAGATCACCTGCATGGAACATTGATGTTACACACAAACTCATCAAAGGCACACACATTCCATATCATATCAAAACTCACATGCACGACAGACACCACACTCCTACCTCATGGACGACAGACTCCCCCAACCTGGACCCACAAGTACAACACACGTACACCTCACACACTCAACACCTCTGTCACAAGGACACATGGTCAAACACCAAAATAAAGCCTACTGGCGTCAGTCCACAAAAACGAATTATGCCACACACACACAGGCAGACATTACCAATGCACCACACCACTACATAGGCAGGACACACACAGGATACACAAAATGTCCCACAATGCCAAACATGCATGCCATGAAGAAATTCGAGAAACGGAACACACAATACCATGAAGAGTCACACCAAACCTACAACACCAACACGGGTAAGTCCCCCAGAGACAGTTACCAACCATATACCACAGCCACACATAGACTGTGAAAACCCATAAACACCACACACAGCACTCAGAGCACACACACACACACACACACACACACCCCGGAATAACAGCAGACCCAGGCAACAACTCCCTCACTGGCACATGACACTTCCAACACACGCCATCCCTACAGAGCCAACACACACCTCATGCCATCCAAACTCTGCCCAGCAAAAACACCCCCACACACCCCACACTGAAACCACTTGTTTAACACACACCCAACCGATTCATACCACTCATAGTTGTCCCGACTGGCTCATGTCCATCACAAACCATATACAGATGACTCAGAGAACCTAGAGAGCAAACACACACACCTACCCACATCATTGAGACCACACTCACGACCCTATGCTCCACACTCACGACATCTATTTCACCCAGAACATGTATCTCCTGCACCCACCACCCATACAAAACACAAACGCACCACCGCGCCACCAAGACCCTCCACTCCACTATTAGCACTCAGGTCACCTACTCCCCTCACACACACTCCACAGGCAACAAAGGAATCGCGGCACTTTCAGCACCCACAAGCCGTGCATCCACTGCCTACCTACCACAACTCGACCCCTCACCCACACCTCACGTCACTACACATGTACCACAGGAATTCCTCATATTCATCACACACACCCCAGACAGATGCCAAACACACACAGTGAACCCATGCCAAAAGCAACACATACAGCCATCTGTTACGTGGGTCAATGCACACTGCACAGACAGCATAAATTACGTGCATACACTCCATATGCAGGGGTCACATCACAACACACACCACTTCTATACCAGAACCGCACAACACTTAGCCCACCCACAAGCACGCCATGCACACACAACTCAAACCCCATACACACACCGCAAATCACCATGCACACCAGGCATCTCCCACAAGCATACCACAAAGAGACCACATGAATGGGCAACCCCCACACACCATGCACACACCATAGATACCCCAAACTCAGCCCATCTAGTCCACCCTAATCTGCACCGCACACATACCAGAAGAAAAGAACACAAGCAACCCACACACAACACATACCCCACTAACACAGTGCATGGATATCATGGATACACACCACCTACCCCCCACCTATATGCACTGGAGAAACATCAAATATCCACCATACAAAACACATAGTCTCTGGACATTCCCTTTGCTGGAACCCACGGATGTTTCTTATTCCTGATATGGGGAGCTCGCTACGAAATTGTGCTTCCGAGTCCCTTCTTTTTTGACATCATCACATGCTTCTCTGTACTGAAGAAATCTGGCCCTCAGTATCCACCCTCATGCATTGCTTCTCAATCCATAGAATAAGAACGGGCTATGGGCAGGTTGGATACTGTGAGTGAAGTGCAGGCTATGGCTCTAAGGGGTCCAAAACGTATAGTGGCAGAACATGACCTGTTTTCATCCACACTGTCTACCTCAGGTGAAAAAACTTCAAATATCGTGAGGCAAGTGTGCTTTAGGATGGACACACAACAAGTTTGAGGCTGTGGAAAGTTGGAAGCTGTTGGACCTGTCTGTGTTGAAAACACAAAGAGTCGCATACAGGACCCTTACCAATGACCTTGGAAGGTCTCTGTTCAGGGAAAATCATTCTTGAGGACACCCATCCATATCAGTGTCTTCTCAGTTGAGGAAAGAGGATAGAACAAGGATGGACTCTGGGCAGTTTGGATACTGTGAGTCAAGTGAAGGGTACAGCTCTTAGTGGTCCAAAACATATTTGGCAGGTCACGACCTGTGGTCATCCACACTGTCTAACTCTGTCAAAACGCGTCAAACGTGATGAGGGAAGTGTGCTTTAGGACAGACACACGACAGGATTGAGGCTATAAAAAGTTGGAAAATGTTGGAACTGACTGTTGAAAACATAAAAAGTCACGTACAGGGGTCTTAACGGTGACCATAGGATGGTCTCTGTTCAGGGAAATTCCTTCAAGTGGACACCCATTAAGGGCACTGTCGTCTCATTTCAGGAAATAAGACAGAACAAGGTCAGACACTGGGCAGGTTGGATACTGTGATTGAAGTGCAGGCTATGGCTCTTAAGGATCCAAAACGTATATTGGCAGAAGAGGGCCTGTGGTCATCCACACAGCCTACCTATGTTGAAAACACCTCAAAGTTTTTGAGGGAAGTGTGATTTAGTATGGACTCGCAACAGGGTTAAAGGTGTGGAAAGTTGGAAGCTGTTGGAACTGACTAGTGGGAAACATGAAGAGTCACGTACAGAGCCCTAGTCTGGGACTTCTATCACGGTGACCATAGGAAGGTCTGTGTTCAGGAAGACACCCGTTCGTGGCAGTGTCTTCCCAGTTGAGGAAAGATGATAAAACAAGGTCGGAGTCTGGGCAGTTTGAATACTGTGAGTGAAGTGCAGGCTATGGCTCTTAGTCATCCAATATATATATTGGATGGGTATGCCCTGTGGTCATCCACACTTTTGTCCTGTGTCGAAAACGCTTCAAACATCATGATGTAAGTGTGTTTAGGAAGGACTTGCGACAGGGTTGAGGCTGTCGAAAGGTGGAAGCTGTTGGAACTGACTGTGTGGAAAACATGAATTGGCATATATAGGGCCCTAGTCTCAGACGTCCATACCGGTGACCATAGGGAGGTCAGTGTTCAGGGAAACTCCTGCAGGCATACACACATTCATGGCAGTGTCTTCCCAGTTGAGGAAAGAAGAAAGAAGAAGGACGGACACTGGGCAGGTTGGGTCCTGGTAGGTGTCTTAATCATATATTGGCAGAGTATCACCTGTGCTCATCCACACTGTCTACCTCTGTTGAAAATGCTTCAAACGGCGTGACAGAATTGTGCTCTTGGATGGACTAGTGACAGGGTTGAGGCTGTCGGAAGGAAGAATTTGTTGGAACTGACTTGTTGAAACCATGAAGAGTTACAAACTGCGTCCCAGTCTCAGACATCCATACCAGTGACCATAGGAATGTCTCTGATCAGGCAAACCCCTTCAGGCATACACCCTTTCATGGCAGTGTCCTCTCAGTTGAGGAAAGAAGATAGAACAAGGAAGGACTCTGGGAAGGTTGGATAATGTCTGTAAAGTGCAGGTGACGGCTCTTAGGCCTCCAAAACATATATTGCCAGAGCACGATCTGTGGTCATCCACATTGTCTACCTCAGTCGAAAGCGCTTCAAACGTTGGGAGGGAAGTGAGCTTTAGGACAGACTCGCGACAGGGTTGAGGATGTGCAAAGTTGGAAGCTGTTGGAAATGACTGTGTTGAGAACATGAAGAGTCGTGTACAGAGCCCAAGCCTGGGATTTCCATTACTGTGACCATAGGAAAGTCTGTGTTCACAGGAACTCCTTCAGGCAGACACCCATTTGTGGCAGTGTCTTCCCAGTTGTGGAAAGAAGATAAGACAAGGACGGTCACTGGACAGGTTGGGTATTGGGAGTGAAGTGCCGTGTATGGTTCTTAGGCATCTAAATTGTATATTGGCAGAGAACAACTTGTGGTCATCCACACTGTCTACCTCTGACGAAAACGCTTCAAACGTCGTGAGAGAAGTGTGCTCTTGCATGGAGTAGTGACAGGGTTGAGGCTGTCAGAAGGTAGAAGCTGTTGGTACTGACTGTGTGGTAAACATGAAGAGTTGCATAGGGGGTCCCAGTCTCGGACTTCCATACTGGTGACCATAGGAAGGTCTGTGTTCAGGGAAACTGCTTCATGTGTACACCAATTTGTGGCAGTGTGTTCCCCATCGAGGAAAGAAGATAGAACAAGAACGGACTCTAGGCAGGTTGGATACTGACAGTGAAGTGCAGGCTACGGCTCTTAGGCATCGGAAACATATATTGGATTGGCATGTTCTGTTTTCATCCACACTGTCTTCCTCTGTCAAAAAGCTTCAAACATCATGAGGGAAGTGTGCTTTAGGAGGGACTCATGACACGGTTGAGGCGGTCAAAAGTTGGAAGCTGTTGGAACTGACTGTGTGGAAAACATGAATATGCACATACAGGGTCCTAGTCTCAGATGTCCATACCGGTGACCATTGGAAGGTCTGTGCTCAGGGAAAATCCTTCAGGGGACACACATTCATGGCACTGTCTTCCCAGTTGAGGAACGAAGATAGAACAAGAACGGACACGGGGCAGGTTGTGTACTGTGAGTGAAGTGCTGGCTATGGCTCTTAGGCTTCTAAATTGCATATTGGCAGAGTGCCATGTGTGATAATTCACACTGTCTACCTCCGTTGAAAACGCTTCAAACATCATGAGGGAAGTGTGCTCTTGGATGGACTAGGGACAGGGTTGAGGCAGTTGGAAAGTGGAAGTTATTGGAACTGACTGGTTGAAAACATAAAGGATCTCGTACAGGGCCCCAGTCTCAGACGTCCATGCCAGTGACCATAGGAAGTTGTCTGATCAGGCAAACTCCTTCAGGAGCACAACCATTCATGGCAGTGTCCTCTCAGTTGAGGAAAGAAGGTAGAAGAAGGACGGACTCTGGGCAAGTTGGTTAATGACTGTGAAGTGCAGGCTATGGCTCTTAAACCTCAAAACGTATATTGCCAGAGCACGAACTGTGGTTATGCACACTGTCTACCTCAGTCAAAAGCACTTCAAACGTCATGAGGGAAGTGTGCTTTAGAACGGACTCATGACAGGGTTGAGGCTGGACAAAGCTGGAGGCTGTTGGAAATGACTGTGTTGAAAACATGATGAGTCGCATACAGAGCCCTAGCCTGGGACTTTCATTACGGTGACCACAGGCAGGTCTGTGTTCTCAGAAACTCCTTCAGGCAGACACCAATTCAAGGCAATGCCTTCTCAGTTGCAGAAAGAAGATAGAACATGGATGGACACTGGGCACTTTGGGTACTGTGAGTGAATTGCCATCTATGGCTATTAGGCTTCCAAATTGTATATTGGCAGAGCACCACCTGTGGTCATCCACACTTTCTACCTCTGTCAAAAACGCTTCAAACGTCGTGAGGGAAGTGTGCTCTTGGACGGACAGTGACAGGGTTGAGGCTTTCAGAAGGTGGAAGCTGTTGGAACTGACTGTATGGAAAACACAAAAAGTCACATACAGGGTGGCAGTCTCGGACGTCCATTCTGGTGAAAATAGGAAGTTCTGTGTTCAGGGAAACTCCTTCATGCAGACACCAATTTGCAGCACTGTCTTCCCAGTTGAGGAAAGAAGATAGAATGCAAATGGACTGTGGGCAGTTTGGATGCTGTGAGTGAAGTGCAGGCAACGGCTCTTAGGGGTCCAAAAGGTATAGTGGGAGACCACGACCTGTGCTCATCCACACTCTCTAATTCAGTTGAAAACACTTCAAACGTTGTGAGGGAAGTGCACTTTAGGACGGACTCATGACAGGATTGAGGCTATGGAAAGTTAGAAGCTGTTGGAAATGAATGAGTGGAAAACATGAAGAGTCACATACAGAGCCTTAGTGTGGGACTTCCATAACGGTGACCATAAGAAGCTCTGTGTTCAGGAAACGTCCTGCAGTCAGACACACATTCATGGCAGTGTCTACCCAGTTGAGGAAAGCATATAGAACAAGGACAGACTAGGGGCAGGTTGGATACTGTGAGTGAAGGGCAGGCTACGGCTCTCAGGCTTCCAAAACATATATATTGGAAGGACACGACCTGTGGTCATCCACACTGTCATCCTGTGTCGAAAACGCTTCACACATTGAGAGGGAAGTGTGCTTTAGGAGGGACTCTCAACAGGGTTGTGGTTCTCAAAATGTAGAATGTAGAAGGTGTCTGATCAGGCATACTCCTTCAGGTGTACACCCATTCAAGGCAGTGTCCTCTCTGTTGGGGAAAGAAGATAAAACAAGGATGGAATCTGGGCAGGTTGGATAATGTCTGTGAAGTGCAGGCTACAGCTCTTAGGCTTCCAAAACATATATTGCAGGAGCACGACCTGTAGTCATCCACGCTGTCTATCTCAGTCAAAAGTGCATCAAACATCGTGAGGGAAGTGTGTGTTAGGACGCACTCATGACAGGGTTGAGGCTGTGCAAAATTGGAAGCTAAGAGTTGCGTACAAAGCCCTAGCCTGGGACTTCCATTACAGTGACCATAGGAAGGTATGTGTTCACGGAAACTCCTCAGGCAGACACCCATTCGTGGCAGTATCTTCCCAGTTGCAGAAAGAAGATAGAACAAGGACAGACACTGGGCAGGTTGGGTATTGTGAGTGAAGTGCCATCTATGGCTATTGGGCATCTAAATCATATATTGGCAGAGTGCCAACTGTGGTCCTCCACACCGTCTACCTCTGTGGAAAACGCTTAAAACGTCGTGAGGAAAGTGTGCTCTTGGACGGACTAGGGAAAGGGTTGAGGCTGTCAGAAGGTAGAAGTTGTTGGAACTGATTGTGTGGAAAACCTGAAGAAGCGCATATAGGGGCACAGTCTCTAATGTCTATTCTGGGGACTATAGGAAGGTCCATGCTCAGGAAAACACCTTCATGCAGACACTAATTTGTGGCAGTGTCTTCCCAATTGAGGAAAGAAGATAGAAGAAGGACGAACTCTGGTCAGGTTGGATACTGTGAGTGAAGTGCATTCTACTGCTCTTAGGGGTCCAAAATGTATATTGGTGGGTCACGACTTGTGGTCATCCACTCTTTCTACCTCTGTTGAAAACACTTCAAGCATCATGAACGAAGTGTGCTTTAGGTTGGACTCACGACAGGAATGAGGCTATGGAAAGTTGGAGCTGTTGGAATTGACTGTGTTGAAAACATGAAGAGTCACGTGCAGGGCCCTTACCGGTGACCATAGGATGGTCTCTCTTCAGAGAAATTCCTTCAGGCAGACACCCATTCATGGCAGTGTCTTCCCAGTTAAGGAAAAAAGACAGAACAAGGACGGGTTTTGGGCAGGTTGGATACTGTGAGTGAAGTGCTGGCTACGGCTCTTGGGGGTCCAAAACGTATATTGGCAGAAATGAACTGTGGTTACCCATACGTTCTACTTATGAGGAAAACGCTTTGAACATGTTGGGAAAGTATGCTTTAGGATGGACTCACGACAGGGTTGAGGCTCTGGAAAATTAGAAGCTGTTGGAACTGACTGTATTGAAAACCTGAATAGGTGCATACAGGTCCCTAGTCTTAGACGTCCATACCGGTGAACATAGGAAGGTCTGTGTTCAGGAACACTCCTTCAGGAGGACACCCATTCGTGGCAGTGTCATCCCAGTGGAGAAAAGAAGATAGAACAAGGACAGAATCTGGGCAGTTTGGATTCTGTGAGTAAGTGCAGGCTATGGCTCTTAGGTGTCCAAAATGTATAGTGGAAGAGTATGACCTGTGCTTATCCACACTGTCTTCCTCAGGAATGTTAGAAGCTGTAGGAGCTGTCTGTGTTGAAAACATGAAGAGTAGCGTGCAGGAACCTTACCGGTGACCATAGGAAGGTCTCTGTTCAGGGAAACTCCTTCAGACAGAAACCCATCCATGGCAGTGTCTTCTTAGTTCAGGAAAGAAGATAGAACAAGGATGGATTCTGGGCAGGTTGGATACTGTGGGTGAAGTGCAGGCTATGACTCTTAGGGGTCCAAGACGTATCTTAGCAGATCAGGACCTAAAGTCATTCACCCTGTCTACCTCTGTCGAAGACGCTTCAAACATCATGAGGAAAGTGTGCTTTAGGATGAACACGCGATAGGACTGAGGCTATGTCAATTTGGAAACTGTTGGGCCTGACTGTGTTTAAAACATGAAGAGTTGCCTACAGGGCCCCTACCAATGACCATAGGATTATCTCTGTTGAAGGAAATTTCTACCGGCAGACACTCATTCAGTTGAAGAAAGAAGACGGAACAAGGACGGAAACTGGACAGGTTGATACTGTGAGTGAAGTGCAGTCTACGGTTCATAGGGGACCAAAACTTATATTTGCAGAGCATGGCCTGTGGTTATCTACACTGTCTAACTATGTTGAAAACACCTCAAATGTCATAAGGGAAGTATGCTTTAGGATGGACCAGCGACAGGGTTGAGGCTGTGGAAAGTTGGAAGCTGATGGAACTGAGTGGAAAACATGAAGAGTCACGTACAGAGCCCTAGTCCGGGACTTCCATAACGGTGACTGTAGGAAGGTCTGTGTTCAGAAAAACTCCTTCAGTCAGACACCCATTCATGGCAGTGTCTTCCCAGTTGAGGAAATCAGATAGAACAAGGACAGAATCTGGTCAGGTTGGATACTGTGAATGAAGAGCAGGCTATGGCTCTTAGGCGTCCAAAACTTATATTGGAAGGTCAAGACCTGTGGTCAACCACACTGTCTTCCTGTGTCTAAAATGCTTCAAAAATTGTGAGGGAAGTGTGCTTTATGACGTACTTGAGTCAGGGTTGAGGCTGTGCAAAGTTGGAAGCTGTTGGAAATGACTCTGTTGAAAACATGAAAAGTCACGTGCCCAGCCCTAGCATGGGTCTTCCATTATGGTGACCATAAGAAGGCCTGTCTTCACGGAAACTCCTTCAGGCACACACACATTCGTGGTAGTGTCTTCCCAGTTGCAGAAAGAAGATAGAACAAGGACAGACACTGGGCATGTTGGGAACTGTGAGTGAAGTGCCGTCTATGGCTCTTAGGTGTCTAAATCGTATATTGGCAGAGCACCACCTGTGATCATCCATACTGTCTACCTCTGTCAAAAATGCTTCAAACGTCGTGAAGAAAGTGTGCTCTTGGAAGAACTCATGACAGGGTTGAAGCTATCAAAACGTGGAATCTGTTGGATCTGACTGTGTGGAAAACAGGAAAAGGCGCGTACAGGGTTCTAGTCTCAGAGTCCATACCAGTGACCATAGAAAGGTCTGTGTTCAGGGAAACTCCTTCATATGGACACCAATTTTGACAGTGTCTTCCCAGTTGAGGAAAGGGGATAGAACAAGAATGTACTCTGGGCAGGATGGATACTGTGAGTGAAGTGCAGGCTACGGTTCTTAGGGTTCCAAAACGTATAGTGGCAGAGCATGACCTGTGCTCATCCACACTATATACCTCAGTTGAAAGCACTTCAAACGTCATGAGGGAAGTGCGCTTTAGGACGGACTTAGAACAGGGTTGAGGCTGTGGAAACTTAGAAGCTGTTGGACCTTCTGTGTTGATAACATGAAGAGTTGTGTACAGAGCTTTTACCAGTGACCATAGGAAGGTCTTAGTTCAGGGAAACTCCTTCAGGCGGACACCAATCCATAGCAATGTCTTCTCAGTTGAGGAAAGAACATAGAACAAGGACGGACTCCGGGCAGTTTGGATACTCTGAGTGAAGTGCAGGCTAGGGCTCTTAGGGGTCCAAAACGTATATTGGCAGGTCAGAATCTGTGGTCATCTACCCTGTCTACCTCTGTTGAAAGTGCTTCAAAATTTGTGAGGGAAATGTGCTTTAGGACGGACTTGTGAAAGGATTGTGGCTATGGAATGTTGGAAGCTGTTGGAACTGACTGTGTTGAAAACATGAAGAGTCCCATACAGGACCCTTACCGTGACTATAGGATTGTCTCCTTTCATGGAAATTCCTTCAGGTGGACACACATTCATGGCAGTGTCTTCTCAGTTGAGGAAAGAATACAGAACAGTGACTGACACTGGGCAAGTTGGATACTGTAAGTGAAGTGCAGGCGACGGCTCTTAGGAGTCCTAAATGTATATTTGCAGGTCACGACCTATGCTTATCCACACTATGTACCTCAGATGAAATCACTTCAAATGTCATGAAGGAATTGTGGTTAAGGACTGACTCGCGACAGGGTTGAGGCTGTGGAAAGCTGGAAGCTGTTGGACCTTCTGTGTTGATAACATGAAGAGTCACATACAGGGCCCTAACCAGTGACCATAGGAAAGTTTTCTGTTCAGGGAAATTCCTTCAGGCATAAACCCATCCATGGCAGTGTCTTCCTAGTTGAAGAAAGAAAATAGAACAAAGACGGACACGGGGCAGGTTGGATACTGTGAGTGAAGTGTAATCTATGGCTCTTAGGGGTACAAAACGTATATTTGAAGGTCACTAACTGTGGTCATCCACACTGTCTACCTCTGTCGAAAAAGCTTCAAACGTTATGAGGGAAGTGTGCTTTAGGACGAATCATGAGAGGGTTGAGGCTATGGAAAGTGGGAAGCTGTTTGAGCTGTGTTGAAAACATGAAGAGTCACAAACAGAGCCCCAGTTGGGACTTCCATACTGGTGACCATGAAAGGTCTGTGTTCAGGAAAACTCCTTCAGTTAGACACCCATGCGTGGCAGTGTCTTCCCCATTGAGGAAAGAAGATAGAACAAGGATGGACTCTGGGCAGGTTGGAATCTGTGATTGAAATGCAGGCTGTGGCTATTTGGTGTCCAAAACATATTTTGGCAGGTCATGACCTGTATTCATCCAAACTTTCTAACTCTGTTGTAAAGGCTTCAAGGTCGTGAGGGAAGTGTGCTTTAGGACGGATTTGCAACAGGGTTGAGGCTGTGGAAAGTTGGAAGCTGTTGGAACTGACGGAGTGGAAAACAAGAAGAGTCACGTACAGAGCCTTAGTCTGGGACTTCCATAACAGTGACCTAAGGAAGGTCTGTGTTCAGGAAAACTCCTTCAGTCAGACACCCATTCGTGGCAGTGTCTTCCCAATTGAGGAAAGAACATAGAACAAGGATGGACTCTGGGCAGGTTGGATACTATGAGTGAAGTACAGGCTATGGCTCTTAGGGGTCCAAATCGTATTTTGGCAGAGCACGACCTGTGGTCATCCAAACTATCTACGTATGTCAAAATCGCCTAAAATGTTGTGAGGGAAGGGTGCTTAAGATGGACACATTACAATGTCTATACTGCCTAGAGCAATCTATACCTTTAATGCCATTCTAATCAAAATTCGACGGGTATTCTTCTAAGAGCTGGAGCAAATAATCCCAAAATTTGTATGGAACCAGAAGAGACCCTGAATCACTAAGGAAATGTTGAAAAATAAAAATAAAACTGGGGGCATCACGTTACCTGATTTCAAGCTTTACTACAAAGCTGTGATCACCAAGACAGCATGGTACTGGCATAAAAACAGACACATAGACCAGTGCAACAGAGTAGAGAGCCCAGATATGGACCTTCAACTCTATGGTCAGTTAATCTTCGACAAAACAGGAAAAAATAGGAACGCCTAGATGGCTCAGTTGGTTGAGCAGTTGCCTTCGGCTCAGGTCATGATCCCAGCGTCCTGGGATCGAGTCCCACATTGGGCTCCTTGCTCATCAGGGAGCCTGCTTCTCCCTCTGCCTCTGCCTGCCATTCTGTCTGCCTGTGCTCGCTCTCCCTCTCTCTCTCTGACAAATAAATAAATAAAATCTTAAAAAAAAAAAGAAAACAGGAAAAAATATACAGTGGAAAAAAGACAGTCTCTTCAATAAATGGTGCTGGGAAAACTGGGCAGCTATATGTAGAAGAATGAAACTTGACCATTCTCTTACACCGTACACAAAGATAAACTCAAAATGGATAAAAGACCTCAACGTGAGACAGGAATCCATCAGAATCCTAGAGGAGAACATAGGCAGTAACCTCTTTGATATCAGCCACAGCAACTTCTTTCAAGATATGTCTCCAAAGGCAAAGGAAACAAAAGCGAAGATGAACTTTTGGGACTTCATCAAGATCAAAAGCTTCTGCACAGCAAAGGAAACAGTCAACAAAACAGAGAGGCAACCCACGGAATGGGAGAAGATATTTGCAAATGACAGTACAGACAAAAGATTGATATCCAGGATCTATAAAGAACTCCTCAAACTCAACACACACAAAACAGAGAATCATATCAAAAAATGGGCAGAAGATGCGAACAGACACTTCTCCAATGAAGACATACAAATGGCTATCAGACACATGAAAATATGTTCATCATCACTAGCCATCAGGGAGATTCAAATTAAAACCACCTTGAGATATCACCTTACACCAGTTAGAATGGCCAAAATTAGCAAGACAGGAAAGAGCATGTGTTAGAGGGGATGTGGAGAAAGGGGAACACTTTTACACTGTTGGTGGGAATGCAAGTTGGTGCAGACACTTTGGAGAACAGTGTGGAGATTTCTCAAGAAATTAAAAATAGAGCTTCCCTATGACCCTGCCATTGCACTACTGGGTATTTACCCCAAAGATACAGATGTAATGAAAAGAAAGGCCATCGGTACTCCAATGTTTATAGCAGCAATGGCCATGGTCGCCAAACTCTGGAAAGAACCAAGATGCCCTTCAACGGATGAATGGATAAGAAGACGTGGTCCATATACACTATGGAGTATTATGCCTCCATCAGATAGGATGAATACCCAACTTTTGTGGCAACATGGACGGGACTGGAAGAGATGATGCTGAGTGAAAAATGTCAAGCAGAGAGAGTCAATTATCATATAGTTTCACTTGTTTGTGGAGCATAACAAATAGCATGGAGGACAAGGGGAGATGGAGAGGAGAAGGGAGTTGAGGGAGTTTGGAAGGGGAGGTGAATCATGAGAGACCATGGACTCTGAAAAACAGCCTGAGGGTTTTGAAGGGGTGGGGGTGGGAGGTTGGGGGAACCAGATGGTGGGTATTAGAGAGGGTATGGATTGCATGAAGCACTGGGTGTGGTACAAAAACAATGAATACTGTTATGCTGAAATAAATTTTTAAAATGATTTAAAAAAAGATGGACACATGACAGGGTTGAGCCTGTGGAAAGTTGGAAGCTTTTGGAACTGACTGAGTGGAATACAAGAAGAGTCACGTACAGAGCCTTAGTCTGGGGCTTCCATAATGGTGAACTAAGGAAGGTCTAAGGAAAAATCCTTCAGTCAGACACCCATTCGTGGCAGTGTCTTCCCAATTGCGGAAAGAACACAGAACAAGGACAGACTCTGGGCAGGTCGGACACTGTGTGTGAAGTGCAGGCTTCGTCTCTTAGGGTCCAAATCGTATTTTGGCAGAGCATGACCTGTGGTCATCCAAACTGTCTACCTATGTCAAAATCACCTCAAACTTTGTGAAGGAAGTGTGCTTAATATGGACACATGACAGGGTTGAGGCTGTGGAAAGTTGGAAGCTGTTGGAACTGACTGAGTGGAAAACATGAAGAGTCATGTACAGAGCTCTAGTATGGGACTTCCTTAATGGTGACCGTAGGAAGGTCTGTGTTAAAAAAAAAAAAAAAACAAAAAAAACAAAAAAAAACTTCTTTAGTCAGACACTCATTCGTGGCAGTGTCTTCCCAATTGAGGAAAGAAGATAGAACAAGATCGGACACTAGGGAGTTTGGATACTGGGAATGAAGTGCACACTTTGGCTCTTAGGGGTCCAAAACCCATATTGGAAGTACACGAACTGTGGTCATCCACACTGTCTTCCTGTGTCGAAAATGCTTCAGATATTGTGAGGAAAGTGAGCTTTAGGAGGGACCTGTGACAGGGTTGAGGCTGTCAAAAGGTGGAAGCTGTTGGATCTGGCTGTGTGGAAACATGAATAGGCGCGTACAGGGTCCTAATCTCAGACATCCATACTGGTTCATATAGGAAGGTCTGTGCTCAGAAAAACTCCTTCAGTCGGACACCCATTTGTGGCAGTGCATTCCCAATTGAGGAAAGCAGATAGAACAAGGACAGACTCTGGGCAGGTTGGATACTATGTGTGAAGTGCAGGATACGTCTCTTAGGGGTCCAAATCCTATTTTGGCAGAGCACGACCTGTGGTCATCCAAACTGTCTACCTATGTCAAAATTGCCTCAAACGTTGTGAGGGTAGTGTGCTTAATATGGACACATGGACACAGGGTTGAGGCTGTGGAAAGTTGGAAGCTGTTGGAACTGACTGAGTGGAAAACATGAAGAGTCATGTACAGAGCTCTAGTATGGGACTTCCTTAACGGTGACCATAGGAAGGTCTGTGTTCAAAAAAACTCCTTCAGTCAGACACTCATTCATGGCAGTGTCTTCCCAATTGAGGAAAGAAGATAGAACAAGGTTGGACTCTAGGCAGTTTGGATAATGTGAATGAAGTGCACACTTTGGCTCTTAGGGGTCCAAAACCCGTATTGGAAGTACACGAACTGTGGTCATCCACACTGTCTTCCTGTGTCAAAAATGCTTCAAATGGCATGAGGAAAGTGAGCTTTAGCAGGGACTCACACAGGTTTGAGGTTTTCAAAAGATGGATGCTGTTGGACCTGAAAGTGTGGAATACATGAATAGGTGCGTACAGGACCCTAGTCCCAGACATCCATACTGGTGAACCTAGGATGGTCTGTGTTCAGGGAAACTCCTTCAGGCAGACACTCATTTGTGGCAGTGTCTCCCCAGTTGCAGAAAGAAGATAGAATAAGGACGGACACTGGTCAGCTTGAAGTGTCACTGGTCAGTGAAGCGCATTCTATGGCTCTTAGACATCTACATCATATCTTGGCAGAGCACTACCTGTGGTCATCCACACTGTCTAACTCTGTCCAAAATGCTTCAAACGTCGTGAGGGAAGTGTGCTCTTGGACAGACTAGGGACAGGGTTGAGGCTGTCAGAAATTGGAAGGTGTTGGAACTGACTTGCTGAAAATATGAAGAGTAGCGAACAGGGCCCCAGTCTCGGATGTCCATACCAGTGACCATAGGAAGGTGTCTGATCAGTCAAATTCCTTCAGGCGAACACAATTCATGGTAGTGTCCTCTCAGCTGAGGAAAAAGATAGAACAAGTACGGACTCTGGGCAGGTTGGATAATGTCTGTGAAGTGCAGGCTACGGCTCTTAGGCCTCCAAAACCTATATTGCCAGAGCACGACATGTGCACATCCACACTGTCTACCTCAGTCGAAAGTGCTTCAAACCTCGTGAGGGAAGTGTGCTTTAGGAAAGACTCATGACAGGGTTGAGGCTGTGCAAAGTTGGAAGCTGTTGGAACCGACTGTGTTGAAAACATGAAGAGTCACGTAGAGAGCCCTAGTCTTGGACTTCCATTACGGTGACCATAGAAATGTCTGTGTTCTCGGAAACTCCTGCAGGCAGACACCCATTCATGGCAGTGTCTTCCCAGTTGCGGAAAGAAGATAGAACAAGGACGGACACTGGGCAGGTTGTGCACTGTGAGGAAAGTGCCGTCTATGGCTCTTAGGCGTCTAAATTGTATATTGGCAGAGCACGACCTGTGGTCATCCACAATGTCTACCTCTGTTGAAAACGCTTCAAACATCGTGAGGGAAGTGTGCTCTTAGACAGACTAGAGACAGGGTTGAGGATTTCAGAAGGTGAATTTTGATGGAACTGACTGTGTGGAAAACATGAAGAGTCACAGGGCCCCAGTTTCGGACATCCATACTGGTGACCATAGGAAGATCTGTGTTCAGGGAAACTCCTTCATGTGGACACCAATTTGTGGCAGTGTCTTCCCATAGAGGAAAGAAGATAGAACGAGGAGGGACTCAGGGCATTTTGGCTACTGTGAATGAATTGCAGGCTATGGCTCTTAGGGGTCCAAAACTTATATTGGCAGGTCATGAACGGTGGTTATCCACAATGTTACCTCCTTTGAAAATGCTTCAAACGTCATGAGGGAAGTGTGCTTTAGGACGGACTTGTGACAGGATTGAGGCTATGGAAATTTGGAAGCCGTTCGAACTGACAGAAAACATGAAGAATCACGTACAGATCCCTAGGCTGGGACTTCCAGGGCGGTGACCATAGGAAGTTCTGTGTTCAGGAAAACTCCTTCAGTCAGGCCGCATTCATGGCAGTGTCTTCGTAGGTGCGGAAGAAGTTAGAACAAGGACGGACTCTGGGCTGGTTGGATACTGTGAGTGAAGTGCAGGCTGTGGCTTTAGGCATCCAAAGAATATATCGGAAGTTCATCACCTGTGGTCATCCACACTGTCTCCCTGTGTCGAAAACGCTTCAAACATCATGAGGGGAGTGTGCTTTAGGAGGGACTTGTGACAGGGTTGAGGGTATGGGAAGTTGGAAACTGTTGGATCTGTATGTGTGAAAAACATGAATAGGAGCTTACGTGGCCTTAGTCTCAGATGTCCATACCAGTGACCATAGGAAGGTCTGTGTTCAGGAAAACCCCTTCAGTAAGACAAACATGCGTGGCAGTGTCTTCCCAGTTGAGCAAAGAAGAGAGAACAAGGACGGACACTGGGAAGGTTTTATACTGTGAGTGAAGTGCAGTCTACAGTTCTTAGGCATCTAAATCCTATATTGGCAGAGCACCACCTGTGTTAATCCACACTGTCTACCTGTGTCAAAAACTCTTCAAATGTCGTGATGGAAGTGTGCTCTTGGACGGAATAGCGACAGGGTTGAGGCTGTTGGAAGGTGGAAGGTATTGGAATTGACTTGTTGAAAACATGAAGAATCACGTACAGGGTCTGAATCTTGGACGTCCATACCGGTGAACATAGGAAGGTCTCTGATCAGGCAAACTCCTTCAGGCATACACCCATTTATGGCTGTGTCCTCTCTGTTGAGGAAAGAAGATAGAACAAGGACGGACTTTGGGCACGTTGGATAATTTCTGTGAAGTGCAGGCTACGGCTATTAAGCCTCCAAAACATATATTGCCTGAGCACATCCTGTGGTTATCCACACTGCCTACCTCAGTCAAAAGCACTTCAAACGTTGTGAGGGAAGTGTGCTTTAGGATGGACTCTCGACAGGATTAAGGCTATGAAAAGTTGGAAGCTGTTGGAAGTGACTGTGTTGAAAACATGAGTCGTGTACAGGGCCCTTACCAGTGACCATCTTATGGTCTCTGTTCAGGGAAATTCCTTCAGGCGGACACCCATTCATGGCAGTGTCTGCACAGTGGAGGAAAGAAGACAGAACAAAGACGTACTCTAGGCAGGTGGGATACTGTTAGTAAAGGGCAGGCTAAGGCTTTTAGGGGTCCAAAACGTATATTGGCAGGGCACAAACTGTGGTCAACCACATGGTCAACCTCAGTCAAAAGCACTTCAAACATCGTGAGGGAAGTGTGCTTTAGGATGGACGTGCAACAGGGTTGAGGCTGTGGAAAGTTGGAAGCTGTTGGAAATGACTGAGTGGAAAACATGAAGTCACGTACAGAGCCCCAGTCAGGGACTTCCAAACGGTGACCATGAAAATGTATGTGCTCAGGAAAAATCGGTCAGTCAGATACCCATTCGTGGCAGTGTCTTCCCAGTTGAGGAAAGAAGATAGAACAAGGACAGACTCTGTGCAGGTTGGATACTGTGAGTGAAGTGCAGGATATGGCTATTAGGCATCCAAAACATATATTGGAAGGGCACGACCTGTGGTCTTCCACACTGTCTTCCTGTGTCCAAAAGGATTCAAACATCGTGAGGGAAGTGTGCTTTAGGAGGGACTTGTGACAGGGTTGAGAATGTCGAAAGGTGGAAGATGTTAGAACTGTCTTTGTGGAAAACTTGAATAGGCATGTACAGGGCCCTAGTTTCAGACGTCCATACTGGTGACCCTAGGAAGATCTGTGTTCAAGGAAACTCCTTCATGTGGACACCAATTTGTGGCAGTGTCTTCCCAGTTGAAGAAAGCAGATAGCACAAGGACGGCTTTGGGCAGGTTGGATATTGTGAGTGAAGTG
The DNA here is from genome assembly GCF_902655055.1 of Lutra lutra. Lineage (NCBI taxonomy): Eukaryota > Metazoa > Chordata > Mammalia > Carnivora > Mustelidae > Lutra > Lutra lutra. The sequence continues at coordinate 34,479,315 of NC_062285.1, read as the reverse complement.
CAGGCTATGGCTATTGTGCGTCCAAAACATATATTGGCAGGTCACGACTTGTGGTGATCCAAACTTTCTACCTCTGTCGAAAGCACTTCAAACATTGGTCACTGGTAAGGGCCTTGTTTGTGACTCTTCATGATTTCAACACAGAGAGGTCCAACAGCTTCCAAATTTCCACAGCCTCAAACATGTCGCAAATCCGTCCTGATGCACAGTTCCCTCACAATGTTTGAAGTATTTTCAAATGAGTTAGACAGTGTGCATGAGCACAGGTTTTACTCTGCCACTATACGTTTTGGACCCCAAAGAGCCATAGCCTGCACTTCACTCACAGTATCCAAGCTGCACAGAGTCCACCCTTGTTCTATCTTCTTTCCTCAACTGAGAAGACACTGCCACGAATGTGTTCCCAACTGAAGGAGTTTCCCTTCACGCAGACCTTCTGATGGTCACTGGTTTGGACATCCAAGACCAGGGCCCTGTTCGTGACTATTCATATTTTCAACACAGTCAGTTCCAACAGCTTCCAACTTTCCACAACCTCAACCCTGTCGTTAGTCTGTCCTAAAACACACAACCCTCACGACATTTGATGCCTTCTCAACAGAGGTAGAACGTTTGGATGACCACAGGTCAGGACCTGGCAATATATATTTTGGACGCCTAATAGCCATAACCTGCACTTCACTAACAGTATCCAACCTCCAAAGGCCGTCCTTGTTCTATCTTCTTTCCTCAACAGAGAAGACACTGCCACGGATGGATGTCGGCCTGAAGGAGTTTCTCTGAACAGAGACATTCCTATGGTCACCTGTAAGGGCCTTGTGTGTGACTCTTCATGTTTTCAACACAGACAGGACCAACAGTTCCAACTCTCCAAAGCCTCAACCCTGTCGCCAGTCCATCCTAAATCACATGTCCTTCACGACCTTTGAAGACTTTTAAACAGAGGTAGAAATTATGGATGACCACAGGTCGTGACCTGCCAATATATGTTTTGGAAGCCTAATAGACGTAGCATGCACTTCACTCACAGCATCCAACCTGCAGAGTCCGTATTTGCTCTATCTTCTTTCCACAACTGGGAAGACACTGCCATGAATGTATTTCTGCCTGAAGGAGTTTCCCTTCATGCATACCTTCCTAAGGTAACCAGTTTGGCATCTGAGACCAGGATCCTGTTCGCAAATATTCATGTTTCCAGCACAGTCAGTTCCACCAGCTTCCAACTTTCCACAGCCTCAACACTGTCATGTGTCCATCCTAAAGCACACTTCCCTCATGACATTTGAAGTGTTTGCAACTAAGCTGACAGTGTGGATAAGCACAGGTCGTGCTCTGCCACTCTACGTTTTGGACCCCAAAGAGCCGTAGCCTGCACTTCACTCACTGTATCCAACCTGCACAGAGTCCATCCTTGTTCTATCTTCTTTCCTCAACTGGGAATACACTGCCATGAATGGGTGTCCGACTGAAGGAGTTTCCCTTCATGCAGACCTTCCGATGGTCACCAGTTTGGACATCCAAGACCAGGGCCCTGTTCGCGACTATTCATGTTTTCAACACAGTCAGTTCCAACAGCTTCCAACTTTCCACAACCTCAACCCTGTCGTGAGTCCGTCCTAAAGCACACAACCCTCATGAGGTTTGATGCCTTTTCAATAGAATTAGAACATTTGGATGACCACAGGTCAGGACCTGGCAATATATATTTTGGACGCCTAATAGCCATAACCTGCACTTCACTAACAGTATCCAACCTCCAAAGGCCGTCCTTGTTCTATCTTCTTTCCTCAACTGAGAAGACACTGCAATGGATGGATGTCAGCCTGAAGGAGTTTCCCTGAACAGAGACCTTCCTATGGTCACTGGTAAGGGCCTTGTACGTGACTTCAATTTTCAACACAGAGAGTTCCAACAGCTTCCAACTTTCCACAGCCTCAACCCTGTCACAAGTCCGTCCTAATGCATACTTCCCTCATGACGTTTGATGTGTTTTCAAATGAGTTAGACAGTGTGAATGAGCACAAGTCGTGCTCTGCCACTATAGGTTTTGGACCCCAAAGAGCCGTAGCCTGCACTTCACTCACAGTATCCAACCTGCACAGAGTCCGTCCTTGTTCTATCTTCTTTCCTCAACTGGGATGAAGCTGCCATGAATGGGTGTCTGACTGAAGGAGTTTTCCTGAACACAGTCCTTATCATGGTCACCAGTATGGAAGTTCCAGACTGGGGCTCTGTACACAACTATTCATGTTTTCCACTCAGTCAGTTCCAACAGCTTCCAGCTTTCCACAGCCTCAACCCTGTCGCGAGTCCATCCTAAAGCACACTTCCCTCATGATGTTTGAAGTGCTTTTGACTGAGCTTGGCAGTGTGGTTGACCACAGGTTGTGCCCTGCCATTATACATTTTATACCCCTAAGAGCCTTAGCCTGCACTTCACTAACAGTATCCAACCTGCCCAGAGTCCGTCCTTGTTCTATCTTCTTTCATCAACTGGGAAGACACTTCCATGAATGGGTGTCCACCTGAAGGAATTTCCCTGAACAGAGAGCATCCGATGGTCACTGGTAAGGGCTCTGTACGCGACTCATGTTTTCAACACAGTTCCAACAGCTTCCAACTTTCCAAAGCCTAAATATATCGCGAGTCCGTCCTAAAGCACAATTCCATCACATCGTTTGAAGCGTTTTTGACAGAGGTAGACAGTGTGGATGACCACTGGTCTTGCTCTGCCAATATATGTTTTGGAAGCTTAAGAGCCGTAGCCTGCACTTCACTCACATTATCCAACCTGCCCAGAGACTGTCCTTGTTCTATCTTCTTTTCTCCACTAGGAAGACACTGCCATGAGTGGGTGTCTGCCTGAAGGAGTTTCCATGAACACACCCCTACTATGGTCACCGTTATGGAAGTCCCAGAGTATGGCTTTGTACGTGACTCTTCATGTTTTCAATGCAGTCATTTCCAACAGTTTCCAACTTTGCACCACCTTAAACCAGTCACGAGTCTGTCCTAAAGCACACTTCCCTCACCACATTTGAAGTGCTTTCGACAGAAGTAGATAGTGTGGATGACCACAGGTCATGCTCTGGCAATATACGTTTTGGAGGCCTAAGAGCTGTAGGCTGCACTTCATTCACAGTATCCTATTGGCCCAGTGTCCGTCCTTGTTCTATCTTCTTTCCTCAACTGAGAGACAATGCCATGAATGGGTGTCCACCTGAAGGAGTTTCCCTGAACGCAGACCTTCCTATGGTCACTGGTAAGGCTTTGTACACGATTCTTCATGTTTTCAATACAGAGAGGTCCAACAGCTTCCAACTTTCCACAGCCTCAAATCTGTTCTGAGTCCGTCCTAAAGTGCACTGATTGTGTTGAAAACATGAAGAGTCATGCACTGGGCCCTAGTCTCGGACGTCCATACCGGTGAATATAGGAAGGTCTCCGTTCAGTGAATCTTCCTCAGGAGGACACCAATTCGTGACAGTGCCTTCCCAGTTAAGGACAGAAGATAGAACAAGGATGGACTCTGGACAGGTTGGATACTCTGTGTTAAGTGCTGGACACGGCCCTTAGGCCTCCAAAACATGGAATAGCAGAGCATGAACTACGGTCATCCAAACTGTCTGCTCTGTCAAACGGCTGCAAACGTGGGAAGGGAAGAATGCTTTAGGACAGACTCGCAACAATTTTGAGAGGGTCAAAACATGGAAACTGTTGGAATGGACTGTGTTGAAAACATGAAGAGTCGCATACAGGGACCTAGTCTCGGACGTCCATACTGGTGACTCTGGGACAGTCTGTGTTCAGTGAAATTTCTTCAGAAGGACCTCCAATCGTGGCAGTGTCTTCTTAGTTGAGGAAAGAAGATAGAACAAGGATGGACTCTAGACAGGCTGTATTCTCTGAGTTAAGAGTAGGCCACGGCACTTAGGCTGCCATAATATGGAATAGCAGAGCACGGCCTGTGGTCATTTAAAATGTCTACCTCTTTTAAAAACCCTTTGCATGTGGTGAGAGAAGTGTGCTTTAGGATGGACTCATGACAGTTTTGAAATGGTCGAAACATGGAACCTCTTGGAAAGGACAGTGTTATAATCATGAAGAGTCACGTACAGGACCCTAGTCTCTGACGTCCATACCGGTGACCATAGGAAGGACTGTGTTCAGTGAAACTTCTTCAGGTGGACACCCATTCATGGCAGTGTATTCATCCTTGAGGAAAGAAGATAGAACAAGGATGGGCTCTGGGAAAGTTGGATACTCTGAGTTAAGTGCAGGACACGGCCATTAGGCTTCCAAACAGTGGAATGGCAGAGGAATGTGGTCATCCAAACTGTCAACCTATTTCAAAAAAACATCAAATGTGGAAAGGGAAGTGTGCTTTAGGATGGACTCACAGCAGTTTTGAGAGGATTGAAACATGGAAACTGTTGGAATGGACTCTCTTGAAATCAAAGCATCGCGGACAGGGCCATAGTCTCTGACGTCCATACCTGTGACCATAGGAAGGTGTGTGTTCTGTAAAACTTCTTTAGGCTGACCCCCATTTGCGGCAGTATATTCATAGATGAGGAAGAAGGTAGAAAGGGATGGACTCTGGGCAGGTTGTATACTGTGAGTGAAGTGTAGGCCATGGCCCTTAGGCTTCCAAAACATGGAATGGCAGAGCACGACCTGTAGTCATCCATTCTACCTTGTTGAAAACTCTTCATACATATTGAGGGGAATGTGCATTAGGATAGACTCGTGACAGTTTTGAAAGGGTCGAAAATGGAAGCTGTTGGAACTAACGGTGTAGAAAACATGAATAGTCGAAAATGTCGCCCTAGTCTCCGACGTCCATTCCAGTGACTGTACGATGGTCTGTGTTCAGTGAAACTTCTGAAGGCAGATACCCATTCGTGGGAGTGTCTTCCCAGTGGAGGAAAGAAGATAGAAAAAGGAAGGACTCTGGGCCGGTTGGATACTCAAGTGTAAGTGCAGGCCTAGGCCCTTAGGCTTCCAAAGCATGGAATGGCAGAACATGATATCTGTTCATCCATACTGTCTGCCTCTGTCAAAAAGGCTTCAAACCTGTTAAGGGATGTGTGCTTTAGGACAGACTCGTGACAGTTTTGAGAAGGTAGAAACATGGAAGATGCTGGAATTGATTGTGTTAAAAGCATGAAGACTCGCGTACAGGGCCCTAGTCTCGGACGTCCATCCCAATGACAATAGGAAGGTCTGTGTTCAGTGAAACTTCTTCAGGCGGACCCCCATTCATGGCAGTGTCTTCCCAGTAGAGAAAATAAGAAAGAACAAGGACGGACTATGGGCTGGTTGGATACTTTGGGTTAAGTACAGGCCAATGCCGTCAGGCTTCCAAATCATGGAATGGCAGAGCATGACCAGTGGTCAGCCAAACTGTCTACCTCTGTTGAAAAGGCTTCAAAGCTGGTAAGGGATGTGTGCTTTAGGACAGACTCACGACAGTTTTGAGAGGATCGAATATGCAAGCTGTTGGAACGGACTCTGGTGAAAACATAAAGAGTCCTGTAAAGGACATTAGTCTCAGACCTCCATACCCATGAAAATAGGAAGGTCTGTGTTCTGTGAAACTTCTTAAGGCAGACCCCCATTCATGGAAGTTTCTTCCCTCTTGCAGAAAGAAGATAGAACAAGGAGGGATTCTGGGACAGTGGATAACCAGGGTTAGGTGAAAGCCACGGCATGTAAGCTTCCAAAGCATAGAATGCAGAGTAGGACATCTGGTCATCCAAACTGTATACCTCTATCGAAAAGGCTTCAAACCTTGTAAGTGATGTGAACTTTAGCACGGACTCGTGACAGTTTAGAGAAAGTCGAAACATGGAAGCTATTGGAACTGAATGTGTTGAAGATATGAAAAGGCACGCACAGGGCCCTAGTCTCGGAAGTCCATCCTGGTGACCATACAAGTTCTGTGTTCAGTGAAACTTCATCAGGTGGACCCCCATTTGGGGCAGTGTCTTCACAGTTGAGGAAGAAAGATAGAACAGGGACAGACTCTAGGCAGGTTGTATTCTCTGAGTTAATTGTAGGACATGGCACTGAGGCTTCCAAAACGTGCAATGGCAGAGCACCACCTGTGATCATCCAAACTGTCTACCTCTGTTGAAAATTCATCAAACGTAGTGAGGTAAGTGTGCTTTTGGATGGACTTGTGACAGTTTTGAGAGGGTCGAAAATGGAAGCTGTTGTAACAGAAGGTGTTGAAAACATGAAGAGTCGCATACTTTGCCCTAGTCTCTGACGTCCACACCTGTGACCATAGTTAGGTCTGTGTACAGTGAAACTTCTTCAGGCAGACACCCATTCGTGGCACTGTCTTCCCAGTAGAGGAAAGAGAATAGAAGAAGGAGGGACTCTGGACTGGATGGACACTCTGGGATAAGTGTAGGACAAGACCCAAGCCTTCCAAAACATGGAATGGCAGAGCACAACATGTGGTCATCCAAACTGTCTAACTCTGTTGAAAAGGCTCCAACCCTGGTAAGGGATGTGTGCTTAAGGATGGACTTGCGACAGTTTTGAGGTCAAAACATGGAAGCTGTTAGAACTGACTGTGTTGAACACATGAAGTGTCGTGTGTAGGGCCCTAGTTTCCACTGTCCATACCTGTGACCATAGGAAGGACTGTGTTCAGTGAAACTTCTTCAGGTGGATACCCATTCGTGGCAGTGTCTTCCCAGTAGAGGAAAGTAGATAGAACAAGGACGGACTCTGGGCAGGTTGGATACTCTGAATTAAGTGCAGATTATGGCCCTTAGGCTTCCAAATAGTGGAATGGCAGAGTACGAGCTGTGATCATCCATACTGTCTACCTCTGTTGAAAAGGCTTCAACGTGGTAAGGGAATTGTGCTTTAGGATGAACTCGTGACAGTTTAAAGAGGGCCAAAACATGGAAGCTTTGGAACTAACTGTGTTGAAATCATGAAAAGTCACATACAGGCTTGTTGTGTGTTGAAAACAGAAAGAATCACATACACCGCCTCGTCTCGGACCTCTATACCAGTGACCATAGGAAAGTCTGGGTTCAGTGAAACTTCTTCAGGTGGACCTCCATTTGCAGCAGTGTTTCCCAGTTGAAGAAAGAAGATAGAACAAGGACAGACTCTAAGCAGGTTAGATACTCAGGGTTACATGCAGGCCATGGCCCTTAGGGTAACAAACCATGAAATGGCAGAGCACGAACTGTGGTCATCCAAACTGTCTACCTCTGTGGAATGGGCTTCAAACCTGGAAAGGGATGTGTGCTTTAGGACGGAATGGCGACAGTTTGAGAGGGTCGAAACATGGAAGCACTTGGAACTGACTGTGGGAAACATGAAGGGTCATGTACAGGGCCCTAGTCTCGGAAGTCCATAACAGTGACCATAGGAAGGTCTGTGCTGAGTGAAAGTTCTTCAGGCAGACACCCATTTGTGCAGCAGTTGAGGAAAGAAGATAGAACTAGGAGGGACTCTGGACACGTTGGATTCTCTGGTTCAGTGCAGGCCACGGCCCATAGGCTTTCAAAACTTGGAATGGCAGAGAATGACCTGTGGTCATTCAACCTGCCTACCTCTATTGAAAAGGCTTCAAACCCGGTAAGGGATGTGTGCTTTAGGATGGATTCGTGACAGTTTTGAGAAGGTCGAAACATGGAAGCTGTTGGAACTTACTGTGTTGAAAACTTGAAGAGTCGCGTACAGAGCCCTCATCTCGGATGTCCATACTGGTGACCAGAGGAAGGTCTGTGTTCAGTGAAACTTCTACATGCAGAATCCCATTCGTGACAGTTTATTCAGAGTTGAAGACAGAAGATAGAACAATGATGGACTCTAGGCAGGTTGTATACTCTGAGTTAACTGTAGGCCACAGCCCTCAGGCTTCCAAAACATGGAATGGTAGAGCACAACCTGTGGTCATCCAGGCTACCTTTGTCAAAAACCCTTCAAACATAGTGAGGGAAGTGTGCTAGGGGATGTACTCGCGACAGTCTTGAGAGGGTCTAAAATGGAAGCTGTTGTAACTGATGGTGTTGAAAACTTGAAGAGTCACATACTTTGCCCTAGTCTCTGATGTCCATACCGGTGACCATTCGAAGGTCTGTGTTCAGTGAAACTTCTTCAGGCTGACACCCATTCGTGACAGTGTCTTCCCAGTTGAGGAAAGAAGATAGAACAAGAATGGACTCTGGGCAGGTTGGATACACTGAATAGATTTCAGGACAGGGCCATTATGCTTCCAATCATACAATGGCAGAGCACGAACTGTGGTTATCCATACTGTCTATCTCGGTCCAAAAGGCTTCAAACATGGTAAGAGAGGTGTGCTTTAGGATGGAATCATGACAGTTTTGAGAAGGTTGAAGCATGGAAGCTGTTGGAAGTGATTGTGTTGAAAACAAGAAGTTGCGTACAGGGCCCTAGTCTCAGACGCCAATACCAGTGACCAGAGGAAGGTCTGTGTTCAGTGAAACTCTTCTAGCAGACCCCAAATCATGGCAGTGCCTTCCCAGTTGAGGAAAGAAGATAGAAGAAGGACGGACTCTAGGCAGGTTGTGTATTCTGAGTTAAGTGTAGGCCATGGCCCTTAGGCTTCCAAAACGTGGAATGGCAGAGCAAGACCTGAGGTCATCCAGTCTACATCTGTCAAAAACGCTTCAAATGTAGTGAGGGAAGTGTGCTTGAGGACAGACTCACGACAGTTTTAAGAGTGTTGAAAATGGAGGCTGTTGGAACTGACGGTGTTGAAAACATGAAGAGTTGAACCCTTCGCCCTAGTCTCTGACATCTGTACCGGTGACAATAGGAAGGTCTGTGTTCAGTGAAATTTCCTCAAGTGGACCACCTCTCACAGCAGTTGAGGAAAGTAGATAGAACAAGGATGGAATCCGGGCAGGTTGGATACTCAGGGATAAGTGCAGGCCACGGCCCTTAGGCTTCCAATTTTAGTATATGTGATGCCGAAGCGAGCACGGCCCTTAGGCTTCCAAAACATGGAATGTCAGAGCATGAACGGTGGTCATCCAAACTATCTAATTCTGTCAAAAAGGCTTCAAACCTGGTAAGGGAAGTTTGCTTTATGACAGACTCAAGACAGTTTTGAGAAGGTTGAAACATTGAATCTGTTGGAACTGACTGTGTTGAAATCATGAAAAGTCACATACAGGCCCCTAGTCTGGGATGTCCATACCGGTGAACATAGGAAGGTCTGTGATCAGTGAAACTTCTTCAGGTGGACTCCAACTCGCCACAGTGTATTCACAGTTGAGGAAAGAAGATGGAACAAGGACGGATTCTGGGCAGGGTGGATACTCAGGGTGAAGTGTAGGCCAGGGCCCTTAGGCTTCCAAAACATGGGAATGGCAGAGCCCGACCTATGGTCATCCAGTCTACCTCTGTCTAAAACTCATCAAACGCAGTGAAGGAAGTGTGCTTTAGGACAGAAACGATACTGTTTTGAGAACGTCAAAACATGGAAAGTTTGGAACTGACTGTGTTGAAAACATGAAGAATCGCGTAAAAGGTCCTAGTCTCGGACGTCCATACTGGTGACCATACAAAGGTCTGTGTTCAGTGAACTTATTCAGGCCAACACCCATTCCTGGCAGTATCTTCCCAGTTGAGGAAGAATATAGATCAAGGACGGGCTCTGGGCAGGTTGGAAACTCTGGGTAATGTGCAACCATGGCCCTTAGGCTTCCAAAACATGGAATGGCAGAGCATGACATGTGGCCATCCAAACTGTCTAACTCTGGAGAAAAGGATTCAAACGTGGTAAGGGATGTGTGCTTTAGGATGGATTCAAGACAGTTTTGAGAACGTCAAAACATGGAAGCTATTGGAACAGACTGTGTTGATAACATGAAGAGTCGCGTACAGTGCCCTTGTCTCTGACATCCATACCGGTGTCCGTAGATAGGACTCTCTTCAGTGAAACTTCTTCAGGCAGACACCCATTCATGGCTGTGTCTTCTGAATTGAGGAAAGAAGATAGAACAAGGACAGAGTCTGGGCAGGTTGGATACTCTGAGCAAAGTGCAGGCCACTGCCGTTAGGCTTCCAAATCGTGGAATGCAGAGTATGAGAAGCGTTCATCTGTTGCGGCCGGCGCGACAAATGGACCAGGAACGTGAGGGTAAGAGGATGCTGAAAAGAAATTAAGAGACAAAGAGATGGGGACAGGAGGAGCACCAAGGAGGATGTCCAATAGTGCAAATTTTATTCAAGGCAGCAAGGCATTATATAGCTAACAGAAACAATCATAAGAAAGTATCTATTTTTAGCTGATTACTAAAGAGTTTGTAACATGCACAGAAAATCCTTCGAGCTTTCCCATTATCTATTTCCCAAGCACCAATAGCAGATCCTCTAGCGCCAGAAGTACTGACTTCAAGGCCACTCAAGACATAGTTTATGTAAGCATAGCACAGTCTTACAGTGGTGTAGTCTATAGCCCGTGCAAGGACTATGCCTTGCGAAGACTGCCCGAGCAAGGCAGCAAGGACCAGCCAAGAATTTCTGACCCCAACCAAATCGTCTCTATCTGACTAGCAAATGTGTGGGAAGTCACCTAGGCAAGCGCACAACACATAGAACAGACCCTTTCTCAGTGCTCCTTGACTTTATCGACCTAAGCCTTTTGTTCGGCTATTCAGCCTTTAAAGGAGGCACAAGTCAGGGCCTGGTTTGGTTTTCATTTCAAGCCTTACCGTGGCCTCCCACATCTCCCCCTTCCTTTTTAAATAAATCAAGCATATGAATTTGTGCTTGAGCATGTAGTCGTTGTTGTCTTGCACGAATCTGTACAATGCACCATATTAAAACAAAAGCAAGTAATATAATGAGGAGTCCAGTAAACAACCAGAATGAGTGTTACTAGTGCTGCTATTCCTGCTATCAGTAGACTTAGAAAATGTTTGACTCATTTGAGTTGCAACTGCATTTTAAGGCCAAACTGATAACCATAATTAGCATACCAAGGTTCTTTTACTTTCACAGGTAATAACATATATGGAGGTTGCATAGTTACAAACACTATCATAGGACCTGTGCCTGACGAAGGCAGGGACACAGGTAGACAATTCATTAACACAGAATGATCAAAATGGATATTATACAATAGATGTTCTTGTTGAAAAGAGGTGAGAACTATTGATCCCGAGCCCACTACCAGTAAAAAAGGTCTTAGGAACATAGGCCCACAAAGTCAGATTTAAGTCTTTTGTGGCAGTATAACCATTTCTGGCTATTTGCACTCCGATTGGTCCCAGGGCAGCAACCAGTTTCCAGAGTTTTGCATGAAACATCCCTCTGGCTGTAAGGGGTGGGGGGGAGACGTCTTCTTCTCCGCTGATTTCTCCAACTCAGGGTCAGAGTTGTAATTCGTTGCTACAGGGGCGAGGAGTTGGCACCCTCTCTCTGGCATCCAGCATGGGGTGTCCTCATCCTGCGGAAAAACACAAACAAAACCACGTCCTCTGTGGAGGACAGGGTCAGGACCCTTCCAAGTGTCTGTCAGGGGGTCTTTCCACCTAGTATAAGGAAGAGGAGAAAAGTCTGGATGCCAAAAGCGTTCAGCTGTTGTGTGACCTATATAGTCGACATTCAAAAAATTTAAAACATAAAGAGTTAAAATTAAATGCATATGAGGAGAGCATTTCACTGTTCCCTGTAGTATTTCCCCCTCTTTTAATTTTTTGAGATATGATTTAAGGGCATCATTAGGTCTTTTGACAATAGCTTGTCCTTGTGAATTATAGGGGATGTCCATTGAATGTTTTGATTTATTTGTAAATCAATATTTTTACATTTTTGTAAGTCACAGACATCTTAAGAAAAAAAATATTTCTAGTCTGGAAGAGTAAACATTAGAGAACCAATGATGTTTAAAATAAGACAAAACATTAAAAGATATAACATTATAATTTTTTTTATTATATTTAGTTTCATGTTATTAAATTTGGTGAATGCAGCTTTAGTTAGTTTTGGAAATTTTTTATCCATTTTAGTTTTAGGATTTTTAAGTATATCAAATATCTGTATTTGTCCTGAAAGTCCTTTATATTAATCTCCTTTAAGATAAAATTCATTTTATAAGAGAATTAAAACAATTATAAATGACAAAAACTTGGAATGGATATGGTTAGAGCTGATGAGATGAGAGTTTACATTTTAGCTGGCAAGGAAATCAGGTTATTTCTGTGACACATAACATTTTTATAATTACAATATCAAGCGATGATCTCTCAAAACATTAAAACGTTAGCAAATGCATAGAATCTTTAGAATAGTTATAGTATTTTTTCAAATGTGACCCAAGGTTTATCATTGGTTCAGTAGTAGTTTATGAGTAACTTAGCATACCAAGGAAAAGTCTGAGTTAAAGAGATTTACAACTTAAATCTTGTTAACATTTGTTAAAATCTTATAAAGTTTTGAAGCACATGCCTAAATATAATTAGGGATGTTAAATATCTGATAAAACAAAACATAGAAACTGGGTTTTCTGGGCAGGCAAAGAGAAAACCATAACATATTAGTTAACCTAAGAAAACTTTGCCCTTTTAAACAGAGAGAAAACCAGCTTTTTTATATTAGTGTCTTTTCTTTTTTATTATTATTAAGCATGTAGTCTTAAGATAGTGGGTTTACTGGGTTTCCCTCCCATCATGAATGATGTCGCAGACAAAGGGAGGAGGATCTTTCAGATGCTGTCCTGCTCGCGTCCCTTGCGGGAACTTAGGAGCATCTTAGCTAAGGTCTGTCCGTATAAACCCCGGACCAGGCTACTCCGTGGAGTAGATGGCCGTTATGCCATATGACGCCCCACGAGACTCAGGGTGCAGCCCACTCAGACTCCATAGCCGAAGTGGTGGAGCCATAGAGACACATTCACACAGTTAGGCATTCTTCAGATTCAGACAGGTTGGACACCCCCACTCTGGGTAATCCTGGCTAATGGGAGGTGATCAGTCTTACAGTTAGTAGAATTTTGTACTCTTAGAAACACCTTAATCTCTAGTGAGAAGACTAAGTATTAACCAATTGTGAACTGTTACAACGGAATTCTTCAGATGGCAAATTTATCAATCAGTTAAGTATAAAACATGTTTACCAACAGATTTAAATACTCTTAGTTTCTTTGCTGTAAGAAGTCAAAAGTACAAACCTATGTTTAGTAATTGATGACTTAGCATTTTATCCTGTTTGGTTAAGACCTAAATGTCCATAATTTAATTTCATTTGTCATCCAACCAAAACTTTAAACTTTTAGGTTACTAAAAGACTTTGAAAGCTACTTCAGTAATTACCCATTAAAATCTTGAGACAGACAATTAACTATCAGTTTAGTCATTTTTGCTAACAAATTTTAACAAATAACATGAGCTTATTTGACCTTTAGTAAACTTTGATAGAATAAAAGCTTCACATTTATTGCTGTAACTTCAAAGACACGTTTATCTTAATTAAACCAACAAACTTAAATTAGTTTCAATACTGATTTACATTCCACCTGGGCCCACTCCACTTTGAATGTTTACTTGAAACACGGGTGGGAAGATCTGGAGTGGGGGGTGTTGGGTCCAGGGGCTGCTCTTCTTGTTTCCCAACAGTGAAGAACAGAACAAAGTGTCACCAGAAGGCAGAGAAAGGGTTCCCAGTTTTAGAGCTCATCAGCTCCAACAGAGGAGCAGACTCCATGATTTCCCACCAGCAAGGGGGGAACGGGTTAAGCAGTCCAAGTCGGGCCAGAGAAGACAGGGAAACTTCCCCAAAACAAAGAGAGTTTTGACAGCTGCTTGGGAATATTCCTTACAGTCTCTGTCTCGAGTTAGATTAACCCCAATTGGCTCTAGTTATAGCCATTAACACGGGAAGTGAGTGAGGGAGAAGCCCCCATGTCTATTAGGAGGAAAAGAGAAAGATAAAGTCAGAGTCCCCTTTGTTAGGGATGGCCCAGCAACCTGGGTATACTAGAAGAAGGCTTATTTACGTAATTATCTGCAAGGCCCTTTTGGAGACCTTGGACCCTTTTTGCTTCATAAGGGCCTGCAATGCAGTGACAAAAAGAAAGTTTGTTTCACTGATTGACCTTGCCCCATGTTATTTTACTCCTGTTGTGGCCCTGAAAAACCTGGCTCCTCTTACCTGGATTTGGTAACTACTTACCTATCAGCGTGCACCTCCTGAATGTGCTCAGGTCCCTGTTCGGGCACCACTTGTTGCGGCCGGCACGACAAATGGACCAGGAACGTGAGGGTAAGAGGATGCTGAAAAGAAATTAAGAGACAAAGAGATGGGGACAGGAGGAGCACCAAGGAGGATGTCCAATAGTGCAAATTTTATTCAAGGCAGCAAGGCATTATATAGCTAACAGAAACAATCATAAGAAAGTATCTATTTTTAGCTGATTACTAAGGAGTTTGTAACATGCACAGAAAATCCTTCGAGCTTTCCCATTATCTATTTCCCAAGCACCAATAGCAGATCCTCTAGCGCCAGAAGTACTGACTTCAAGGCCACTCAAGACATAGTTTATGTAAGCATAGCACAGTCTTACAGTGGTGTAGTCTATAGCCCGTGCAAGGACAGCAAGGACCAGCCAAGAATTTCTGACCCTGACCAAATCGTCTCTGACTAGCAAATGTGTGGGAAGTCACGTAGGCGAGCGCACAACACATAGAACAGACCCTTTCTCAGTGCTACTCGACTTTATCGACCTAAGCCTTTTGTTCGGCTATTCAGCCTTTAAAGGAGGCACAAGTCAGGGCCTGGTTTGGTTCTTGTCTCAAGCCTTACTGTGGCCTCCCACATTCATCCAAACAGTCTACCTCTGTCGAAAGGCTTCAAAAGTAGTAATGGAAGTGTGTTTTAGGATGGAATCGCAAAAGTTTTAGGGTCAAAACATGGAAGCTGTTGGAACTGACTGTGTTGAAAAAATGAAGAGTCTCTTATAGGGGCCTAGTCTCAGACGTCCATACTGGTGAACATAGGAAGGTCTGTGTTCAGTGCAACTTCTTCTGGCTGACACCTATTTGTGGCAGTGTCTTCCCAGTTGAGAAAAGAAGATAGAACAAGGAGGGACTCTGGAAAGGTTGGATACTCTGGGTTAAGTGCAGGACACGGCCCTTAGGTGTACAAAACATGGAATGGCAGAGCACGACATGTGGGCATCCAGCTGTCTAACTCTCGAAAAGGCTTCAAACTTGTAAGGGATGTGTGCTTTAGGACAGACTCCCGACAGTTTTGAGACGTTCAAAACATGGAAGCTGTTAGAACTGTGTTCAACACATGAAGAGTCGGGTACAGTGCCCTAGTCTCTGACGTCCATATCGGTGACCATAGGAAGGTCTGTGTTCAGTGAAACATCTTCAGGCAGTCCCCCATTCAAGACACTGTATTCGAGGTTGAGGAAAGAAGATAGAAAAAGACAGACTCTAAGCAGGTTGTATACTGTGAGTTAAGTGTAGGCCACAGCCCTTCAGCTTCCAAAACATGGAATGGCAGAGCAAGACCTGTGGTCATCCAGTCTACCTCTGTTGAAAACTCTTCAAACGTAATGAGGGAAGTGTGGTTTAGGACGGACTCGAGACATTTTTGAGAAGGGCGAAAGTGGAAGCTGTTTTAACTGACGGTGTTGAAAACATGAAGAGTGGCATACTTCGCCCTAAACTCTGACGTCCATACCGGTGAACATATGAAGGTCTGTGTTCAGTCAAACTTCTTCAGGCGGACATCCATTCGTGGAAGTATCTTCCCAGTTGAGGAAAGAAGATAGAACAAGGACGGACTCTGGACAGGTTGTATACTCAGGGATAAGTGCAGGCCACGCCCCTTAAACTTCCAAAACATGGAATGGCAGAGCACCTTCTGTGGTCATCCAAACTGTCTACTTCTGTCTAAAAGGCTTCAAATGTGGTAAGGGACATGTGCTTTAGGACGGACTCGGGACAGTTCTGAGGGGGTCAAAACATGGAAGACGCTGGAACTGACTGTGTTGAAACCATGAAGAGTCGCATAGAGGACCCTACTCTCCTACGTCTGCACCTGTGGCCATAGGACGGCTGTGTTCAGTGAAACTACTTCAGGCAGACACCCATTCATTGCAGTCTTGTCTTCCCAGTTGAGGAAAGAAGATAGAACAAGTAGGGATTCTGGACAGGTTGGATACTCTGTGTTAGTGCAGGCCACGACCCTTAAGCTTACAAAACATGGAATGGCGAGCACGACATCTGGTCATCAAAACTGTCTACCTCTGTCGAAAAGGCTTCATGTCTGGTAAGGGATGTGTGCTTTAGCACGGATTCAAGACAGTTTTGAGAAGGTCAAAACATGGAACCTCTTGGAAATGACTGTTGAAATCATGAAGAGTCGCATACAGGGCCGTATTCTCAGACGTCCATACTGGTGACCATAGGAAGGTCTGTGTTCAGTGCAACTTCTTCAAGCTGTGGAACTGACTGTGTTGAAAACATGAAGAGTCACATACAGGGCACAGTCCCCGACGTCCATACCTGTGATGATAGGAAGTTTTGTGTTCAGTGAACCTTCATCAGGCATACACCCATTCGTGGCTGTGTCTTTCCAGTTGAGGTAAGAAGCTAGAACACTGAGGGACATTGGACAGGTTGGATACTCTGAGTTAAGTGCAGCCACAACCTTTAGGCTTCCAAGACATGGAATGGCATAGAACGACATGTGGTCATCCAAACTGTCTAACTGTGTTGAAAAGACGTCAAACCTGGTAAAGGAGCCTGCCTCCTCCTCCTCTCTCTCTCTGCCTGCCTCTCTGCCTACTTGTGAACTGTCTGTCAAATAAATAAAAATCATTTAAAAAAAAAGGAAAAGCTTCAAACGAGGTAAGGGAAGTGTGCTTTAGGATGGACTCATGAGAGTTTTGAGAGGGTGGAAACACAGAAACTGTTGAAACGGACTCTGTTGAAAACATGAAGCATCACAGACAGGGCTGGAGTCTCAGATGTCCATACGGTGACCATAGGAAGGTCTGTGTTCAGGGAAAATCCTTCAGGCGGACCCCCATTCCTGGCAGTGTCTTCGCAGTTGGGTAAAGAAGATACAACAAGGGCAGACTCTGGGCAGGTTGAATACTCTGAGTAAAGTGCAGGCCATGGCCCTTTTGCTTCCCAACATGGAATGGCAGAGCACGACCTGTTGTCATCCAAACAGTCCACCACATCGAATGCAAGAGCATGAACTGTGGTCATCCAAATGGTCTACCTCTGTCGAAAACTCTTCAAATGTAGTGAGGGAAGTGTGCTTTAGAACGGATTCATGATAGTTTTGAGAGGGTCAAAACATGGAAGCTGTTGGAACTGAATGTGTTGAAAATATGAAGAGTCGCGTACAGGGTCCTAGTCTTGGCCGTCTATCCCAATGACCATAGGAAGGTCTGTGTTCAGTAAAACTTCTTCAGGTGGACCCCCATTTGCGGCAGTGTCTTCGCAGTTCAGGAAAGAGGATAGAACAAGGACGACTCTAGGCAGGCTGTATACTCTGAGTTAAGTCGTGACCACGGCCCTTAGGCTTCCAAAACATGGAATGTCAGAGCACGACCTGTGGTCATCGAAACTGTCTACCTCTTTCAAAAACACTCAAATGTGGTGAGCAAAGTGTGCTCTAGGATGGGCTCATGACAGTTTTGAGAGGGTCAAAACATGGACGCTGTTGGAACGGACTCTATTGAAATCAGGAAGAGTTGCGAACAGGCCCCTAGTCTCGGACATCCATATCGATGACCATAGGAAGGTCTGTGTTCAGTGAAACTTCTTCAGGCCAACAACTATTCATGGCAGTGTCTTCCCAGTTGAGGGAAGAAGATAGAACAAGGATGGACTCTAAGCAGATTGGAGTCTCTGAGTTAAGTGCAGGACACGGCCTTTAGGCTTCCAAATTGTGGAATGGCAGAGGACGAACTGTGGTCATCCAAAATGACTACCTCTGTCAAAAAGACTTCAAAGCTGGTAAGTGAAGTGTGCTTTAGGAAGGATACATGACAGTTTTGAGAGGGTCAAAACATGGAAGCTCTTGGAAATGAATGTGTTGAAAAACATGAAGAGTCGTATACAGGGCCCTAGTCTCGGACGTCCATCCCGGTGACGATAGGAAGGTCTGTGTTCAGTGAAACTTCTTCAGGCGGACGCCATTCACGGCAGTGTCTTCTCAGTTCAGGAAAGAAGATAGAACAAGGACGGACTCTAAGCAGGTTGGATACTCATGGTTACGTGAGGCCACGGACCTTAGGGTAACAAACCATGAAATGGCAGAGCACGAGCTGTGGTCATCCAAACTGTCAACCTCTGTGGAACGCGCTTCAAACGTGGAAAGGGATGTGTGCTTTAGGATGGAATAGCGACCGTTTGAGAGGGTCAAAACATGGAAGCAGTCGAAGTGTCGCGTACAGGGCCCTAGTCTCGGACATCCATCCCAGTGACCATAGGAAGGTCTGTGTTCATTGAAACTTCTGAAGACAGACACCCATTCGTGGGAGTGTCTTCCCAGTGGAGGTAAGAAGATAGAACAAGGACAGACACTGGGCAGGTTGGATACTCAGGTGTAAGTGCAGGCCAAGGCCCTTAGACTTCCAAAGCATGGATGGCAGAACATGACATCTGGTCATCCGAACTGTTTACCTCTGTCGAAAAGGCTTCAAACCTGGTAAGGGATGTGTCCCTTAGGACTGACTCATGACAGTTTTGAGAAGGTCGAAACATGGAAACTGTTGTAACTGATTGTGTTGAACACATGAAGAGTCACGTACAGGGCCCTAGTCTAGGTGTCCATATCGGTGACCACCAGAAGGTCTGTGTTCAGTGAAACTTCTTCAGGCAGACACCCATTCATGGCAGTGTCTTCCCAGTTAAGGAAAGAAGATAGAACAGGGACGGTCTCTAGGAAGGTGTATATTCTGAGTTAAGTGTAAGGCTCTGGCACTTAGCTTCCAAAACGTGGAATGGCAGAGCATGATCTGTGGTCATTCCAACTGTCTACATCTGTTGAAAACACTTCAAATGTGGTGGAGGAAATGTGATTTAGGACAGACTAACAACAGTTTTGAGAGGGTCTAAACATGAAAGGTATTGGAACTGACTGTATTGAAAACATAAAGAGTTGCGTACAGTGCCCTCATCTCCGACGTCCATACTGGTGACCATAGGAAGGTCTGTGTTCAGTAAAACTTCTAAAGGCAGACACCCATTCGTGGCAGTGTCTGCCCAGTTGAGGAAAGACGATAGAAGAAGGATGGACTCTGGACAGGTTGGATACTCTGGGTTAAGTGCTAGACAAGGTCCTTAGGAGTCCAAAACATGGAATGGCAGAACATGAACTATGGTCATCCAAACTATCTACCTCTGTTGAAAGGCTTCAAATGTGATAAGGGAAGTATGCTTTAGGACAGACTCGCACCAATTTGAGAGGGTCAAAACATGGAAGCTGTTGGAATGGACTCTGTTGAAATCATGACGATTCACATACAGGGACCTAGTCTCGGATGTCCATACTGGTGATCATAGGCCGGTCTGTGTTCCAGGAAACTTCTTCAGGAGGACCTCCAATTGTAGTAGTGTCTTCTTAGTTGAGGAAAGAAGATAGAACAAGGACGGACTCTAGGCAGGTTGTATACTCTGAGTTAAGTGTGGGCCACGGCCCTTAGGCTTCCATAATAGTGAATAGCAAAGCACGACCTGTGGTCATTTAAAATGTCTACCTCTTTCGAAAAGCCTTTGCATGTGGAGAGAGAAGTGTGCTTTAGGATGGACTCATGACAGTTTTGAAAGTGTCGGAATATGGGAGCTGTTGGAACGGACTGTATTGAAAACATGAAGAGTCACATACAGGGCCATAGTCTCGGAAGTCCATACCTGTGACCACAGGAAGGTCTGTGTTCAGTGAAACTTCTTTAGGCGGACCCACATTTGCGGCAGTATATTTGCAGATGAGGAAAAAAGATAGAACAAGGACGGACTCTGGGCAGGTTTTATTCTCTGAGTGAAGTGTAGGCCATGGCCCTTAGGCTTCCAAAACATGGAATGGCAGAACACTACCTGCAGTCATCCATTCTACCTTCTCAAAAACTCTTCAAACGTATTGAGGGAAGTGTGCTTTAGGACAACTCGCAACAGTTTTGAGGAATTTGAAAATGGAGCTGTTGGAACTGACAGTGTAGAAAACATGAATAGTCAAAAACTTTGCCCTAGTCTCCGACGACCATTCCTGTGACCGTATGCAGGTCTGTGTCCAGTGAAACATCTGAAGGCAGACACCCATTCATGGGAGTGTCTTCCCAGTGGAGGTAAGAAGATAGAACAAGGACAGACACTGGGCAAGTTGGATACTCAGGTGTAAGTGCAGGCCAATGTCCTTAGACTTCCAAAGCATGGATGGCAGAACATGACATCTGGTCATCCGAACTGTTTACCTCTGTCGAAAAGGCTTCAAACCTGGTAAGGGATGTGTCCCTTAGGACTGACTCGTGACAGTTTTGAGAAGGTCGAAACATGGAAACTGTTGTAACTGATTGTGTTGAACACATGAAGAGTCGCGTACAGGGCCCTAGTCTAGGTGTCCATACCGGTGACAATAGAAAGGTCTGTGTTCAATGAAACTTCTTCAGGCGGACACCCATTCATGGCAGTGTTTTCCCAGTTAAGGAAAGAAGATAGAACAGGGACGGTCTCTAGGAAGGTGTATATTCTGAGTTAAGTGTAAGGCTCTGGCACTTAGCTTCCAAAACGTGGAATGGCAGAGCATGATCTGTGGTCACTTAAACTGTCTACATCTATCGAAAATGCTTCAAATGTGGTGAAGGAAATGTGCTTTAGGACAGACTAGCAACAGTTTTGAGAGGGTCGAATCGTGGAAGGTATTGGAACTAACTGTGTTGTAAACATGAAGAGTCACGAACAGTGCCCTTATGTCCCACATCCATACAGGTGACCATAAGGTCTGTGTTCAGTAAAACTTCTTCAGGTGGACAGCCATTCGAGGCAGTGTCTGCCCAGTTGAGGAAAGACGATGGAAGAAGGATGGACTCTGGACAATTGGATACTCTGGGTTACCTGCTTGTGCTGCAATTCCTCAGGAGAACCCTTGTTTCTTCACGAAAGTAGGTGTTTCTGCTGGGTTAATTTGCAGGCGGACCTGGTTCACGGCCTTCGCTCAGGACACGGGCCATTCGCATTCCCATGCTGCGAAGAGGCACAGTGCTTGTCGCGTCAACAGCAGGTATCTCCTGACTGACAAAAACAAAGAGGGAAGGCGAATGATTCAGCCAGGAAAGGAAAGATCTGGAAACCCTATCTACCTTCAGATCAGCAAAGGGGGTGAAAGACCAACGTTACAGGGTCCTGGTTTCCTAGGGTTTGCAGCGCGATCCTTTCTTTCTGATGCTGCACTTCCTCAGGAGAACACTTGTTTATTCACAAAACGAGTTGTTGCTGCAAGGTGAAGTTGCAGGCAGACCAGGTTCTCAGCCTAAGGCTCCAGAACACATACCAATTGCTTTCCCAAGCTGTGAAGAGGCACAGTGCTGGTAGTCTGGAAGGAAGTCTGGGGCCCTTGCATCGTTCATTCACCCAACCTTAGGGAAATGGTCAAGTGGGGCTTTGTTCATTTTCGAGCCGTGTCTTGTTGCTTAATGAAAGCTGTGGAAACCCTATCTACCTTCAGATCAATGATTGGGGTGAAAAGCTCAACATCACAGGGTGCTGGTTTCCTAGGGTTTGCGGCGCTGCCCTTTCTTTCTGCGGCAACACTTCCTCAGGAGAATGCTTGTTTTTCCAACGAGTTGTTGCTTTCAGGGTGACATTGCAGGCGGACCGGGTCCCCGACCTTCGTGGCTGGACATGTGCCATTTGCTTTCCCAAGCTGTGAGGAGCCACAGTGCTTGTCATGTCAGCAGCAGATGTCTTCTGACTGGCTGAAACAAGCACGAGGGAGAATGATTCAGCCTAGGGAGTCTTGTAACCCAGATTTGATTCTATGGTCAGGACAGAAGACCTGAGTGGTAAGTTTCGTCACAGAGAGGATTGCTTCCCAAAGTGAGGGAAGTCTGGGACCCTTGCGTCGTTCATTCTCACAGTCTTGGGGTAAAGGTGAGGCCTGGGTTTTGGTCATTTTAGGGCCCTCTCCTGTTGCTTAAGGAAAGCTTTGAAAATCCTGCCTACCTTCAGATCAGCAACGGGGGTGAAAAGCCGGTGGTGAGATGGTATTGGTTTCCTCGAGTTTGCAGCATCTACCTTTGGGTCTGCATGCTGCTGTTGCTCACAAGAACGCTTGTCTCTTCACGAAACGAGTTGTTGCTGGAGGGTTAAGTTGCAGGCACACCAGGTTCATGGTCTTCGCTACAGGCCACGTGCTATTCGCTTTCCCAAGCTGTGAGGAGGCACAGTGCTTGTCTTGTCAGCAGCACATGTGTCCTGAGTGCCTGAAAAAGTGGGAAGGAGAATGATTCAGCCTAGGGAGACTTGTAGCCTAGATTTGATTCTTAGTTCAGGACAGAAGCCCTGAGTGGAACGTTTCCTCACCGAGAGGATTGCTTTGCACAGTGAGGGAACTCTGGGGCCCTTGAGTCATTTGTTCACCCAACCTTAGGAATATGGTCAGGCGCGGGCTTTGTTCATCTTTGAGCCCTCTCTTGTTTCTTAAGGAAAGCTGTGGAAACCCTGTCTACCTTCAAATCAGCAATGGGGGTGAAATCTCAACATTAAAGTTTCCTGGTTTCCTAGGGTTTGCAGCACCGCCTTTTCTTTCTGTCACTGCACTTCCCCAGGAGAACACTTGTTTCTTCATGAAACAAGAAGTTGCTGCAGGGTAAAGTTGCAGGCAGACGGGGTTCTTAGGCAATTGCTCCAGGACACGTGCCATTTGCTTTCCACAGCTGTGAGGAGGCACAGTGCTGGTCTCGTCAACAGCAGATGTCTCCTGACTGCCTAAAAAAGCAGGAAGGAGAATGATTCAGCTTAGGGAGTCTTGTAACCCAGATTTGATCCTATGTTCAGGACAGAAGACCTGAGTGGAAAGTTTCCTCACAGAGAGGATTGCTTCCCACAGTGAGGGAAGTCTGGGACCCTTGCATCGTTCATTCAAACAGCCTTGGGGTAAAGGTGAGGCTTGGGTTTTGGTCACTTTAGGGCCCTCTCCTGTTGCTTAAGGAAATCTTTAGAAACCCTGGCTACCTTCAGATCAGCAATGGGGGTGAAAGCTCAAAGTTACAGGGTCCTGGTTTCCTAGGGTTTGCAGCACTGCCCTTTCTTTCTGCCACTGCACTTCCCCAGGAGAACACTTGTTTCTTCATGAAACAAGTTGTTGCTGCAGGGCAAACTTGCAGGCGGACGGGGTTCTCAGCAATCGCGTCAGAACACGTGCCATTTGCTTTCTGCAGCTGTGAGGAGGCACAGTGCTGGTCTCGTCAACAGCAGATGTCTCCTGACTGCCTAAAAAAGCGGGAAGGAGAATTATTCAGCCTAGGGAGTCTTGTAGCCCAGATTTGATTCTACGTTCAGGACAGAAGACCTGAGTGGAAAGTTTCCTCACAGAGAGGATTGCTTCCCACAGTGAGGGAAGTCTGGGACCCTTGCATCGTTCATTCAAACAGCCTTGGGGTAAAGGTGAGGCTTGGGTTTTGGTCACTTTAGGGCCCTCTCCTGTTGCTTAAGGAAATCTTTAGAAACCCTGGCTACCTTCAGATCAGCAATGGGGGTGAAAGCTCAAAGTTACAGGGTCCTGGTTTCCTAGGGTTTGCAGCACTGCCCTTTCTTTCTGCCACTGCACTTCCCCAGGAGAACACTTGTTTCTTCATGAAACAAGTTGTTGCTGCAGGGCAAACTTGCAGGCGGACGGGGTTCTCAGCAATCGCGTCAGAACACATGCCATTTGCTTTCTGCAGCTGTGAGGAGGCACAGTGCTGGTCTCGTCAACAGCAGATGTCTCCTGACTGCCTAAAAAAGCGGGAAGGAGAATTATTCAGCCTAGGGAGTCTTGTAGCCCAGATTTGATTCTACGTTCAGGACAGAAGACCTGAGTGGAAAGTTTCCTCACAGAGAGGATTGCTTCACAAAGTGAGAGAAGTCTGGGACCCTTGCATCGTTCATTCACCCAGCCTTAGGAAAAGGTTAGGTGTGGGCTTTGTTCACTTTCAGGCCCTGTTTTGTTTCTTAAGGAAAGCTGTGGAAACCCTGTCTACCTTCAGATCAGCGATTGGGGTGAAAATCTCAATGTTAGAGGGTGTTGGTTTGCTAGGGTTTCCAGCACTGCCCTTTCTTTATGACTCTGCACTTCTTCAGGAGAAAGCTTGTTTCCTAAGGAAACGAGTAGTTGCTGCAGGGTTAAGTTAAAGCTGGACCGGGTTCTCGACCTTCGTTCAGGACATGTGCCATTCACTTTCCCATGCTGTGAGGAGGCACAGTGCTTGACGCGTCAGCATCAGGTATCTCCTGACTGCCAAAAACAAAGAGGGAAAGGGAATGATTCAGCCAGGAGAGTCCTGTATCTCAGATATGATTCTACGTTCAGGACAGGAGCCGTCAGCACAACATTTGCTCACAGAGAGGTTTGCTGTGCAAAATGAGGGAAGACTAGGTCCTTTGCCTCGTTCGTTCTCACAGCCTTGGAAAAGGGAAGGCACAGGCAGAGGTCATTTTAGGGCCATCTCCTTTTGCTTACAGAAAGCTTTGGAACCCTGCCTACCTTCAGATCAGCAATGGGGGTGAAAAGCCAGTCGTGAGCGGGTGTTGGTTTCCTAGATTTTGCAGCATTGCCCTTTCTTTCTGTGGCCACACCTCCTCGGGGGAACGCTTGTTTCTTCAGAAAGGAGTTGTTCTTGCAGGGTGAAGTTGCAGGCAGAAGGGGGCCCGGCCATCGCTACAGGAATGTGCCACTCCCTTTCCCAAGCTGTGAGGAGGCACAATGTTTGTCGTGTCAGCAGCAGATGTCTTCCGACTGCCTTAAAACAAGCGAGAGGGAGAAAGATTCAACCTAGGGAGTCATGTTACCCAGATTTGATTCTACGTTCAAAACAGGGGAACTGAGTGTAATATTTCCTCACAGAAAGCTTTGCTGTGCACACTGATGGAAGACTAGGGCCCCTGACATGTTCGTTCACACAGCCTTGGGGAAAAGATGAGGCACAGCTTTAGTCATTTAGGGCTCTCTCCTGTTGCTCAAGGAAAGCTTTGGAAACCCTACCTACCTTCAGATCAGCGATGGGGGTGAAAAGCCAGTGGTGAGAGTGTGGTGGTTTCCTAGGATTTGCAGCATCGCCCTTTCCTTCTGGGGCCGCACTTATTCAAGAGAACGCTTCTGACTTCAAGAAACAAAGTGCTCCTGGAGGGTTCTGTTCCAGCCGGACTGGGTTCTCGACCTCCATTGGAGGTCACGTGCCACTCTCTTTCCCAAACTGTGGGGAGGCAGAGGGCTTGTCGTGTCAGCAGCAGATGTCTCCTGAGTGCCTAAAAAAGCGGGAAGGAGAATGATTCAGCCTAGGGAGTCTTGTAGCCTAGAATTGATTCTATGTTCAGGACAGAAGCCCTGAGTGGTAAGTTTCCTCACAGAAAGGATTGTTTTGCACAGTGAGGGAAGTCTGGAGACCTTGCATCGTTTGCTCACCCAGCCTTAGGAAAAGGTAAGGTGTTTGCTTTGTTCGTTTTCGGGCCCTGTCTTCTTACTTAAGGAAAGCTGTGGAAACCCTGTCTACCTTCAGATCAGCGATTGGGGTGAAAAGCTCATCGTTACAGGGTGCTGGTTTCCTAAGGTTTGCAGTGCTGCCCTTTCTTTCTGCTGCTGCACTTCTTCAGGAGAAAGCTTGTTTCCTCAGGAAATGAGTTGTTGCTGCAGGGTTAAGTGGAAGCCTGGATGGGCTCTTGACCTTCACTCAGGACATTTGCTTTCCCATGCTGTGAGGAGGCACAGTGCTTGTCGTGTTAGCAGCAGGTATCTCCTGAATGCCAAAAACAAAGAGGGAAACAGAATTATTCATCCATGAGTTTCCTGTAGCTCAGATATGATTCTACGTTCAGGACAGGAGCCATCAGTGGAACGTTTGCTCACAGAGAGGTTTGCTGTGCAAAATGAGGGAAGACTAGGGCCTTTGCCTCATTGGTTCACACAGCCTTGGAAAAGGGAAGGCACGGGCAGATGTCACTTTAGGGCCGTCTCCTGTAGCTTATGGAAAACTTTGGAACCGTGCCTACCTTCAGATCAGCGATGGGGGTGAAAAGTCAGTCATGAGAAGGTGTTGGTTTCTAGATTTTGCAGCGTTGCCTTTTCCTTCTGTGGCTGCACTTCCTTAGGAGAATGCTTGTTTCTTCAGAAAACGAGTTATTCCTGCAGGTTGAAGTTGCAGACGGACCGGGTTTTTGGCCTTCACTCCAGAACACGTGCCATTTGCTTTCCACAGCTTTGAGGAGGCACAGTCCTGGTCCCATCAGCAGCAGATGTATCCTGAGTGCCTAAAAAAGCGGGAAGGAGAATGAGTCAGCCTAGGGAGTCTTGTAGCTCAGATTTGATTCTACGTTCAGAACAGAAGCCCTGAGTGGAAAGTTTCCTCACAGAGAGGATTGCTTCACACAGTGAGGCAAGTCTGGGGCCCTTGGGTGGTTCATTCACCCAGCCTTAGGAAAAGGTCAGGTGTGGGCTTTGTTCATTTTCAGACCCTGTCTTGTTGCTTAAGGAAAGCTGTGGAAATCATTTCTACCTTCAGATCAGCAATGGGGGTGAAAGCTCAATGTTATAGGTTGCTGGTTTCCTAAGGTTTGCAGAGCCACCCTTTCTTTCTGCCGCTGCACTTCTTCAGGAGAAAGCTTGTTTCCTCAAGAAACGAGTTGTTGTTGCAGGGTTAAGTTGAAGCTGGACAGAGTTCTCGACCATCGTTCAGGACACGTGCCATTCGCTTTTGCATGTTGTGAGGAGTCACAGTGCTTATCGCGACAACAACAGGTATCTCCTGATGTCCACAAACAAAGAGGGAAAAAGAATGATTCAGCCAGGGAGCCCTGTACCTCAGATATGATTCTATGTTCAGGACAGGAGCTGTCAGCAGAACATTTCCTCGCAGAGAAGTTGCTGTGCAAAATGAGAAAAGACTAGGGCCCTTGCCTCGTTCGTTCACACAGCCTTGAAAAAGGGGAGGCACGGGCAGAGGTCACTTTAGGGCCATCTCCTGTTTCTTTTTTTTTTTTTTTTTTTTACTCTCAAGATATATGTATTATAGGATATAGTATGCAAGACTGAAGTTCTTTGTGCGAGAATGATCTTTTTTTTTTTTACGATAACTTGTTTAAATTTTATTTTTATAAACATATATTTTTATCCCCAGGGGTACAGGTCTGCGAACCGCCAGGTTTACACACTTCACAGCACTCACCATAGCACCTACCCTCCCCAATATCCATAACCCAACCCCCCCTCTCCCAACCCCCCTCCCCCCATCAACCCTCAGTTTGTTTTGTGAGATTAAGAGTCACTTATGGTTTGTCTCACTCCCAATCCCATCTTGTTTCAATTACTCTTCTCCTACCCCCTTAACCCCCCATGTTGCATCTCCTCTCCCTCATATCAGGGAGATCATATGATAGTTGTCTTTCTCCGATTGACTTATTTCGCTAAGCATGATACCCTCTAGTTCCATCCACGTCGTCGCACATGGCAAGATTTCATTTCTTTTGGTGGCTGCATAGTATTCCACTGTGTATATATACCACATCTTCTTTATCCATTCGTCTGTTGATAGACATCTAGGTTCTTTCCATAGTTTGGCTATTGTAGACATTGCTGTTATAAACATTTGGGTGCACGTGCCCCTTCGGATCACTACGTTTGTATCTTTAGGGTAAATACTCAGCAGTGCAATTGCAGGGTCATAGGGTAGTTCTATTTTCAACATTTTGAGGAACCTCCATGCTGCTTTCCAGAGTGGTTGCACCAGCTTGCATTCCCACCAACAGTGTAGGAGGGGTCCCCTTTCTCCACATCCTCGCCAGCATCTGTCATTTCCTGACTTGTTAATTTTAGCCATTCTGACTGGTGTGAGGTGATATCTCATGGTGGTTTTGATTTGTATTTCCCTGATGCCGAGTGATATGGAGCACTTTTTCATGTGTCTGTTGGCCATCTGGATGTCTTCTTTGCAGAAATGTCTGTTCATGTCCTCTGCCCATTTCTTGATTGGATTATTTGTTCTTTGGGTGTTGAGTTTGCTAAGTTCTTTATAGATTTTGGACACTAGCCCTTTATCTGATATGTCATTTGCAAATATCTTCTCCCATTCTGTCAGTTGTCTTTTGGTTTTGTTCACTGTTTCCTTTGCTGTGCAAAAGCTTTTGATCTTGATAAAATCCCAATAGTTCATTTTTGCCCTTGCTTCCCTTGCCTTTGGTGATGTTCCTAGGAAGATGTTGCTGCGGCTGAGGTCGAAGAGGTTGCTGCCTGTGTTCTCCTCGAGGATTTTGATGGATTCCTTTCTCACATTGAGATCCTTCATCCACTTTGAGTCTATTTTCGTGTGTGGTGTAAGGAAATGATCCAATTTCATTTTTCTGCATGTGGCTGTCCAATTTTCCCAACACCATTTATTGAAGAGGCTGTCTTTTTTCCAGTGGACATTCCTGCTTTGTCGAAGATGAGTTGACCATAGAGTTGAGGGTCTATTTCTGGGCTCTCTATTCTGCTCCATTGATCTATGTGTCTGTTTTTGTGCCAGTACCATGCTGTCTTGATGATGACAGCTTTGTAATAGAGCTTGAAGTCCGGAATTGTGATGCCACCAACTTTGGCTTTCTTTTTCAATATTCCTTTGGCTATTCGAGGTCTTTTCTGGTTCCATATAAATTTTAGGATTATTTGTTCCCTTTCTTTGAAAAAAATGGATGGTACTTTGATAGGAATTGCATTAAATGTGTAGATTGCTTTAGGTAGCATAGACATTTTCACAATATTTATTCTTCCAATCCAGGAGCATGGAACATTTTTCCATTTCTTTGTGTCTTCCTCAATTTCTTTCATGAGTACTTTATAGTTTTCTGTGAATAGATTCTTAGTCTCTTTCGTTAGGTTTATTCCTAGGTATCTTATAGTTTTGGGTGCAATTGTAAATGGGATGGACTCCTTAATTTCTCTTTCTTCTGTCTTGTTGTTGGTGTAGAGAAATGCAACTGATTTCTGTGCATTGATTTTATATCCTGACACTTTACTGAATTCCTGTACAAGTTCTAGCAGTTTTGGAGTGGAGTCTCTTGGGTTTTCCACATATAGTATCATATCATCTGCGAAGAGTGATACTTTGACTTCTTTGCCGATTTGGATGCCTTTAATTTTATTTTTTTGTTGTCTGATTGCTGAGGCTAGGACTTCTAGTACTATGTTGAATAGCAGTGGTGATAACGGACATCCCTGCCGTGTTCCTGACCTTAGCGGAAAAGCTTTCAGTTTTTCTCCATTGAGAATGATATTTGCCGTGGGTTTTTCATAGATGGCTTTGATAATATTGAGGTATGTGCCCTCTAGCCCTACACTTTGAAGAGTTTTGGTCAGGAAGTGATGCTGTACTTTGTCAAATGCTTTTTCAGCATCTATGGAGAGTATCATATGGTTCTTGTTCTCTCTTTTAGTAATGTGTTGTATCACGTTGATTGATTTGCGGATGTTGAACCAACCTTGCAGCCATGGAATAAATCCCACTTGGTCGTGGTGAATAATCCTTTTAATGTACTGCTGAATCCTATTGGCTAGTATTTTGGCGAGAATTTTTGCATCTGTGTTCATCAAGGATATTGGTCTGTAGTTCTCTTTTTTGATGGGATCCTTGTCTGGTTTTGGGATCAAGGTGATGCTGGCCTCATAGGATGAGTTTGGAAGTTTTCCTTCTATTTCTATTTTTTGGAACAGTTTCAGGTGAATAGGAATTAGTTCTTCTTTAAATGTTTGGTAGAATTCCCCTGGGAAGCCATCTGGCCCTGGGCTTTTGTTTGTTTGGAGATTTTTGATGACTGTTTCAATCTCCTTACTGGTTATGGGTCTGTTCAGGCTTTCTATTTCTTCCTGGTTCAGTTGTGGTAGTTTATATGTCTCTAGGAATGCATCCATTTCTTCCAGATTGTCAAATTTGTTAGCGTAGAGTTGCTCATAGTATGTTCTTATGATTGTCTGTATTTCTTTGGTGTTCGTTGTGATCTCTCCTCTTTCATTCATGATTTTATTGATTTGGGTCCTCTCTCTTTTCTTTTTGATAAGTCTGGCCAGGGGTTTATCAATCTTATTAATTCTTTCAAAGAACCAGCTCCTAGTTTCGTTGATTTGTTCTATTGTTTTTTTGGTTTCTATTTCATTGATTTCTGCTCTGATCTTTATGATTTCTCTTCTCCTGCTGGGTTTAGGGTTTCTTTCTTGTTCTTTCTCAAGCTCCTTTAGGTGTAGGGTTAAGTTGTGTACCTGAGACCTTTCTTGTTTCTTGAGAAAGGCTTGTACCGCTGTATATTTTCCTCTCAGGACTGCCTTTGTTGTGTCCCACAGATTCTAAACCATTGTGTTTTCATTATCATTTGTTTCCATAAATTTTTTCAATTCTTCTTTAATTTCCTGGTTGACCCATTCAGTCTTTAGAAGGATGCTGTTTAGTCTCCATGTATTTGGGTTCTTTCCAAATTTCCTCTTGTGATTGAGTTCTAGCTTCAGAGCATTGTGGTCTGAAAATATGCAGGGAATGATCCCAATCTTTTGATACCGGTTGAGACTTGATTTAGGACCAAGAATGTGATCTATTCTGGAGAATGTTCCATGTGCACTAGAGAAGAATGTGCATTCTGTTGCTTTGGGATGAAATGTTCTGAATATATCTGTGATGTCCATCTGGTCCAGTGTGTCATTTAAGGCCTTGATTTCCTTGTTGATCTTTTGCTTGGATGATCTGTCCATTTCAGTGAGGGGAGTGTTAAAATCCCCTACTATTATTGTATTATTGTCGATGTGTTTCTTTGATTTTGTTATTAATTGGTTTATATAGTTGGCTGCTCCCACGTTAGGGGCATAGATATTTAAAATTGTTAGATCTTCTTGTTGGACAGTTCCTTTGAGTATGATATAGTGTCCTCCTCATCTCTTATTATAGTCTTTGGCTTAAAATCTAATTGATCTGATATAAGGATTGCCACTCCTGCTTTCTTCTGATGTCCATTAGCATGGTAAATTCTTTTCCACCCCCTCACTTTAAACCTGGAGGTGTCTTCAGGTTTAAGATGAGTTTCTTGTAGGCAACATGTAGATGGGTTTTGTTTTTTTATCCATTCTGATACCCTGTGTCTTTTGATTGAGGCATTTAGCCCATTCACATTCAGGGTAAGTATTGAGAGATATGAATTTAGTGCCATTGTATTGCCTGTAAGGTGACTGTTATTGTATATTGTCTCTGTTTCTTTCTGATCTACTACTTTGAGGGTCTCTCTTTGCTTAGAGGACCCCTTTCAATATTTCCTGTAGAGCTGGTTTGGTATTTGCAAATTCTTTCAATATTTGTTTGTCCTGGAAGCTTTTAATCTCTCCTTCTATTTTCAATGATAGCCTCGCTGGATATAGTATTCTTGGCTGCATGTTTTTCTCATTTAGTACTCTGAATATATCATGCCAGCTCTTTCTGGCCTGCCAGGTCTCTGTGGATAAGTCTGCTGCCAATCTAATATTTTTACCATTGTACGTTACAGACTTCTTTTCCCGGGCTGCTTTCAGGATCTTTTCTTTGTCACTAAGACTTGTCAATTTTACTATTAGGTGACGGGGTGTGGACCTATTCTTATTGATCTTGAGGGGGGTTCTCTGAACCTCCTGGATTTTGATGTTTGTTCCCTTTGCCATATTGGGGAAATTCTCTCCAATAATTCTCTCCAACATACCTTCTGCTCCCCTCTCTGTTTCCTCTTCTTCTGGAATCCCAATTATTCTAATGTTGTTTCGTCTTATGGTGTCACTTATCTCTCGAATTCTCCCCTCGTGGTCCAGTAGCTGTTTGTCCCTCTTTTGCTCAGCTTCTTTATTCTCTGTCATTTGGTCTTCTATATCACTAATTCTTTCTTCTGCCTCATTTATCCTAGCAGTGCCATCTCCTGTTTCTTAAGGAAAACTTTGGAACCCTTCTTACCTTCAGATCAGTGATGGGGGTGAAAAGCTGGTCGTGAGAGGGTGTTGGTTTCCTAGAGTTTGCAGCGTTGCCCTTTCCTTCTGTGGCCGCACTTCCTCAGGAGAATGCTTGTTTCTTCACGAAATGAGTTGTTGCTGCAGGGTTTAGTTGCAGGCCGACCGGGTCCCCTGCCTTCACTGCAGGACAGGTGCCATTTGCTTTCCCAAGCTGTGAGGAGGCACAGTGCTGGTAGGGTCAGAGGCAGATGTCTTCTGACTACCTAAAACAAGGGGGAGGGAGAAAGATTCAGCCTAGGCCGTCCTGTTGCCCTCATTTGATTCTACGTTCAGGACAGGGGACTTGAGTGGAATGTTTCCTCACAGAGGACTTTGCTGTGCACACCGAGGGAAGACTAGGGCCCCTGACTCGTTCGTTCACAGCCTTGGGGAAAAGGTGAGGTGCGGGTTTAGTCATTTAGGGCCCTCTCCTGTTGCTCAAGGAAAGCTTTGGAAACCCTACCTACCTTCAGATCAGCAATGGGGGTGAAAAGCCAGTGGTGAGAGGGTCGTGGGTCCTAGGATTTGCAGAATCACCCTTTCCTTTTTGGGGACGCACTTATTCAAGAGAATGCTTATGTCTTCAAGAAACAAAGTGCTCCTGAAGGGTTCCATTCCAGCCAGTCTGGGTTCTCGACCTCCACTCGAGGTCATGTATCACTTGCTTTCCCATGCTGTGGGGAGGCACAGGGCTGGTCACCTCAGGGTCAGAAGACTCTTGACTGAGGGAAGCAAGAGAAAAGAGTGTGGGAGCCTAGAGAGTCTTGTAGCTCAGATTGGACTCTACGCTGAGGACAGAAGAGTTCAGCGCTAAGTTTCTTCACAGAGGAGTTTGCTTTGCACAGTGAGGGAAGTCTGGGACTCTTGTGTGGTTTGTTCATACAGCCTTTGGGTAAAGGTGAGGCGTGGGTTTTGGTCATTTTAGGGCCCTCTCCTGTTGGTTAAGGAAAGCTGTGGAAACCCTGCCTACCTTCAGATCAGCAACGGTGGTGAAAGCTCAACGTTACAGGTTGTTGTTTGCTTAAGGTTTGCAGAGCCACCCTTTCTTTCTGCCTCTGCACTTCTTTAGGAGATACGTTGTTTCCTCACAAATCGAGTTGTTGTTGCAGGTTTAACTTGATGCTGGACCGGGTTCTCGACCTTCGCTCAGGACACATGCCATTTGCTTTCCCATGCTGTGAGGAGGCACAGTGCTTGTCACATCAGCAGCAGGTATCTCCTGACTAACCGAAACAAAGAGGGAAAGAGAATGATTCAGCCAGGAAGTCCTGTAGCTCAGATATGATTCTCTGTTCAAGATAGAAGCCATCAGTGGAACATTTCCTCACAGAGAGGTTTGCTGTGCAAAATGAGGGAAGACTAGGGCCCTTGCCTCATTCGTTCACACAGCCTTGGAAAAGGGGAGGCACAGGCAAAGGTCACTTTAGGTCCGTCTCCTGTTGCTTAAAAAAAAAAAAGCTTTGGAACCCTGCCGACCTTCAGATCAGCAATGGGGGTGAAAAGCTGGTCTTCAGAGGGTGTTGGTTTCCTAGAGTTTGCAGCGTTGTCCTTTCCTTCTATGGCCGCACGTCTTCAGGAGAACGCTTGTTTATTCACGAAACGAGTTGTTGCTGCAGGGTGAAGTTGCAGGCGGACCGAGTCCCTGGCCTACACTGCAGGACACCTGCTTTTGGCTTTCCCAAGCTGTGGGGAGGCACAGTGTTTGTCACGTCAGCAGCAGATGTCTTCTGACTGCCTAAAACAAGCGGGAGGGAGAAAGATTCACCCTAGGGAGTCTTGTTACACAGATTTGATTCTACGTTCAGGACTGGGGACCTGAGTGGAATGTTTCCTCACAGGGAGCTTTGCTGTGCACACTCAGGAAAGACTTGGGCCCCTGCCTCGTTTGCTCACACAGCCATGGGGAAAAGGTGAGGCGTGGCTTTAGTCATTTAGGGCCTTCTCCTGTCGCTCAAAGAAATCTTTGGAAACCCTACCTACCTTCAGATCAGTGATGGGGGTGAAAAGTCAGTGGTGAGAGGGTGGTGGTTTCCTAGGGTTTGTAGCATTACCCTTTCCTTCTGGGGCCCCACTTCTTCAAGAGAATGCTTCTGTCTTCAAGAAACAAAGTGCTCCTGGAGGCTTCCATTCCAGCCGGACTGGGTTCTCGACCTCCGCTCGAGGTCATGTGCCACTCGCTTTCCCACACTGTGGGGAGGCAAGGGCTTGTTGACTCAGGGTCAGAAATCTCTTGACTGAGGGAAACAAGAGTAAAGGGGAGTGTCGGAGCCTAGAGAGTCTTGTAGCTCAGATTGGAATTTACGCTGAGGACAGAAGAGTTCAGCACTAAGTTTCCTCACAGAGGGGTTTGCTTTGCAAAGTGAGGGAAGTCTGGGACCCTTGCTTCATTCATTCATACAGCCTTTGGGTAAAGGTGAGGCCTGGGTTTTGGTCATTTTAGGGCCCTCTCCTGTTGCATAAGGAAAGCTTTGGAAACCCTGCCTACCTTCAGATCAGTGATGGGGGTGAAAAGCCGGTGGTGAGAGGGTGTTGGTTTCCTCGAGTTTGCAGCATCTACCTTGGTGTCTACATGCTGCACTTGCTCACAAGAATACTTGTCTCTTCACGAAACAAGTTGTTGCTGGAGGCTTAAGTTGCAGACTCACCAGGTTCTCGGCCTTTGCTACACGCCACATGCTATTCACTTTCCCAAACTGTGAGGAGGCACGGTGCTTGTCGTGTCAGCAGCAGATGTCTCCTGAGTGCCTACAAAAACGGGAAGGAGAATGATTCAGCCTAGGGAGTCTTGTAGCCCATATTTGATTCTATGTTCAGGACAGAAGCCCTGAGTGGAACGTTTCCTCACAGAGAGTATCGCTTCCCACAGTGAGGAAAGTCTGGGGCCCTTGAGTTGTTTGTTCATCCAGCCTTAGGGAAATGGTCAGGCACAGGCTTTGTTCATTTTCGGGCCCTCTCTTGTTTCTTAAGGAAAGATGTGGAAACCCTGTCTATCTACAGATCAGCAATGGGAGGGGGAAGCTCAACATTACAGGGTGCTGGTTTCCTAGGGTTTGCAGTGTCCCAATTTCTTTCAGACGCTGCACTTCCTCAGGAGTACCCTTGTTTCTTCATGAAACGAGTTGTTGCTGCAGGTTTAAGTTGAGGCAAACCGGGTTCTCGGCCTTCCCTCCAGAACATGTGACATTTGCTTTCCGCTGCTGTGAGGAAGCACAGTCCTGGTCGAGTGAGCAGCAAATGTCTCTGGACTACCTAAAAAAGCAAGAAGGAGAATGATTCATCCTAGCGAGTCTTGTACTCCAGATTTGATTCTACGTGCGGGACAGAAGCCCTGAGTGGAAAGTTTCCTCACAGAGAGGATTGCTTTGCACAGTGAGGCAAGTCTGGGGCACTTGGGTCGTTCGTTCACCCAGCCTTAGGAAAAGGTCAGGTGTGGGCTTTGTTCACTTTCAGACCCTGTCTTGTTGCTTTAGGAAAGCTGCAGAAACCCTTTCTACCTTCAGATCAGCAATGGGTGTGAAAGCTCAACGTTATAGGTTGCTGGATTCCTAAGGTTTGCAGCACAGTCCTTTCTTTTTGCTGCTGCACTTCCTCAGGAGCAAGCTTGTTTCCTAATGAAAGGAGTTGTTACTGCAAGGTTAACTTGAAGCTGGACCGGGTTCTCAACCTTCGCTCAGGACACATGCCATTCGCTTTCCCATGCTGTGAGGAGGCACTGTGCTTGTCGTGTCAGCAGCAGGTATCTCTTGACTGCCACAAACAGGAAAAGAGAATGATTCACCCAGGTAGTCCTGTAGCTCAGATCTGATTGTACGTTCAGGACAGGTGCCGTCAGTAGAAGGTTTCCTCATAGAGAGGTTTGCTGTGCAAAATGAGGAAAGACTAGGGCCCTTGCCTCATTCGTTCACACAGCCTTGGAAAAGGGGTGGCATGGGCAGAGGTCACTTTAGGGCTGTCTCCTGTTGCTTAAAAAAAGCTTTGGAACCCTGCCTACCTTCAGATCAGCGATGGGGATGAAAAGCTCGTACTGAGAGGGTGTTGACTTCCTAATGTTTGCAGCATTGCCCTTTCCTTCTGCAGCCACAGTTCCTTGGGAGATCGCTTGTTTCTTCACAAAATGAGTTGTTGCTTCAGGGTGAAGTTGCAGGCAGCTCGGGTCCCCGGCCTTCAATGCAGGACACATCCCATTTGCTTAGCAAAGCTGTAAGGAGGCACAGTGTTTGTTGCATCAGCAGCAGATGTGTTCTGAGTGCCTCTAACAATCGGGAGGGAGAATGATTCAGCCTAAGGAGTCTTTTAGCCCAGATTTAATTCTACGTTCAGGAAAGAGGACCTGAGTGGAATGTTTCCTCACAGAGAGCTTTGCTGTGCACAGCGAAGGAAGACAAGGGCCCCTGCCTCATTTGTTCACACAGCCTTGGGGAAAAGGTGAGGCATGGCTGTAGTCATTTAGGGCCCTCTCCTGTTGCACAAGAAATCTTTGGAAACCCTACCTACCTTCAGATGAGAGATGGGCGTGAAAAGACAGTGGTGAGAAGTTGGTCAATTTTTAGGGTTTGCAGCATTGCCCTTTCCTTCTGCAGCCGCACTTCTTCAAGGGAATGCTTCTGTCTTTAAGCAACAAACTGCGCGGGGCGCCTGGGTGGCTCAGTGGGTTAAGCCTCTGCCTTCGGCTCAGGTCATGATCTCAGGGTCCTGGGATTGAGCCCCGCATCAGGCTCTCTGTTCAGCGGGCAGCCTGCTTCTCCCTCTCTCTCTACCTGCCTCTCTGCTTACTTGCCTGCCTCTCTCTACCTGCCTCTCTGCTTTCTTGAAAAAAAAAAAAAAAAGAAGAAGAAAGAAACAAACTGCACCCGGAGGTTTTTTTTTTCCAGCCAGACTGGGTTCACGTCCTCCGCTCGAGGTCAAGTGCCACTCGCTTTCCCACGCTGTGCGGAGGCACTGGGCTTGTCGCCTCAGGGTCAGAAGTCTCTTGACTGACTGAAAGAAGTGGGAAGGAGAATGCTGGAGCCTAGAGAGTCTTGTAGCTCAGATTGGAACCTATGCTGAGGACAGAAGTCATCAGCTGTAAGTTTCCTCACAGAGGGGTTTCCTTTGCACAGTGAGGGAAGTCTGGGACCCATGCATCATTCATTCACACAGCCTTGGGGTATAAGGTGAGGCCTGGGTTTTGGTCATTTTAGGGCCCTCTCCTGTTGCTTAAGGAAAGCTTTGGAAACCCTACCTTCAGATCAATGATGGGGGTGAAAAGCTGATGGTGAGAGGGTATTGGTTTCCTAGAATTTGCAGCTTCAATCTTTGGTTCTGCCTGCTGCACTTGCTCACGAGAACGCTTGTCTCTTCACGAAACGAGTTGTTTCTGGAGGGTCAAGTTCTCGGCCTTTGCTACAGACCATGTGCTATTCACTTTCCAAGCTGTGAGAAGGCACAGTGCTTGTCGTGTCTGCAGCAGTTGTCTCCTGAGTGCCTAGAAAAGCGGGATGGAGAATGATTCAGCCTAGGGAGTCTTGTAGCCTAGATTTGATTCTATGTTCAGGACAGAAGCCCTGAGTGGAAAGCTTCCTCACAGAGAGGATTGTTTCATATAGTGAGGGAAGTCTGGGCCCATGAGTCGTTTGTTCACCAAGCCTTAGGGAAATGGTCAGGTGCAGGCTTTGTTTATTTTTGGGCCCTCTCTTGTTGCTTTAGGAAAGCTGTGGAAACCCTGTCTACCCTCCGATCAGCAATGGGGGTGAAAGCTCAACCTTACTGGGTGCTGGTTTCCTAGGGTTTCCAGCGCTGTCCTTTCGTTCTGATGCTGGACTTCCTCCGGAGAACCCTTGTTTCTTCATGAAATGAGTTGTTGCTGTAGTGTTAGGTTGCAGGCAGACCGGGTTCTCAGCCTTCAATCCAGGACACGTGCCATTTGCTTACCAAAGCTGTGAGGGGCACAGTGCTGGTCACATCAGCAGCAGATGTCTCCTGACTCCTAAAAGAGTGAAAGGGGAAGGAGAATGATTCATTCTAGGGAGTCTTGTAGCCCAGATTTGATTCTATGTTCAGGACAGAAGCCCTGAGTGGAATGTTTCCTCAAAGAGAGGATTGCTTCGCACAGTGAGGGAAGTCTGGGCCCTTGTTCGTTCACCCAGCCTTAGGAATATGTGCGGTGTGGGCTTTATTTTCAGGCCTTGTCTTGTTGCTTAAGGAAAGCTGTGGAAACCCTGTCTACCTTCAGATCCGTGATTGGGGTGAAAAGCTCAACGTTACAGGGTGCTGGTTTCCTAGGGTTTGCAGCGCTGCACTTTCTTTCTGACGCTGCACTTCCTCAGGACAATCCTTGTTTCTTCACGTAACGAGTTGTTCCTGCAAGGTTAAGTTGCAGGCAGACCGGGTTCTCGGCCTTCCCTCCAGGACACGTGCCATTTGCTTTCCGAAGCTGTGAGGAGGCTCAGTGCTGGTCACGTCAGCAGCAAATATCTCCTGACTGCCTAAAAAAGTGGGAAGGAGAATGATTCAGCCTAGGGACTCTTGTAGCCCAGATTTGATTCTACGTGCAGGACAGAAGCCCTGAGTGGAAAGTTTCCTCATAGAGAGGATTGCTTCGCACAGGGAATGAAGTCTGGGGCCCATGCGCCATTTGTTCACCCATCCTTAGGAAAAAGTCAGGTGTGAGCTTTGTTCATTTTCAGGTCCTGTACTGGAAAGCTGTGGAAACCCTGTCTACCTTCATAACAGTGATTGGGGTTAAAAGCTCAATGTTACAGGGTGCTGGTTTCCTAGGTTTTGCAGTGCCGCCCTTTCTTTCTGTCGCTGCAGTTCTTCAGGAGAAAGCTTGTTTCCTCACGAAAGGAGATGTTGCTGCAGGGTTAAGTTGAAGCTGGACTGGTTTCTCGACATTCGCTCATCACGTGCCATTTGGTTTCCTATTGTGTGAAGAGGCACAGTGCTTGTCGCGACAGCAGCAGGTATCTCCTGAATGCCAAAAACAAAGAGGGAAAGGGAGTGATTCAGCCAGGAGTGTCCTGTAGCTCAGATATGATTCTATGTTCAGGTCAGGAGTTGTCAGTGGAACGTTTCCTCACAGAGAGGTTTGCTGTGCAAAATGAGGGAATACTAGGGCCCTTGCCTTCTTCGTTCACACAGCCTTGGAAAAGTGGAGGCACGGGCAGAGGTCACTTTAGGGCCATCTCCTGTTTCTTAAGGAAAGCTTTGGAACCCTGCCTACCTTCAGATCAGCGATGGGGGCGAAAAGCCAGTCGTGAATGGGTGTTGGTTTCCTAGAGTTTGCACCGTTGCCCTTTCCCTCTGTGGCCGCACTTCCTCAGGAGAACGCTTGTTTCTTCACGAAACGAGTTGTTGCTGCAGGGTGAAGTTGCATATGGACCGGGTCCCCAGCCTTCACTGCAGGACACGTGCCATTGGCTTTCCAAGCTGTGAGGAGGCACAGTGTTTGTTGTGTCAGCAGCAGATGTCTTCTGACTGCCTAAAACAAGCAGTTGGGAGAAAGATTCAGCCTAGGGAGTCTTGTTGCCCAGATTTGATTCTACGTTCAGGACAGGGGACCTGAGTGGAATGTTTCCTCACAGGGAGCTTTGCTGTGTACACTGAGTGAAGACTAGGGCCCCTGCCTCGTTCGTTCACAGAGCCTTGGAGAAAAAGTGAGTTATGGCTTTAGTCATTTAGGGCCCTCTCCTGTTGCTCAAGGAAGGCTTTGGAAACCCTATCTACCTTCAGATCAGCGATGGGGGTGAAAAGCCAGTGGTGAGAGGGTGGTGGTTTCCTAGGGTTTGCAGCATCGCCCTTTCCTTCTGCAGCTGCACTTCTTCAAGAGAATGCTTCTGTCTTCAAGAAACAAAGTGTTCCTGGAGGGTTCTGTTCCAGCCAGACTGGGTTCTCGACCTCCGCTTGAGGTCAAGTGCCACTTGCTTTCCCATGCTTTTGGGAGGCACAGTGCTTGTCGCTTCAGGGTCAGAAGTCTCTTGACTGACGGAAACAAGAGGAAAGGAGAGTGTTGGAGCCTAGAGAGTCTTGTAGCTCAGATTGGAATCTATGCTGAGGACAGAAGACGTCAGCGGTAAGTTTCCTCACAGAGGGGTTTGCTTTGCACAGTGAGGGAAGTCTGGGACCCTTGCGTCATTTGTTCACACAGCCTTGGGGTAAAGGTGAGGCCTGGGTTTTGGTCATTTTAGGGCCTTCTCCTGTTGCATAAGGAAAGCTTTGGAAACCCTGCCTACCTTCAAATCAGCGATGGGGTGAAAAGCTGGTGGTGAGAGGGTGTTGGTTTCCTAGAGTTTGTAGCTTCAACCTTTGCTACTGCATGTGGCACTTGCTCTCATGAACTCTTGTCTCTTCATGAAACAAGTTGTTGCTGGAGGCTTCAGTTGCAGGCACACCGGTTTCTCGGCCTTCGCTAGAGGCCTCGTGCTGATGAGGGAGCAGAAGTCTAGCTGAAGACAAAGCAAAAGCTGACACCTTGCACCATTCTTCACCCACTCCCCTCAGTAATGTGTGTGACATTCCTCAGGCACCCCTGACTGACATAAACGAGAAACCTCAGACCACCCAACCTCACCTAGGTTCTAGAACTTCATCATATGGTGCCCAAACGTGGGGCTGTGAGTCTTTACATTGGACTCTGAGCTTCAGTGGAAAATTGGTGAGTACTTTCTCTCCTCTTCCTTTACTCTCATTTCAGGGTTTTTCAAGGAGTATGATCTCATCGGAACACTTGTGTGTCAGTTGCTCAGGCTGTACTCCTCTAGCCCTTGGCTGCTCTACAGGGAGGAGAGCGTCTGCCTTTTGTCTGTAAGTTAGTACCCTGACCGGAATGGCAATAAGACCCAGAAACTTAATACCCTCTCTTTATTCCTGTTCTTATATAAAGTTGTCTCTCTTGGGCACGGGACAGCCACCTAAGTCACCAGGATGGCTGCCAATCTTAAGACTCCCATGTGAGGTTTCCTCCTGATTGGTCTAATGTGATCCCCTCCACATCCCTGGTCTAGCCACTTCTGGCCGAAAGACCTCCACTAGGAGCCGGCCGAAACCAATGAATTAAAATGCAACTGGGGGCCGTTTCCTAGGGAAGTTAGCTGTAAGGACCACATGTGTTAGAATGTCACATAGACCGGGGGGACAAGATGGCGGGAAAGTAGGAGGAAACGCCTTTTCAAACTGTACCCTAAAGTGAGCTGATTACCTACCAAAGAACTCCAATCACCCATGATATCAGCCTGAGATCAGAATTATACACATCTGGATCTCTACAGGGACAGAAGACACCAGTGGGAAGGTAAAGTGGAGTGGGAAAGGCGGACTGATATCAGAAGATAAACAAAAGGGGGAGGGAGCCACCAGAGGTGACCGGTTGGAAAGTAATACCCCTAATACGAGCGAGAGTGCCCTGTGTCTGGGGACCAGCATTAACTTGGAGACTGGTTGAAAGCACTCCAAAAGAGCAAAAGATCGCGGGGGGGGGGGGATTTGTGGGAATCAGGGCAGCTAGGGACAGGGGCTTAAGTCCCCGGTCCCAGGACAGCCTCCCCTGGCACTGAGCCAGAGAGAGTGTGGCGGAGAAACCAGGTCTTGGTCCCTGAGCCGCCAGCGTGCCCGAGATTGCATGGGTTCTGGCCCCTGTGAGGGGATGGGAGCCATGCCAGATAGCAGAACGCACGAACCCTGCTACAGAGCCTGAGATATGCGTGCCCCTCATCCTCCCCTGAGAGAGGTACAAAGGCCCAGCCAGCACTCTTTGACACGAGCCATTGTTTCAGAGCCTAAGACGCGTGCCCCAAACTATCCCAAGAGAGGTGTGTGAAGGCCCAGCCTGGTGCTTTTGGACCTGCACCCTGTTCTCAGAGCCTGAGATGCGCGCGTGACCCACAGCCTCCCCTGAAAGAAGTGCACACAAGCCGGGCACTCTTAGACCCAGAAAGACCAGGCATTCCCAGCTCAGGGCCAGCAGGAAGATCTCAGTGTATGATCACTGCTTGGAACCTCTCTGGTGGTCTGGAGCTGCCCAAACAGCTGCCACTGCTTTGGTTTTGGGTACAAGCAGAAGATCCTGCGTCCCCAGGGACCGCGACTCAGAACCTGCTGTGCCAGAGGCCAAGGGGGGATTTATATGGGCTCTGCAACACCCACAGAAGAACAGACTGAGGCTTCTTTCTGAGAAGGAGGTCAGGGTGCAGTTTGCTTTCCTCTAAACCTGCAAAAACCATCAAAAGCAGTCAAGGCAAGAGGATTAAAAAAAAAAAAAAAAAGGAGAACAAACATAAAAACCTCCAGGGAACAATAGCCTGAAAAAACCAGTTTCCTCAGAGCCCACCCCCTTGAGGGAGACTGGAGGACTTAACTCAGGGAACATCATGGACTGAAAACCCATGTGGCAGGCCCCTCCCCCAGAAAACCAACCAGGAAAGAAAAAAAAAAAAAAAAAGACTACAAGAGAACCACCAGCACTACTTCATAGGACAATTTTTATTTTTAATTTGTTCCCACTATTCTGGCTCATTTTTTTATATAGATAATTTTTTAACCTAATTACCATCACAGCAAGCTGTCCAGTACATCAAATTCCATAATAACCTTCTAACCTGAACTTTTGGATACATACACCTGTGTTTATCTTTTGCATTTCTATTTTTTGATTTTTTTTTAACTTTAGTTTAGTTTAGTCTAGTTTATTCCTTTTTTATTTTTATTTTCTAATATTCATATAGAGTTAAACTTCAAAGTAATCCCCTTTCCCCAATCAATACTACCCCTATAGGTAAACCAATTTTTAATCCCCTTTATCTTAGGAAAGCTGAGTCCTTTAACAAAGATATCAAGATACATAAAGGAAGAATCAAAACAAACTTCCTTGCCCACACTGAGAATTTATAACCACTCTCCCATCTTTTTCTTCCACCAGTGTTTCTGTGTTTTTGTGTTTGTCCTGATAGTATATAAATCTTACACTTGGGGTTCTTTTCGACAAGGTTCTTCCTTTATCTGCATATATATATATTTTTTTCTTGTTATATACTTTTATCAGTCTTTTTGTTTGTCTGTTTTTGTTTGTATACCTCATAAATCTTACCTTGGGGACCATTTGGGCTGAACCTTCTCTTTCATCTTCCCTTTCTTTCCTGTCTCTCTCTCTCTTCTTTTTTCTTTTTCTTTTCTTTTTTCTCTCATTTGGGTGGGGAATCCTGATTTCTCAGAAGTGTTCCAGGGTGTACCCAGACTGCACCACGGTTGATACAACCAGCTACATCTGTTCAGTCATCTCTCACCAAAATGACTAGGAGGAGGAATGCCCAACAGAAGAAAAATACAGAGGATGGACCTTCTGCAACAGAGCTAATGGCTATCAAAATAGACAATATGTCAGAAAGAGAATTCAGGCTAACAATTATTCAGGCAATAGCTGTTGGAGAAAGCCATGGATGACCAAACGGAATTGATTA
The DNA here is from genome assembly GCF_902655055.1 of Lutra lutra. Lineage (NCBI taxonomy): Eukaryota > Metazoa > Chordata > Mammalia > Carnivora > Mustelidae > Lutra > Lutra lutra. The sequence continues at coordinate 34,435,699 of NC_062285.1, read as the reverse complement.
GGGCCGAGCTGAAAGCAACCAGACAGGATGTTCAATGTTAGGGCAGAGCTAAAGGCTACCAGGGCTGAGGTTCACAATGCTCTCAATGAGTTCCAACTTAATCTAAATTCTCACAAAGATATGGTAACTGAGACAGAAGATAGAATTAGTGATCTGGAGGACAAACAGATAGAGAGAAAGGATCAAGAGGAGGCATGGAACAAACAGCTTAGAAACCATGAAAACAGAATCAGGGAAATAAATGACACCATGAAACATTCCAATGTCAGAATTATTGGAATCCCTGAAGGGGAGGAGAAAGAAAGAAGTCTAGAAGATATAGTGGAACAAGTTCTTCTGGAAAATTTTCCCAATCTCGCAAATGGAAACAGCGTTCATGTACTAGAGGCCGAATGGTGTCCACCCAAGATTATAGATTCCAGAAAAACATCAAGGCACCTGATAGTCAAATTGAGGAATCATAATTGTAGGTAAAATCTCTTGAAAACCTCTAGGACAAAGAGGCTCCTTACTTACAAAGGAAAGCCCATCAGAATAACGTCAGACCTGTCCACAGAGACCTGGCAAGCCAGAAAGGGCTAGCAAGATATATTCAGGGCACTAAATGAGAAGAACATGCAGCCAATAATACTTTATCCAGCAAGACTGACATTCAAAATGGATGGAGAGATAAAGAGTTTCCAAGACAGGCAAGGCTTAAAAGACTATGCAACCACCAAGCCAACACTGCAGGAAGTATTAAGGGGGGTTCTATAAAGAGGAAAAATCCTAAGAATAACATTGAACAGAAATATAGAGACAATCTACAGAAAGAAAAACTTCTAAGGTAACACGATGTCAATAAAAAAGTATCTATCAATAATCACTCTCAATGTGAATGGCCTAAATGCACCCATAAAATGGCACGGGGTTGCAGATCGGATAAAACGACAGGACCCATCCATATGTTGTCTACAATAGACCCATTTTGAACCTAAAGATACACCCAGACTGAAAGTGAAGGGATGGAGAAGCATCTTTCATGCCAATGGGCCTCAAAAGAAGGCTGGGGTAGAGATTCTCATATCAGATAAATTAGATTTTAAACTAAAGACTGTAGTCAGAGATACAGAAGGACACTACATAATTCTTAAAGGGACTATCCACCAAGATGACCTAACAATTGTAAATATCTATGCCCCCAATATGGGAGCAGCCAATTACATAGGAAAACTGTTAATCAAGAAAGAGAGTCATATTTATATGAATACATTAATAGTAGGAGATCTTAACACACCTCTCTCAGAAATAGACAGATCTTTGAAGCGGAAAATCAATAAAGAAACAAGAGCATTGAATGACACATTGGACCAGATGGACCTCATAGATATATACAGAATATTCCACCCTAAAATAACAGAATACTCATTCTTCTCAAGTACACATGGAACCTTCTCCAGAATAGACCACATAGTGGGCCACAAATCAGAACTCCACCAATACTAAAAGACTGAGATTATTTCCTGCATATTCTCAGATCACAATGTTTTGAAACTGGAGCTCAATCACAAGGAGGAGTTCAGAAGGAACTCAAAAACCTGGAAGCTAAAGACCACCTTGCTTAAGAATGATTGGATCAACCAGGAGATCAAAGAAGAACTGAAACAATTCATGGAAACCAATGAGAATGAAGACACTTCAGTCCAAAACTTATGGGATACAGCAAAGGCGGTCCTAAGAGGGAAATACATAGCCATCCAAGCCTCCCTCAAAAAAATTGAAAAATCCAGAACTCACCAGCTGTTTCTACACCTTAAAGAACTGGAGAATCAACAACAAATCAAACCAACTCCACACATAAGAAGGGAAATAATCAAGATTAGTGCAGAGATCAATGAGGTAGAAACCAGAGATACAGTAGAATGTATCAATGAAACTAGAAGCTGGTTTTTTGAAAGAATCAATAAGATCGATAAACCATTGGCCACACTAATCCAAAAGAAAAGAGAGAAAGCCAAATTAATAAAATTATGAATGAAAAGGGAGAGATCACAAATAACACCAAGGAAGTAGAAACAATCATCAGAAGTTATTATCAACAGTTATATGCCAATAAGCTAAGCAACCTAGATGAAATGGATGCATTCCTGGAAAACTATAAATTCCCAAAATTGAACCAGGAAGAAATCGACAACCTGAATGGACCGATATCTAGTAACGAGATTGAAGCAGTGATCAAAAACCTCCCAAAAAACAAGAGAACAAGACCTGACGGATTCCCTGGGGAATTCTGCCAAACTTTCAAAGTAGAAATAACACCTATTCTCCTGAAGCTGTTTCAAAAAATTGAAGCAGAAGGAAAAGTTCCAGACTCTTTCTATGAAGCCAGCTTTACCCTGATCTGCAAACCAGGCAAAGACCCTACCAAAAAGGCGAATTTCTGACCAATATCACTGATGAATATGGATGCTAATATTCTCAACAAGATCCTAGCAAACAGGATCCAACAGCACATTAAAAAGATTATCCACCATGACCAGGTGGGATTCATCCCTGGGCTACAAGGATGGTTCAACATTCGCAAATCAATCAATGTGATAGAACAAATTAATAAGAGAAGAGAGAAGAACCACATGGTCCTCTCAATTGGTGCAGAAAAAGCATTTGACAAAATCCAGCATCCATTCCTGATTAAAACGCTTCAAAATATAGGGATAGAGGGAACATTCCTGAACTTCATCAAATCTATCTATGAAAAACCCAAAGGCAAATATCCTCAATGGGAAAAAGCTTGCAGCCTTCCCGTTGAGAGCAGGTACACGACAAGGATGCCCATTCTCACGACTCTTGTTCAACATAGTATTAGAAGTCCTAGCAACAGCAATCAGACAACAAAGAGAAATAAAAGGTATCCAAAGTGGCAATGAAGTCAAACTCTCTCTTCGCAGATGACATGATTCTTTATATGGAAAACCCAAAAGACTCCACCCCCAAACTACTAGAACTCATACAGCAATTTAATAACGTGGCAGGATACAAAGTCAATGTACAGAAATCAGTGGCTTTCTTATACACTAACAATGAAAATACAGAAAGGGACATTAGAGAATTGATTCCATTTACTATAGCACCAAGAACCATAAGATACCTGGGAATAAACCTAACCAAAGAGGCAAAGGATCTGTACTTGAGGAACTACAGAACACTCATGAAAGAAATAGAAGAAGACACAAAAAGATGGAAGACCATTCCATTCTCCTGGATCGGAAGAATAAACATTGTTAAAATGTCTATACTGCCTAGAGCAATTTATACCTTTAATGCCATTCCAATCAAAATTCTACTGGTATTCTTCAAAGAGCTGGAGCAAATAATCCCAAAATTTGTATGGAACCAGAACAGACCCCGAATCACTAAGGAAATGTTGAAAAACAAAAAATAAAACTGGAGGCATCACGTTACCTGATTTCAAGTTTTACTACAAAGCTGTGATCACCAAGATAGCATGGTACTGGCATAAGAACAGACACATAGACCAGTGGAACAGAGTAGAGAGCCCAGATATGGACCCTCAACTCTATGGTCAATTAATCTTCAACAAAACAGGAAAAAATATACAGTGGAAAAAAGACAGTCTCTTCAATAAATGGTGCTGGGAATACTGGACAGCTATATGTAGAAGAATGAAACTTGACCATTCTCTTACACCGTACACAAAGATAAACTCAAAATGGATAAAAGACCTCACATGAGACAGGAATCCATCAGAATCCTAGAGGAGAACATAGGCAGTAACCTCCTTGATATCAGCCACAGCAACTTCTTTCAAAATATACCTCTATAGGCAAAGGAAACAAAAGCGAAGATGAACTTTTGGGACTTCATCAAGATCAAAAGCTTCTTCACAGCAAAGGAAACAGTCAACAAAACAGAGAGGCAACCCACGGAACGGGAGAAGATATTTGCAAATGACAGTACAGACAAAAGATTGATATCCAGGATCTATAAAGAACTCCTCAAACTCAACACACACAAAACAGAGAATCATATCAAAAAATGGGCAGAAGATATGAATAGACACTTCTCCAATGAAGACATACAAATGGCTAGCAGACACATGAAAAAATGTTCATCATCACTAGCCATCAGGGAGATTCAAATTAAAACCACCTTGAGATATCACCTTCACCAGTTAGAATGGCCAAAATTAGCCAGACAGGAAACAACATGTGTTGGAGGGGATGTGGAGTAAGGGGAACCCTCTTACACTGTTGGTGGGAATGCAAGTTGGTGCAGACACTTTGGAGAACAGTGTGGAGATTTCTCAAGAAATTAAAAATAGAGCTTCCCTATGACCCTGCCATTGCACTATTGGGTATTTACCCCAAAGATACAGATGTAGTGAAAAGAAGGGCCTTCTGTACCCCAATGTTTATAGCAGCAATGGCCACGGTTTGCAAACTGTGGAAAGAACCAAGATGCCCTTCAACGGACAAATGGATAAGGAAGATGTGGTCCATATACACTATGGAGTATTATGCCTCCATCAGAAAGGATGAATACCCAACTTTTGTAGCAACATGGACGGGACTGGAAGAGATTATGCTGAGTTAAATAAGTCAAGCAGAGAGAGTCAATTATCATATGGTTTCACTTATTTGTGGAGCATAGCGGATAGCATGGAGGACATGGGGAGTTAGGAGAAGGCAGTTGGGGGGAATTGGAAGGGGAGGTGAACAATGAGAGACTATGGACTCTGAAAAACAATCTGAAGGGTTTGAAGAGGTTTAGGGATGGGATGTTGGGGGAACCAGGTGGTGGGTATTAGAGAGGGTACGGATTGCATGGAGCACTGGGTGTGGTACAAAAACAATGAATACCGTTATTCTGAAAAAAAAAAAAAAAAAAAAAAAAAAAAAAAAGAATGTCGCATAGACCATGATGGATTTCAGTCTTCACTGTTTCTTGTCAGTGTCTGCTACAGACTACTTATAACTATGAAATTGTGTAAATTCCCCCTTTGTAAAAAAAAAAAAAACACCTTCCTAGTATTTCCACGGGTTAAAATGGCAAAACAGTATACAGTCTTCAAGACAAAAGATGGCATGGCATGGCACAGTGTTTTGATCCATTCACCAGACACCCATCAGCAGCCTAGGATGTGATGGGGAAGGGGAGGGACGCCGGCACCCCTCCAGGGCCTTTTATGGCAGGAATGCCTTCCTGAGGAAGGCAGGATGGTGATCATTAGCGATTTTTCTTGAGGGACGCCTCCGGTCATTTTTGACACATAGGAACCTCTGACATATCCTGCGTGGGACTCCACCCTGGAGTCAGGGGATTTGGTAATGGACCTTCTTTACATTTCTGGGAGCATGGCCTCAGTAGGCTTCTTCAGTTCCCAAGGACTCTATATTGGGGTGCCTTTTAACCCACTGGAAATAATTTGGATTGCAAAACTTAGGAAAGGACTAAGCTCCTGTAACACTGCATGGCCTCAGTGGCATCTATCAGTTAGTTCTCCTCTGCAGGAAACAGGGGAAATGGACCTAGGCTACCTTCATTGCTCATACCTAGGCCTTCTTTGTTCTACACCAAGACCCCAAACTAAGGGGCCTTGCAGAATGTGTTTGCCCAAATGAGTCAGCTAGTAAACTTCCTCCTGACATACTGGATGATAATTATGTAAATAAACCTTCTGGTAAAGCCAGGTTGCTGGGTCACCCCCAGCAAAGGGGACTATGGCTTTATTTCTCTCTGTTTCTCATAATAGATGTGGGGGCTTCTCCCTCACTCACTTCCTGTGTTAATGGCTATAACTGGAGCTAACTGGGGTTAGTCTAACTTGAGACAGAGACCATAAGGAATATTCCCAAGCAGCTGCCGAATCTCTCTTTGTTTTGGGGCAGTTTCCCTGTCTTCTCTGGCCCAACTTGGACTGCTTAACCCCTCCCCCCCTTGCTGGTGGGAAAGCATGGTGTCTGCTCCTTTGTTGGGGCTTATGAGCTCTAAAACTGGGAATCCTTTCTCTGCCTCCTGGCAGCACTTTGTTTCTTCTGTTTCTCCATTCTCCTGTTTCTGCACCAATGTGTGTGCAGCCTGCGTGACTAGCCTCTAGATCATACACCACGGCTCCTTCTCTCTTCACTGTCAAGAAGCAAGAAGAACATCCCCTGGTCCTAATGCCCCCCACTCCAGATCTCCCCACTCATGTCTCAGGTAAACATTCAAAGTGGAGTGGGTCCAAATGGAAGGTAAATCAGTATTTGAACTAAGTTAAGTTTGTTGGTTTAATTAAGATAGATATGTCTTTGAAGTTACAGTGGTAAATGTGAAGCTTTTATTCTATCGAAATTTACTGAAGGTCAAATAAGCTCATGTTATTTGTTAAAATCTGTTAGCAAAGAAATGACTAAATGGATGGTTAATTGTCTGTCCCAAAGTTTTAATGGGTAATTGTTAAAGTCGCTTTCAAAGTCTTTGCTAACCTGAAACTTTAAACCAAATGGGATGAAATGCTAGAGCACTGGTTGCTGGAACTAGGTTTGTGCTTTTGAAATCTGTTGGTAAGCATGTTTTGTGCTTAATTGATTCATAAATTGGCATCTAAAGAATTCTGGGGCCATTCACAATCGGTTACTAACTGATAATTGGTTAATAACTAAAGGTGTTTCTAAGAGTACAAAATTCTGCTAACTGTAAGACTGATGAAAATAAAGAAAACAACTTTGTATGTAGGAAAGTAGGAGACATGTAAGAAAGATTTAAGGAATGGGAATACATTTTGTTGAGGGTAAGAGAAGGTAATTTTGTCCTAAATAGGATGGTTGTTTGGAAGGAAATGGCTTGGGACAAAACCTGAATGCAAAGGAAAGTTGTAGAAGGTTTGTGAAGGGAAATCTTCAGAAAAGGAATTTTAGCTGCGGTCAGGGCGGACTAAGATTGAAATGAATGGGTTTTATTTTTTTTTAAAGATTTTATTTATTTATTTGTCAGAGAGAGAGAGGGAGAGAGAGTGAGCACAGGCAGACAGAATGGCAGGCAGAGGCAGAGGGAGAAGCAGGCTCCCTGACGAGCAAGGAGCCCGATGTGGGACTCGATCCCAGGACGCTGGGATCATGACCTGAGCCGAAGGCAGCTGCTTAACCAACTGAGCCACCCAGGTGTCCCGAAATGAATGGGTTTTAAAGGTACATTGGTATAGGACTGAAATTCTCTCTGTTCAAAAAGGACAACGTATTCTTAGATTAATTGATCTGCTGTTAAGAAGAAAATGCAAATGGTTTTCTGTTTGCCTGCCCAGAAAAGCCAGTTTCTATGTTTTATCAGATCTTTAACATCCCTAATCCTATCTAAGCAGGTGCTTTAAAAAGTTTTAGCAAACTTTCCCAAGATTTAAATCTCGAACTAAGTCTTGATTCTCTTGTAAACATTTTATCTTCAAGGAGATTCATATAAAGTACTTACAGGACAAATCCAGGTATTCATTATATTAAACTAAATGGGTAAGAATTTCCAGAAGTAACTAAAGCTGCATTCACCAGATTTAGTAACATGGGACTAAATGAACTAAAAGATTATAGTGTTGTGTCTCTTAATGTTTTGTCTTATTTTAGACATTGCTGGTTCTCTAATGTTTGCTCTTCCAGACTAGGATACTTTTTCTTAAGTTATCTGTAACTTACAGAGATGTAAAAGTATTGATTTGTAAACACATCAAGGCATTCAACTTTTCTCTCTATCTGAACCCTCTGAAACCAAAAGGTCTCAGTAACTATTCTTTCTTCCATGGCAGCCATTTGCATAAGTTCAACAAGAATCTGTTCTCCTTGTAACAGGACAGCATTGGAAACTGGTTGTTTTACCAAAGCTTTGACTAGAATGTCATATATGAGAAAGACATGCATAGACTCAGATATGACCAGACAGCTTTAAGGAACTAAGGTTGACTTTATGAAACCTGGAGCCATAAAGCCCCTTGGGACTGTTGGCCTGATACCTTGCTTACAGAGTTCCCAGCAGCCTCACCAGTTGAGTAAGGAATGTCACTTCCTGGCAGGATACTTTGGGAACCTCCGGAAAAAGAATCACCCAAATTGACAGGTATCACAGACATGCCTGATGGGAAGTACATGGCTTGGCTTCTGGCCCGGAGAGGCTACTAAAAAGTTCAACCTAGAGATTCCTTATAAAAAGTTCCAGCAAAGCAGATTCTAAAAGAGCTATATGTTCACACTCACTGTTCTTGCTGAGCTTATGTAAATAATTAGGCCAAATTAACCCCAAAGTTAAATACGTTTCTAGCCCTTTGCCTCGCTCTGTCACACAGCCTTTGGAATGAGGTGAGGCTCTGCCTTCGGTAAGAATATGGCCGTTTCCCTCTGCATCAGCCAAAAAACAGAGCAACAAAGGAAGAACAACCCTTCTACCTTCAGATTAGTGATATTTGTGGAAAGCTGGTGTCCTGACTGGGTGGTGGTTATTTAAGAGGCTGCTGCATCACCCTTTCCTTATGCCTCCACACGGCCTCCCAAGAACACCTCTATCTTCATGAACGCAGTTGTTCCTGGAGAGTGGCATTTCAGCCAGACTGGGTTCTCGGAGTTTAGGATTTCACACCTCTCTTAGGCTTAGCAGCTAGCTGGGCCATCTCTAGATGCTTCAGGGGGAAGTTGTGAGTTGTAAAGCTGTTTCTCTCAAGGGTGGTGTCCGGGATTTAAGGACAGGCCACATTCCTTGTGCTTCCACATGTCCATTCACAAACCCTCTGGCCTCCCCAAAACAAGCTGTTAGGTGAACAACCCGGTCGAGAGCATTTTGTTTCTCCAAGTTGAGGAAAATGCAGCCCTGTCTTTATGTTCCCGCAGCCCTTTTTGAAAAATGATCCTTATTTCAGGACAGAAGACATTCTGTGTGGAAAGGTGTCATACACACAAACATCCTTTTACAATATTAAGGAAGCATAGGACACTTGCCACACAGCCTTTTTAACAAGGTGGGGCTTGGGCTTCCTGAAGCATAGGTCCATGTCCTGCTTTTGAAAAAAAAAAACAAAAAACAAAAAACAAAACAATTTGGCATCCCTCCACCTTCAGATGAGTGAGGTTTGTGGAAAGCCAGAGTCCTGATTTGGTGGTGGTTTCTTACAGGTCGCTACATCACCCTTTCCTTCTGCCTCCACACTTCCTCACAAGAATGCTCCTGTCTTCAGGAAACAAGGCATTGCTAGAGGGTTGCATTTAAGACAGACTGGGTTATCACACTTTGGTGTGCGTGAGGTATCTCCATTTGGCTTTCCCATGCAAGTGGGACCACTCTAGAAGCTTCCGGGGGGGGGGGGAGTAGTATGTACTACCTGCAAGTAACATTACTACTTGCAAGTAATGTTGTTTCTCTCAAGCTTTGTGTCCTGGGGTTAAGGACGGGCCACTTCCCACATGCTTCCACAGTTCCACCCGGAATCTCTCTTGACTCCCTGAAACAAGGAGGAAGGTGACAGGTTCAGCCCAGGGGGACTTGTTTCCCAGAGTGAAGTACATGGAACTTTCATTATGCTCCCCAGAACCCTTCTGAGGGTTGAGTCTATTTCAGTACAGAAAACGTCAATGCAATGCTGCCTTATGCACTGATTGCTTTGTGAATTTCACTAAGTTTATGGCACTTGCCTTGTTCATTCACACCACCTTGGGAACACGGTGAGCCCTTCGGGCAAGCATATGGCCATTTCCGTTGCCATGTACAAACCGCCGAAACTCCTTCTCCATCATCTCAGTGATATGAGTGGCAAGGCTGTTTCTCTCCAGGGCTGTGTCTTGGGGTTCAGTACATGCCATGTTCCTCATGCTCCCACAGTACACTGGAAAACTCTCCGGACTCTCTGAAACAGTCAGTTAGGTGAATGGGCCAGTCTAGAGAGTCTCTTGTTTCCCAGAGTGAAGTCAAAGGCCCTGTTTTTATGCTCCCACACCCCCTTGTGAAGCCTGATTCTACTTTCGTGAGAGAGGACGTCAGTGGAAAGCTGTCATACACACAGACATGCTTTGCAAAGTGAAAGAAGTATACGGCACTTGCCTTGCGCGTTCCCAGGCACTGTGGAAAAAAAGGTGAGGCTCGGGCTTTGGCAATTCTCGGGCCACTCCTTTTGCTAAAGAAACAGTTTTGAAACTCCTTCTCAGTCAGCTCAGTGATGGTTGTGGAGAGCTGGCGCCCCCACCTGGTGATGACTTTTTAAAGTTCGATGGGTCCCACTCTCCCTACGCCTTCGCAGACTAGAGCGTGCCTCTATTTCCAGGAACCGGGTTATTCCTGGAGAGTTGTGTTCCTTGACAGCACGGGTTCTCAGGTGTCGGAATAGGGCACCTCCCTTATGCTTTCCCATGCACTTCGGACATGCCTTGGTCTGCGGGAGTGATGTGACTTGCAAGGTTACCTCCTCTCAAAGGCTGGGTCCCAGATGGGGTTCATACATACCACTTTCCTTAGACTTCACAGGTCCATTCACAGAAAGTCTCCCGGCTCCCTGAAACAAGATGTTGGGTGAGTGGTCCAGTCGAAAGAGTCTTGTTTCCCAGAGTGAAGTATTCGACACTTTTGTTAGGCTCCCACAACCCCCCCCCCACCCATTTGAAATGTGATTCTATTTTCATGGCGGAAGACTTCAGTGGAAAGAGGCAGGACACACAGACTTGCTTTCCAAAGGTAAGTAAGTATATGGCCCTTGCCATGTTCCTTCAGACCGCTTTTGGAAGAAGGTGAGGCTCAGGCTTCATTCATCCTAGGGCCCTATCCTTCTTTCGCTCAAACTTTGGAAACTCCTTCTGCTCTCAGATAGGTCTTGTTCATGGACAGCCTGTGTCCTGACAGGGTTGTGTTTGCTATCTTCATGAAACCAGTTGTTCCTGGAGAGTAACATTCCAGCCAGACTGGGTTCTCAGCCTTCACTATAGGACACATGCTGTTCACTTTCCCACACTGTGGGGAAGCACTCTGCTTGTTGCTTCAGGGGCAGATGTCTCTCAACTGCCTGAAACAAGCCGGAAGATGAATGATTCAGCCTGGAGAGTCTTGTTGCTCGGATTTAAGTCTATGTTCAGGACAGAAGCTGTCAGTGGAAAGTTTCCTCACAGAGAGCTTTGCTTTGCAAAGTGAGAGAAGTCTGGGGCACTTGCCTCGTTTGTTCACACAGCCTTTGGGATAAGGTGAGGCACAGGCTTTGGTCATTGTAGGGTCCTTTCTTCCTGCTTAAGAAAAGCTTTTGAAACTCTGCCTACATTCAGATCAGTGATGGGGTGGAAAGCCAGTGTCCTGACAGGGTGGCGATTTCCTAGAGTTTGCAGCATCGCCCTTTCCTTCTGCTGCCACACTTCCTCAAGAAAATGCTTCTCTCTTCTCAAAACCAGTTGTTCCTGGAGTGTTGCATCTGAGCCAGACTGGGTTCTCGGACTTCGGTATATGCCACCTCCCTTACACTTTCCCATGCGGTTTGGATATTGTCTGTGTCTTCAGGGGAATATGTGAGTTGCAAGGCTTTATCTCTCAGAGTTGTGTCTGGGGTTCTGTACATGCCACTTTCCTTATGCTTCCACATGTCCATGCAAAAACTCTCCTGAGTCCTTGGAACAAGATGTTAGGTGAAAGATCCAATCTACATAGTCTTTCTTCTCAGAGTGAACTATACAGCAATTTCATTATGTTCCAAACCCCCATTTTAAATGTGGTTTTACTTTCAGGACAGAAGACATCAATGGAAAGAGTTAGAACACATAGACTTGCTTTGCAAAGTTAAGTAAGTATATGACAAATATCTTGTTCGTTCATATAGCCTTTGAAAAAGGGTAAGACACAGCCTCTGGTAATTATATATTGGTTTCCTTCTGCTTTAGAAAAACTTTTGAAAGTCTTTCTACCTTCAGATCTGTGATGTTGGTGAAAGCTGGTGTCATGACAGGGTGGTAGTTTCCTAGAGTTTGATTAATCGCCCTTCCCTTATACTTCCACACTTCCTCACAGGAATGCTTCTATCTTCATGAAACAAGTTGTTCCTGAAGTGTTGAGTTTGAGCCAGACTGGTTCGTCGAACTTTGGTGTATGGCAGCTCCCTTAAGCTTTCCCACGCAGTTTGGACAATGCTTGTGTCTTCCAGAGAAGATGTGAGTTGCAAGGCTTTTTCTCTCAGGGGTTGTATCTTGGAGTTCAGTACATGCCACTTTCCTTATGCTTCCACAGGTCCATATGTCCATTTCCATCTGCTTTAGCAAAAACTTTAGAAACTCCTTCTCACTTCAGATTAGTGATGTTTGTGGAAAGCCATTATCATGACTATGTGGAGGTTATTTATAGGTCACTGCATCATCCTTTCCTTATTTCTCCACACATCCTCATAAGAAACTTCTATCTTCATGAAACACATTGTTCCTGGAGTGCTGCGTTTAAGCCAGACTGGTTTCTTGGACTTTGGTATATGTCACCTCTCTCTGTCTTTCAATTTTTTTAATTATTTATTTATTTTTAAAAATTTATTTTCAGTGTTCCAGAATCCATTGTTTATGCACCACACCCAGTGCTCCATGAAATACATGCTCTCCATAATACCCACCACCAGGCTCACCCAACATCCAACCCCTCTCCCCTCCAAAACCCTCAGTTTATTTCTCAGAGTCCATAGTCTCTCATGGTTTGCCTCCCCCTCCAATTTCCCCCAACTCACTTCTCCTCTCCATCTCCCCATGTCTTCCATGTTATTCCTTATATTCCACAAATAAGTGAAACCATATGTTAATTGACTCTCTCTGCTTGACTTATTTCACTCAGCATAATCTCTTTCACTCCCATCCATGTTGATACACAAGTTGGGTATTCATCCTTTCTGATGGAGGCATAATACTCCATTGTATATACGGACCATATCTTCTTTATCCATTTGTCTGTTGAAGGGCATCTTGGTTCTTTCCACAGCTTGGTGACTGTGGCCATTGCTGCTATGAACATTGGGGTACAGATGGCCCTTCTTTTCACTACATCTGTATCTTTGTGGTAAATATCCAATAGTACAATTGTGGGGTCATAGGGAAGCTCTATTTTTAATTTTTAAAGAAATCTCCACACTGTTTTCCAAAGTGGCTGCACCAACTTGTATTCCCAGCATCAGTGTAAGAGGGTTCCCCTTCCTCCACATCCTCTCCAACACTTGTTTACTGTCTTGTTAATTTTAGCCATTCTAACTGGTGTAAGGTGGTATCTCAGTGTGGTTTTGATTTGAATCTCCCTGATGGCTAATGATGATGAACATTTTTTCATGTGTCTGATAGCCATTTGTATGTCTTCATTGGAGAAGTGTCTGTTCATGTCTTCTGCCCATTTTTGATGTGATTATCTGTTTTGTGTGTGTTGTGTTTGAGGACTACTTTATAGATCTTAGATATGAGCCCCTAGTCTGTAGTGTCATTTGTGAATATCTTCTCCCATTCCACGGGTTGCTCTTTGTTTTGTTGACTGTTTCCTTTGCCGTGAAGAAGCTTTTGATCTTGACGAAGTCCTAAAAGTTCATTTTCACTTTTGTTTCCTTTGCCTTTGGAGACATATCTTGAAAGAAGTTGCTGTGGCTGATGTCGAAGAGGTTACTGCCTATATACTCCTCTAGGATTCTGATGGATTTCTGCCTCACCTTGAGATCTTTTATCTATTTTGAGTTTATCTTTGATATGTCACCTTTATTAAGCTTTCCTGAGCAGATGGGATATGTCTAGACACTTCAGGGGAAGATGTGAGTTGTAAGGCTGCTTCTCTCAAAGGTTGTGTCCTGGGGTGAAGTATACAACACTTTCCTCATGCGTCCACAGTTACATTCGAAATCTTTCTTGACTCCCTGAAACAGGATCAAAGGTGAATGATTCAGCCTAGAGAGTTTTATGTCTCAGAAGGAATTATGCATAACTTTCATTATGCTCCTATACATCCTTATGAGATTTGATTTGATTTTCAGGACAGAAGACATCAGTGTAAAGCTGCATTATCCACAGACTTGCATTGTTCATTCACACAGCTTCTGGAAAAAGGTCAGGCTTGGGCTTTGGTAATTATATTGTCTTTTCATTCTGCTTTAGCAAAACCTTTTGATACTCCTACATCTGCTCAGTGATCGTCATGGAGAGCTGTTGTCACAACAGGGTGGTGGTATCTTAGAGTTCACTGCATTGCCCTGTCCTTATGCATCCACATACCTCACAAGAACAATTTTATTTTCCTGAAACAAGTTGTTGCTGGATGGTTGTGTTTAAGTCAGACTGGGTTCTCGGACTTCAGTATATGACAGCTCCCTTAGGCTTTCCCATAGAGTTGGGACATTGCTTGTCATTTCAGGAGAACATGTGTGTTTTTAGGCTGTTTCTCTCAAGAGTTGTGTCCTGGGGTTAAGTACATGCCACTTTCCTCATGCTTCTTTCCACAGGTACATTTGAAAATTCTCTGGACACCCTGATACAAACTATTAGGTGGAAGATCCAGTCTAGAGAGTCTTGTTTCTCAGAGTGATGGAAACTGTCCTGTCTTTACGCTCCCACAAAATAGATTTTATTTATTTAATTGATGGAGATCACAAGTAGGCAGCAAGGCAGGCAGGCGGGGGCTGGGAGGGGGAGCCAGCTCTTTGACAAACAGAGAGCCTGATTCAGATCTCAATCCCAGGACCCTGAGATCATGACTTGACCTGAAGGCAGAGGCTTAACCCATTGAGTGACTCAGGCACAACTCCTACACCCAATTCTGAAACATGATTCTATTTTCAGGACAGATGACATCAGTGGAAAGTTTTTTTACACATAGACATGCTTTACAATGTTAAGTAAACACAAGACACTTCCCTTGTTCTTTCACACAGCCTTCGGAACAAGATAGGGCTTGGGATTCAGTAAGCATATGGCTGATTCCTTCTGCTTTAGCACAAACTTTTGAAACTCTTTTACTTTCAGATCACTGATGTTCATGGAAAGCTGGTGTGATGATATCGGGGTGTCTTTTTACTTTAAAGATTTTATTTATTTATTTTACAGAGAGTGAGAGAGATCACAAGTAGGCAGAGGGGCAGAGGAGAGGGCGGGGCAAACAGGCTCCCCACTGAGAAGAGATCCTGATGCTGGGCTCGATCTCAGGACCCTGAGATCATGACCTGAGCCAAAGGCAGAGGCTTAACCCACTGAGCCACCGAGGTGCCCTTGGGGTGTCTTTTTAGCATTTGATACATTACCCTTTCCTTTGATGCCATCACACTTCCTCAAGACATCACCTTTATTTTCATGAAACATGTTATTCCTGGAGGGTTGCATTCCTGACAAAATGGGTCTTCAAATTTCAGTATATGGGACCTCCCTTACCATTCCCTCCCAGTTCAGACTTTGTTTGTGTCTTCAGGAGATGTGAGTGGCCAGACTGTTTCTCTCAAGGGTTGTGTCTGGGGTTTAAGTACATGCCATGTTCCTCAGCTCCTACAGGTTCAATCAAAAATTCTCCAGACTCCCTGAAACAAGCTGTTAGGTGAAGGACCCAATCTAGATATCTTGTTTCTCAGAGTGAAGAAAAGAGCCCTTTTTTAATGCTCCCACAGCCCTTTTGAAAAATGATCCTAAAAATTTCAGGACAGAAAACATTAGTGGAAAGTGGTTGTACACACAGATATCGTATACAAAGTTAAGTAAGTATATGGCACTTGCCTTGTTTATTCACAGAGTCTTTGGAAGAAGGTGAGACTCGGGTGTCTCCACACCATGTCACCACATGGGTCACCACACGGTGGCGTCTTTTAGAGTTTGATGAACTACACTTTCCGTATGCTTCCACAAAACAGAGAATGACTCTAATTCCATGAACCATGTTATTCTTGGAGGGTTGTGGTCCTGATGGAATGGGTTTTCAGACTTCGGTATATGGCACCTCCCTTAATCTTTCCCATGCAGTTCGGACATTGTCTTTGTCTTCAGGAGAGATGTGAATTGCAAGGCTTTTTCTCTCAGAGGTTGTGTCTTGGGGTTCAGTACATGCCACTTGCCTTATGCTTCCACAGGTCCATTCAGAAAGTCTCCTGACTCCTTGAAACAAGATGTTGAGTGAGTGAACCAATCTAAAGTCTTGTATCTCAGAGTCAAGTATACAACACTTTCATTATGCTCCCACACCCTCATTTGAAATTTCTATTTTCAGGGCAGAAGATTTCAGTGGAAAGGTGCAGAACACACAGAATTGCTTTGTAAAGTTAAGTAAGTATATTCCACTTACCTTGTTCATTCACACAAGGCTTTGGAAAAAGTTGTGTCTCAAGTTTCAGTAAGCATATGGCCCTTTCCTCTGCATTAGTAGAAACTTTTCAAACTCCTACCTTCATGTCAGTGATGTTCACAGAAAGCCAGTGTCATGACATTGTTGTGTCATAGTAGAGTTGGATGCATCACCCTTTATGTCTCCACAATTCCTCATAAGAACTCTTCTATCTTCATGAAACAAGTTATTCCTGGAGGGTTGCCTTCCAGATAGAATGGGTTCATGGACTTCAGTATATGGCATGTCCCTTACCCTTGCCCACGCAGTTTGGACATTGCTTGTGTCTGCAGGAGATGTGAGTTACAAGGGTTTTTCTCTCAAGAGTTGTGTCTTAGAGTTTGGTTCGTTGTATTTTCCTTATGCTTCCACCGTTCCATTCAAAAACTCTCCTGACTCCTGAAACAAGATGTAAGGTAAATGATTCAGCTTAGAGTCTTATTTTTCAGAATGAAGTATATGACACTTTCATTATGCTCCCATTCCCCCTTTTGTAAAGTGACTCAATTTTTATGATAGAAGACATCACTGGAATCCTACCACACACACACACTTGGCTTTTGAAACCTATGTAAGTATATGGCACTTGCCTTGTTAATTCACACAGCCTTTGGAAGAAGGTGAGGCCCAGGTTTCAGTAAGCTTAGACCCTTTCCTTCTGCTTTAGCAAAACCTTATGAAATTCCTTCTACATCAGCTCATCAGTGGTAATGGAAAGTCAGTGTAATGACACGGTAGTGGTTTCCCAGAGTTCAATGTATCACCTTTTCCTTATGTCTCCATACTTCCTCATAAGAATGCTTCTATCTTCACAAAACAAGTTGTTTCTGTAAGGTGTATATGTTTCTATAAGGTGGCATTTAAGCCAAACTGGGTTCTCGGACTGGATATTGCAGCTCCCTTAGGCTTTCCCATGCAGTTAAGACATTTTTTGTTGCTTCAGGGGAAGATGTGATTTGCAAGGCTTCTTCTCTACAGGGTTGTGTCTTCCTGTAAAGTACATGACACTTTCCTTGTGCTTTCACAGATCCATTCTAAATCTCTTCTGACTCCCTGAAACAAGATGTTAGAGGAAAGATCCAAAGAATCTTGTTTCTCAGAGCACTGTCATTATGCTCCCCCACACACTTTTGTTATGTGATTCTATTTTCAGAACAGACGACATTAGTGGAAAGCTGTTGTACACAGAGATGTGATTTACAAAGTCAAGTAAGTATATGGTACTTGCCTTGTTCAGTCACAAGCCTTTGGAACAAGGTGAGGCTTAGGCTTCTGTAAGTATATGTCCATTTCCATCTGCTTTATCAAAAAGTTTTGAAACGCCTTCCACCTTCACATTAGTGATGTTTGTGGAAAGCAGTTGTTATGACTGAATGGTGGTTATTTACAGGTCGCTGCATTACTTTCCCAATGTCTCCACACTTCCTTATGAGAACACTTCTCTGTTCATGAAACAAGTAATTCTTGGAGAGTTGCCTCCAGGCCAGACTGTTTTCTCTGTCTTTGGTATATGGCACCTCCATTAGGCTTTTCCACAGAACTGGGACATCTCTAGATGCTCCAGTGGAAGATGTGTGTTGTAAGCCTGTTTCTCTCAAAGTTTGTGTCTTGGGCTTAAGTACTGCCACTTTCCTCATGCTTTCACAGTTACATTCAAAATTATCTCATTATTCTCGTTACATCATAACAAGATGTTAGTTGAATGATTCAGCCTAGAGATTCTTGTTTCTCAGAGTGCAGTATAGGGATCTTTCATTATGCTCCCACACACCTTTTTGAGATTTGATTATATTTTCAGGACAGAAGATGTCAGTGGAAAGCAGTCTTACACACAGACTTGCTTTACAAAGTTAAGTAAGTATATGACACTTGCTTTGGCAAGGTGAGGCTCGGGCTTCAGTAAGCAAATGGTCCTTTCCTTGTGCTTTAGCAAAAACTATTGAAACTCCTTCTACCTTCAAGATTTTTTCCATTTTATTTTATTTTATTTTATTTCTTTTCACTTTTCCAGCATTCATTGTTTATGCACCACACCCAGTTGCTCTATGTAATACATGCCCTCCATAATACGCACCACCAGACTCACCCAGCCCCAGCCCCCCTCCCCTCCAAAACCCTCAGTTTGTTTTTCAGAGTCCACAGTCTCTCATAGTTTTTCTCCCCCTCTGATTTCCCCAACTCACTTCTCTCCATCTCTCCATGTCCTCCATATTATTCCTTATGCTCCACAAGTAAGTGAAACCAAATGATACTTGACTCTCTCCACTTGACTTATTTTACTCAGCATAATCCCTTCCACTCCCATCCATGTTGATACAAAAGTTGGGCATTCATCCTTTCTGATGGAGGCATAATACTCCATTGTATATATGGACCATATCTTCTTTATCCATTTGTCTGTTGAAGGGTATCGTGGTTTTTGCCACAGTTTGGCAACTGTGCCATTGATACTATGAACATTGGGGTACAGATGGCCCTTCCTTTCACTACATCAGTATCTTTGGAGTAAATACCCAGTAGTAAGTAAGTAGTAAGACCCTGCAATTTCAGGGCCATAAGGAAGCTTTATTTTTAATTTTTTTTAAATTTTTTAAATTTATTTTCAGCGTAACAGTATTCATTGTATTTTTAATTTCTTAAGGAATATCCACACTATTTTCCAAAGTGGCTGCATCAACTTGTATTCCCACCAACAGTGTAAGAGGGTTCCCTTTCTCCATATCCTACTCAATACTTTTTTACTGTCTTGTTAATTTTGGCCATTCTAACTGGTGTAAGGTGGTATCTCAGTGTGGTTTTGATTTGAATCTCCCTGATGGCTAATGATGATGAACATTTTTTCATGTGTCTGATAGCCATTTGTATGTCTTCATTGGAGAAGTGTCTGTTCATGTCTTCTGCCCATTTTTTTATGGGATTATCTGTTTTGTGTGTGTTGTGTTTAAGGACTTCTTTATGGATCTTGGATATGAGCCCCTAGTCTGTAGTGTCATTTGTGAATATCTTCTCCCATTCCATGGATTGCCTCTTTGTTTTATTGACTGTTTCCTTTGCTGTGCAGAAGCTTTTGATCTTGACGAAGTCCCAAAAGTCCATTTTCACTTTTGTTTCCTTTGCCTTTGGAGGCATATCTTGAAAGAAGTTGCTGTGGCTGATGTCGAAGAGATTACTGCCTATGTTCTACTCTTAGGATTTTGAAAGATTCCTGCCTCACTTTGAGGTCTTTTATCCATTTCAAGTTTATCTTTGTGTATGCTGTAAGAGGATGGTCAAGTTTCATTCTTCTACATTTAGCTCTCCAATTTTCCCAGCACCATTTATTGAAGAAACTGTCTTTTTTCCACTGTATATTTTTTCCTCCTTTGTCGAAGATTAGTTGACCAGCTCTGATGGAGAGGGCACAGTCTCTGAATTTTTCCTCTGTTGGGCATTGCTCCTCCTAGTCATTTTGGTGAGGGGTGTTTGAAGGGATATGTAGCTGAATATGTAAACTGTGATCCAGGCAAGTTGCATCCTGGAACTCTTCTGAGCAATCAGAAGTTAACACCAAAAAGAAAGAAAAAAGAAAAAAAGAGAAGAAGAAGAAGAAGACCCAGATAGAATAGGCCCCATATGTAAGGTTTATAAGGTATATGAGCAAAAATGGACAAAGGAAAATACTGACAAAAATAAATGACAAGGAAAAAAAAAGGACCCAGTCAAAATGAAACCCAAGTATAAGATTTATATAATACCAGAACAAAAACAAATATACAGAAACATGGACAGAAAAAGATGGGAGGGTGATTATAAATCCTCAATGTGGGTGAGGAAGGTTATTTTGATTCTTCCTGGGTATCTTTGTTATCTTTGGTATCTTTGTTAAAGGATTCAAATTTCCAGATATAAATGGAGATTAAAACTGGTTTATATATAGGGGGTAGTATTGATTAGGGAAAGAGGATTACCTTTAAGCTTATATCTATATGTATATTAAAAAATAGGAAAGCAAAAGAAAAACAGGTATATGTATGAGAAAAGTTCAAGTTAAAAGATTATTATGGAATTTGTTGTATTGAACCTTTCATTGTAATGGTAAATATGTTAAAAAATTTAAAAAACAAGAATAGTGAGAACAAATTAAAGTAAAAGTTGTATCTATGAAATATACAGGTTTTAGGACAATACCAGGAGCTTAATATCTTCTTTTCCCCTGATATTGTGGTTTTACAGTTTTATGGGGACCCTGTGGTGGTTGTCCCCCCATTTTTTTGGCTGGCTTTCTGGGGGAGGGGCCTGCCACATTGTTTTTCAGTCAATCTTGCTTAGGTTGAGTCCTCCTGCTACTATCAAGGGGCTGGGTTCTGCTAAAACCAGTTTTTCAGGCTTTTGTTCTCTGGAGATTTTTGTTCCTTGGTGGCTTTTTGTGGCTTTTAGGAGGTTTAGTGGAAAGCAAACTGCATCCAGGCTTCAGTCTCAGAGTTAGAAGCCTCAGTCTGCTCCCTCTGGGTGGTCCAGAACACACAGACTCCCCCTCTGCAAAATCCACTGAGCCTCCTACAGGCAGGGCACAGTCACAGTCTAAGGGGTTGCACAAAGCACCCCTGCTTGTCTCTGCATCCCCGTGCTACTAAAACCCTACTAAAACCACAAGCAATATTGGTCCAGGAAGCCCGCTTCCGGTGGTCACCTTGCTGGGACTGTGGTAGACCAGAGATAGCTCACTGAGATTTTCAAGCCTGGGCTGGGAGTGTTCAGACTCTCAGCCAGTACTTAGCACCCACTGGTGAGCACCCACACAGACTACTCTCAGGCACAGGCAGGGAGCGTGATTCAGTCCCTGGTCAGGCAGTGCATGTGCAGAATGCAAAAGGTTGTGGTTCTAGAGACCGCTGGCTGTTGCACACATCAGGCTCCCTCATGTGCTGGGGGGTGCCTGGCCCAGCAGAGATGCAAGTCATGGGAGGCCCAGGGACCAAGGCCTGGAGGCTTTGCTGCACTCTCTCTGAAGTGGTGGTCTCTGGCGGTGGTCGTCCTGGGTCTGTGGGCTTAGGCCTGCGCCTATGCCCACCCAATTCCACCAGTTGCTCCTTAAGATGTTTTGCTCTTTTTGAGTGCTTGTAACCAGACTCCAAGTTAATGCTGGACCCCAATCACAAGGCACTCTTGTATTGGGGTAGTACTTTCCAATGGGTCACTTCTGGTGCCTCTCTCCCCCTTCTGTTTATCTGTCCGATTCCTACTCGCTTTATCTCTTGACTGATGTCTTCTGCCCCCATAGAGATCCAGAAGTGTATAATCCTACATCTCATGATGATTTCATGGGTATTCAGAGTGTTTTGGTAGATAATTAGCTCACTTTAGGGGACCAGTTGAACCAGGGTCCGTTACTTCTCCGCCATCTTGCCCCTGCTCCCTACTTCAGATTAGTGATATTCATGAAAAGCCAGTGTCATGACATGGTGGTGTCTTATTAGAGTTTGTTGCATCGCTGTTTCTTTATGTCTGCATGCTTTCTCATGAGAATTCATCTATTTTCATGAAACAAGTTATTCCTGTAGGGTTGCATTTCTAACAGAATGGTTTCTCAGGCTTCGTTATATGGCACCTCCTTTATGTTTTCCCACTCAGTTGGGAAATTTCTACCTGCTTCAGGGGAAGATGTGAGTTTTAAGGTTGTATCTCTCAAGGGTTGTGTCTTGGGGTTAACTACCTGCCACTTTCCTCATGCTCCCACTGGTACACTTGAAAACTCCGAACTCCCTGAAACAAGCTGTTAAGTGAATGATCCAGTCTAGAGTGTCTTGTTTCTCAGGATGACGTAAACAGACCTGTCTTTATGCTCCCACACCCCCTTTTGAAACACGAATTCTATATTCAAGACAGAGGATGTCAGTGGAATCCCGCCATACACACAGACATGCTATGCAAAGATAAGTAAGTGTATGGCACTTGCTTTGTTCATTCACACAGCCTTTGGAACAAGGTGAGGATTGAATTTTGGTTAGTATTTGGCCAGATCCTCTGCTTGCACACAAATGTTTGAAATTCCTTCTACCTTCAGATCAGTGATGTTCATGGAAAGCCTGTGCCTGGTGGTTATATACACATACTGCATCAACCTTTCCTTATGCCTCCACACTTCTTCATGAGATTTCTTCTATCTTCACAACAGGAATAATTCCTGGAGGATTGCCTTCAAGCCAGACTGGCTTCTTGGTCTTTGGTATATGGCACTTCCCTTACCCTTTCCCACGCAGGTGGGACATTGCTTGTCATTACAGAAGATATAAGTTGGAAGGCTCTTTCTCTAAAAGGTTTTGTCTTGGGGTTTAGTACAAGCCCCTTTCCTCATGCTTCCAAAGTTCTATTCAAAATCTCTCATGACTCCATCAAACAAGACGTTAGGTGAATGAGTCAGCCCAGAGAGTCTTGTTACTCAGAGTGAAGGTAATGGCACTTCCATTATGCACCCATTCCCCTTTTTGTAATGTGATTCAATTTTCAGGATAGAAGACATCAGTGGACTCCTTCCTTACACACAGATTTGCTTTTGAAACTTAGGTAAGTATAAGACAATTGCCTTATTCAGTCACACAGCCCTTGAAACAAGGTGAGGCTCGGGCTTCAGTAAGTGTTTGGCCATTTCCTTCTGCTTTAGCACAGACTTTGAGAACTTTCAGAACAGTGATGTTCATGGAAAGGGTTGTCATGAGTGGGAGCTAATTTATTAAGTGTTCACTGCCTAGCCCTTTGATAATGCCTCAACACTTCCTCATGAGAACACTTCTATCTTCATGAAACTAGTTATTCCTGGAGTGTTGCCTTCAAGCCAGACTGGGTTCTTGGTCTTTGGTATATGGCACCTCCCTTACACTTTCCCATGCAGTTGGGACATTTCTAGGTGTTTTAGGAGAAGATGTGAGTTGTAATGCTGTATATCTGAAGGTTTGTGTCTTGGGGTTAAGTACATGCCACTTTCCTCAAGCTTCCACAGATACATCAAAATCTGTCCTGACTCCCTGAAACAAGACATAAGGTGAATGATTCAGCCTAGAGAGTCTTGTTCCTCAGAATGAAGTACATAGAACTTTCATTATGTTCCCACACACCCTTTCGAGATTTGATTCTATTTTCAGGACAGAAGACGTCAGTGGAGAGCTGCCTTATACACAGACTTGCTTTGCAAAGTTAAGTAAGTATATGGCACTTGCCTTGTTCATTCATACAGACTTTGGAACAAGGTGAGGCTTAGGCTTTGGTAATTATATGACTGTCTCCTTCTCATTTTGCACAAAGTTATGAAACTCCTTATCAGCTCAGTGAAGTTCATGGAAAACCAGTGGCATGACAGGTCATGGTTTCTTAGAGTTCACTTTATCGCCTTTTCCTTATGCCTCCACACTTCCTCACAAGAATGCTTTTATCTTCATGAAACAAGTTGTTTATCTTCATGAAACAAAGTTGTTTCTGACGGGTTGTGTTTCAGCCAGAATGTGTTCTCAGACTCTGGTATATGGCACCTCCCTTAAGCTTTCTTATGCAGTTGGGACAAAGGTTTTCACTTTAGGGGAAGATGTGAGTTGTAAGGTTCTCTGTCTCAAGGGTTGTGTCTTCCAGTTAAGTACATGGCACTCTCTTCATGCTTCCACAGATACATTTGAAAACTTTCTGGACTCTGAAACAAACTGTTTGGTGAATGATCCTGTCTACAGTCTTGTTTCTCAGAGTGAAGCAAATGGTTATGTCTTTATGCTCCCACACTTTCTGTTGTAATGTGATTCTATTTCAGGACAGAAGACATTAGTGGAAAACTGGCATGCACACAGACATGCTTTGCAAAGTTAAATAAGTATATGACACTTGCCTTGTTCTTTCACAGGAACAGGGTGAGGCTCGGGCTTTGGTAAAATCTTTTTGGTGGTTTCATTTTGCTTTAGCACAAACTTTTGCAACTCCTCCTATCTTTAGATCAGTGATGTTCATAGAAAGCTAGTGTCATGATTGAGTTGTGGTTTCTTAGGGTTTTCCTGCATCCCTGTTTCCTGATGCCTCCACAATCCTAACGAGAATGATTCTTTCTTCTCAAAAAAAGTTGTTCCTGGAGGGTAGCGTTCTAGTCAGACTGGGTGCTCAGACTTCGGTACATGGCACCCTCTTAAGCTTTCCCTCATAGCTGGTACACTGGTTGCCACTTCAGGTGAATATTTGAGTTGTAAGGCTGTTTTTCTCAAGAATTGTGTCTTAGGATGAAGAACATGATACTTTCCTTATGCTAGCACAGATACATTCTAAAATTCCTGACTCCATAAAACAAGATGTTAGGTAAACAATTCAGTGTAGAGAGTCTTGTTTCTCAAGGTGACATTTATGGCACTGTCTTTGTCCTCCCAAACACCTTTTTGAAAAGTGGTTCTATATTCAAGGCAGAAGACATGAGTGGAAACCTGCTGTACACACAGACTTGCTTTGGAAAGATTAGTATATGACACTTGCCTTGTTCATTCATACAGCCTTTGAACAAAGTGAGGCTCAGGCTTGGTAAGTATATGGCTGTTTCCTTCTACATTAGAAAAAATTTTGAAAATTTTTCTATCTTCAGAGTAATGATGTTCATGGAAAGCCATTGTCATCACAGGGTGGTGCTTTCTTAGAGTTTGCTGCATTGCCCTTTCCTTTTACATCCACACTTCTTCAGGAGAATGTGTCTATCTTCATGAAATAATTTGTTCCTGGAAGGTTGCCTTCAAGCCAGAATGGGTTCTTGGATTTCTGTATATGGCACATCACTTATGTTTCCCTTGTTTTATTGACACATTGCTTGTCACTTCAGGGGAAGATGTGAGTTGCAGGGCTATTTCTTTCAAGGTTTGTTTCTTGCATTATGTTCATGCCACTTATGCTTCCACAGGTGCACTCAAAAACTCTCCAAATCCCTGACACTATTTGTTAGTTGAACAATCCAGTCTAGAGACTTGTTTCTCAGATTGAAGTATAGAGCACTTTCATTATGCTCCCATACACCCTTTTGTAACATGATTCTCTTCAGGAAAGAAAACATCAGTGAAACCTCTCATAAGACATGCTTTGCAAAGTTAAGTAAGTATATGGCACGTGTCTTTTTTATTCTCACTGCCTTTGGAACAAGGTGTGGCTCAGGCTTCAGTAATTATATGGCCATTTCCTTCTGCTTTAGCAAGAACTTTGAAACTCCTCTACCTTCAGATCAAAGATGTTATTGGAAAGCCCATGTCATGACAACATGATGGTTTCTTAAGAGTTCACTGCAACACCCTTTCCTTATGCCTCCTTACTTCCTCAGAAGGACGCCTCTGTCTTTACAAAACGTGTTGTTCCTGGAGGATTGTGTTTAAGCCATACGGGTCCTTGGACTTCAGTATATGGCACCTCCCTTAGGCTTTCCCAAGCAGTTGGGACATTCCTTGTTGCTTCAGGGGAATATCTGAGTTGTTAGGCTGTATATCTGAAGGTTTGTGTCTTGGGGTTAAGTACAAGCCTCTCTCCTCATGCTTCTACAGATAAATCTGACAACTCTCTTTATTCCTTGAAACAAGATGTTAGGTGAATGATTCAGCCTAGAGAATCTTATTTCTGAGAGTGAAGTATAGGGCACTTTCATTATGCTCCCACACCCACTTTTGTAACACGATTTTATTTTCAGGACAGAAGACATCAGTGTAACCCTGCTGATACATACTCACTTTGCAAAGTTATGTAAGTATGTGGCATTTGCTTTGTTCATTCACAGAACCTTTGGAACAAGGTGAGGCTCAGGCTTCAGTAACTATAAGGACACTTTCTTCTGAATGAGCACAAACTTTTGAAACTCCTTCTACCTTCAGATCAATGATGTTTGTGGAAAGCCATTGTCTTCGTAGGGTGGTGCTTTCTTAGATTTCACTGAATCACCCTTTCCTTATGCCTTCACAGTTCCTCAGGAGAACACACCTATGTTCAAAAACAACTTGTTCCTGAAGGGTTGTGTTTAAGCAGACTGTGTTCTCAGACTTCAGTATATGGCACATCTCTTATGCTTTCCCTCACAGTAAAGCCATTGCTTGTCACTTCAGGGGAAGATATGAGTTGCAAGGCTGTTTCTCTCAAGGGATGTGTCTTGGTGTCAAGTACATGCCACTTTTCTTATGCTTCCACAGGTATACTCAAGAACTCCCCTGAATCCCTGACACATTATATTAGTTGCACAATACAGTCTAGAGAGTCTTGTTTCTCAGAGTGAAGCATAGGGCACTTTATGCCTCCTCACCCACTTTTGAAAAATGACATCAGTGGAAACCTGCCAAACTGTCTTGCTTTGCAAAGTTAAGTAAGTATATGGCACTTGCCTTGTTCATTCACACAGGCTTTGGAACAAGCTGAAGCTCAGGCTTTGGTGTATATGGCCATTTCCTTCTGCTTTTGTATAAACTTTTGAAACTCCTTCTTCTGTGAGATCAGTGATGATCATGGAATGCCAGTGTCATGACAGGGTCATGGCTCCTTAGAGTTCACTGCATCGCCCTTTCCATAGGTCTCCACACTTCCTCAAGAGAACCTTTCTATCTTCATGAAACAAGTTGTTCCTGGAGGGTTGCGTTCTATCCAGACTGGGTCCTCGGATTTCAGTATATGGCACCTCCTTTATGCTTTCCCATGCAGTTGGGACATTGCTTTTCACTTCAGGAGATGTTGTGAATTATAAGGCCGTTTCTCTCAAGGGTTGTGTCTTGATGTTAAGTACATGCCATTTTCCCTATGCTTCCATAGATATATTCGAAAACCCTACTGATTCCTTGAAACAAGATGTGAGGTGAAGATATTCGCAAATGACAGTACAGACAATGGGCTGATACCCAAGATCTATAAAGAACTCCTCAAACTCAACCCAGACACAAAACATAATCATGTCAAAAAATGGGCAGAAGATATGAACAGACACTTCTCCAATGAAGACATACAAATGGCTAGCAGACACATGAAAAAATGTTCATCATCACTAGCCATCAGGGAGATTCAAATGAAAACCACATTGAGATACCACCTTACACCAGTTAGAATGGCCAAAATTAACAAGACATGAAACAACAAGTGTTAGAGAGGATGTGGAGAAAGGGGAGCCCTCTTACACAGTTGGTGGGAATGCAAGGTGGTGCAGCCACTTTGGAAAACAATGTGGTGATTCCTTAAAAAATTAAAATAGAACTTCCCTATGACCCTGCAATTGCACTATTGGGTATTTACCCCAAAGATACAGAGGTAGTGAAAGGAAGGGGCATCTGTACCCCAATATTCATAGCAGCAATGGTTACAGTCGCCAAACTGTGGAAAGAACCAAGATGCCCTTCAACTGATGAATGGAAAAAGAAGATGTGGTCTATATATACTATGGAGTATAATGTCTCCATCAGAAAGGATTAATACCCAACTTTTGTATCAACATGGATGGGAGGGGAAGAGATTATGCTGAGTGAAATAAATCAAGCAGAGAGAGTCAAGTATCATATGGTTTTGCTTATTTGAGGAGCATAAGAAATAACATGGAGGACATGAGAAGATAGAAAGGAGAAGGGAGTTGGGTAGAACTGGAGGGGAAGATGAACCATGAAAGACTGTGGACCATGAAAAACAATCTGAGGGTTTTGGAAGGGTGAGGGGTGGGGGTTGGGTGAGGCTGGTGCTGGGTATTATGGAGGGCATGTATTGCATGGAGCACTGGGTGTGGTGCATAAACAATGAATTCTGGAACACTGAGAAGAAATTTTTAAAAAAATAAAAGAAATAAAGGCAGATATGAGACTCAAAAAACAAAACAAAAACAAAAACAAACCCTACATCTATGTATCATTTACACCAGTTAGAATGCAAAAATTATAAGCCAGGAAACAGCAAGTGTTGCAAAGGATGTGGAGGAAGGGGATCCCTCTTACACTGTTGGTAGGAATACAGGTTGGTAGAGCCACTTTAGAAAACAGTATGGAGGCTCCTCAAAAAGCTAAAGTTAGAGGTATCCTGTGACCCAGCAATTGCACTACTGGATATTTACCCCAAAGATATCGATGCAGTGAAAAGAAGGAGCACATGCATCCTGTGTTCATAGCAGCACTGTACATAATCGCCAAACTGTGGAAGGAGCTGAGATGGTCTTCAACAGATAAATGGATAAAGATGTGGTCCATATACATAGTGAAATAGTACTCATCCATCAGAAAGGATGAATTCCCACCATTTGTATCAACATGGATGGAACTATAGGGGATTATGTTAAGTGAAATAAGTCAAGCAGAGAAAGACAATTATCCTATAGTTTCACTTACTTGTGGAACATAAGGAATAATATGGAGGACATTAAGAGAAAGAAGGGAAAAATGAAAGGGGAGAATCAGAGTGGGAGAAGAACTATGAGAGACTATAGACTCTGGAAATAAACAGGGTTTCAGAGGGGAGAGGGTGGGCGAATGTATTAGTTTGGTGATGGGTATTAAGGAGGGCCTGTATTGCATGGAGCACTGTGTTATAGGCAAACAATGCATCATGGAATAGTACATCAAAAACTAACCAAGTACCATATGGTGACTAATATAATTTTTTTAATTTTTATTTATTTTTTTAAACTTCTTTTCAGTCATCCAGAATTCATTGTTCATGCACCACACACAGTGCTCCCTGCAATACGTGCCCTCCATAATACCCGCCACCAGGTTCACCCAACCTCTCATTACCCTCCCCTCCAAAACCCTCAGTTTGTTTCTCAGAGTCCACAGGCTCTCATGGTTCATCTCTCCCTCCTATTTCCCCCAACTCACTTCTTTCCATCTCCCCATGTGTTCCATGTTATTCCTTATGCTCCACAAATAAGCAAAACCTTATGATAATTGACTCTTTCTGCTGGACTTCTTTCACTCAGCATAATCTCTTCCAATCCTATACATGTTGATATAAAAGTTGGGTATTCATCCTTTCTGATGGAAGCATAATACTCTAGAGTATATATGGACCATATATTCTTTATCCATTCGTCCATTGAAGGGCATAAAAAGTATAAAAAAAGAGAAATGATTTTAAAAATTAGTTGATAAAATAAGAAATTGGTTAAAAAGGAGAAAAAAGTAAATAAAATCTAAAGATAAGATCTTGGAGAAGAAAAAACATGAATTCTATGTGCTGTATTCCCATAATGCTGCAGTTCTACAGGTCTCACTTATCAATACTTGGTATTGCCTGCATGTTCTTCTGGGGGAGTGACCTATTGCTTTGATTCTGAAGTGTCTTGGTCTGGGTGGAATTGTACTGCTGTTGCCAGGGGACCAAGCTAAGTAATCTGCTCTGGTTAACTCTATGTGGCTTTTTTTCCCCAATAGGCTTTCTTCACAGCTTTAGAGGATGAGATTGAAAATCATGGCCTCCCAATATCCAGCCCCAGAGGTGAAATCTCAGAGTCCTCCTCCTCGGTGAGTACACAGAAAAAAGCAGTCAATTACACTGTCTTTGTGGTCTCCATCCACACTCCCTGCTCACCCAGGTTGTAAACAAGTGTTTTTATCTTAAGGATGTGACCCCATTTCCAGAACCTAACCCTGCAGACCCCTGCTGTATACTCTCATGCCTTTCCTCTCAGGTAAGGAAGGGGGCCTCACCATTTATGCTATTTGTTGGGCCCCTGCTAAGAGATCAGTTGCTGGACTGTGCTGTGGTTGGTGTTTACGGCAACCCCAAGCTGAAAGCCCACTCCTGGGCTCACTGATTGCAGGCAGCTTCCCCGCTCCAATGCCTGGGAATTCTGTCACACTCAGTCATCCATGGTATTCCTGTGACCCTGAGCATCCTGAGACCACTGTGTCCCACCTAGGGTTCTTCTCTGCTTAGCCACTTGGGCGTTTTTCAGGACTGGACGTTCCTCACTGGAAGAGACTTCTAAAAGGTTTGATTTTGTCTTCAACTGCTATATCACTTTCTAGTAGCTGGCTGAGGTTTCCTCAACTCCCTGGTTTATATTCTTTTTTTTTTTAAGATTTTTTATTTATTTATTTGACAGAGAGAGAGCACAAGCAGGCAGAGAGGCAGGCAGAGAGAGAGGAGGAAGCAGGCTCCCCGCTGAGCAGAGAGCCCGATGCGGGGCTCGATCCCAGGACCCTGAGATCATGACCTGAGCCGAAGGCAGCAGCTTAACCCACTGAGCCACCCAGGCGCCCCCCTGGTTTATATTCTTATATATTGCCTCAGATTCACTTCTTCACACCTCCTATCTTGCAGAAAGTGGTTGCTTTTCTATTTGTAGAGTTGCACCTATTCTTTTCTTAGATCTCTGGTTGAATTTGCAGGTGTTCAGAATGATTCGATAGCTAGCTATCTAGCTGAATTCCTGGCACTGGACAAAACTAAGGTTATCTACTCCTGCACCAACTTGGACTCCTCCTGTAGTATATGCTTTTAAACAATATTTGTTCTTTCAATCCTCGAGCATGGAATAGTTTTCCATTTCTTTGTGTCATATTTGCTTCATCACTTTGTCACATGTTTCAGTGTACAGGTCTATCACCTCTTTAGTTAGGTTTATTCCTAGGTATCTTATTATTTTGGGTGCAATTGTAAAGGGAATTGCTTTTCTTAATTTATCTTTATGCCCCTTTATTTTTGGTGTATTAAAGTGGAACACATGTCTGTACAATGATTTTATATCCTGTGATTTAAGTGAATATCAGTTCTAGCTTCTTTTTTTTTTTTTTTTTGAGTCTTTCAGGCTTTCTGTATTGGATATCATTGCATCAACAAATAGTGAAAGTCTTACTTCTTCCTTACCATTTTGGATACTCTTTATTGTCTTATTTCTGTAGCTAGGACATCTAGGACTATGTAGAATAAAAGAGGCAAGAGTAGAAATCCTTGTCTTGTTCCTGACAGTAGAGGAAAAGTTCTCTTTTTCCCATTAAAGTTGATGATAGCTGTGGGTTTTTCATAAATGACCTTTTTTAAAGTATTGCATGGAGCACTGGGTGTGGTGCAAAAATAATGAATACTGTTATGCTGAAAAAATAAAAAAAATTAAAAAAATAAAGTATGTTCCCTCTAACCCTAACTTTTTAAGAGTTTTTTTAAATTTATTTGAAAGAGAGAGAAACATATGGATGGATAGAGCACAAGACAGAGAGAGAGGGAGAAAGAGGCTCCCCACCAAGAAGGGAGCCTGACATGGGGCTTGATCCCAGGACCCCAGGATCATGACTGTAACTCCCTCAGGACAACATACTGTTTAAAATATAACCTATAAGAAATTATACTAGTTACCAAGCATGCTTATATATAGCCTTAAGAAAAACATGTACTGGCAACAGGCCTCTGGGGTAGAGGAAGATATACATCCTTGACACAGAGCAGCTGGGATTACCAACTTGCTCAGTGTGGAATACTACCTGCTTCATGGAAGCTGAGCAGCCACAAATGCCTGGCCAGCTTAGGTTGGAATGCCACCTGCTTCATTTTCCTGTTATCTAACTCCAGAGACCACCTGTGGCTAATTAGATGATCACTTTGAATGGGCTTGCTCACTATAGGTCATGGACTATGTGACCAGATATATCTTGCCTTTCTTCTTACTTATCTACAAGGCATGTGCTAAATGTGTAACTTCTTTGGCTCCTTTTTTGATTACTGTCTAATATCTAACAAATATGGGGCTGAGGACTTGTTCAGGGTGACAGCCTTTTCTACTGTGGACCTCTGCTCCTTCTCTCTTGCAGCTGACTTGTTAGTGCCTCATTCTTCTCCCGTGCACCATCAGGAAGTGGCAATGACCTGAATCAAAGGCAGAAGTTTAAACAACTGAACCACCCAGACATCCGTAACCTTACCTTGTTAAGGATTTTTGTCAAGAGTGGATGTTGTACTTTATCAAATGCTTTTTCTGCATATATTGAAATGATCATATGGTTCTTATCCTTTCTTTTATTAATGTGATGTATCATGTTGTTTAATTTGCAAATACAAACTGGCAACCCAGGAATAAATCCCATTTGATCACGGTGAATTATTTTTTTAAAGTATTATTGAATTCAGTCTGCTTATGTTTTGCTGAGGATGTTTGTATTTATGTTCATCAGCAATAATTGCCTGTAGTTCCCTTTCTGTCCGTTTTGTTTCTGTTTTTGATATTTGTTGTCTCTATTTCTGTTGTTGCTGCTACAATCAGGGTAATACTGGTCACATATATTAGGAGAAGGCAAGGAAAAGTGAATGGGAGATTTGGAGGGGGAGACGAAATGAACCATGAGAGACTGTGGACTCTGAGTAACTAACTGAGGGTTTTAGAGGGGAGGTTGTGGGGGGATGCGTGAGTCTGGTGGTGGATATTAAGGAGGGCACATATTGCGTGGAGTACTGGGTGTGGTACATAAACAATGAATCTTGGAACACTGGAAAAAAAACATATAATTAATTTAAAACTTTTCTTTCCTGTTCTAGTTTTTGGAATGATTTGAGAAGAATCAGTTATCAATTCTTCTTCAACTATTTGATAGAATCCCCTTGGGAATCTATCTGGTCCTGGACTTTTGTTTGAGATTTTTGATTACTGACTCAATTACTTTCTTTGTTATTAATCTGTTCAAATTTTCTGTTTCTTTTTGTTTCCGTTATGATAGAATAGATATTTGTAGGAATTCACCCATTTCTTCTATGTTCTGCATTCCAGTGTTTTGGCATGTAGTTTTTTCATAATATTCCCTTATGATTGCTTGCATTTCTAGGGTGTTTGTTATTTCTCCTCTCTCATTTGTGATTTTATTTAAGTCTCTTCTCTTTTGTTCTTGGTAAGTGTGGCCAGAGGCTTATCAATTTTCTTGACTTTTTTTTTTTTTTTGAAGAACCAACTCCTGGTTTCATTGATCTGTTCTATTGTGATTTTTTTAAAATATGTATAATATTTATTTTGGCTCTAATCTTTATTATTTCTTTTTTTGTCTCTGTCTCCAGTTCAGATAAAAGCTGTCTCTGCTATGTTATTCCTATGTTAAGGGCCTCACTCGTGTCTTCCACTCTTTTCTCTAGTTCAGTGAGTATCCTTATGACCATTGCTTTAAGTTCTCTATCAGGTATGTTACTTATATCTGTATTGCTTAGATCTTGGCCTGTGACCTTCTGTACTTTTATCTGAGATAAATTTCTCTGTCTCCTCATTTTGTCCATGTCTCTGTGTCTATTTCCATATGTATGGAAGCCATCTCTTCTTCTCTTGACATCAGGGAC
Organism: Lutra lutra; assembly: GCF_902655055.1. Classification (NCBI taxonomy): domain Eukaryota; kingdom Metazoa; phylum Chordata; class Mammalia; order Carnivora; family Mustelidae; genus Lutra; species Lutra lutra. The sequence goes on along the minus strand of NC_062285.1, from coordinate 34,402,180 downwards.
TTTATGAAGAAGAGGTTCTGGAGTGCCCTGCAGTGCATTATTCCTTGTTCACCAGAACCTGGCACTCCAGGAGAGTATCCTATGTGTACCTTGTGCTCTGCTATGTGTCTGAGTCACTTTTCCTTTAAGTGCAGTTGTCTGCACTGCCTTTCTGCATGCTGTGGATGTGCTTTCAATCTGTGATGCTGGTAGGATATAAGGAGCACATCTCTGAGGTAGTATGTCTATTAAGGAAATTGAAAGTGGGGCATTAATGCTATAAAAATTTGTACTGAGCCATTAGTCCTATGCTAGATCCCCCAAAGCACTGAGGTTGCTGTGGTGGCCAGAGGTCCAAAACTGGGTGAGCCTGGGCCTGGACACAATGGTGTCTGGTATCGTGTACCTGGGCACAATACAGAGGTTGAACTCCTGTGTTGGGTGAGAGTGGTGTTCAGTTACACCTGAGCATGTAATAGATTCAATTCAAGAGCATATACTTTTGATATGCAGAAGCTTTTGATCTTAATGAAGTCCCAAAAGTTCATTTTTGTTTTTGTTTCCTTTGCCTTTGGAGACATGTCTTGAAAGAAGTTGCTGTGGCTGATATCAAAGAGGTTACTGCCTATATTGTCCTCTAGGATTTTCATGGGTTCCTGTCTCACATTGAGGTCTTTCATCCATTTAGAGTTTATCTTTGTGTATGGAGTAAAAGAATGGTCGATTTTCATTCTTCCATATATAGCTGTCAAAATTTCCCAGCACCATTTATTGAAGAGACTGTCTTTATTCCACTGGATATTTTTTCCTGCTTTGTCAAAGATTCTTAGATCAGAGTTGTGGGTCCATATCTGGGCTCTCTATTCTGTTCCACTGGTCTATGTGTCTGTTTTTGTGCCACTATCATGCTGTCTTGGTTATCAGAGCTTTGTAGTAAAGCTTGAAATCAGGCAACGTGATGCCCCCCATTCATCAAGATCAAAAGCTTCTGCACAGCAAAGGAAACAGTCAACAAAACAAAGAGGCAACCCACGGAATGGGAGAAGATATTCTCAAATTACACTACAGACAAAGGGCTGGCACCCAAGATCTATAAAGAGCTTCTCAAATTCATCACACACAAAACAGATAATTATTTTTTTAAAAAATGAGCAGAAGACATGAACAGACATTTCTCCAAAAAAGATGTACAAATGGCTAATGGACACATGAAAAAATGGTCATCTTCATTAGCCATCAGTAAAATTCAAATGAAAACCACATTGAGATACCACCTTACACCAGTTAGAATGACCAAAATTAACAAGACAGTAAACAACGAGTGTTGGAGGGGATGTGGAGAAAGGGGAACCCTCTTACACTGTTGGTGGGAATGCAAGGTGGTATAGCCACTTTGGGAAACAGAGTGGAGATTCCTTAAGAAATTAAAATTGAGCTTCCCTATGATCCTGCAATTTCACTATTGGGTATTTAACCCAGAAGTACAGATGTAGTGAAAAGAGCCCTCTGTTCTCCTATGTTCATAGAAAAAATGGCCACGTCCCCAAGCTATAGAAAGAACCAAAATGCCCTTCAACTGATGAGTGGATAAAGATGACATGGTCCATATATACTATGGAGTATTATGCCTCCATCAGAAAGGATGAACACCTAACTTTTGTATCAACATGGATGGGAGTGAAAGAGATTATGCTGAGTGAAATAAGTCAAGCAGAGAGAGTCAATTATTATATGGTTTCACTTATTTGTGGAGCATAAGGAATAACATGGAACACATGGGGAGATGGAGAGGAGAAGTGAGTTGGGGGAAACTGGAGGGGGAGACGAACCATGAGAGACTGTGGACTCTGAGAAACAAACTGAGGGATTTGGAGGGGAGGAGGGTGGGGGGTAGGGTAAGCCTGGTGGTGGGTATTAGGGAGGGCATGTATTGCATGGAGCACTGGGTGTGGTGCATAAACAATGAATTCTGGAAAACTGAAAAGAAATTTTTAAAAAATAGAGGGAAAAATAAAATAAAATAATAAATTTTGAAAAAGGAGGGCATGTATTTCATGGAGCACTGGGTGTGGTGCATAAACAATGAATCTTGGAACACTGAAAAAATAAAATAAATGTTAGAAAAAAAGAGCGTATGCATTAACTCTTTACAAAAACAGGTAATTAAGATACAGCTTCATTCTCCGGTTATACTTTGGGTCTACAAGCATCTCTTAGAATTAGCTGATCAATTAGCATAAAGCCATAAACCCCCAAAGTAAGATAACTTAATCAGGGTTTAAGAGATAGATTATAGCAAAATACCCTTTTTTTGTTGGCTGAAGGCATTCTAGCTTATATTTATTCAAATTTTAATCAATTTTATTAATAACCAAATGATCTGAGAAAAATTCATGTAAAATGCAGTGACCTGAATTGGTACTTGTATGAACAATGACAGACACAAAAGAATAAAGTATTTCAAGTAGAAATAATTTTAACAACATCATCATCAATGTTCTGACTTCTGTCACTGATGCTCAATTATTTCTACCAAATAGGATAGCCTACTTGTTTTAAGATTTTTGATGAAAGCATCTTATTTGTTTCTACTATTCCATGACTTTCTAATTTTTTCAACCTAATCTTAGGGTGAATACTTCTTTTTTTTAACTTTTATTTATTTATTTGACAGATAGAGATCACAAGTAGGTAGAGAGGCAGGCAGAGAGAGAGGAGGAAGCAGGCTCCCTGCTGAGCAGAGAGCCCGATGTGGGGCTCAATCCCAGAACCCTGAGATCATGACCTGAGCCGAAAGCAGAGGCTTAACCCACTGAGCCACCCAGGTTCCCCAGGGTGAATACTTCTTAAATGCTTATTCTGAAGGCAAACTGTAAATATTTTACTGAAAATGCTATATATGTGGAGTGTGCTTGAGTACTGAACTAGGCACCACAGAGAGATAATAAAGTACTATAGGAAGATAATAAAGGATAAGACAAAATTTCAAATGTTAACGAGAGTGCTATGTTTGTAATGCAAGATAGGAGAACCCTATAAATTAACAGTGTCAGAGGAAAATTAATTGAAAAGATCCAGCAATTTTGGAAATCTGTGCACAGAGGTCTGTTCAGATAAAAACTGTAAAAGCTGTGTCTTGCTACATGTAAATTATATCCTTTCTTATAAATCTCACTCTAATCATACAAAATATAAAATCAAGTTTTAAAATCTAAGAAGTGTGTACCTGAGAATCTATATAACATAATTTTTATTTTCATACCACTTCCCCTAAAGTCCCACATAAGAGAAGAAAAATGCATCAATACTTGCAGTGTCTATCCAATTGTTACCTCCACATTTTGGAGATACTATAGTACTTTGTGTGTTTATTGAAAAGACAATGTTTCTTTAAGCCTCACGATGCTTAGCTTTCTATTCTCCCCTGTCACAGTCATTTCTGTATTTGTTAGACCTTTTGCTGCATAAGAAAAAAAACAGTGAATTTAAATAATTATTACACAATACATAATTCTACAGGGAAGCTATTTGGATTGTGCTCAACTGGGTTGTTCTTCTGGTCTCAGATGGACTCACTCTTGCTGCCAGGTCTACAAAGGGATAGGTAGACAAGGATGACCTCAGATGGGATGGAATTTTTATGACTCATGTTGTTGTTTTTTTTAATCCCCCAGTAGACAGGCATGGACTGGTCAACATTATGGCTGGGAAGAACTATTGGGGGACAAGTAAAATCACTCAAGATTTTTGAGCCTGAGGTTCCAAACTGGCACATTTATAGTACCTTTCATACATCCACTGATACAAATTATGAGACCAACATAAATTAAAGGGGAAGGTAACAGACTTCTTTGATGGGAAGATTTGAAGAGTTATAATTAACAATGACATCGATACTGGAAGAAGTGAAGGATTGTAGTCATGCTTGCAATCTCTCTGACCTGATCTGGTTCCTTTCCCTCAGTAACTAAAGACTTTTTCCTGGATCCATATAATCATTGATCATTCTTACTGACATTCATATGTCCATGCAGCACTCTAAGTTCCCAGGATCTTAACCTGTTCATCACCAAAGACCTTCACCTCCTTGTCACATTGGTCATATGTTCAATTTCCATATACTGGACCTATTCTCAATGAAACAGATCTACCTCAGATATAGCAGAAGTAAACACTCCATTTCCTGACATAATCTCAATTTTGGATCTCATCATAACCTAAACCTTATTCACTGACATTCTTAACCTTTCTTGTATCCCTTTAACACTTCTCCCTGTATATTGGCTTCCCTCCTATTTACTTCCTCAATTTCTGAGACTCTACACTAATTCTTTTTAATCACTATTCTGGTTATGGTGGTGGGCATTAAGGAGGTGATGTGATGTGATGAGCAGTGGGTATTATATGCAACTAATCAATCATTGAATGCTACATCAAAAATTAATTGTTTAATCTGTATTGTCTAATGAATTTAAATTAAAAATATTAATTGGAGGGTGAGATGAACCATGAGATAATATGGACTCTGAGAAGCCATGAAAACAGAATCAAAGAAAGAAATGATGCCATGAAAAGTTCCAACGTCAGAATTATTGGAATCCCTGAAGGGGAGGAGAAAGAAAGAAGTCTAGAAGATATAGTGGGAAAAGTTCTTCATGAAAATTTTCCCCTATCTCGTGAATGGAACTAGCATTCATGTACTAGAGGCCGAACGGTCTCCACCCAAAATTATAGATTCCAAAAAAAATCAAGGCACCTGATGGTGAAATTGAGGAATCATAATTTTAGATACAATCTCTTGAAAGCCGCTAGGACAAAGAGGTTCCTTACTTACAGAGGAAAGCCCATCAGAATAATGTCAGACCTGTCCACAGAGACCTGGCAAGCCAGAAAGGGCTAGCAAGATATATTCAGGGCACTAAATGAGAAGAACATGCAGCCAATAATACTTTATCCAGCAAGACTGACATTCAAAATGGATGGAGAGATAAAGAGTTTTCAAGACTGGCAAGGCTTAAAAGACTATGCAACCACCAAGCCAACACTGCAGGAAGTATTAAGGGGGGTTCGATAAAGAGGAAAAATCCTAAGAATAGCATTGAACAGAAATATAGAGACAATCTACAGAAAGAAAGACTTCAAAGGTAACACGATGTCAATAAAAACGTATCTATCAATAATCACTCTCAATGTGAATAGCCTATGTGCGCCCATAAAACGGCACAGGATTGAAGATTGGATAAAACGACAGGACCCATCCATATGTTGTCTACAAGAGACCCATTTTGAACCTAAAGATACACCCAGACTGAAAGTGAAGGGATGGAGAAGCATCTTTCATGCCAATGGGCCTCAAAAGAAGGGCGGGGTAGCGATTCTCATATCAGATAAATTAGATTTTAAACTAAAGACTGTAGTCAGAGATACAGAAGGACACTGCATAATACTTAAAGGGCCTATCCACCAAGATGATCTAACAATTGTAAATATCTATGCCCCCAATATGGGAGCAGCCAATTACATAGGAAAACTGTTAATCAAGATAAAGAGTCATATTGATATGAATACATTAATAGGAGAACTTAAACGGCCTCTCTCAGAAATAGACAGATCATCAAAGCAGAAAATCAATAAAGAAACAAGAGCATTGAGAGGAGGAGTCAAGATGTCGGAGAAGTAGCAGGCTGAGATTACTTCAGGTAGCGGGAGATCAGCTAGATAGCTTATCTAAAGATTGCAAATACCTACAAATCCAACAGGAGATCGAAGAGGAGAAGAACAGCAATTATAGAAACAGAAAATCAACCACTTTCTGAAAGGTAGGACTGGTGGAGAAGTGAATCCAAAGCGACGGGAAGATAGACAGCGGGGGGAGGGGCCGGCTCCCAGCAAGCGGTGGAGCAACAGAGCACAAAATCAGGACTTTTAAAAGTCTGTTCCACTGAGGGACATCACTCCAGAGGCTTAACCGGGGTGAAGCCCACGCGGGGTCAGCGTGGCCTCAGGTCCCGCAGGGTCACAGAAGGATCGGGGGTGTCTGAGTTTTGCAGAGCTTACAGGTATTAGAACAGGGAAGCTGGCTACAGAGACAGAGTGGGGGAGTGAGCTCTATGCTCGGGGTTACCTTGAACCAGTCACAGGCTCGGTCAGCTCGGAGCGCAGCCAGAGGCCAGAGAGACGGGAGTAATTGGGCAGTGTTCTCTGAGGGCGCACTGAGGAGTGGGGCCCCGGGCTCTCGGCTCCTGCGGGCCAGAGACTGGAAGGCCGCCATCTTCATTCCCATCCTCCAGAAATCTATGGAAAGCGCTCAGGGAACAAAAGCTCCCGAAAGTAAACCGGAGCGAATTACTCAGCCCGGCCCCTGGTAAGGGTGGTGCAACTCCGCCTGGGGCAAAGACACTTGAGAATCACTACAACAGGCCCCTCCCCCAGAAGATCAACAAGAAATCCAGCCAGGACCAAGTTCACTTAAAAAGGACGGCAGTTTCAATACCAAGGAGAGCAGCAGAATTCCAGAGGAGGAGAAAGCAAAGCACGAAACTCATGGCTTTCTCCCCATGATTCTTTAACCTTGCGGTTGATTTAATTTTTTTTTTCTTTTTCAATTTATTTTCAATTCTAAATTTTTTTAGGGTAAACCCTTTTCTTTTTTAATGTTTTTTAACTTGTTTATCTAAAAAAAAATATATATATATATATATTTTTTTCCTTTTTATATTTTTTCTTAATTGTTTTTTTTTTAATTTTTTTTTTCTGAACCTCTTTTTATCCCCTTTCTTCCCCCTCAAGATTTGGGATTTCTTCTGATTTGGCTAAAGCATATTTTCCTGGGGTTGTTGCCACCCTTTTAGTATTTTACTTGCTCATTATATACTCTTATCTGGACAAAATGACAAGGCAGAAAAATTCACCACAAAAAAAAAAAAGAAAGAAAAAGAGGCAGTACCAAAGGCTAGGGACCTAATCAATACAGACATTGGTAATATGTCAGACCTAGAGTTCAGAATGATTCTCAAGGTTCTAGCCAGGCTCGAAAAAGGCATGGAAGATATTAGAGAAACCCTCTCAGGAGATATAAAAGCCCTTTCTGGAGAAATAAAAGAACTAAAATCTAAGCAAGTTGAAATCAAAAGAGCTATTAATGAGGTGCAATCAAAAATGGAGGCTCTCACTGCTAGGATAAATGAGGCAGAAGAAAGAATTTGCAATATAGAAGATCAAATGACAGAGAATAAAGAAGCTGAGCAAAAGAGGGACAAACAGCTACTGGACCACGAGGGGAGAATTCGAGAGATAAGTGACACCATAAGATGAAACAACATTAGAATAATTGGGATTCCAGAAGAAGAAGAAAGAGAGAGGGGAGCAGAAGGTATATTGGAGAGAATTATTGGAGAGAATTTCCCCAATATGGCAAAGGGAACAAGTATCAAAATCCAGGATGTTCAGAGAACCCCCCTCACAATCAACAAGAATAGGTCCACACCCCATCAACTAATAGTAAAATTTACAAGTCTTAGTGACAAAGAGAAAATCCTGAAAGCAGCCCGGGAAAAGAAGTCTGTAACATACAATGATAAAAATGTTAGATTGGCAGCAGACTTATCCACAGAGACCTGGCAGGCCAGAAAGAGCTGGCATGATATATTCAGAGTACTAAATGAGAAAAACATGCAGCCAAGAATACTATATCCAGCTAGGCTATCATTGAAAATAGAAGGAGAGATTAAAAGCTTCCATGACAAACAAAAACTGAAAGAATTTGCAAACACCAAAAGAGCTCTAAAGGAAATATTGAAAGGGGTCCTCTAAGCAAAGAGAGACCCTAAAACTAGTAGATCAGAAAGGAACAGAAGCAATATACAGTAACAGTCACCTTACAGGCAATCCAATCCAATTTAATCAAAATTAAATCCACTTTAATCCAGGCATTAAATTCATATCTCTCAATAGTTACCCTGAATGATAAAGGGCTAAATGCCCCAATCAAAAGACACAGGGTATCAGAATGGATAAAAAAACAAAACCCATCTATATGTTGCCTACAAGAAACTCATCTTAAACCCGAAGACACCTCCAGGTTTAAAGTGAGGGGGTGGAAAAGAATTTACCATGCTAATGGACATCAGAAGAAAGCAGGAGTGGCAATCCTTATAGCAGATCAATTAGATTTTAAGCCAAAGACTATAATAAGAGATGAGGAAGGACACTATATCATACTCAAAGGAACTGTCCAACAAGAAGATCTAACAATTTTAAATATCTATGCCCCTAACGTGGGAGCAGCCAACTATATAAACCAATTAATAACAAAATCAAAGAAACACATCGACAAGAATACAATAATAGTAGGGGACTTTAACACTCCCCTCACTGAAATGGACAGATCATCCAAGCAAGAGATCAACAAGGAAATCAAGGCCTTAAATGACACACTGGACCAGATGGACATCACAGATATATTCAGAACATTTCATCCCAAAGCAACAGAATGCACATTCTTCTCTAGTGCACATGGAACATTCTCCAGAATAGATCACATTCTTGGTCCTAAATCAAGTCTCAACTGGTATCAAAAGATTGGGATCATTCCCTGCATATTTTCAGACCACAATGCTCTGAAGCTAGAACTCAATCACAAGAGGAAATTTGGAAAGAACCCAAATACATGGAGACTAAACAGCATCCTTCTAAAGAATGAATGGGTCAACCAGGAAATTAAAGAAGAATTGAAAAAATTTTTGGAAACAAAAGACAATGAAAACACAACGGTTCAGAATCTGTGGGACACAACAAAGGCAGTCCTGAGAGGAAAATATATAGCGGTACAAGCCTTTCTCAAGAAACAAGAAAGGTCTCAGGTACACAACCTAACCCTACACCTAAAGGAGCTGGAGAAAGAACAAGAAAGAAACCCTAAACCCAGCAGGAGAAGAGAAATCATAAAGATCAGAGCACAAATCAATGAAATAGAAACCAAAAAAACAATAGAACAAATCAACGAAACTAGGAGCTGGTTCTTTGAAAGAATTAATAAGATTGATAAACCCCTGGCCAGACTTATCAAAAAGAAAAGAGAAAGGACCCAAATAAATAAAATCATGAATGAAAGAGGAGAGATCACAACGAACACCAAAGAAATACAGACAATTATAAGAACATACTATGAGCAACTCTACGCCAACAAATTTGACAATCTGGAAGAAATGGATGCATTCCTAGAGACATATAAACTACCACAACTGAACCAGGAAGAAATAGAAAGCCTGAACAGACCCATAACTAGTAAGGAGATTGAAACAGTCATCAAAAATCTCCAAACAAACAAAAGCCCAGGACCAGACGGCTTCCCGGGGGAATTCTACCAAACATTTAAAGAAGAACTAATTCCTTTTCTCCTGAAACTGTTCCAAAAAATAGAAATAGAAGGAAAACTTCCAAACTCATTTTATGAGGCCAGCATCACCTTGATCCCAAAACCAGACAAGGATCCCAACAAAATAGAGAACTACAGACCAATATCCTTGATGAAGACAGATGTAAAAATTCTCGCCAAATACTAGCCAATAGGATTCAACAGTACATTAAAAGGATTATTCACCACGACCAAGTGGGATTTATTCCAGGGCTGCAAGGTTGGTTCAACATCCGCAAATCAATCAATGTGATACAACACATTAATAAAAGAAAGAACAAGAACCATATGATACTCTCCATAGATGCTGAAAAAGCATTTGACAAAGTACAGCATCCCTTCCTGATCAAAACTCTTCAAAGTGTAGGGATAGACGGCACATACCTCAATATTATCAAAGCCATCTATGAAAAACCCACCGCAAATATCATTCTCAATGGAGAAAGACTGAAAGCTTTTCCGCTAAGGTCAGGAACACGGCAGGGATGTCCGTTATCACCACTGCTATTCAACATAGTACTAGAAGTCCTAGCCTCAGCAATCAGACAACAAAAGGAAATTAAAGGCATCCAAATCGGCAAAGAAGAAGTCAAACTACCACTCTTTGCAGATGATATGATGCTATATGTGGAAAACCCAAAAGACTCCACTCCAAAAGTGCTAGAACTTGTACAGGAATTCAGTCAAGTTTCAGAATATAAAATCAGTGCACAGAAATCAGTTGCATTTCTCTACACCAAAAACAAGACAGAAGAAAGAGAAATTAAGGAGTCCATCCCATTTACAATTGCACCCAAAACTATAAGATACCTAGAAATAAACCTAACCAAAGAGACTAAGAATCTATACTCAGAAAACTATAAAGTACTCATGAAAGAAATTGAGGAAGACACAAAGAAATGGAAAAATGTTCCATGCTCCTGGATTGGAAGAATAAATATTGTGAAAATGTCTATGCTACCTAAAGCAATCTACACATTTAATGCAATTCCTTTCAAAGTACCATCCATTTTTTTCAAAGAAATGGAACAAATAATCCTAAAATTTATATGGAACCAGAAAAGACCTCGAATGGCCAAAGCAATATTGAAAAAGAAAGCCAAAGTTTGTGGCATCACAATTCCGGACTTCAAGCTCTATTACAAAGCTGTCATCATCAAGACAGCATGGTACTGGCACAAAAACAGACACATAGATCAATGGAACAGAATAGAGAGCCCAGAAATGGACCCTCAACTCTATGGTCAACTCATCTTCGACAAAGCAGGAAAGAATGTCCAATGGAACAAAGACAGCCTCTTCAATAAATGGTGTTGGGAAAATTGGACAGCCACATGCAGAAAAATGAAATTGGATCATTTCCTTACACCACACACGAAAATAGACTCAAAACGGATGAAGGATCTCAATGTGAGAAAGGAATCCATCAAAATCCTCGAGGAGAACACAGGCAGCAAACTCTTCGACGTCAGCCGTAGCAACATCTTCCTAGGAACATCACCAAAGGCAAGGGAAGCAAGGGCAAAAATGAACTTTTGGGATTTTATCAAGATCAAAAGCTTTTGCACAGCAAAGGAAACAGTTAAAAAAACCAAAAGACAACTGACAGAATGGGAGAAGATATTTGCAAATGACATATCAGATAAAGGGCTAGTGTCCAAAATCTATAAAGAACTTAGCAAACTCAACACCCAAAGAACAAATAATCCAATCAAGAAATGGGCAGAGGACATGAACAGACATTTGTGCAAAGAAGACATCCAGATGACCAACAGACACATGAAAAAGTGCTCCATATCACTCGGCATCAGGGAAATACAAATCAAAACCACCATGAGATATCAGCTCACAACAGTCAGAATGGCTAAAATTAACAAGTCAGGAAATGACAGATGCTGGCGAGGATGCGGAGAAAGGGGAACCCTCCTACACTGTTGGTGGGAATGCAAGCTGGTGCAACCACTCTGGAAAGCAGCATGGAGGTTCCTCAAAATATTGAAAATAGAACTACCCTATGACCCTGCAATTGCACTGCTGGGTATTTACCCTAAAGATACAAACGTAGTGATCCGAAGGGGCACGTGTACCCGAATGTTTATAGCAGCAATGTCTACAATAGCCCAACTATGGAAAGAACCTAGATGTCCATCTACAGACGAATGGATAAAGAAGATGTGGTATATATACACAATGGAATACTATGCAGCCATCAAAAGAAATGAAATCTTGCCATTTGCCACGACGTGGATGGAACTAGAGGGTGTCATGCTTAGCGAAATAAGTCAATCGGAGAAAGACAACTATCATATGATCTCCCTGATATGAGGGAGAGGAGATGCAACATGGGGGTTTGAGGGGGTAGGAGAAGAGTAAATGCAACAATTGGGATTGGGAGGGAGACAAACCATAAGTGACTCTTAATCTCACAAAACAAACTGAGGGTTGATGGGGGGAGGGGTTTGGGAGAGGGGGGTGGGGTTATGGATATTGGGGAGGGTATGTGCTATGGTGAGTGCTGTGAAGTGTGTCTGGCGATTCGCAGACCTGTACCCCGGGGATAAAAATATATGTTTATAAAGCTGTAAAAAAAAAAAAAAAAAAGAAAGGATGAATACCCAAGTTTTGTAGCAACATGGACGGGACTGGAAGAGATTATGCTGAGTGAAATAAGTCAAGCAGAGAGAGTCAATTATCATATGGTTTCACTTATTTGTGGAGCATAACAAATAGCATGGAGGACAAGGGGAGATGGAGAGGAGAAGGGAGTTGAGGGAAATTGGAAGGGGAGGTGAACCATGAGAGACTATGGACTCTGAAAAACGATCTGAGAATTTTGAAGGGGTGGGGGGTGGGAGGTTGGGGGCACCAGGTGGTGGGTATTGTAGAGGGCACGGATTGCATGGAGCACTGGGTGTGGTGCAAAAATAATGAATACTGTTATGCTGAAAAAAAAAATAAAAAATAAATAAATAAATAAAAATACAAATGCAAAAGAAAAACACAGGTGTAAGTATCAAAAAGTTCAGGTTAAAAGGTTTTATGGAATTTTATGTACTGGACATCACACTGTGAGGGTAAATAGGTTAAAAAATTATCTATATAACACATAACATACCTAAATAAAATATAATTTCCAGCAAATACCTAAATCATAGGAATCCCTATAGGATATATATTCTTTCGCAGAAGGTAAAATGGTAATAGTGAAGATTTCCAAATACAGCTCAGGGTTCTAAAAATGATTTTTATGTGGAACATAAGGAATAGAGTGGAGGACCATAGGGGAAGGGTGGGAAAACTGAACGGGAAATAATCAGACAGGGAGACAAACCATGCTTTCATGGTTTCTGGACTCCAGGAAACAAGCTAAGGGTTACAGAACAGATTGGCGTGGGAGGATGGGGGAACCAGGTGATGCGTATTAAGGAGAGCATGTGTTGTGATAAGCACTAGGTGTTATATGAAACTGAATTGTTGAACACTACATCAAAAACTAATGATGTGCTATATGCTGGTTAACTGAAAAATAAATAAATAAATGTGATTTTTCACAAATTTTTCACACAAAAAAAAAATTATCTATATATAAAAAAGTGAACCAGAATAGTGGGAACAAATTAAAAATAAAAGTTGTCATATGCAGTAGTGGTGGTTGTTCTCTTGTAGTGTTTTTTTTTTCCTTTACTGGTTGGTTTTCTGGGGGAGGGTCCTGCCACGTGGGTTTTCAGTCAATGGTGTTCCCTGAGTTAAGTCCTCCAGTCCCCCTCAAGGGGGTGGGCTCTGAGGAAACCGTTTTTTTCAGGCTTTTGTTCCCTGGACGTTTTTACGTTTGTTCACTTTTTTTTTTTCTCTCGCCTTGATGGCTTTTGATGGTTTTTGTAGGTTTAGAGGAAAGCAAACTGCACCCTGACCTCCCTCTCAGAGAGAAGCCTCTGTCTGGTCCCCTGTCGGTTCTGCAGAGCCCATATAAATTTCCCCCTTGGCCACTGGCAGAGCAGGTTCCGAGTCACGGTCCCTGGGGATGCAGGATCTTCTGCTCATACCCAAAACCACAGCAGCGGTGGCTGTCTGGGCAGCTCTAGACCACCAGAGTGGTTCCAAGCAGCGATTGCACACAGATTTTCCCGCTGGCCTGGGCTGGGGGTGCTTGGTCTTTCTAGGTCTAAGAACACTGGGCTTGCACGCACCTCTCTCAGGGGAGGGTTTGGGGCATGCGTGTCTCAGGCTCTGATACAATGGGGTGGGTCTAAGAGCACCAGGCTGGGCCTTCACGCTCCTCTCTCAGGGGAGGGTGAGGGGGTGCACCTGTCTCAGGCTCTGTAGCATGGCTCGGCATTCTGCCATCTGGTGAGGCTCCCAGCCCCTCACAGGAGCCTGACCCCATGTGTTCTTGGGCGTGCTGGCAGCTCAGGGACCAAGACCTGGTTTCTCCACCGCACTCTCTCTGGCTCAGCGCCAGGGGAGGCTCTCATGGGTCCAGGGAGTTAAGCCCCTGTCCCTAGCCACCCGGCTTCCCACAATTTCCCCCCTATGATCCTTTGCTCTTTTGAGTGTTTTCAACCAGTCTCCAAGTTAATGCTGGTCCCCAGATGCAGGGCACTCTTGTATTAGGGGTATTACTTTCCATTCAGTCACCTCTGGTGGCTCCCTCTCCCTTTTGTTTATCTTCCGATATCAGTCCTACATTCCCACTCTGTTTTACCTGCCCACTGGTGTCTTCTTCCTCTGTGGAGATCCAGACATATATAATTCTGATCTCAGGCTGATTTCATGGATGATCAGAGTTCTTTGGTAGGTAATCAGCTCACTTTAGGGTACAGGTTGAAATGGTGCCTCCTCCTACTTCCTCGCCATCTTGTCTTACTCAGGTTTGTAGGAATTAACTGAGAATATCACCATTTCCAGTGTCATCTGGTTTGGAACACCTTTCTCTCCTGCAGAGTTCTACGTATAAAAGCTAAAGTTGAAGCTGGCTAAATATAAGAATAAGTAAATTAAGAAGTATTTGCATGGCTATAGTCTATTGAGAGAAGATTGTATCTGTGTTCTAAGATGAATTTAAATATCAATATAATCAGAAAAATAAAAGACATTGTAGGATTAAAATCATGTTTAAAGAAAGTCCCCAAATAACTATACAGTTGAGGTTTCCTAGCTCAAGATGTCTGACTCAACCTATACATTTTTTCTGACCTCCAATGAGACACTATTAAAGTGACAATAAATGAATTAAAGGCTATAAAACCATTAATAACAAAAGAAAAAGAAAGAAGGAATCCTTGGAAAAGATGAAAAGTAGATAAATGGACAGAAATGATTAAACTAGAGATAGAATGCAAATTTTATAACAAGAGGTGGAAACTAAACAAGTCTACATGTTAAAATGACTCAGAAGAACAAAAAAAAGGGAATGAAAATAATATGAAAAATTAAAGGATAAATTAATTTCTTTAAAATATAAGTGGAGGGGCTCCTGGGTAGCTCAGTGGGTTAAAGTCTCTGCCTTTGGCTCAGGTCATGATCTCAGGGTCCTGGGATTGAGCCCCAAATCACATCGGGCTCTTTGCTTGGCAGGGAGCCTGCTTCCTCCTCTTTCTCTGCCTGCCTCTCTGCCTACTTGTGATCTCTGTCTGACAAATAAATAAAAAATAATAATAATAAATAAAATAAGATACAAGTGGAATCATAGATTCTCTATCATTTCATGCCTCATTCCATCTCCTTGTGCAGATCAGGAGTTTACCACCAACAGCATTTTGGAGAGTTATTCTCTATAAAATGTCAAATAGTTTGGGAAAACTAGGGCACTTAAAATAGATATTAGCATCCCAGAATAAAGGAATAATGATCCTGGGATTTTGGAGAACCTTTAGGATAAAAGGCAGCTTCTTGCTCACTCATGCTAAAGCACTCTTTGATCATCTCCAAGCTTGTTGTCTATCTTAGCCTCTCAATATAAATTATAAAAGAAAAAAATAAAGACAACTAGATATTTGAAGAAAGTCTCCAGCATAAATAAAGACCTAGATAAAAATAACTTCAAAAGAAGCAAGTATCCATGTGAAAAAAAAAAGATATTTAGAAAAATCAATAAAACCCCACCTCCACTTAGCAAGTTTCAGTAAGTATTTTGTGATAGAAGAAAAAATCAACATCAGAAACAACCAAAAGAAAATTATATGAAATAAAGTAGTCTTAGAAAAAACAAAGGGGGAGGTACAATGGATTAAATTATGAAAATCAATAGATCATTGAGAAAATAAAATTGGACTTTTCCAAGAACTTAAACTAAAGGACATAAGTTATTAATCTAGAAAATACAGTATCTGACTAGCTAGCTTTCAAAAAAAAAAAAAAAGAATGTAGGAAAAGAAAAGGAAAACTGTCAAAGAATAATGGAAGAAATTTTCCCCAAGCTGAAATAGGACAGATTATTTTAAATATATTGCATATTTAAAGAACCCTCTAAGTACCATTTTAAAAGAATTTGAAAAAGATCTACACCCAGGAAAATTATCAATTAAAGTATTGAATATATCTAAACAAGATTCTACATTTTGTAGAGGAAAACAAAATAAAACATCTTCTATAATGAAACAGAAATCACTGGGGTGCCTAGGGGAACTCAGTTGGTTGGGCATCCAAGTCTTGGTTTTGGCTTAAATCATGATCTTGGGGCTATAATATGAAGCCCCAAGTGGGATTCCCTGCTCAGTATGTAGCCTGCTTGGAATTATCCCCCCACCCCAGCTCTCTCCCTGCTCTCTATAAATAAATAAATAAATCTCTTAAAAACAGGAAACAAAATCAGTTTTGCATTTTTTTTTACAAAAACAATATAGCCTGCAATACAGAGAATAGAATTTTTAAAAGATTGAAGTATATATTTAAGAAATTAAAATTATGGTTTTAGTCAATAGATGATCAAGTCTAAGTATAAATAAATTTTTTATATGATAACAGATTCATTAACTTTATCCTAAAAGCATTCTCCATGAGGAAGAATTTAAAGTTGTACATTCACAAAACCAGGATGGAAAACAAGAAAAAAAAAGATGTTGGATGCAATATAAAAGAATAATACAAAGAAAGATTAAAACATAAGAATTTGCAAGATGTTAAAATAAATATGGTATTAATTTTATATCGCAATAAGAAAAATAGAAAGCAATCTCAAATTGCAGGAAAACAAAAACATGTCCAAAAAAGATATTACCTAAGTTTAAAGCAAAATAGAATGTGTCTTATTATAAGCACTTAATAGACAAGAATGAAGGGGAAATATAGTTTCTTTGATGTTAAAGATATCAGTTTTGGGGTATGGCATGAGGTCGTAACAGCAGAAAAGAAGGGAAGATAACAATAGCACACTGATTGCTCAGTATTATATTCACCTGGGATTGTGAGGTGGTCAGTCAGGTAAGCATCTGCCTTCCTCTCAGGTCCTGATCTTGGGGTCCTGGGATTAAGCCTCACATGGGACTCCCAGCTCAGCAGGGAGTCTGAGTGACCCTCTCCCACTTCTCTGGTGCTCTCTCTCAAATTAATGGATGAAATCTTAAAAAAAAAAAAAAAAAAAGCTTCCACTGGCAGAAAACTCAAGTTGAAGGAGGAGGGGCAAGATGGCAGAGAAGTAGGAGACACTGTTTCAACTGGTCCCCTGAATTGCACTAAATATCTACCAGAACACTCTGAACATCCATTAAATCAGCCTGAGATGTAATGTTATACACTTCTGGATCTCTACAGCAGCAGAAGAGCATCAGTGGAGAGGTCAGCCGAGTTTCAGCAATTGGACTGATATTGGAAGATAAACAGAATGGGGAGGGAGCCACCAGAAGTTACCTATTGGAAGATAATACCCCAATACAAAAGTTCCCTGTGATTGGGGACCAGTATTAACTTGGGTTCTGGTTAAAAGCACTCAAAAAGAGCTAAGGGTCTTAAGGGGTAACTGGTGGAATCAGGCAGCCACAAGCATGGATAGAAGTCCACAGTCCCAGGGTGGTCACAGCTGGTGCCCACCCATGTCTGAGAGAGCAAGGCATGGGCCCCAGTCAGTGATCCCTGAGCCCATGGCTTTCTGCAGCTTGCACCACCTCTGGGGCTGCATGCACCCACGCCCATGCCTGAGAGAGCCTGGCTCAGGCTCCTGCCAGAAGTCACTGGACACGCAGCCTTCCATGACCTGCACTGCTGCCAGGTCATGGGAGTGGACCCCAGACAGCAGTCCTGTGAATGGCAGCTGTCAGGGTCGGGCTCCCTGGACCAATATAACTTGTGCTTTTGGTGGCACAGAGGTTCAGAGACAAGCAGGGCCCTCAGGTGACCACTGAGATGGTGCCTGGGTGTGCACACCATCTGTGGGAGGTTGTGCTGTTCAGAGGAGTTTGCAGGGGGAGAATCTGTGTGTTCTGGACCATCCAGAGAGCAGATGGAGGCTTCTCTCTGAGGCCAAGAACTGGGTGCGGACAGTTTACTTTGCACTAAATCTCTGAAAACCCATAAAAAAGCCACCAAAGAACAATAACCTCCAGAGATCAAAAGCCCCCAAAACCAGTTTCCACAGAGCCCAGCCACTTAATAGGAGGTAGGGTGACTCAGGCCAAGAAAGATCGACTGAAAAACAATGCGGCAGGACCTCCCCCAGAAGACAAGCCAAAAAAATAAGAGGACAATATCCACAGGATCCCCATAAAACTGTAAAACCGTCCTATCAGGGGAAAATAATATATTAAGGCCCTTGTATTGCCCCTAAACCTACATATTTCATAGATAAAACCTTTTTTAAAAAATTCATTCTCATGATTCTTCTTCTTTTATTTTTTAAGCCTACTTATCATTACAACTAGATGTTTAATACAACACATTACATAATGATTTCTTAACTTGAACTTTTTTCATACATATACCTGCATTTCTTTTTCTTTTTAATACACATATAGATACAAGCTTCAAGGTAATCTGTTTTCCCTATTCAATACTACCCCTATATATAAACAAGTTTTAATTTCCTGTATCTACGGAGAGCTTAGTCGTTTAACTAAGATAACAAGAAGCACACAGGAAATACTGAAATAAACTTCCTTGCCCACATCAAGGGCTTATAACCACCTTCCCATCTGATTCTTCTCTCAGTGTTTCTGTGTGTTTGTTCATTTTTGTGCTATATAAATCTTGTTTTTGGAGTTCACTTTGGTTGTGATTTTCTTTTTTTTTTTTCTCTGTCTCTTTTACTTTCATCAGTCTTTTTGTTCATTTTTGTTTATGTACTTTATAAATCTTAGTTTGGGGGCTCATTTTGGCTGGGTTTCTTTCTCTTTCTCTATCTTTTTTTTTTCTTCTTTCTTTCTTTTTGGTGGTGATTTTTGATTGCTCCAAGACGTTCCAATGGGCACCTTGACTGGGTCATAGTTGATATATTCAGCTATAGTTCCCCAAAAGCTACTTTTCACCAAAATGACTAGGAGGAGGAACACATAACAGAGAAAAAATTCAGAGATTGTGACCTCTGCCACAGAACTATTGGATACAGGCATAAATATTATGTCAGATATGGAATTCAGGGTAACAATTATCCAGACAATGACCAGATTGGAGAAGACCATTAATGGTAACATAGAATCTCTAAGAGCAGAAGTGAGAGCTGATCTGGTAGAAGTTAAAAATGCTATCAATAAGAACTAGTCTAATGTAAATACTCTAACAGCTAGGGTAACTGAGGCAGAAGATAGAAGTAGTGATCTAGAGGACAAACGGATAGAAAAGAGGGATCCGGAGGAAGCCTGGAACAAACAGCTTAGAAGTCGTGAAAACAGAATTAGTAGAATAAACGATACCATGAAACATTCAAAGTCAGAATTATTGGGATTCCCTGAGGGAGAGGAGAAAAAGAGAAGACTAGAAGATACAGTTAAACAAATACAGGATGAAAATTTCCCTAATCTGGGAATAGAACAAGTATTCATGCCCTAGAGGCAGAGAGGACACCCCCCAAAATCAATAAATCGAGAAGGACATCCAGACACTTAATAGTGAAAATCAGGAATCCTAAATTCTGACAGGAGGACTTAAGGGATGCTAGGGGGAAGAGATTCCTTACATAGGGAGAAAGGACAATCAGAATAACGTCAGACCTCTCCACAGAAAATTGCCAGAAACACTTGACAATACATATTCAGAGCACTATATGAGATGAACATCACCAAGAATACTTATTCCAGCAAGGCTGACATTCAGAATGGATGGAGACATAAAGATGGCAGGGTTGCAAAGACTATGTGACCACCAAGCTGGCAATACAAGAAATATTAAGCTGGGATCTATAAAAGAAGAAAAACCCAAGAGTGACATGGAGGAAAGAAATTTACAGAGACAAAATATAGAAACAAGGATTTCACAAGCAACAGGTTGTCAATAAAAACGTATCTTTCAATAATCATTCTCAATGTGAATAGTATAAATGCTCCCTTAAAACAGCACAGGGTAGCAGTCTGTATAAAACAACAGGACCCATCCATAGGCTGTCTAAAAGAGACATATTTTGAACCTAAAGATACATCCAGAATGAAAGTAAAGCAATGGAGAAGCATCTTTTATGCCAGTGGGCCTCAAAAGAAAGCTGGGGTAGTGATCCTCATATCAGACAAATTAGATTTTAAGCTAAAGACTGTAGTCAGAGATATGGAAGGACACTACATCATTCTTAAAGGGTCTATCCAACAAGAAGATTGAACAATTGTAAATATTTATGCCCCCAACATGGGAGCAGCCAACTACATAAGACAACTGTTAATCAAAATAAAGAGTCATATTGATATGAACACATTAATTGTAGGGGATCTTAACACACTACTCTCAGTAATAGATCATCTAAGCAGAAAATCAATAAAGAAACAAGAGCTTTGAATGGCATATTGGACCACATGGATCTCATAGATATATACAGAACATTCCACCCTAAAACAACAGAATACTCCTTCTTCTCGAGTGCACATGGAACTTTCTCCCAGAATAGACCACATACTGGGTCATGAATCAGGGCTCAACCAATACCAGAAGATTGAGATTATTCCTTGCATATTCTCAGACTTTGAGAATTTGCTTTGAAACTGAAACACATCCACAAGAAAAAGTTTGGAAGGAATTCAAACACCTGGAAGCTGAAGACCATCCTGCTCAAGAACGTTTGGATCAGCCAGGAAATCAAAGAAGAACTTAAACAATTCATGGAAACCAATGAGAATGAAGACATATTGTTCCAAAACCTCTGGGATGTGGCAAAGGCGGTCCTAAGGGGGAAATACATAGTTACCCAAGCCTCACTCCAAAAACTTGGAAAATCCAGAATGCACCAGATCTCTTTACACCTTACAGAACTGGACAGTCAACAACAAATTAAGTCAATAAATGCACAATAAAGGAAATTATCAAGATTAGAGCAGAGATCATTGAATTAGAAACTAGAGACACATGGGAACACACCAATGAAACTTAAAGCTTGTTCTTTGAAAGAATCAATAACTCTGATGAGCCACTGGCCAAACTAATCCAAAAGAAAAGAGAGAGGACCCAAATTAATAAAATTATGAATGAAAACAGAGAGATCACGTCTAACACCAAGGAAATAAAAACACTCATTAGAATTTATTAAAAACAGCTATATGCCAATAAGTTAAGCAACATAGAATAAATGGATGCATTCCTGGTAACCTGTAAACTTCCAAGACTAAAACAGGAAAAAATTGACAACCTGTATCAACCAATATTAATAATGAGATTGAAGCAGTGATCAAAACCCTCCCAAAAAACTAGAGCCCAGGACCTGACAGATTCCCTGGGGAATTCTACCAAACTTTCAAAGAAGAAATAACACCTATTCTCCTGAAGTTGTTTCAAAAAATTGAAGCAGAAGGAAAACTTCCAGGCTCTTTCTATGAAGCCAGCATTACCCTGATCCCCAAACGAGGCACAGACCCTACCAAAAAGGAGAATTTCAGACCAATATCACTGATGAATATGCATGCTAAGATTCTCAACAAGATCCTAGAAAACAGGATCCAACAGCACATCAAAAAGATTATCCACCATGACCAGGTCGGATTCATCCCTGGGCTAAAGGATGGCTCAACATTCTCAAATCAATCAATGTGATAGAACAAATTAATAAGAGAAGAGAGAAGAACCACATGGTCCTCTCAATTGATGCAGAAAAAGCATTTGACAAAATCCAGCTTCCATTCCTGATTAAGACGCTTCAAAGTATCGGATAGAGGGAACATTCCTGAACTTCATCAAACCTATCTATGAAAGACCCTCAGCAAATATCATCCTCAATGGGAAAAAGCTTGCAGCCTTCCCATTGAGATCAGGAACACGACAAGGATGCCACTCTCACCACTTTTGTTCAACATAGTATTAGAAGTCCTAGCAACAGCAATCAGACAACAAAGAGAAATAAAAGGTATCCAAATTGGCAATGAAGCAGTCAAACTCTCTCTCTTTGCAGATGACATGATTCTTTATATGGAAAACCCAAAAGACACCACCCCCAAACTACTAGGACTCATACAGCAATTCAGCAACGTGGCAGGATACAAAGTCAATGTACAGAAATCAGTGGCTTTCTTATACACTAACAATGAAAATACAGAAATGGACATTAGAGAATCGATTCCATTTACTATAGCACCAAGAACCATAAGATACCTGGGAATAAACCTAACCAAAGAGGTAAAGGAACTGTACTCGAGGAACTACAGAACACACATGAAAGAAATCGAAGAAGACACAAAAAGATGGAAGACTATACCATGCTCTTGGATCAGAAGAATAAACATTGTTAAAATGTCTATACTGCCTAGAGCAATCTATACCTTTAATGCCATTCCGATCAAAATACCACTGGTGGTTTTCAAAGAGCTGGAGCAAATAATCCTAAAATTTGTATGGAATCAGAAGAGACCCCGAATTGCTAAGGAAATGTTGAAAACAAAAATAAAACTGGGAGCGTCACGTTACCTGATTTCAAGCTTTCCTACAAAGCTGTGATCACCAAGACAGCATGGTACTGGCATAAAAACTGACACATAGACCAGTGGAACAGAGTAGAGAGCCCAGATATGGACCCTCAACTCTATGGTCAGTTAATCTTCGACAAAACAGGAAAAAATGTACAGTGGAAAAAAGACAGTCTCTTCAATAAATGGTACTGGGAATACTGGACAGCTATATGTAGAAGAATGAAACTCGACCATTCTCTTACACCGTACACAAAGATAAACTCAAAATGGATAAAAGACTTCACGTGAGTCAGGAATCCATCCGAATCCTAGAGGAGAACATAGGCAGCAACCTCTTTGATATCAGCCACAGCAACTTCTTTCAAGATATGTCTCCAAAGGCAATGGAAACAAAAGCGGAGATGAACTTTTGGGACTTCATCAAGATCAAAAGCTTCTGCACAGCAAAGGAAACAGTCAACAAAACAGAGAGGCAACCCACGGAATGGGAGAAGATATTTGCAAATGACAGTACAGACAAAAGATTGATATCCAGGATCTATAAAGAACTCCTCAAACTCAACTCACACAAAACAGACCATCATATAAAAAAAAAATGGGCAGAAGATATGAACAGACACTTCTCCAATGAAGACATACAAATGGCTAGCAGACACATGAAAAAATGTTCATCATCACTAGCCATCAGGGAGATTCAAATTAAACCACACTGAGAGGGGGGCCTGGATGACTCAGTTGGTTAAGGCCTCTGTCTTCAGCTCAGGTCATGATCCCAGGGTTCTGGGATCGAGCCCCACATCGGGCTCTCTGCTCAGCAGGGAACCTGCTTCCTCCTCTTTCTCTGCCTGCTTCTCTGCCTACTTGTGATCTCTGTCTTTCAAATAAATAAATAAATAAATAAATAAATAAATAAATAAAATCTTAAAAAACAAAAACAAAAACACATCGATATACCACCTTACACCAGTTAGAATGGCCAAAATTAGCAAGACAGGAAACAACATGTGTTGGAGAGGATGTCGAGAAAGGGGAACCCTCTTACACTGTTGGTGGGAATGCAAGTTGGTGCACCCACTTTGGAGAACAGTGTGGAGATTCCTCAAGAATTTAAAAATAGAGCTTCCCTATGACCCTGCAATTGCACTACTGGGTATTTACCCCAAAGATACAGATGTAATGAAAAGAAGGGCCATCGGTACCCCAATGTTTATAGTGGCAATGGCCACGGTCGCCAAACTGTGGAAAGAACCAAGATGCCCTTCAGTGGGTGAATGGATAAGGAAGATGTGGTCCATATACACTATGGAGTATTATGTCTCCATCACATCGGATGAATACCCAACTTTTGTGGCAACATGTACGGGACTGGAAGAGATTATGCTGAGTGAAATAAGTCAAGCAGAGAGAGTCAATTATTATATAGTTTCACTTGTTTGTGGAGCATAACAAATAGCATGGAGGACAAGGGGAGATGGAGAGGAGAAGGGAGTTGAGGGAAATTGGAAGGGGAGGTGAATCATGAGAGACCATGGACTCTGAAAAACAGTCTGAGGGTTTTGAAGGGGTGGGGGGTGGGAGGTTGGGGGAACCAGGTGGTGGGTTTTAGAGAGGGCACGGATTGCATGGAGCACTGGGTGTGGTGCAAAAAACAATGAATACTGTTACGCTGAAAAGAAATAAAAAAAAAAAAGTTCCTACGATCATAACCTAGTTCTCCTGTGGCCTGGAGATAAGTCATTGTCCAGCTGCAGGACGATCTAGAGCTTCTAAGTAAAACATATTCCAGGAGAATTGGGTTTCCAGACAATAGTAGTTATGCACAGAGGTGAATGGTCTAGAGTTGGAATTATTTTTCTTCCTTTTTATGAAGAAATTTTATTTTTTATTGTTTTATTTTGTTTTAATTTAATTTAATTTTTTCAGTGTTCCAAGATTCATTGTTTATGTACCAAATCCAGTGCTCCATGCAACACATACCCTACTTAATACCCACAACCAGGCACAAAACCCTCCAAAACCCTCAGTTTGTTTTTCAGAGTCCACAGTCTCTCATGGTTTGTCTCCCCACTCTGATTTCCCCAATTCACTTTTCCTTTCCTTCTCCTAATGTCATCCCTATTATCTAATTGCTTGTGGCAGCATGGTTAACACAGGAAGAGATGCTATCAGTGACGTTTTTTCAAAATTCATATAAGCCTATCCCAGGGGATGTCAGCCTTGAAAGACATCACCCTTTTAGGCTGGCCCTTATCTAACTTTAATTAACTGCCCTAGAAGGAGATGAAGGAGGCCTTATGGAAAGAGATAGTCAGATTGCTTTCATTGCTTTCTTTTCCCTGGTCACTTCTTAAGGTAACATATGTTAAACACATTTATTAAAGTTGTAAATAAGTAAGCAAATGCAAACACAGTCCTTTGGCTTCATTCCTCCCCTTCTATCCTTTCTCATGAAGGGAGTGTTGCATGCATGGGAATATGTGGCTGGACAAAGGCCCAGAAACCTGGAAAGTGTATTATGTGGGATTCCCCACAGAGAAACACTTGGCTGCCAGCAGCTCTAGCTCTAGGTTTCCACACACCATCAATCTGGTGCCTGGCAGTCACTGCTCCCCTCCTCACCTCACCTCATGCAGAGAACTGACAGAGAGCAACTATTTGTCTCATGTTGCAGCAGCCAAGCTATTTATGGAAGGTAAAGAGAGAGAGAGAGAGAAAGGAAGGATAATGGGGAGGGAAAAATAACAACTTTCAAACAGTGCTTACAACTCCATTTTAATGTCAGATTTCTTGTTCTTGTTACCAGCTTTAACATAGACTTTCTGATGTAGACCATAGGAGGAAATAAAGGGAATTGACTCATAGTGAAAGGGCCAGTATCCTGGTCAGCCTTCAGGAATCCTTTCACAGTTGAACTGAGACTTCAGGTATTCCCAGAAAGGAAGGGAAACAGTGCCTGAAGACACTTTTCAAGTGAAACAGGAGCTAAACTTTTCACAAAAGCCCCTCTGATTCTGATTTACATCTTTTGTACAGAACAGGAAACTGAGGCATGCAGAGGTCAATTCAGCCCTGAAAATTACACACATATTACCAGGGCCAATAACATATTTGTTAGTCATCCTGTTGTTAGAGTGAAATGCATGTGCTTTCTTAAGCTCCTGAAACTGTCTTGACATTTCAAAAAAAGCAATAAGGAAAATATTCCTGTAAAAGGAAAATTTCCTTAAACCTTATGATGTCTATTATTTGGAAAGTTCTTCTAGTTTTGTCAGAAGAGTGCTCTGTATGTTTGTGCCTTTTTAACTGCTGTTTCAACAATGGCTAACAAACAAACAAAACCCCATAATATGATCCAGAGGACTTGAGGACATATAAACTGCTTTCACTTGCTTCAACTTTGACCTTAACCATGAGTCCTAATATTTTCTTACAGTGGAAAGGTACACAAACTTGCTTAATCAGTTTTTCTATTTCTGCTCTAAGGCCTGAGACCTGAAATATAAAGCATACTTGACTAGTGAGTAGAGTTACTTTTTAACCATGATGAGTGCAAGTTATAATAGTAAAGAAATTTGGAATAAATACCAGACACTCCTAATAATGAAAGATAAACATTTGTATACACTTTAATTTCCTTTATTCAAATTAGAGGTTTGTGTCAGAGACTAAACATTTTCAGTGACTGTAAGGAACACATGAAAGCATATATTTGTCCCTGAATAAAATATTATTTCATGTAAAATGTATGTTCAAATATATTTTTTGCTAAAACTCTTGAGTTTTTCCTTTCTAGACATAGCCTATGAGTGTTTGTTCTATCTCCAGAACTCATGACAGCTACTCAGATTTTCTTACTCTTTCATTAATGCCAACCTCATCTTCTTTAGAGACTCTAATTTCATACAGATGGATGTGGGTGAAATTTCACTGTTGGCAGAAAACAACTTTATTCAGCATGTGGCTATTTAGTATCTCATGAGATTAAGAAAATTACAATACTTGGCCTAAATACATAAATGATTGATTCACTGAGCTCACATGTTTTAGTTTCCAAGAATTTTATAGAGGATTATTTATAATTATAATTATTTTTATTTTTAGAAGATTTATTATACCTTGAAGCTTGGCAGTGATTTATGTACAGAAGCTTTCAACCTGGCTGTGGATCTGGAGCTAATGAAAGTATGAGAATAACACAAAACAGGAAATGGTTCATTGGTTTTAAGACTCCATTTATTAAAAAAAAAAAGAACACTGATATTGTAAAAATGGTTAACAATATTTGTGTTAGAGCAATTGTAAAAATTTTATCTTCCATACACAAATAAAATGGGAATGAAAATTAGCTTAACTTTAAAAGAGAAAAAATTAATTTAGCCAGAAGCTTGTTTTAGTTCTTTGATAAAGATATTTTAACATTTTACAGTGTTTTACACTGAAATAATCAGTCTAAATATTTTGCCTTATAATCAAGATAGTAAAACATTACTTCATTGTTTATTATCAAATGATCAAGATTAGCAGTTCAAAAGTGAAGATATTTACTTATTACCAATAAAATTATTATAACTCCTCCTTTCAACTCTAGTTTGCCAATCCTTTTCCACTAACTTTTCAAAATCCGAGCCTCTGTTAATATTTTGTCTCATCATATTATTTTTCTTTATCATTTCCTAACTTAAGGAAGACACTTTTGGTGCCTAATTCAATAGATTTGAACTCCTCCATTATATCTGTGGGACTTTACATGAGTCAGACTCAGACAAAATGACTAGTAATAATTTCCTTTTTTGTTGTTAAGGGTCAGGGGAGTGGAAGTAGAAAGCAAACTGAAAAAAAAAATAAATAAATCTCAGCTCTGTGAGGTTTTCTTGGGAAAACATAATTATTACAAAAGTCCATGTCAGAAGCATTTGTTATGATAATTCTGTATGTGCTTGATTCTAATCAATAGACTCTATGAGATCAAAGATCCCTAAAACTGTGTCTTTTGTTTCTAAATGACAAGCACCTAGGTCATAATCTGTTTCCTTTTCACTCCTCAGTGACTATTAATTGATGTTTCTCTGACTGAATACATGTTTGAATTTCTTATATACATGCAACCCAGAAGGAAAGAGTAATCAGTCAACAAATATTTACTAAATTTATCATCTATTAGTGCTCTTGAAAGTTACTGTTAAGTCAGCAATACTAGTATTAATTTCAAAGAGTACATTCTGGGTTTGGTTGTGATACATAAGCAAAAGCTCAGTTCTTGATATGAAATCTCCCCAAACTTAGCCCAATGACCTGATAAAGTTAAAGTGGCAGTCATAAGAAAAACAGAAATAGGTTCCTTCACAAAAGTTTTAAATCACAGTTTTGACATTTCTACCTATAACTAGTTCTATTTTAGAGAAAAATTAAAGGAAAACTTGTATTGCTCTTCAAGAAGTTCACTGCAAGTGTTTAGATTAATTTTAAAAGCTTAATAATTAAAAGTAATAGAACATTTTTCTTTATCCTTAAATAAAACACCTTGATCTTCAAATAGTGTAGCCTAGAATTACCACTTTTTTATTAACAGGTTAAACAGTTCATTTTATTTGAGTGATTGAATTGTCCAAGTGTAGTTTTTTTCTCTAATTTATGAGCTTAGCACAAGGAGATAAATAATACCCACACTGCTTTGTATTCAGGAGTTAGCCTTGGTGTATAAAAATACCTGGTTTAATTTGACATGATTGATTCTTTTATTTCAGAATCTAGTAAAGAAAGCTGGGCTTTTTCCTCTTTACATTTGATAGCCTTTATTAAAAAAATAGTTGTTGAGTACTTGAACTTCATAGTAGATGTTTATAAAGTGGTGATTCTTTCTTTTCTTTTTTAGATTATGTTTATTTATTTGACACAGAGAAAGAGGGAGTACAAGCAAGGGGAGCAGCAAACAGAGGGAGAGGGAGAAGCAGTCTCCCTGTTGAGAAGGGCACTGGATGAGAGGCTGGATATCAAGACCCTAAGGTCATGACCTGAGCCGAAGACAGACATTTAATTGACTGGGTCACACAGTTGGCCGTAAAGTGATGATTTTAATGATATGGAGAAGGGGACTTAGGACATACTGCAAATACTTAAATTGCTTTTACTGGTTTGTTTTGATGTCTGAGGAATGTAGAATGTAAAATTTGTACCTAATATCATGATATTTTTACTTACTGTGATAATGTTTGTACTGATTTGTGTATCAAGAGTTAGAAAGTAAGGACAAAAGGATTCCTGTGAAGAGAGGATTGTAATGTCACAGCATTATTATCCATTATTATCCAAGTTATCATTTGGCCAAGGCATCATTCTTAGAGTTGTGTATGTGTAACTGTATACTCCTAAAATTCAGGTTAAGAAGTCATATGGGGATATTTGGCACCTTTTTTAAAAAAGATTTTATTTATTTATTTGACAGACAGAGATCACAAGTAGGCAGAGAGGCAGGCAGAGAGAGGAGAGGGGGAAGCAGGCTCCCTGCTAAGCCGAGAGCCTGATGTGGGGCTTGATCCCAGGACCCTGAGATCATGACCTGAGCAGAAAGCAGAGGCTTAACTCACTGAGCCACCCAGGCGCCCTGGCACCTTTTTTAATTTAATAAGTCAATACAGTAAAGGAAACTGCAGCAACTATAAGGGAACAGAATGCATATTTTACATATTAAGCCTCTCATAACCACAACTGGTTGTGCCCCGGTGGTACTACTCCAGATCCCTTTCAACTCCCCTTGGAAGTTGAGCTTCAACATTTTAGCCTTTGGCTGTCATTAACTTTCAAAAAGATCAACTTTGGGGAGTTGAAATTAGAAACAAATATGTATATTTGACTCACTCAGTTTCCCACTCACTCATTCATTTATTCTTTTTTCTTGGTGTATTCATTTTTATTAAATATATGAATGCCACAGATATTGTGATATGCATATACAGGATGAATAGCCTACCATCTTTCTTTAAGGTGATTACATTCTAGTGAAGGTGATTAAATAATAGAAATATAACAATATAAAGAACAAATAAGATGATATAATTAAAATGAAACACAAGAGATAGCTTACCTAACTTGTTTTATGTGAGCAAGGAGGTCTTTTCTAAAGTGTTAACATCTGAGATCATGTTTGAAAAATGTGTGGAAATATCCTAGGCTTTCATGTCTACAAGGACATTTTGACATAGAGAGAAATATTTAGTATAAATTAAATAGCAAGGGCACCTGGGTGGTTCAGTTGGTTAAGTGACTGCCTTTGGTTCAGTTCATGATCCTGGAGTCCTAGGATCTAGTCCTGCATCAGACTCCCTGCTCAGCAGGGAGTCTGCTTCTCTCTCTGACCCTCCCTGCCTCATGCTCTCTCTCAAATAAATAAAATCTTAAAACATAAATCAAATAGCACGATATGTATTCTAAGAAATACAGGTAGTCTGATACACATGGGATGTACAATGTTTGTTTGGCTTTTGATATGACTCTAAAGATATGTTTGGAAAGGTAAACATAAACTAAATGATGAAGGCCATATAGCCATATATGCCAAAATAAACAGTAATATTTTGTCCTCCTTCTTCAGAAAGAGATTTAATTATTTAAGCAACAGAAAATGTTGAATAGGTGAAGAATGTGGCACTATTGAGGGAGAATAAAACTGTTCTGCATGATTGTAATTATGGATAATGATATATTTGTCAAAACCTATTAAAGGAGATAATGAAACTTAATGTATGCAATTTTTTTTTACCATATCCATTATTTTTAATGTCCAGCATTTATAATACAAGGGCCAGTGCTCTCTCCCCACCTCAAGTTTATAAGTTTTCGATTGGCTTATGAGGCCAATAGGGATACTTCTTCTTGTCTAATCTGGTTTCTGGGAAGGCTTCATTCAGATCCTCAATGGTCATCTGATCAAACGGAATTATGTTCCTTAGATTCTCCAGCTGTTTTTCGTATTCCACAATCCTGGCCTATGAGAGAGACAAAAACTCAGCACAAATTTTCACATCTTCTTTTTCTTCAGCGTCCACCTGAACAGTGTATTTATCCTCTGGCACAGGAATCTTCAGGGCATTGAACTTCTCAAAGTCATCTACCAAGCCAGTCTTCGCCACATTGGCCTTGTAGTAAGCCCAGTCGATAGCAGGGGGTTTCTCAGGGAAAGCATCCAACTTGGAGGTAAGTGTCTCATTCCAAGACTTCAGGGAGTTAGCAACGGCCTTCTGGTTTCAGGGTATGATCTCCCCAAAAGCTACCCAGTCAATGGTTTTTAGAGCAAGTTTTTGCCCAGCCATCTTGAGATCCTTCACTGACCCCAGCTGCCCAGAGTCCACAGCAGCAAGGAACGGAACTCAATGTATGTAATTTTTAAAAATTATGTACAACTTCAATGGGTCTTAGGAGGGGTTGCAAAAACAAACTAACAAACATTCTAAGTGTACTACAGATGTATGAAACTATCTTACCAAAAACAGTAGGGAATAGTTGTTGACTTAAGTAATTTTGGAAATTAGTAGATTCTATAAAATCAAGGCAAAAGGAGCTATACATAAGCACAATACTTTAGTTGACTAAGTTGACAAAGTGAGTAGAATGTTAGAGATATACAAAGGGAGAAGACTAGAATGATGCATGAGTAAGGGCTTAGAATTGGAGACATCAAAACAAACACATGTTTAGCCTAATATAGATACAGATGGTTACATATAGTTATATGTATATATATGACTTAGTATATATATAAATCTATGTTCTTTATCAGCTGAGAAGGTTATGAAACTCTAGTAGAAATGAACACAAAGAATCCATTACTTGATTTCTAATATCATTCACAGACAAAGGAAGCAAAGCTTCTTGGAAATATGGCAGATTCCAGGATTGGAGCAGGAAGTACACAAGATGAGCCTGAAACATTTTGTAGTGCCAGAAAGTAAGGAACGTTAAAACAAAACAAAACAAAAAATACAACAAAAATATAAAAATACTGGTAGGCATATGATAAAAGGACACAAAATCCAAAAAAGAAGTTTCTAGTTGCTAAATGCCTTAGAATTAATCAAGTATCAAAATAAATAATAAAAATAATGATAGTATATTTTGTATGTTTTTTAATAGTCCTTCTACATATCATTTAGAAGACATATGTTATTTGTGATATGAATTACATGTTTGGTCAAAGTACCGGGTACTCTCCAAACATGATCATATCAGTTGGGATAAAAATCTAGTAGAAGATGGGTGACATAGGAAATAGTAACCTTTGGGACAATTAAATATATAGACAATGTATAGACAGAAACACAAATTTTCCACTGAGAGATGACCATAATCATGCATTAGATTGTCCTGAATTAACAAATTATATACTACATAATGACAAAGATGTTATTTCTTAAATAAGCCAATGTTTGTGAAGAAAGCATAGCTTGGATAATTTTTTCCCCAAACCAAATTGGCTTGAAATTTTAGAGAAATTTTTCTCCAAATAGTTTAAAAATTTCCTTATCTTTAATATTTTTACAATGACATTTTTTTAATTATAACTAGAAGAAAAATGGCAGATCTATACCTAAAGAAGGCCAATTTATTAAAGATTACTTTTCAATGTTTAAAGAGTATGTGGTTAAATATATCAGATATATCAAATTTTATATAAAATTATCAAAATATATAAAATTGAAAATAATTTAAATTTTAATAGAAAATATTTTTCTATTGTTTTCTCTCTGTCTTTTGTCTTTACTTGCGTTTACTGTTCTGGGTAGATACTTACAGAAGATCAATCATTTCTGAATTAGTGCTTTGTTTCCTACACAACTTAGAACCAGCCCTGTGTCACTGATGTTACCAAATACAGAAGCATATGAAGAAAAAAGAAATGAATCCAAAGAAATAACTTTCCTACCTTCTCCACCTGAATCCACATTACAGTGTTTTTGTTTACACTGTCTGCACAGAAAAATAGTAAGATGGTAAATCAACTTACTGACATTGAATCCTTGGCTAGAAATTTCACACATCCATACATAATTTATTAAGACTGGATGGCTCAGTCGTTTAAGCAAACAAGTCTTGATTTTGACTCAGGTCATGATCTCAGGGTCCTGGGATTAAATCCCACATTGGGATCTGTGCTCAGTGCTGAGTCCACTTGAGGATTCTCTTTCTCCCTCTGTCCATCCCCCCACTCTCTGTCAAATGAATACATAAATCTTGAAAAAATTTAATAAGAATGAAGCAGAATAATACCTCATACCTAACATTAAATTTTCCTTACTTTCTCATTTGTTTCTGGATTCTTGATTAAGCTTTTTTGGACTCTGTAGGCCATCATGATCTTACTGCACATGTTTCCAGATATTCCTGATATATCACCGGAAGGACATTGTGTTCTAAAATTTTTTTAAAGATTTTATTTATTTATTTGACAGACAGAGATCACAAGTTGGCAGAGAGGCAGGCAGAGAGAGGAAGGGAAGCAGACTCCCTATTGAGCAGAGACCCCTAAGTGGGTCCCAATCCCCGGACCCTGGGATCATGACCTGAGCTTAAGGCAGAGGTTTTAACCCACTGAGCCACCCAGACACCCCAGGACATTGTGTTCTGACATCCCTGGCATTATCATCTGAGGCAGAGAAATGAATATTGTTATTATTGACAATAATCTTGAAAATAAACTGAAAATAACAATATAGTCTTGGATCTTAGGACCAAGTTTCAGCACCAAAGCCAATTTTTCAGTCAATTTTTAAACCTCTGAAAATGGAGGTCAAAGGAAAGGAAAGAAGCCAAAATGTTAACTCAGTTTTGATTCACCCAAACAAAGCTACACATATAGATTAAAATGTAAAAATTCCCCTCTGTTAAACTGTCTTCCTACAAAAAATATTTGTTTAATAGTCATGCAAAATATGTTTTGATCTACTTAACAATATAAGTTGTATGAACTGACTCAACAATTTGATATATTTAACCACATACTCTTTAAACATTGAAAAGTAATCTTTAATAAATCAGCCTTCTTTAGGTGTAGATCTGCCATTTTTCTTCTAGTTATAATTTAAAAAAATAAACATCATTGTAAAAATATTAAGGATAAGGAAAATTTTAAACAATTTTACACTGAACAGTCAATACTTGCTCCTTAGATTCTACCAATAATATTAAAATGTGTTTGCTCATCACTAGCCATTAGGGAGATTCAAATCAAAACCACATTGAGATACCAGCTTATACTATTTAGAATGGCCAAAATTAACAAGATCGTAAACAACATGTGTTGGAGAGGATGTGGAGAAAGGGGAACCCTCTTACACTGTTGGTGGGAATGCAAGTTGGTGCAGCCACTTTGGAAAACAGTGTGGAGATTTCTTAAGAAATTAAAAATAGAGCTTCCCTATGACCCTGCAATTGTACCTTTGGGTATTTACACCAAAGATACAGATATAGTGAAAAGAAGGACCACGTGTACCCCAATGTTCATAGCAGTAATGGCCACAGTTGCCAAACGTGGAAAGAACCAAGATGACCTTCAACGGATGAATGGATAAAGAAGATATGGTCAATATATACAATGGAGTACTATGCCTCCATCAGAAAGGATGAATACCCAACTTTTATATCAACATGGATAGGACTGAAAGAGATTATGCTGAGTGAAAGAAGTCAAGCAGAGAGAGTCAATTATCATATGGTTTCACTTATTTGTGGAGCATAAGGAATAATACAGAGGGCATGGGGAGATGGAGTTGGGGGAAATTGGAGGGAGAGATGAACCGTGAGAGACTGTGGACTCTGAGAAACAAACTAAAGGTTTTGGAGGGGATGGGGGGAGAGGTTGGGTGAGCCGGGTGGTGGGTAATATGGAGGGCACATATTGCATGGAGCACTGGGTGTGGTGCATAAACAATGAATTCTGAAATACTGAAAATAAATAAAATAAATAAAAATTATAAAACATGTTTGCTCTATCACAAAATTGCATATCAATCAGTGCATAATTTTACTGCATTTTTGACACAAATAGGTTGCAGGCATTAGTACCATTTTCTTAAACACTTTAAAACAAATACCATTAAGAAGAATTCTGTAATTGTTCATTTATTTCTTTGAGGTGAAATTTATATACAATGAAATACAAAAATCTTATACTATCTGATGATTATTGAAAAATATTTATTCCTGAACATGTCATGATGACATTGATATTAATATTAATTCAGATAATAATGTTGTGTCCTTTCTTTTTCTGAATAAGCTCCACACCCATCATGGAGCCCAGTGTGGGTCTTGGACTCACAGCATTGAGATCAAAAGCTGAGCAGAAATCAAGAGCTAGATGTTTACCTGAGCCACCCAGGCACCCCTGTTGTCTCAATCATAATTTTTAGTTTATAGAAATTTAAGTGAATATTACATATTGAAGAATGCCTTCTCCTACTACCTTATTGATTTTGTAAAAATAGCAAATCAGAAATTATTTTATGAATTCAGTAAATAAGAGTAACTGTGTTTGAAGAAGATAATATTAAACAAGAAACCTCAATTCATTCTCCTTGGTACAAATAGAGAAAGCTTAATTGCAAATAGAGTGGAAAGTTTTTTATTTCTTGAACAGAATTGCTTTATACCTGATAATAATCAAAGAAAGAACTACTTATTATTTCCCTAGATTTTCTATCCTGGCTCAAGAAAATAAAGTGTTAGTTATTCATGGAAAAGTATTTTGTATTATTCTTTGTTGATGAATTAAAAATTGAAAATATTATCTTTTTTGCCTTGTGGAAAAATTTTCTTATAGATTATTATCCAAGCAAATAGCCAGTGTTTTAAAACAGAAAAAATTATGAAATAACACTAACCCATACACATATATAAAATAACCAAGCCTTCATTAGATTTAATTAAATGTTAGAAATGTTGTGAAAAGAAAGTACAACTCTTTATTAAAACCTCAAGTTTTTAAACTATTGGACAGTGAAGTGCCATGTTATTGAGTGGGTACTAATTTTTACAAATTTTACTCAATGTATTCAGGCTTATGATTGGATGGTTAAGATTCTCAGACTTGGAGATACTTAGTCATTCAAGCTAAATCTTAGACATCTTGAAGTTTCTCTCTTTTTTTTTAAGATTTGTTTTTGGATTTTATTTATTTATTTGACATATGGAGATCACAAGTAGGCAGAGAAGCAGGCAGAGAGAGAAGAGGAAGCAGGCTCCCTGCTGAGCAGAAAGCCCGATGTGGGGCTCGATCACAGGAGCCTGGGATCATGACCTGAGCTGAAGGCAGAGTCTTTAACCCACTGAGCCACCCAGGTGCCCCTTGAAGTTTATCTCTTAATTAACACATTATAAGTTCAAAAGTCTTGTTCCTGGGAAATTCTTTAAGGAAAATAGGTAGGTTTGCCAATGACTAAAGAATAGGTTGAAGAACAAGATTTTCACCTTAAAGATGTCTTTACTTTAAAATAATGAGAAATGTTAAGAGCTATCTATTTTTCCCAAAACTTTTTTTAAAGATTTTATTTATTTGAGAGAGAGTGTGTCCATGTGCTCCTGCGAGTGGGAGGAGAAGCAGAGGGGAAGGGAGAAGGACAGGCAGACTCTGCCTTGAGTGTGGAACCCAATACAGGGTTAAACCCCAGGACCCTGAGATCATGGCCTGAGCAGAAACCAAGAGTGGGACACTTAACAGACTGAGACACCATGGCAACCTTCCCCCAAAACTTTGAATCACTGGTCCATACGTATTAAATCTCTGCTCTTGCAATTGTAGTAAAGTATATTTAAGTGCTAAAAGTTATTGTCCAATTATCCTTAAACTTACCATATACACACACACACACATATTAATATAGTAATATTTATATATTACTGTGTATTACTGCATATATGATATGTGTATAACTCCCTGACATTCTGACATTGTAGGAAGAGGCCATTCAGTTAGAAACACATAAATCTAGGTATTATTTTACCAGGAAATAAGAAATGTCTTGGAATAAAAAGAGGCCAGGCATTTACAGAGGAGTATCGATAGATATAAGCAATTTTCTCCCTTAAAACTGTACAACTCAGACTCTCTTTATTACCCATGACTTACTATTAAATTATTTCTGAAAAAATTTAATTATTCAAATTAAAGATAGAATAATTAATATATTGATGTAATTCAAATGTACTTTCATGAGTAAATAAAAATCACAAACATTCGTTTAATTCATCTGATGTTCTATGGTATAGAAAAATTTGTCTGAGGCAAGCTTAGGTCCAGGATTATGTTTTTGCAGATTTAAAGCTATTAAAATGTCATCATTGAAAACTTTAGGTCACCAAGGTCAATAAAGGAAAGTCTCAATGATGTTGAAATAAAACCTTATCAATATACTCCATTTCACATTGGTTTTTAAAACTATGAAAGTTCTTTTTAGAGGACTTATCAATTTTAAGAACAAATTCCAGGAGGTAAGTAGCTAATATAAAAAGGCTCCATATTTCCCTCTTACATGCAAGTAACATTTACTAAATTCTTTCCCATTCATTTCTATATTTGGCCTTCCCCTCCTCATCCTCAGATTATCCCTTCAGCAACAACAAAGGGAAGAAGAGAACTGGACAGAAATATCAGAATTGAATAATGGTGCTTAATAAATGTTCAATAACTTTTAGTGTTTAATATACAGTTTCACAATTTATCTATAAGAATATAATTTAAATTATTTTCTTCAGAGGGGGGTTGGAAGATGGGGGAAGAGTAACAGAGCTCATCCCATGAACATAATAACTATCAAATCATCTTAAATATTCCAGAAATTGACCTGAAGTCTGGGAGAACAATCTCCACAACCAAAAGTAGAGAAAAGGCCACATCAAAGAAAGTAGGAAGTGGGGAGATATGGTTTGAGAGAGAAATATAGCCACTGCTGTGGGGAGGGGGCTGTGGTCATGGAGAAAGATGAGAGACAGACTAATACATGGGGAAGAAGACAAGGAAAATGAATCTCCATAACAACAACTTGGAAAGTGAGAGGCACTGAATTTTGTGACTTGTGGCAACTAGCAAGACTAAAAGCCTCAGAAAGGCTGCATTCATGGAGAGACCCCTCTGGGATAAAGGATCTGGCAGCCACCATTTTTCTCCCCTGCCCTATCAACATAAGCACAGGGTCACCTGCTTGAGGCAGCACAGCCCAGGTCTTCCTACCTGGCTTGTTTACTACAAGCACTGTTTCATATGATCCAGTAGGACCACCCTCCCAGTCTTGCTTGCCTCAGTCCTAATGTGATAGGCTTCATCCCCAGAAGACCAGCCCAAACACTTATTCACACTATATCTCCTGTCTCAGGAGTTTTGCATAGCTTCAGTACCTGCAACAATGGCAACAGGTCTCACTTCACAAGCAGGTCTAATTAAGTTCACTATGTTCAGGACAGGGACCAAACACTGCCCCCAACAAAGAGAGCCTTTACTCATGATTGGCCTTAAGGATAAAGTGATCAGGATAAAACAGGAAAGCACAGGCACCACACATTGGAGACACTCCCAGAAGTGCCAGGACTAAGAGAACAGGGGACCTGACATGTCAGGGCACTAAAGGACATCTACTTCACAAACAAAAAGAAGAGATATAGTTGACTTTCCCAAAATACAGAAACAGGCATCGAGACTTAGAATAAATGAGAAGACAGGAGTTTTATCTTAAATTTAAAAAAAATGCCACAGCCAGAGATCTAAGCAAAACAGATAGAAGTAACTTGCCTCATGGACTATTTAAATCAATGATTATAAAGATATCACTGGATTTGAGAAAAGAGTGGAAGGCAGAAGTGAGACCTTAACACAGAGATAAAGAATAACAGCAGAGATAAAGGGCTCTGAATGAAATGAGAAATATTTTTGATAGAATGAACATCAGGATGGAAGAAGCAGAGGAATGAATTAGTGATCTAGAAGACAGAGTAATAGAAAGTAAGAATGCTGAATAAAGAGAGAAAAAATAGATAACACGAAATGGAAATAGACATAGGGGACTCAGTGAACCCATCAAATGTAACATTTATATTGAATGAGTCCCAGAAGAAGGGAAAAAAAATATATATATATATAGGAAAGTAATACCTGTAAACTTCCCTAATATGAGGAAAGAAACAGATATCTAAATCCAGGAGCCACAGGGAACACCCATCAACATCAACAAATGCAGATGTTTGCCAAGACATATTCTAATTAAATTAGTAAAATATACTGATAAAGAAAAAAAATAATTAAAAGCAGGAAGACAAAAGAAAACAGTAATATACAAGGAAACCCCATAAGCCTATCAGGGAATTTTTCAGCAGAAACTTTGCAAGCCACAAGAGAGTGGTGACATGATATACTGAAAGTGCTTAATGGAAAGAACCTATAGCCAAGAATATTTTATCCAGCAAGGTTATCATGCAGACTAGAAGGACAGATAAAGAGTTTACCTGGTAAATAAAAACTAAAGGAATTCATGAGCACTGCAAGAAATTAGGGAAAGAAGAAACCAAAAGTGAAAATAGTGGAAAGGAGAGACAAAAACTGGTAGTTAAAAAAGGTAGGAAACACAAAAACAGTAAATATGAATATTTCTATAAAAAATCAATCAAGGAACTAAAAAAATAAAAAGGTGTAAAATATCACAACATATACCTAAAACATGGAGAAGAGAGGAGAAAAGAATGAGTTCAAACTTAAAAGACCATCAACTTAATATAGACTGTGATATGCTGAAGAGGAAATATACGAACCAAATAGTAACTATATATTAAAGATGACTAATAAAAATGCAAGAATAAAGAGAAAGAAATCCAAATATATCACTAAAGAAAATCTGGAAACTATGAAAGAGAGGAACACAAGAAAGGACCAGGAAAAATTTTCAGAAAGAACCACAAAACAAATAATAAACTGACAATAAATACATATCTATCAATAATTACTTTGAATGTATGTTCTCCAATCAAAATACATAGGGTGACATAAGAAATAAAAACAAACAAACAAAGAAAGAAAAAACAAGACCCATCTATATGCCTCCTACAAGAGACTCATTTTAGACCTAAAGACACTTAGTAGACAGAAAGTGAGGGGATGGAGAAACACCTATGATGTAAATGGATGTTCAAAGAAAACCAGAGGAATAATACTTATAAAAAAAATAGACTTTAAGACAAAGATTGACAAGTTACAAAGAAGGGCATTATATAATCATAAAAGGGACAACCCAACAAGAAGATATAGCAATTATAAATATTCATTCAACCCAACATAAGAGCACTCAAATACATAAAACAATTAATGATAAACATAAAGAAACTAATCAATAATAAAATAATAGGGGCATATAACACCCACTTTCATCAATGGGCAGATAGATCACCTAAAGAGAAAATAACCAGGGAAGAGAGTGGCTTTGAATGACACACTGGAACGGAGGGACTTAACATATATTCAGAACATTCCATCCTAAAACAGCAGCATACACGTTCTTTTTAGTGCACATGGAACATCTCCAGAATAGATCACATATTAGGTCACAAAACAAAAACAAATTTAGAAAGATCAAATTCATATTATGCACCTTTTCTAACCACAATACTATGACACTAGAAGCCAACCACAAGAAAAAGTCTGGAAAGACCACAAATACATGGAGGTTATATAACATGTTACTGAACAATGGAAGGGTCAGCCAAGAAATCAAAGAAGAAATAAAAAGTGAATAGAAACCCTCCAACACTTTGGGAAGCAGCAAAAGCAGTTCTAAGAGAAATGGTATAGCAATACAATCCTATGTCAAGAAGCAAGAAAAATCACAAATAACCTTAACCTTATACCTAAAGTATCTAGAAAATAAACAATAAATAAAATAAAAACCAGCAGAGAAAAGAAAATAAAAAGTAAAAAAAAAAAAAAGATAAAATAAAAATAAAACACATCAATGAAACCAGGAACTGGTTCTTTGAAAAGATCAACAAACTGATAAACCTCTGGCCAGACTTATCAGAAAAAAAGAGAAAGAACTCAAATAAATAAAATCACAAATGAGAGAGGAGAAAAAGCAACCAACACAACAGAAATACAAACAATCATAAGAGACTATTATGAAACCTACAGGACAACAAATTGGGCAACCTACAAGAAATGGATAAATTCCTAGAAACATGTAAATTACCAAAACTGAAATATGAAGTAGAAAATTTGAACAGACTAATAACCAAATAAAGAACTGAATCAGTAATCAAACACTATCAACAAAAAAAGTCCAGGATCTGACAGCTTAACAGGTGAATTCTACCAAGTATTTAAAGAGTTAATAGCTATTTTTCCTCAAACTATTAAAAAAAATAAGAAGTAAACTTCCAAACTCATTCTATGAGGCCAGCATTATACATATACCAAAAATAGATATAAACACCACTAAAAATAAAATTACATAAAATTAAATTAAAACAAAACAAAACAAAACACTACAGGCTAATATCCCTGATGAACTTTGATGCAAAAGTCCCCAGCAAAATAGTAGCAGACTAAATCTAACAATGCACTAGAAAAATCTTTCACCACAATCAAATGGGGTTTATTCCTGGCTTATAAGATTCAATATTAACAAAACAATCAATGAGACATAGCATACCAATAAGATAAAGGATAAAAAACATATATTCATTTCAGTAGATACAGAAAAAGCATTTGACAAATTACAACACCCATTTGTGATAAGAATCCTCAACAGAGTAGGTTTAGAAGGAACATACTTCAACATAACAAAGGCTATAAACCCTCATCATTTTTATTCAACATAGTATTAGAAGTCCTAGCCACATGATCAGAATATAAAAGGAAATAAAAAGCATTCAAATTGTTGAAGAAAGAGTAAAATATTCAGTATTTGCAGATAACATGATACTCTATATAAAAAACTTGAAAGATGCCACCAAAAAAAAAAAACCCTACTAAAACTAATAAATTAATTCAATAAAGTTGTGGGATATAAAATCAATGTGCAGAAATCTGTTGCATTTCTATAAACCAATAGTGAATTGGCAGAAAGAAAGCAATTAAGACATTAAGAACAATTAAGAAAACAATCCCATGTTCAACTGCACCAAACATAACAAGATACCTAGGAATAAACTTAACCAAAGAAGTGAAAGATCTGTACTCTGAAAACTATAAAACAGTGATGAAAGAAATTGAAGATGACACAAAGAAATGGAAAGGTATTCCATGACCATAAATTGAAAGAACCAATATTGTTAAAATGTCTATACTACCCAAGCAACCTACACATTTAATGCAATCCTTATCAAATTACCCACCAAATTTTTCATAGAACTAGGGCAAGCAATCCTAAAATTTGTATAGAACCACAAAAGACCCAGACTAGACAAAACAATCTTGAAAAAGAAAAGCAAAGCTGGAGACAGCACAACTCCAGACTTCAGGTTTTGTGTATATATATATATATATATATATATATATATATATATATGTTTTTATTTATTTTGTTTATTTTATTTATGTATTTATTTGAGAGAGAGAGACACAGCGAGAGAAGGAACACAAGCAGGGGGAGTGGGAGAGGGAGAAGCAGGCTTCCCGAGGAGCAGGGAGCCTGATGCAGGGGGATGACCTGAGCCAAAGGCAGATGGTCAGAGACTGAGCCACACAGGCACCCAGGATTTCAAGTTGTATTAAAAGTAATCAAAACAGTATGGTATTAGCATGAAACTAGACACATCAATCAATGAACAGAATAGAAAAACTCAGAAAGAAACCCACAAGTGTATGGTCACTTGATCTTTGACAAAGCAGGAAAGAATATCCAATGAGAAAAAGACAGTTTCTTCAACAAATGGTGTTAAGAAAACTGGACAGCATAATGCAAAAGAATAAAAAAGGTCTGTTTTTTTATACCATGCCCAAAGACAAACTCAAAGTGGATTAAAGACCTAGGGGAAGGAGTAAAAATGGTGGGGGAGTAGGAGAACTCTAAACTTGACTTGTCCCTTCAAAACAGCTAGATAAATATCAAATCATTCTGATCACCCCAAAAAATCAAGCTGAGGACTGAGAGAACAAAAATGCAACTCTACAAG
Source organism: Lutra lutra (assembly GCF_902655055.1). Taxonomy (NCBI): domain Eukaryota; kingdom Metazoa; phylum Chordata; class Mammalia; order Carnivora; family Mustelidae; genus Lutra; species Lutra lutra. The sequence goes on along the minus strand of NC_062285.1, from coordinate 34,359,625 downwards.
TAGAATAGTGAGTGTTTCTTTTAACAAGCAGACCATAACACACTTAAGCTCTAGACTTTTTCTTAAAGTTAGTTTATTTATTTATTTATTTATTTGACAGAGAGCAAGAGAGTACAGGAGAACCCAAGCAGGGGAAGCATCAGAGGGAGAAGCAGGGTCCCAGCTGAGTAGGGAGACTGATGTGGGATCCAGTCCCAGGACATTGGGATCACGACCCAAGCTGAAGGCAGTTGCCCAACCAACCGAACCATCCCAGGCACTCCTAGATATTTTTTTTTCCTAGACAGAATGAGAAGAGAGAGGAATCCCACCCCAAAAAGGAAATAACAGAAAGTAGAAATAATGACCTGGGATTTGATCAATACAGACATAAGTAATATGTAGGAACTAGAATTTAAAACAAAAATTATAAGAGTACAAGCTGGGATTGAAAAAAAAAAAAAAGAAACATAGAAGACACTGGAGAATCCCTTAGCACAGACACAAAAGAACTGAAATCTAATCAGGCTTAAATTAAAAATGCTGTAATTGAGATGCAAACCTGAATGGATGCCATAGCAAAGAGAATGGGGAGCACCAGGGTGGCTCAGTTGGTTAAGTGGTCGACTCTTGATTTCAGGGCAAGTCAGGTCCTGGTATTGAACCCCAAGTGGGACTCCCTGCCCACTGGGGAGTCTGCTTGAGGAGTCTCTCTCTTCCTCTTCCTCTGCCCCTCCAGCTGCTTGTACTCCCTCTCTCAAAAATAAATAACAAATGTAAAAAACAGAGAGAGAAAAATGAAGCAGAGGAATGAATCAGTGATAGAGAAGATAAAATTATGGAAAATAATGAAGCTGAACAAAGAGGGAAAGAAAGGTGTTGGATCACAATGGTAGACTTAGGGTACTTAGTGACTTCTTAAAACATGATAACATTCATATCATAGGATTACCAGAAGATAAAAAGAGAGAAAAAAGGGCAGAAGATTTATCTGACAGTTTATAGGTGAAAATTTCCTTTATCTGGGCAAGGACACAGACATCCAAATCCAAGAAACACAAAGAACTCCCATTGAATTAAAAAGCCAGACATCATCTAGACATATAGTCAAATTCACAAAGTACACAAACAAGGAAACAAATCCTTAAAGCAGCAAGGGGGAAAAAAGCCCTTAACTTACAAGGTAAGACAGATCAGATTTTCAGCAGGCCTATCCACAGAAACCTGGCAGGCAGAAGAAAGAAGCAGGGTATATTCAGTGTTCTGAATAGGAAAATATGCAGCGAAGAATACTTTATACAGCAAGTCTGTCATTCAGAATGGGAGGAGAGATAGTTTCCCAAGCAAAAACTGAAAGAGTTTGGGACTACCAAACCAGCTCTGCAAGGAATATTAAAGGGAACACTTTGAATGGGGAAAAAAACCAGCAACAAAGACTAGAAAGGAACAGAGAACACATCACCAGAAACACCAGCACTGTAGGTAGTAGAATGGAAGTAAATTCATATCTCTCAATAATCACTATAAATGTAAATGGGCTAAATGCTCCTATCAAAAGACATATGGTATCAGAATGGATAAAAAACACCTTTTGAATGGATTAAAAAAAAATAAGACATTCATTTTGGACCTAAAGATACCCGTTGTTTAAAAGTGAAAGGATGAAGAGCCATCTATCATGCTAATGGACATCAAAAGAAAGCCAGAGTAGCCATACCTACATCAGACAAGCTAGATTTTAAACGAAAGACAGATATATTCAGAACATTTCATCCTAAAGCAGCAGAATACACTTTCTTTTTGAGTGCCCATAGAATATTTCCCAGAATAGATGACACACTAGGTCACAGATCAGCCTTCAACAACTCCAGAAAATGGAGATTGTAGCATGCATATTTTCAGAACACAGCACTATGAAACTTGAAGTCAATCACAAGAAAAAAAAAGTGGAAAGACCACAAATACATGGAGGTTAAGGAACATCCTACCAAAGAATAAATTGGTTAACCAAGAAATTAAAGAAAAAATTTAAAGTGCATGAAAGCAAATGAAAATGAAAATATGACATTCCAAAACCTTTGAGATGAGCAAAGACAGTCTTAAGAGGGAAATAATACTGCAACACAGGCCTACCTTAAGAAGCAAGAAAAGTCTTAAAATACACAACTTAAACTTACACCTAAAGGAAAAAGAAAAGGAACAGCAAACAAAACATAAAGCAAGCAGAAGAAGGGGAATGATAAAGATTAGAGCAGAATTCAATGATATAGAAACAAACAAAAAAGTACAACAGATCAAAGAAATTAAAAGGAGGTTCTTTGAAAGAATTAATAAAATTGACAAACACCTAGCCAGACTTAATTAAAAAGAAAAGAGAAAGGACTCAAATAAAATCAGAAATGAAAGAGAAGAGATCACAACCAACACCTCAGAAATACAAACAATTATGAGAATATTATGAAAAATTATATGCCAACAAACTCGGATATCTGGGTGAAATTGACAAATTCTTAGAAACACAAAAACTACCAAAATGGAAATATAAAGAAAGAGAAAATTTTGGAAGACACATAAACAGCAAATAGATTGAATCAGTAATCAAAATTCTACCAACAAATAAAAGTCCAGGGCCAGATGGCTCCCAGAAGATTCTACCAGACATTTAGAGAGAATTAATACCTACTCTTATCAAATGGTTCCAAAAAGTAGAAATGGAAGGAAAACTTCTAAACTCTCTCTACAAGGCCAGCATTACCTTGATTTCAAAACAAAAGACTTGACTAAAGAGGAGAATTACAGACTGATGAACATGGATTTAAAATTTTCAACAAGATACTAGCAAACTGAGTCCAATAGTACATTTAAAGAATTATTACCATGATGAAGTGGGACTTATTCCTGGGCTATAGGGTAGTTTAATATGGTAATGGTAGCATACCACATTAATAAAAGAAAGGATAAGAACCATATGATCCCATCAGTAGATGCAGAAAAAGCATTTGACAAAATACAATTTTCATTCTTCATTAAAAACCCTCAAAAAGGTAAGGATACGTGAAGATTTACCTCAACATTTATGAAGGCCATATACAAAAGACCTACAGCTGATATATGTTCAATGGGGAAAAACTGAGAACTATTCCTCCACAGTCAAGAACAAGATAGGACTATTTAACATAGTACTCAAAGTCTTAGCCTTAGCAGTTGGCAACAAAAAGAAATAAAAGTCATCCACATTGACAAGGAAAAAGTCAAACATTCAATGCTTGCAGATACTTAGTACTTTGAGTAGAAAACTCAAAACACCCCACCAAAATATTGGTAGAACTAATATAGTATTCAGCCAAGTCACAGGATATAAAATTAATGTACAGAAATATCTTGCATTTCTATACACTAATAATAAAGCAGCAGGAAAAGAAATCAAGGAATCTATCCCATTTACAATTACACCAATGATAAGATGCATGGGACTAAACCTAACCAAAGATGTAAAAATTCTGTGTCCTAAAAACTATAGAAAACTTATGAAAGAAATTGAGGACACAAAGAAATGGAAGAACATTCCATACTCATGGACTTGAAGACCAAACATTGCTAAAACATCTATACTCAAAGCCATCTACATATTTAATACAATCCTTACCAAAATACCACCAGCATTTTTCACCAAGCTAGAACAAAGAATCTTAAAATTTACATGGAACCCCAAAAGAAACTGAATAACCAAAGCAGTCCTGAAAAAGAAAAGCAAAGCTGGAGGTATCACAATTCCAGACTTCAAGCTATATTACAAAGCTTTAGTCATCAAGACAATATAGTACTGGCACAAAAACAAGACACATAGATTAATGGAATAGAACAGAAAACCCAGGGGTGCCTGGGTGGCTCAGTGGGTTAAAGCCTCTGCCTTTGGCTCAGGTCATGATCCCAGGGTCCTGGGATTGAGCCCCGCATCAGGCTCTCTGCTCAGCAGGGAGCCTGCTTCCTCCTCTCTCCCTGCCTGCTTCTCTGCCTACTTGTGATCTCTGTCTGTCAAAAAAATAAATAAAATCTTAAAAAAAAAACCAGAAAACCCAGAAAATTTCCCAAAACTACATGGTCAAGTAATCTTCAATAAAATAGGAAAGCCTATCGATTGGAAAAAAGATAATTTCTTCAACAAATGGTGTTCAGCAGACTGAACAGCAACATGCAAAAGGAAACTGGACCACTTTCTTACACTATACACAAAAATAAATTCAAAATAGATGAAAGACCTAAATGTGAGGTAGGAAATCATCAAAATCCTAAAGAACACAAGAAGTAACCTCTTTGACATCAGCCATAGCAATTTCTTACTAGACACATCGCCACAAAGGAAAACAAAAGCAAAAATGAGCTATCGAAACTTCATCAGGATAAAAACTTCTGCACAGCAAAAGAAACGATCAACAAAAACAAAAGGGCAGGCTACAGAATGGGAGAAGATATTTGCAAAGGACATGTCTGGCAAGGGTTGGTATCCAAAATCTATAAAGAACTTAAAAAATTCAACACCCCAAAAACCAAATAATCCAGTTACAAAATGAACAGAAAACACGATAGATATTTTTTCAAAGAAGACCTCCAGATGACTAACAGACACATGAAAAAATGTTCAATATCAACTCATCATCAGAGAAATATAAATATATTTCATGATAAGATATTATCTCACAACTGTTAGAGTGGCTAAAATTAGCAACACCAGAAAGAACATGTGTTGGTGAGGATGCACAGAAAGAGGAACCCTCTTGCACTGCTGGTGGGAATGGAAACTGGTGTAGCCAGTCTGGAAAACAGTATGGAGGTTCCCAAAAAGTTAAAATTGTAACTACCCTATGATCCAGCAATTGCAGTACTAGGAACTTACCAAAAGGATACAAAACTTTGAAGGTGTATCTGCACTCCAATGTTTACGGCAGCATTATCAACAATAGCCAAAACTATGGAAAAAGCCCAAAGATCCATCAACTGATGAATTGATAAAGAAGTTGCAGTGGGACGCTTGGGTGACTCAGTTGGTTAAGCAGCTGCCTTCGGCTCAGGTCATGATCCCAGCATCCTAGGATCGAGTCCCGCATCAGGCTCTTTGCTCGGCGGGGAGCCTGCTTCTCCCTCTGCCTCTGCCTGCCACTCTGTCTGCCTGTGCTTGCACTCTCTCGCTCTCTCTCTCTCTGACAAATAAATAAATAAAATCTTTTAAAAAAAGTTGCAGTGTATATATATACAATGTACATTACTTAGCTATCAGAAAGAATGAAATATTGACATTTGTAATGACATGGAGAGAACTAGAGTATATTATGCTAAGTGAAATAAGCCAAAAGAGTAAAAAATGTCCTTTGTGAGGTAATAGGAGTCAAGTCACATTTAGTCTTAAAAGATAAGCACCTTATGGCAGAAAGCAGGGAAGAACATTTCAAGCAGCAAACAATTGGTACAAAGGCCTGCTACCAGCAGACATGGACTCAATATGTCCAACAACAGAGCAAAGGCCTATGAGACTTGGGGCACCTGGGTGGCTCAGTGAGTTAAAGCCTCTGCCTTCGGCTCAGGTCATGATCTCAGTGTCCTGGGATCAAGCCCCACATCAGGCTCTCTGCTCAGCGGGGAGCCTGCTTCCCTTCCTCTCTCTCTGCCTATTTGCGATCTGTCTGTCAAATAAATAAAATCTTAAAAAAAAAAAAGGCCTATGAGACTGGGGAGAACACAGTGAGATGAAGGAGGAAAAGCATAAGAGAAGGAGTGAGGGAAGAGAGTGTAGACCAGCCTGGGCATTCCAGTTAATATAAATGTGGTGGGAACATCTAAAGCCAGTGAATGGTATACTATGATTCATGTTTTAAACATTTTTTGGATATTTTGGGAAGAGAAAATGGTATTATTTGCACTATCATTAGCTCTATAAAAATATTACGATCTTTTCCATAAATGCTAAAAATGGTATATATGATGCTAATTTTAAACATTTCTCAATTAATTTTTCTGACTTTTCGTTATACTGCCATTAAGTCAAGGACAAAGATTTCTACTTTACAGAGGTGTTTAACATTTCTCAATGTGATATATGTTCCATCAATATTTGTTGAGTAAATGAACAAGTGAAAAAAAAACAATATATGTAAATGCCATTGCTACATATGTGTTTCTTAAAAAAAAAATTAATTCAAAAATTTTTCTCCAAATGCCATCTCAAATGTACACATTAGCCAGTGATTTTCTGGCTTCTCCTTGTGGAAGAAACTCATTTATGTTAAAAATACCCCTCAATATAGAATGTATTCTTCTGAAATTTTCTAAAAAGTATTTAAGAAGAAAGTTTATTCAGTAATTATTTAAGGTACGACTTTTATTCAAAATGTTCTTAGATCCTGAAATTTCTAGATAAAAGCATCGATAAAATATGGTGTGTTCATTAAATAAGAGATTCTATATATAACAATGGAATTTTGCTCAGCACACAAAGGATGAATACCTACCATTTACATCGATGTAGATGGAACTGGAGGTTATTATGCTAAGTGAAATAAGTCAGTTAGAGAAAGATAATTATCATATGGTTTCAATCATATGTGGAATATAAGAAATAATGCACCTTATCATAGGGTAAGGGAGGGAAAACTGAATGAGAAGAAATCAGAGAGGGAGACAAACCATGAGAAACTCTTGACTCTGGGAAAGAAACTGAGGGTTGCTGGAGGGGAGATGGGTGGAGGGAAGAGGTGATTGGGTTACGGGCCTTAAGGAGGGAATGAGATGTGATGAGCACATGGTGTTATACACAGCTGATGAATCATTGAACACTACATCTGAAACTAATAATGTATTATATGTTGACTAATTGAATTTAAATTTAAAAAATTATATGTATTTTTAAAAATATATATATATATTTCCTCAGATGTATATGGATCATAATGTCTTACCACAAATTTTATTCTATTTAGAGTATAAAATATTTCCTATAAAATGCTATATATTCTATTCTAACTGCATAAACCTTCTTTGTTATTAGTTGACTTGAACATACTCATATTCTTATTGAAGAATTTTAAGAAGAATTTAGGAAAATTAGATGACTTACTTAAAAAGTCAATCTTTGGTTTCCTCCCTTTTATATTTTAAGGTAGTTTGTTTGTTTGTTTGTTTGTTTATTATGGTTTCCTCTCTTTTCAAGTTGTGCTTTTCTGGGGAGAGTCAGTGTCAGCCTTGTGGAGTGGCTGTGTTTCGTTTTACTCCACACGGTGTCACTCTACTCCTGCCAAGGACATAGTTATCTCTAGTTCATTTTCTGAACTTCTTGCACTGGATATTAAGGAGGAAAATCATTATATTTATTTTAAATCATAATAATGGAAAAAATTCCTATTTTCACTGTAAGATAGCATGACCAATTTTCCCAGTTGCCTCTCTCATTTCTTTCAAACTTCAAAACAAATAACACATTTTAACATAAGTAGGAAATATATTATTTTGCCACTGTAGGTTGATTCACTAAATTAATAAACAAGCAATAGTCCTGAAATTGTAATGCTTCATTAAAAAAACATTGTCTTCACCTATACTTAGTGTATTTATTTAAATATGGTTTCATATTCAAATATATATTTTTAAAATTAAAATAGTTATGTTTTAAAACATGCTTTGTTATATTTAGGTTAAAGTTATATTTTAGTTACAGTTATAGTTTATAAAATATATTTATATTTCAAAATATATGTCTTTTTATATTTAAATATAAAATATATCACTAAGTGATTTAGTAATTTCTTGAAAAATACAAAAATCATGGAAGACACAGTTTAATTGAATTATAATTTTTAAAAAAGCAGATGCTAGGTGACAGTAGTGTAGTGTTTAGTAGAGCTTGCCAAGAGAAACTTTTGACAATGTTCACCCCAGCTTTGTGGCTGTATAGGCAAAATTCCCTTAATACACTGCAACTCTCACTGAGAGAAAATAACAAGCTATACACTTGTCACTGTATTGTGATTGTATTATGAGAGATCCTATATCATATGGAGGGACTCCAGAAACAAACTTTTTGGTCTCAAATTTCAAATCCATTATTATACACTGGGTGACCTTAGGGAAGTCATTTCACTTCTTGATACTTCAGTTTCTTCATCTGTACTATGGAAATAATTACAGTACCTATTTTAAAAAATCATTGTCAGTATTAGGTAAATATAATATATATTAATTAATATTAATATATAATATATACAATGCAATATATAATATAAATATATAATAATTAGGGACCAATAAAATATTTTGATAATGGAAAATAAAAACAGGCCGAGTCTAAGAGGAAAATTTTATTTTGGAGATATATACACTTCTATATGGTTCCATAAAGTCAACCCACGAACTGTCTAATCCCTGTCCAGATTAGATTAGGGGGTTTTATTATTTATTTATTTATTTTTAAAGATTTTATTTATTTGAGAACAAGAGAATGCATGCACAGGGGAGGGCAGAAGGAGAAGAAGACTCCCCACCAAATGGGAAGCCCCACTTGAGGCTCAATCCCAAGACCCCAGGATCATGACCTGAGCTAAAGGCAGATGCTCAACCCACTGAGCCACCCAGGTGCTCCACATTAGGAATTTTTAAAAAATATTTTTTTAAGTTTTTTTTTATTTGATACACAGAGAGAGATCACAAGTAGGCAGAGCAGCAGGCAGAGAGAGAAGGGGAAGCAGGCTCCCCACTGAGCAGAGAGCCTGATGCGGGGCTCTATCCCAGGACCCTGAGATCATAACCTGAGCTGAAGGCAGAGGCTTAACCCACTGAGCCACCCAGGTGCCCCCACATTAGGAGTGTTTAAGTAACAGTAAAAAGAAGATTCAGAAGGAGCAAAGTATTTATCTTCAGATATTCACTAGTCAGTAGGGGAAGAGGGATTGGACTTGGTCTTGATGTGATTGGAAACAGGAGAAAGTGCAAAGTGGTAACGTCTTGCAAAACCTACAGTTAGCATAACTGTAGATATTCAAGTCTGTGCAATATGGCCACCTGGTGATACTCTTGATGGAGACATTCAGGCAAACAATAGTTTAACCCTTAAAGGTTTTTCAGTTCTTTTTAAGTGTTAGATTCTATGCCTCAAAAGTAAGAATAAGAAAACAGAAGGGACAGATGTAAGAGGAATAGAATGCAAGAGGTGTTAAAATATATAAAGTTTAACCTTGAATATTTTTTATTATTATATTCAGTTAGCCAACATGTAGTACACCATTAGTTTTTAATGTTCAATGATTCATTAATTGTGTATGACACCCTGTGCTCATCAGAACACAAGCCCTCCTTAACACCTATCATCCAGTTACCCCATCCCCAAACTTGAATATCTTACAAACAAGTATATATACAGTTCCTGAATACCTGATCAAAAAATTCCAAGTCTTATGTATATACGCTAATTTTTTTCTCTCCAAATGTTTGTGAAAACTCCAAAAACAGTTGTACTTTTTTTTTTTTTTTTTGTAAAATTGTTCCTTTCTATCATAGCACCTAGTTAAGTAGTAATATCATGACAGGAATTTAATACACAATTGTTGAACATAATTTGATTCCATAACCAAATTAAGTCTCAAATTCTGGTATCAAAATGTCACTCAAGAACGTGATATGCAAAAGCACTTGAAATTTCAGATGCTATGACTCTATTCTGTGGTGATAAAATTAGAAGTAACTCTTATAATCTCTTTCTCATGATTGATTGCATTATACAGGCAACTTATGAATATATTTTTATTATAACTATTATAAATATTTTGCTGTGTAGTCTTCTGATTATTTTACTTGCATGTATGTATGTGTGCAAGTATGTGCATCAGTTTTTCTTGCATATAAATTAGGTCACAACATGGGCATTTTTGGCATTTTTTTTTCTTATCATTCATTTACTCAGTCATTTATTAAATAAACATTTATTGAGGGCCCTCTCCATATCAAATTGATTGTGAGGCACAGTGGAGTTAGGACACAGATGAGGGGATAGGAAACTACAGGACAATATGATCATTGAACTAATATGGATTGTGCAGAAATATATGGAAACATGTAAAAATCTTGTCATCAGTGATTTGAAAAATCTTCTTGGAGGAAGTCATGACTGCATTAATACTAAAAATGGAGGAGTTTTCAAAGATAAAACAGGAAGGGGTAAAGACATTCCAATACCAAAGAGAGAAAACAATATGTGAAAACTAAAAAAAAAAAAAAAAAAAAAAAAAAAGTGAAGAGAACATGAGATGTTGAAGAGCTGTGGAAAATGTGCAGAGAAGCTAACAAGTGAGAAGGGGCTAGACCACAAAGTACTTTCTGTTCCTTGCTGAGGATTGCCCCGAGGGATATATAAGACCACTGAAGGCTTTTGGCAGGTATATCATGAAAAGTTTTACTTTTTAGAAAGATCAGTCTGGCTTCAGTTTGGAGAATGGATTGGAGTCTGGCAAAACTGCAATTATAGATACATTTAGGAAGTGGATATAGTTCTCAATAAAAGATAAATTTAAAGTGTCTAAGGTAGGAGAAAAATGATCATGAGAAGTGGAGAGATTTGTGGCAAATTGGGGGACCAGGAGATGAAAGAGACATGTATCAATAAGGGATCTTACCGGAGAACAACTGAGGTGGTATAACAGATGATGTAAACAGAATTAGCCTCCCTTACTAATTTATCAAACAGCCAGTGTCATCATAATATACAGACTCGCCTGTGTTGGTGCTCTAGCTAGTGAGAATGTAGGCTGGAAATGTTGTTAGATCATATCTTATCCTTAGATTTTAAGAAAGAAAAAAAAAGAAGAGGTTGAGAAAGAGGAAGAGAGAGCTTGAATGAGAATGAAGGGAAGAAATGAAAAAGAAAAGAAAACAGAAAGAATAGAGAGCATTTGTCCAGAAAAGACAATAAAATAATAATGCTTTCTTTCATACAAACTTGGCTTTTAATCTTTGCTTTACCATTTACAGATATGCAAATTTTTATAAGTTGCTTGATGTCTCTATACTCATTTGTAAAATGTAATTACTTAGCAATTTTACTAACTAGTATCAAAATATATATATGTACTTAAAAGAGTGCCTGGAACTTAATAAATATGTTTAAAAATACATTCCTCTTCAACAGTGTGTTGACTGTCATTCTATGCTAGGCACAGTCAGGCATTAAATCATGTATTGTAATTAAAAAAGAGACCAAAATGCAGAAGTGTATTTCCATTCATGTGTGCATGTGTGTGTGTGTGTGTGTGTGTGTGTGTGTGTGTGTGTGTTTGAAAGCATCAGAGAGCTAACAAATTAGTGAACACCTATGGATCTGTGGATTGTGAGGACAAGATTCTGGAGCTCAGTTTGATAATGTGAGCTCTATATTCTGTGTTGCTTTTCCTCTTTAGATAGTTTGATTTTTGATGAGGCCTCTGAAGGGTTGAAAATCTGGCAGAGCTTTCAAAAATCATATGGAGTTATGAGTACAGAACTTGGATTTCAGAGATCATGAAGGATAAGGGAACACTTTAACACCTCAGGCTCAGCTGGGACCACTGAAAGGACTACATGCTGCTAATTGGAGTGATTCAGAAATAGATCAGCTCTTAAAAATTCAGAAGTCCTGCTCTGGATCAGCCCTCATTAGTATTAACTTATTTTGTACCTATCATATGTGCTTACCAGAAGTAACAGTAAATCCCCTATGGAAGAAAATATTCAGATATGCAACTTATAACTTCCTCATAGACCAGTCTAGAGGCCAACAGAATTTCCAATCAAATCAGGATACAACTTCTCACAATTTAAAACAAAGAGGATAAATAGATCATAAAAAGAAAGCTAAAAGAGGCATTTTGGAGCTTTCAAATACAATAATTAAGCTATAACCCAGTAGATGTTTTTAATAGGAGATTGTTCACAGCTTAAGAGAAAAGTAGTAAACTCAAAGATATATCAGAAGAAATTCATAGGCTGAGATTCAGAAAGCCTTAAAGGTAGAAAATTTTATTTTAAAAAGTGAGAGATATATAAAAAGATATACATATCAACATGTGTTAATGGAGCTTAAAATGTGACAGAAAAAAAATATTTGAAAGAAAATGCAGGGATTTTGAAAAATAAATTAAAAACAAGAACCCACAAGTTAAAGAGGGACTTCACAACTAAAGCAGAATTAAAAAAAAGTATTATACCTAGACATAGCACACTGATGTTTAACTGATTTCTTAAAAGGACTTACAAGAGTGCTTAGAAGAATAAACACCAAATTTTATAGTTATTATTATTTTTATGCATTTCTCCTATGTAAGTAAACTGGTAAACTAATTTAGGAAGAGTGTGTGATAATATATCATTTGTCTGGGACATCGACATTGAGCAGCCTCTTACAATTATATATTGTTATATGTTGTTCAAAACTTTTCATGTGTGTTAACGTATACTTTTAAAGTTCCTTAAAATAAATTGATAGTATTCTTCTCAAAAACAACAAAGTGACAAAATAATGGAATGATAAAATTGAGAGTGTTTATCAGTAACAGACCAACACAAACAGAACTTCTGGATGATATATTTCAGAGAGAAACAAAGAAAGCAACCTAGATGTAGGAAGAGTAGAGTCCAAAGAAATGATAATAAGTAAGCCTAAGTAAATATTATTTATATAAAAATTAAATTCATAATATATAAATTGTCATGCTTTTTTAAAAAAGATAAAATATAAAAAGCAAACTGGAGTCAAGAAATAAAAAAAGAATGAGAGACTATGGACTCTGAAAAACAATCTGAGGGTTTTGAAGTGGTGGGGGGGGGTGGGAGGTTGGGGGATCCAGGTGGTGGGTATTGGAGAGGGCACGGATTGCATGGAGCACTGGGTGTGGTGCAAAAATAATGAATACTGTTATGCTGAAAAAATTAAAAAAAAAATTAAAAAAGAAAGAGAAAGAAAAAACAAAGCAAGAAATAATAATAAAAAAAATCTTTGAAAAGCAAGACTTACATAAAGCTCAAAGTAAGATAAAGTTAAATCTAAATATACCAGTAATCATTATAGTTGCTAATAATTCATTTTGCCAATTACAATACATAAATGATCAGATTTCTTTAAAAAAATCCAGCAACATGCTATTTTTGAAATGTATATCTAAAACATAAGAACAAAGAAATATTGAATATTGATTAAAAATACACATAAGGAAATAAAATCCAAAAAAAGCTAAATAACTTACCTTAATTTAGTGAAAAACAAATATTAAGACAAAGAATGATAATAAATAGGCTAAATAGGAGGTAAACAAAACTTTTGGGTTATAAGCTCAGAACTTTTGAGATATACTGCCTGACTTCAAATCTTGGCAGTATTATTTATAAGCTTTGTGAACTTGAAAATGTTACTTAAAGTTTGAAAATTCTTTTTTTTACATATCTGTAATGGATAATCATTGCATCCATCTCAAGAGGTTATTAAAGAGGAATTGAGCTAAAGCATCCAAAACACTTAGAACCTTAGCTAGAAAATGACAGACCCATGTATTTCTTGGAAGGAACAAGATCGTTAATGAAGTAAATCAATATTGTAAAATTTTCACTTTAGACTACTTCTCTAATTTCTTCCTCATAACTTTTAAGTAGAAACTCCAACAGATTTTTATTTCATTCTATTTTATTTATTTTTTAAAGATTGGCAAAATGCTTGAATTGTTGAGAATGACAAACTGAGTGGAAAATAAAAACCTAAATAACCAAGAGTTGATTAGCAGAGTATTGGTATATGAAAGGAAATATTCAAAATTATTATTGAAAAAAAGTCATCCTAGAGATTGTATTTTGTGTAGAGACACTCAAAACTATATTACCACCAAAAGGGCAAATTTGGAGTTTGTGGTTCTCCATCTTATGTTTTTGTTGATAGTATCATTTGAGTAATTAGATATTCAGGTAAGAGAAAGTCATTAATAGTTCTTGCTCTCCAGATTGTTTTAACATAGATACATGGCTACCAAGACCAAAGATAATTGATCTTCCTTTAAAATGAAATAAAAATATCAACATTTTGTTGATGGAAGGAATTTGAGTAACATTGACCTTCCTTGCTAAAAGCTATTTGTTGCTTGAATGAAAGAAAACAATTAGATACTGTGTTTAAAGATGACAAGTTAAATTCACAAACATCTGCTGTTTGGGCAGTCTGCTGGAACATTTGACATGATCCAAAGGATCCATATTTCCCTCTTATAGGGAGTTAATATGCCCATAATGAAAGTGTTGTGTGATTCATTCCTGTTTTTTTCTCCATGTTTTCTAAAAATGAAGCTTTTCAGCTGCTCTTTATTAGTCTCAAAATAAGGTTTAAATAGGCCAGAAGGCCCACTTCTGAGAAAAGTGACATTGTAAAATTAAAGACTCATATTTATGCCCCAAAGTAAAAAAAAAAATAAAAAAACAAAACATAAAACAGGAAGCCTTCATTCTCAGTGTCACTTTTGTGTAAGTACAATGATGTTAATAAAAAACAAACAAAAAATAAAAAACAGTGAAATCACTTGTGAATTATCATCAACCTTTTGGAAAGCTACTGAGTTTAGTGACTTTTCTCTTTATTTGGACCAAGTGTGAGAAAAAGGTAAAGAATACTCATTCATAAAAAGTACATGACAAATACCATTATGTTTTTGTTTTTAAGGAACTTATTAGACTGAGTGAGCAGTTTGTTAATTTTTATGGTAACAGAGTTTTCAGCCCTCTGGGAAATGTAGATTAAAGAAATCACATGTAACACAGTGATGGTAACACTAATGTTCTTAAAACTCCACAAACCAGTGATGTCCATACTTTTGGGTAATGTCACCTTTTGAGATTTAGATAAAATTTTGAGCCTTTCTTCAGAATTAGACAAATTATTTAGACAAATTATTTAGACAAATACATCTTCCATGTGGCAAACTATTTCAAGAGTTTCCCAAGTCTCTCTATCCATTTGTGGGTCTGGAAGATTCCTTGGACAAATGTACCCTCTGTAGAAGAATATGATGATTTGCTCTTTGGGGAGAAAATAAACTACTGAGCCTACCATAGTGAGGCATGTAACCAATCTGTTACGGGTTATTTCCTATAGTTTCCTATTGTTTTCTTCTTGTGTTTGTGAAAAAATAATGTCATTATTGATTTTTTTTAAATTTAAAATCTGGTCCAGGGAAATTTCATTTCCTAATAAGAAATGCTCTGAGAGATAGTAATAAAGCATACGGATAGTCAAAGTGTAGCTGGATAAGCACCATTATCAAGCCAATAGCCTCTCTTCTCAAACTAACTGTTGATAGTGAACTTTCTTCAAGCATCATTAAATTTTCTTTGAAATAATTATCTTTTACCTGTGCTTTTTCCTTCCATAGACCACTTCTAATCACTTAACTTTTTTTTAATATTTGGAAACTTACCATAAAATAGGATTATTTGCAATTTATGTGTTTAAAAGTAATATAATAAATTCAATTCCTCTTCCTTCTACTCTTTGCCTAAGATATAGAGTAGCACACAGGTATGGGCTTGGCAGTGATGACACCTAAGTTTTACTGATATCTCTCAAAAGATGAAATCTTGAAGGTATATTTTCATTCCACAGGAGTGAAGACTTGAAAATAAGTAGACAAAATTGAGGGTGGTAGGAGCATGAATGGAGGGTGATCTGCCTGCAGCACTCTTGACACTGGGATACCCAGTGCTAGATGGTTTTGAGTCCCAGGCTTGAAATGATAATATCAGGCTCCTAGAAACTAAATGCAACTATTTACACTGAAACTGTCCATTTCTTCCCCTTGTCATAAGAAAACCATTAAGATTTCTTCTAGATTAAAATTTTTAGAAGTAACAACACTCAAAGAACAAATAATCCAATCAAGAAATGGGCAGAGGACATGAACAGACATTTCTGCAAAGAAGACATCCAGATGGCCAACAGACACATGAAAAAGTGCTCCATATCACTCGGCATCAGGGAAATACAAATCAAAACCACCATGAGATATCACCTCACACCAGTCAGAATGGCTAAAATTAACAAGTCAGGAAATGACAGATGCTGGCGAGGATGCAGAGAAAGGGGAACCCTCCTACACTGTTGGTGGGAATGCAAGCTGGTGCAACCACTCTGGAAAACAGCATGGAGGTTCCTCAAAATGTTGAAAATAGAACTACCCTATGACCCAGCAATTGCACTGCTGGGTATTTACCCTAAAGATACAAATGTAGTGATCCGAAGGGGCACGTGCACCCGAATGTTTATAGCAGCAATGTCTACAATAGCCCAACTATGGAAAGAACCTAGATGTCCATCTACAGACGAATGGATAAAGAAGATGTGGTATATATACACAATGGAATACTATGCAGCCATCAAAAGAAATGAAATCTTGCCATTTGCGACGACGTGGATGGAACTAGAGGGTATCATGCTTAGCGAAATATGTCAATCGGAGAAAGACAACTATCATATGATCTCCCTGATATGAGGGAGAGGAGATGCAACATGGGGGGTTGAGGGGGTAGGAGAAGAATCAATGTAACAAGATGGGATTGGGAGGGAGACAAACCATAAGTGACTCTTAATCTCACAAAACAAACTGAGGGTTGATGGGGGGAGGGGGGTTGGGGGGGTGGGGTTATGGATATTGGGGAGGGTATGTGCTATGGTGAGTGCTGTGAAGTGTGTAAACCTGGCGATTCGCAGACCTGTACCCCTGGGGATAAAAATATATGTTTATTAAAAATAAAATTAAAAAAAAATTTAGAAGTAATAAAATTAATGGCTTCCTACCTGATTCTATGTATCAAAGATGGCTTTTTCACAAGGTAACATCTGATACTAGCTTTTACACGTGAGGGAAATGACTTTTTGTCCTGCACATTTCAACAACTGTAGATTATCAACCCTAAGGTCTACAACGTTAGAGGAAAAATCAGAAGATGAGTAAAAAAGAAGGAATTTTAAGACCTTTGTCAAACATCTGAAATACTATGATCCTTGTACCATTGAAATTTCCAGAAAGACTTAGTACAGTTCATACTTTAGCCCTAGGACAAATCTACTCAGAAATTAAAGTCACTAGAAGTCTTATTTCTTTATCAATTATTTTATAGCTGACAAATTGGAACTGAATAAAAGTCTATTCTTCTGAAATTACTATCGAGTTAAAAATCATAGAAACTCTCTGAAGACCAATGTGATAACCTCTCAAGTAACTCAGTTGGATTGGAAGTATATTATGTAATCATCAGCAGTGAAGATAAAGTTACAGATATGCTCATATTTCAAACAGAACTATGTTGAAATGGGGATGAAGAAGTATTACTAGAGTCATTTGGATTTTTTTTATTAGTAAACATAAATAAGAGTAATCTCTTAGGAAGTTAAATATAATAGAGGAAATGCAAATATGCTTATAGGTACAATTGTGATATTGAATATTAAATTAAAGATTGGTATTTCTGAGCCATGTATCTGAAAAATGAATGTGGGAGATAATTCTTCCATGATTCTTTCATTCAAATAATACCAAATTATATGTAGGGATGCCATTTTACCTTTTCTTGTCCGTTTTGTTTTTCAAATGACCATGACCTACCTAACTGATATCCAAATACAAAAAACACATGGAACTCTAGACTGAATAAAGACAATTCCTTGTATTTTGTTATAGGGACTTCCTAGTTCACTGTTTTTCTTCTCCTGATCCTTGAAGGATGGTAAAAATTAAGGAAAATAGAACCTTATAAAATTGGTAGCTTCTAAATGTCAATAAAATGTCTGATGTTATGTTTTATTTCACATTAAAAGAAATTACTTCATACTGTATCAAATGTGTTTCCAAATGGAAAGCCAAAATCCACATAAACTATTTTGCCAAGAAATTTTCTGTCATGGTTCTCACTGTTGATATAGAGTTTAAATGAAGACCTTAGATGAAGAGGGAAAATGCATTTTTACATCCAGCCTTCTTGGCAACAGAAGAAAGTACTGTATTGTTCTTCACACAAACCACCCCCATTAGGGCTCAAGATGTTCTTTTCCTCCTAATCCTCATTTGTACCCCTTAGCTATTTGTTTAGAATTAAATTAACTACAATTTGGAAAATGTGGATGAAAGGTAGTGCATTGAGTAGATATCACATGTTTCCTGAATGGTGCCTGTTCGGACTCTTTCACAGCCATTCATTGTGCTTGAAAGGGTGTAGTGTGTGAATTGTTGGACTGTCACTCTGCAGAGAAGTCTGGCAGCCAGTATTACCATGGAAACAGCAGGAAAACGACAATTAACAAAATGGCTCTGATTTTTTTCCTCTTTCTTTTTCTACTCTTTAGATTTAGAGAGGATATCCCCCTTTTAAATGGTCACAGACATCCATCCATACACAAAAATACACAGGTACAAATGATGAAAATAAACAATATTTGAAATTTTACTTATAATTGAATTCCTCCATGGATGGTATCAGTGATTTTTTTTTTAAATCATACTTCAAGTATAAAATATTTATAAATGGTTTTCTCAACTTATTCCTTCCTCCCCCTTTCAGTTTTTGTTCTTTTCAGACATTGAAAGAATTCTTTGGAAATATTCTTAGGTAAATGACTGTTAATGAGCAGAATCTGTGATTTTAACCCTGGCACATTCCTTGGACTTCTAATTAGTCCCTCTTACCATCATTCCTATGACAGAAACACAATGTAGGCATAAGAGCTTAAACCAAAAGGAGACTCTATTTAGATTTGTCAACCTTAGTTTAAGTTAGAACATTAGGAAAAGTGGTTTAGGTATGGCAGTTATGACTAGAATTTGTGGCTGAAGACTTAACAGAGCAAAATGAGTAAATATTTGATGCCACCATTAATACTAAAAATGTATTACAATCCAAACTTTGTCAGACTTTGACATCTTTAAAAAGGTTATTTGTAAATAAAGGAAATGATTTTACATTTTAAATATCAAACTTACAGGAAAATATGAGTGGACTCTGAGAAAAAAACTGGGGGTTTTAGAGGTAAGGGGGTAGGGGAATGGGTAAGCCTGGTGGCGGATATTAAAGAAGGCACATATTGCATGGAGCACTAGATGTGGTGCATAAACAATGAATCTTGGAACACTGAAAAAAATATGAGTGGGAGACCTATTGAGAGTATATGTTAAATATTCTGTTAAATGAAACAATGTGGTTTGCAGATAGGCACTCTAAGTAGAAAGAGATACTTAGGAGTATAAGAATGCATGTTTCTTTTGCACACTGTATTTAAAATCTGTTCTTTCCAAAGCCTTATGGAAAAACATCATTTTATAGGAGGCCTAAGTCTAGCAGTGATCCTGAACTTGTTTTGAGTTTAGTATAGATTGAAAATAGTTTTCTATTAGAATGAAATGGCCTACTTACTATTTTACAAAATATCTTAATGACATCTCTAAAATTCTAGACAAACCTTCAGAAATCATTCTTAAAATTTCCCCAAAACCAAATAGGGCTTAACCTATGTTGAACTATGTGTACTTTTAGGAAAGGATGTAATCTGTTTTTTTTTTTTTTAATTTTAGAATTTGGGTAAATTTTTAAAAGAGCCTATTAATTTCTGCAAAACCTTTAGGTTATACTTAGGTTATACTTTAATGTGGCTGAACAGATGATTGTCTTTATGAACTAACTCTAAAACAGATCTTTAGAACATGAGCAGGTATTCTAGACTGGTATATTTTCATATTTGGGGGAACATTAATCATTTATACTATTAAAAACAAAGAAAGTGTTAGGCATACTAGGAAGGCAGTATTTGAAAAAAGTCATGTGCAATTTTGAAAGACATGTATGGATTTGAATTGAAGTCAAGCAAACTTGGCATTTTTAACAAAAGGGGACAACAAACAGTGTAGCAACTTTAAAATTCACTGTTACTACGCAATTCTACTGTTAGCTATATTTAACTTATTGTAAACTGTATCAGTGAGATGAACACAAAGTATTCATGAGGCATATGAGAAGACAACAATTTTTGATTCATAGTGCAGGATTCTAGAGTAGATAAATTGAAAACCTTCCATATTAAAATGAAAAAAAAATGATGCAACCAGCCATTATTATGACATTTATATATTTCATTAGCTGAAACTATATAGCATCATTTGAAACTATATAGCATCATCCCCTACCCCCTGATTCAGCCATAAGATAATATCTAATTAAGTGAATGATATTTCATAATCATGAAGGATGACGTATCTGGGTCAATAAATAAGTTTGAATTTCATGAGACTCACAGAGATATCAGCTTCATCAATATTTTAAAAATCATCCAAAAAATGTACACTTAATAATAGGGACTTAGTTCTGCTTACTACCCCACTCCCAATGCTTACACCGGTGCCTGAAATTGACTCTCACATCAGAATACGCTTGTTTAGTAAATAAGCTTCCCTTTTTCACTCCCTTTCTCAATGACAGTTGAATGACAAATCAAGAAGTTCTGAACCAATCATCTGTTTATGCATCCTTTATTATGCATAACTTATTATTTTAGGTTTTCTCCCTCAATAAGTTTCATATAAGGCTGTTAGGTTATCTGTAGAACTGATTAACATTATTTCAAATTGTTGCCCATTTTCTTAATTTTTTAGAAGATTTTATTTGACACAGAGATAAAGGGTACAAGTGGGCAGAGCACTCAAGCAGAGGGAGAGGGAGAAGCAGGCTCTCCGCTGAACAGGAAGCCTGATGTGGGGTTTGATCCCAGGACCCTGGGATCATGACCTGAGCTGAAGGCAACCACTTAACCAACTGAGCCACCCAGGTACCCCTTCTTACGTTTTTAAAATATTTTTTTACATTTTTTTATAGCCAATATAGAATAATAGTAAGTTATAACTAATATAAAAAGGTATGAACATAAAATATAACTAAAATTAAATGTGTTAATCTTGTTTCCTTTTATATTTTCCTTATTTTTCACTTTAAAGGTGACTTTATAGTTTTACCATATTCTACTATATGGCATTAAACTAAAAGAAAACAATGCAATAAAGAGAAAAAAAAAACAAAGAAGAGATGAGAAAGTAAAAGAGTATGTGGAAAGTGAAAGAAATAAATGAAGTTAAGAGCAAGATAGAGTAATAAAATACAACATCCTATATTTTGCGCCATAACTAAGGACCTAGCCTAGAAGAAGTTCTAGCTTTGAGAAAGCATTCTTATTTTATGAGAACTATCTTATGAATTAATTCCCGAGTACATGTCTAAGTGCTTTTACCTATTTCCTTAAAATGACGTTACTAAGCACTGAGAAATTTTAAATTCTATATAAGCGAACAACCTAGTTACAAAGAAAAAATATAGAGGGATTTGAGAATATTGAGATACATTAGAAGTAAAAAAATTAAATGAATATTTAGTCTTGCAAAAATAAATTTAAAAGACTTTAAGAACTTGGATATTCCTCAGTCACACTAGGTACATGGTCAAGTGCTCACATGCCACATGTAGGTGTTGATTACCACAATGGGCACTGCAGATTATAGAACTTCTTTTCTTTTAAATTATTATATTCAGTTATTCAGCATTACTTTTTGATGTAGTGTACAGTGATTCATTGGTTGCATATAATACCTAGCACTCATCACCAATGTGCCCTTTTTAATACCCATCACCTGGTTATCCCATCTTCTCACCGTCTTCCTTTCTG
This sequence comes from Lutra lutra, assembly GCF_902655055.1. Lineage (NCBI taxonomy): Eukaryota > Metazoa > Chordata > Mammalia > Carnivora > Mustelidae > Lutra > Lutra lutra. Next base: position 34,337,907 of record NC_062285.1, on the reverse strand, counting down.
TAACTCTCAGTTTGGATTCCGGAGTCGAGTCTCTCATGGTTTGTCTCCCTCTCTGATTTCTTCCCATTCACTTTCCCCTCCCTTCTTTCTCTATCAGCATATAAATTACCCTTGGTCATTGCTGTTCTAGATCCCCCTTCCCACAGTGCTGTCATTTACTCCGCATAATTGCTTGTTACTAAATTTCTTCACTAATAGTATATTGAGTAACTTTCTGTATGACATTGAATATGTATGTAGTACTAAATATATGGTGTTACCTGAATTATCTTGATAGGCAGATATTGGCAGACATTACTCTTTTGTTTTATTCTTTTTGAAAGTGTGCCTGAATACAGAACTTTAATTTATAAATGTAGAATTTTAATTTGTACATATAAGACTTTTATTTATTTTTTCAGACCTTTTATTATTATTATTATTATTATTTTTTTTTTATTTTAGAGAGAGAGCAGGGGAGAACAGAGGGAAGGGAGGAGAATCTCAAGCAGACTCTCTGCTGAGCACAGAGTGATGCAGGGCTTGATCCCAGGACCCTAAGATCTTAACCTGAGCTGAAACTGACTGAGCCACCCAGGCATCCCTAGGACTTTTAATTTTAGTAAACAATAAGACAGACATAGCTGGTGTTATGTAAGCAGACAGCAATTACTTAATACCACCTGTTTCTGATAAGGCTCCACTATTATATGTTGCATTTTAGATTTAAGTGGTAGCTTATAGTGTTCTGTATAAGAGTTTACTGGTGAAACAAAATATTTTACACACATAATTCAAAACATATATTTGATTTTTGTCAACAGTACAGAGAGCAACATAGATTTGTAAGTTTCTGAAATGATATACCAACTATCTTACCATTATACAGTTGTAATTCCTTCTCCAAAGGGAGGATTATTTTTTATTCAGATGCTTTAGGTGAAAATAAAGTCACCATTAAAAGTCCGTCTGGTCTATAGAAAATACGTACTATTTTACTTAGAGTTTAACCATTTAAGAGTCTTCTTCCAATTTCTTCAATATTTTCCCAATTTAAGCTATGCACTCCTTTGAACTGTTTGAATCAAATTATTGATAAGATAATTGCAGTTTTTTTCCTAATTTATTTTTTCTTAGGCTCTACCCTTGTTCCTAAAACTTTGTACTCAAATATCTTTGCCCTCATTTGATATCTCAGTGTTTAATTTCATTGAGTTTAAAGTTCCTGTTAATTTTATTACAGAATAGTCTCTAAGTTAACTGTATAATTTACTTTGGGAATCTCTAAGTGTCAAAGAAAAAGAAAATAAAAAATGTTTAAACACGTGTTTCAGAACTTTGATAAATTAAATAAGATTTTTTCCTACTAACAATATTTCAGATGGTAACAGAGTTTACAAGAAAGTCAAAGTTTATCCTATGATAAACAAGTATTTACTTGTTTATCTAAATACTAAACAAGTATTTACAGAAGCAGAAATTACTCCTTTAAAATTGTGTCCCAGAATTTTAAAGTACCGATTACTTCAAGCAATTTCTAGTACAAGTATTGTCATAGACTCCTTCTTATAAAATACAGATTTCAATGGGTAGGGTTTATTTGTTTTATACATTTATAAAACATATAAAACCCATATATCAGCATGATTTTACATGCATATTTATTAAGATTATTCTCACTCAGCATGTTAACAATAACAATCAATTTTGCCTTTCCATTCATTTAGGCACATATCGAAGTAAAAGCTGATATTCTTTCATGTTAGGAGTATTACTTGAATCAGTACTTTTATATTGGATTTTTTTTTTTTGCCTTTTGACTACATACATCAACTTCACAGGTAATAATAATAAGTCTTCTATACTTAGGAAAGGTGGTGTCCTGAATTTGTCTCACTGAACTCTATGCTTTTACCTCCCAGTCTATATCCATGTTCTGTTGCCAACACCAAGAAATGACTCTTCATAGCCTCAAATTTTTGTAGTCAGTGACTTGTACTGTTTGCTTCAATAGGTGCATGCACTGCTTCCTACCTTGTTCCTATGTTCCTGTATTCCAAAATTCTTTGCTCATTTCAGGTCATTGGAAAGTCTTTGCTGGTTCAGCACCTGCTCAGATTAGAGGGATTTATCCTCAGTTATTTCTGATTTGCAATGACCATTTCTGGTTCCTAAGGAACTTTCTGATTCAGCCATAAGATAATATCTAATTAAGTTTTTAATTTTTGGCTGATACATGGCATAACGTCTCTCTTCAGGATAATTTTCTTTCAAAGTGTAATCATCTTCCCCTGACATTGTACCATAGTTAAGTTTACTTTGGGCTATCCCTATGGATAAACTTCAGAAGCTAATATTAAAGGAAATTTTATCCCTTCTCATGAAAAAGGCATTTTATTATAAATTAGAGAATAGGGAGTATCTTCTGTGATTTAATTAAGACTACCATTCCCAGAAACCTCTGGAATGCAGAAATTGTTTCAGGTGGAGGGAATAGTTGCATCAACTTATATTAAGATATTTTTATATCTTCCTGGTCATTAAAGCATTTTTTTAAATTGAAGCTTCTAAAATAAATCCCCTACTGAAATTTAACAGTGTTTTCCTAAGACCAATAAATTCAAACTCTTTTACATATATACATGACCAAATATGATTTAATTTTCAATGAATTTTTCTGCATATGTAGATTAAATACACTAGAAATATTTTTTTAAAGGCATCAATTAAGAAAAAACATTAATCGTCTAGAGAAAGAAGCATCTTATTGCCTTGGAGGGTTTGCAGTATATTTGTCATACTCCTGTGGTGAACCCAAGACATGAGCAGCATGAGGGAATGGAAAGGAACAATGGATCAAGCATCTGAGTAGTTTCCCAACTCCAATTTTCAAGTAAAATTGATTTTGGCAAAAGTAAGAATGAGAACATGTCACAGTTCATGCAGTTGTGGAAATTATTCTCCTCTACACCACCACGATACTTTGGGATGCAGCAGAACTTTATGCATGCATATTAAGAAGATATCCTTTGTGACTCAAATATTACTGCATTCCACCACATAATAGTACGTTATATGGTTCACCACAGACACCCTTAGATGGTTCCTCTTGTAATTTTTTTTTCCAAAGGGCTTGCTTGAACTCCTTGTGCTTAAAATATCTTCAAGTATAATACATTATGTCTTCAACAACTGATGTATAAAGACTTCCTTTGTTTGGAATCCCACAACAATACCTTCACTTGAATCAATATATCCCCCAGAAGCCCAAGGTTTAAATCAGTCTGAAAGAAAAGACCAAGTGCCCCTTCCTGCTCCGATCCACCTCCCTGTGGGTCATTTCAACATTTGAGGCTACAGAAACAACCTTGCAATCTCAAGTTATAATTTATAATTTTCCCTGATCTCTGAACTATTAAGTAAGTTAGAGAAAACCATACCGATTATGGGGAGATTCTTAGAGTAAGTGAACAATAGGAAATCTAAAATAATTAATTATCTTTTTTAAGGCAATGTGATGTAACAGAAAGAACAATGGCTTTGGAATAAGATGACTTTCATCTCAAAGCTGTGAATATTGCCTGTGTGATTTGGAGCACATTACCTTTTTAAGGACCTTGGTTTTTCATGTGCAATACTGAAATAGGATTACTTATCTTGAAAGATTGCTATAAAGTAGACAACCTAAATAGTGCTGTACATGGCCCATAAATACTCCTTAATGAATTGAGATTGTCATTATTATTATAAATTAACTTCTTTAAATATAGTTTTTCTCATCATTGTCAAGAATTCAGTGACATAATTTAATAAAGATCTAGACATTCTTTCCACAAATTTGTATAAGACTTTGAAATTTTCTGTTTCCTTGAGACTTCATTGGAAAAAGTTTTCATCTCTAATGTTAATATTATAAAAAGCTTCCTGTGCCCAAAGCAACAGAATACACATTCTTCTCTAGTGCACATGGAACTATCTCCAGAATAGATCACATCCTCGGTCCTAAATCAGGTCTCAACCGGTATCAAAAGATTGGGATCATTCCCTGTATATTTTCAGACCACAAAGCTCTGAAGAAAGAACTCAATCACAAGAGGAAATTTGGAAAGAAACCAAATACATGGAGACTAAACAGCATCCTTCTAAAGAATGAATGGGTCAACCAGGAAATTAAAGAAGAATTGAAAAAGTTCATGGAAACAAATGATAATGAAAACACAATGGTTCGAAATCTGTGGGACACAGCAAAGGCAGTCCTGAGAGGAAAATATATAGCGGTACAAGACTTTCTCAAGAAACAAGAAAGGTCTCAAGTACACAACCTAACCCTACACCTAAAGGATCTGGAGAAAGAACAAGAAAGAAACCCTAAACGCAGCAGGAGAAGAGAAATCATAAAGATCAGCAGAAATCAATGAAATAGAAACCAAAAAACAATAGAGCAAATCAATGAAACTAAAAGCTGGTTCTTTGAAAGAATGAATAAGATTGATAAACCCCTGGACAGACTTATCAAAAAGAAAAGAGAAAGGACCCAAATAAATAAAATCATGAATGAAAGAGGAGAGATCACAACTAACACCAAAGAAATACAAACAATTATAAGAACATACTATGAGCAACTCTACGCCAACAAATTTGACAATCTGGAAGAAATGGATGCATTCCTAGAGACATATAAACTACCACAACTGAACCTGGAAGAAATGGAAAAATTGAACAGACCCATAACCAGTAAGGAGATTGAAACAGTCATCAAAAATCTCCAAACAAACAAAAGCCCAGGGACAGATGGCTTCCCGGGGAAATTCTACCAAACATTTAAAGAAGAACTAATTCCTATTCTCCTGAAACTGTTCCAAAAAATAGAAATGGAAGGAAAACTTCCAAACTCATTTTATGAGGCCAGCATATCCTCGATCCCAAAAACAGACAAGGATCCCATCAAAAAAGAGAACTACAGACCAATATCCTTGATGAACACAGATGCAAAAATTCTCGCCAAAATACTAGCCAATAGGATTCAACAGTACATGAAAAGGATTATTCACCACGACCAAGTGGGATTTATTCCAGGGCTGCAAGGTTGGTTCAACATCCGCAAATCAATCAACGTGATACAACACATTAATAAAAGAAAGAACAAGAACCATATGATACTCTCCATAGATGCTGAAAAAGCATTTGACAAAGTACAGCATCCCTTCCTGATCAAAATTCTTCAAGGTGTAGGGATAAAGGGCACATACCTCAATATTATCAAAGCCATCTATGAAAAACCCACTGCAAATATCATTCTCAATGGAGAAAAATGGAAAGCTCTTCCGCTAAGGTCAGGAACACGGCAGGGATGTCCATTATCACCACTGCTATTCAAGAGAGTACTAGAAGTCCTAGCCTCAGCAATCAGACAACAAAAGGAAATTAAAGGCATCCAAATTGGCAAAGAAGAAGTCAAACTATCACTCTTCGCAGATGATATGATACTATTTGTGGAAAACCCAAAAGACTCCACTCCAAAACTGCTAGAACTTGTACAGGAATTCAGTAAAGTGTCAGGATATAAAATCAATACACAGAAATCAGTTGCATTTCTCTACACCAACAACAAGACAGAAGAAAGAGAAATTAAGGAGTCAATCCCATTTATAATTGCACCCAAAACTATAAGATACCTAGGAATAAATCTAAGCAAAGAGGCGAAGAATCTATACTCAGAAAATTATAAAGTACTCAGAAAGAAATTAAGGAAGACACAAAGAAATGGAAAAATGTTCCATGCTCCTGGATTGGAAGAACAAATGTTGTGAAAATGTCTATGCTACCTAAAGCAATCTACACATTTAATGCAATTCCTATCAAAGTGCCATCCATTTTTTTCAAAGAAAGGGAACAAATAATCCTAAAATTTATATGGAACCAGAAAAGACCTCGAATAGCCAAAGGAATATTGAAAAAGAAAGCCAAAGTTGGTGGCATCACAATTCCGGACTTCAAGCTCTATTACAAAGCTGTCATCATCAAGACAGCATGGTACTGGCACAAAAACAGACACATAGATCAATGGAATGGAATAGAGAGCCCGGAAATAGACCCTCAACTCTAATCTTTGACAAGGCAGGAAAGAATGTCCAATGGAAAAAAGACAGCCTCTTCAATAAATGGTGTTGGGAAAATTGGACAGCCACATGCAGAAAAATGAAATTGGATCATTTCCTTACACCACACACGAAAAAAGACTCAAAATGGATGAAGGATCTCAATGTGAGAAAGGAATCCATCAAAATCCTTGAGGAGAACAGGCAGCAACCTCTTCAACGTCAACCGCAGCAACATCTTCCTAGGAACATCGCCAAAGGCAAGGGAAGCAAGGGCAAAAATGAACTATTGGGATTTTATCAAGATCAAAAGCTTTTGCACAGTGAAGGAAACAGTTAACAAAACCAAAAGACAACTGACAGAATGGGAGAAGATATTTGCAAATGACATATCAGATAAAGGGCTAGTGTCCAAAATCTATAAAGAACTTAGCAAACTCAACACCCAAAGAACAAATAATCCAATCAAGAAATGGGCAGAGGACATGAACAGACATTTCTGCAAAGAAGACATCCAGATGGCCAACAGACACATGAAAAAGTGCTCCATATCACTCGGCATCAGGGAAATACAAATCAAAACCACCATGAGATATCACCTCACACCAGTCAGAATGGCTAAAATTAACGAGTCAGGAAATGACAGATGCTGGCGAGAATGCGGAGAAAGGCGAACCCTCCTACACTGTTGGTGGGAATGCAAGCTGGTGCAACCACTCTGGAAAACAGCATGGAAGTTCCTCAAAATGTTGAAAATAGAACTACCATATGACCCAGCAATTGTACTGCTGGGTATTTACCCTAAAGATCCAAACGTAGTGATCCGAAGGGGCACGTGCACCCGAATGTTTATAGTAGCAATGTCTGCAATAGCCAAACTATGGAAAGAACCTAGATGTCCATCAACAGATGAATGGATAAAGAAGATGTGGTATATATACACAATGGAATACTATGCAGCCATCAAGAGACATGAAATCTTGCCATTTGTGACGATGTGGATGGAACTAGAGGGTATCATGCTTAGCAAAATAAGTCAATCGGAGAAAGACAACTATCATATGATCTCCCTGATATGAGGAAGTGTAGATGCAAAATGGGGGTTAAGGGGGTAGGAGAAGAATAAATGAAACAAGATGGGATTGGGAGGGAGAGAAACCATAAGTGACTCTTTATCTCACAAAACAAACTGCGGGTTGCTGGGGGGAGGAGGGTTGGGTAGGGGGGTGGGATTATGGACATTGGGGAGGGTATGTGATATGGTGAGTGCTGTGAAGTGTGTAAACCTGGTGTTTCACAGACCTGTACCCCTGGGGATAAAAATATATTATATGTTTATATAAAACAAAAAATTCAAAAAATAGCTTCCTTTGAAAGTGATATGTTATTAGTTCCTGCAATAAAAGCAAACAAACAATACTTAGTAAAATCATAGAATGTGTGATGCGGTAAAAGTTTATTGAAATTTGAAAGAAATTTAAGACTAGAATTTTTAAGATTATATATACATTAAGAGAATTTTAAATAAAATAAAGCAATCACTTCACATTTTGTGGTTTTATATAGAGAAAAATTGCTGCTGATATAAACAAATTGATATTTTAAGTTTGGACAACAAAGACTGACATTTTGATGAAATATTGGACTTAAGCATATAAATGCAAGATAATAAAATTCTGTCAACTCCTATTTATATATTTTGTAGAATGATAAACCACTGTTTATCACCAATACTCTGACTCTTTTCCTCTTATTTGCTATCCACTTACTTATCTGCTCATTTTCAGTGTACATGTATATTAGTATCAGAATTGTCATTGCATCTCACTATGGGAAACAGTTTTACCAACTAGAGTGCTTTATTTATGTGCAGTTCTTTTTGCTTTGCTGTTAGCCATACCATCTCCATTCATTTTCAAAGATATGTACATTAGCACACCACCCCCTTCTCCAAACCCAGTAAACCTCCTTCAATGAGATTAATTCATACATTTATAGTGTAGGTAAATTGTTGATTACATTCTGCATTCTTTCCTGGAAACTAGATCATCTCATTTTTTTATTTGTGCACATCAAAGAATTTTCTTTGTATTAAAAAGTTATTTGCTTTTTAAATAAAGGTATAGTATCATGTTTCACAATTACAATATCACACAGAATTTTTCAATGATCCAAATAGCTCCCTATCCTTTATTAAACCACTTCACTAAACCCTTGACATTTAATATCATTTATAACTTAATGGTATTTCATTTTATGGATGTATCAATATTTATCTATTCATCTATTGTAGAACATCCAGTTTCTTCCAGTTCTGGTAATTTTTGATAAAGCTGTTATATGTATATATTCACATACAGGTTTTAATTGTGAACACAATTTTCAGATAAGGTGAATAAATACCAAGGACACAATTGTTATATTGTATGATAAAATCTTAGCTTTATAAGAAATTGTTAATTTGTCTTCCAAAATTACACCACAATTTTACAAACAGTGAAAGAAAAAAAATGCTTCTTTGCCTTTGATCCTAGGGGAAAATACCCAATTTCTCACTAAAAAATAAGATGATTAGTTTTAGTGTTCTTATAAATGCTCTTTATCACATTAAGGAAAATCTCCTATATATCTAGTTTGCTGAGATTTTAAAAATCATGAATAGATTTTGTCAAAAACTTATTCTTCATCAATTGATATAATAATGTAATTTTTCTTTCTTAGCCTGTTTATTTGGTGGGTTAACTTGATTGATTTTCTAATATTGAATGAGCCTTACATACCTGGAATGAATTTCAGTTGGTTGTGATGTACATATTTTTTGTGCTTTGTTGGAGTCAGTATACCACTATTTTATTTAATTTTTTTTTTTAATTTCTTTTTAGCGTAACAGAATTCATTGTTTTTGCACTGCACCCAGTAATCCATGCAATACATGGCCTCCTTAATACCCACCACCTGGCTCCCCCAACCTCCCATCCCCTGCCCCTTCAAAACCCTCAGGTTGTTTTTCAGAGTCCATAGTCTCTCATGGTTCACCTCCCCTTCCAATTTCCCTCAACTCCCTTCTCCTCTCCATCTCCCCATGTCCTCCATGTTATTTGTTATGCTCCACAAATAAGTGAAACCATATGATAATTGACTCTCTCTGCTTGACTTATTTCACTCAGCATCATCTCTTCCAGTCCTGTCCATGTTGCCACAAAAGTTGGGTATTCATCCTTTCTGATGGAGGCATAATACTCCATAGTGTATATGGACCACATCTTCCTTTTCCATTCGTCCATTGAAGGGCATCTTGGTTCTTTCTACAGTTTGGCGACTGAATGGCTATAAACATTGGGGTACCGATGGCCCTTCTTTTCACTACATCTGTATCTTTGGGGTAAATACCCAGTAGTGCAATGGCAGGGTCATAGGGAAGCTCTATTTTTAATTTCTTGAGGAATCTCCACACTGTTCTCCAAAGTGGCTGCACCAACTTGCATTCCCACCAACAGTGTAAGAGGGTTCCCCTTTCTCCACATCCTCTCCAACATACGTTGTTTCCTGTCTTGCTAATTTTGGCCACTCTAACTGGTGTAAGGTGGTATCTCAATGTGGTTTTCATTTGACTCTCCCTGATGGCTAGTAATGATGAACATTTTTTCATGTGTCTGATAGCCATTTGTATGTCTTCATTGGAGAAGTGTCTGTTCATATCTTCTGCCCATTTTTTTTATATGATGGTCTGTTTTGTGTCTGGGTTGAGTTTGAGAAGTTCTTTATAGATCCTGGATATCAATCTTTTGTCTGTACTGTCATTTGCAAATATCTTCTCCCATTCTGCGGGTTGCCTCTTTGTTTTGTTGACCATTTCCTTTGCTGTGCAGAAGCTTTTGATCTTGATGAAGTCCCAAAAGTCCATCTTCGCTTTTGTTTCCATTGCCTTTGGAGATATATCTTGAAAGAAGTTGCTGTGGCTGATATCAAAGAGGTTACTGCCTATGTTCTCCTCTAGGATTCTGATGGATTCCTGTCTCACATTGAGGTCTTTTATCCATTTTGAGTTTATCTTTGTGCACAGTGTAAGAGAATGGTCGAATTTCATTCTTCTACATATAGCTGTCCAATTTTCCCAGCACCATTTATTGAAGAGACTGTCTTTTTTCCACTGTATAATTTTTCCTGTTTTGTCGAAGATTAACTGACCATAGAGTTGAGGGTCCATATCTGGGCTCTCTACTCTGTTCCACTGGTCTAAGTGTCTGTTTTTATGCCAGTACCATGCTGTTTTGGTGATCACGGCTTTGTAGTAAAGCTTGAAATCAGGTAACGTGATGCCGCCAGTTTTATTTTTGTTTTTCAACATTTCCTTAGAGATTTGGGGCCTCTTCTGATTCCATACAAATTTTAGGATTATTTGCTCCAGCTCTTTGAAAACCACCGGTTTTTTTTTTTTTTTTTGGAATTTTGATCGGAATGGCATTAAAAGTATAGATTGCTCTAGGCAGTATAGACATTTAAACAATGTTTATTCTTCCGATCCAAGAGCATGGTATGGTCTTCCATCTTTTTGTGTCTTCTTCAATTTGTTTCATGAGTGTTCTGTAGTTCCTCAATTACAGATCCTTTACCTCTTTGGTTAGGTTTATTCCCAGGTATTTTATGGTTCTTGGTGCTGTAGTAAATGGAATCAATTCTCTAATTTCCCTTTCTGTATTTTTATGTTAGTGTATAAGAAAGTCACTGATTTCTGTACATTGACTTTGTGTCCTGCCACGTTACTGAATTGCTGTATGAGTTCTAGTAGTTTGGGGATGGAGTCGTTTGGGTTTTTCATATAAAGAATCATGTCATCTGCAAAGAGAGAGAGTTTGACTGCTTCATTGCCAATTTGGATACCTTTTATTTCTCTTTGTTGTCTGATTGCTGTTGCTAGGACTTCTATGCCACTATTTTGTAAAGGATTGTTGAATCTATCCTTCATTAGAAATCTCAATCTGGAGATACTAATTTGCAATGTCTCTATTGGTTTGTTATCAGGGTAATGCTTATTTCAGGAATAAGTTAGGAAATGTTCTCTGTGTTTCCATTTACTTAGAGACTGTGGAAAATTGGTGTAGTTTTTGTCTTTAAATGTTTGGCAGAATTCACCACTGGGCCTGGAAATTTCTTTTTTTGGAAGTTTATTATTTACTAATTCAATTCCTTTTATAGGTATAAGACTATTCAGGTTACCTAGTTTTCCTTGTGTGAGTTTTAGAATTTTGTGTATTTCATGGAATTTATCCATTTCATCTGTGTTATCAAATTTGCTCCTTTATTATCTTTTTAATGTTCACAGAATCACTGGTCATGATACTTATTTCATTTATGGTAATCATAAGATTTTTGCTTTGTCTTTTTATTTTGGTTAGTTTGACTAGATGTTTTTCAACTTTATTGATCTTTTCAAAGAACCAGCTTTTGGTTTTATTGATTTTCTTTGTTTTCCTGCTTTCAAACCCATGAATATCTGCTCTAATTTTTTCTTCTGTTACTACTTTTGATGTAATTTTCTCTTATTTTTCTAATATTGTAATGTGGAACTTAAAATATTGACTTTATGTCTAAAAGACATTTTTTAATATATCTATTTAATGCTATAATTTTTTAAGTCCTAATCTTCTGTATCCCACAAATTTTAATGTTTTAATTCTATTTTCACTTAGTTCAAATATTTTAATTTATTTTTGTCTTCTCTTTATATGGTATTTAGAATTGTGTTGTAAGTTGTATGAGTTCTTTCTTTTTAAAATTTATTTATTTATTTTAGAAAGAAAGTACATGAGCAGGGAGAGAGGCAGAGAATCAGATTCCTTGCTGCGTTCAGAGCCCAACATAACAATTGATCCCAGGATCCTAAGAGCATGACATGAATTAAAACCAAGAGTTGGAGGCTTAACTGACTGAGCCACCCAGGACCCCCCATGTATAAGTTCTTTATACATTTTGGAAATTAACCTCTAATAGGATATTTGATCTGAAAATAAATTTTCCCATTCACTAGACTGTCTTTTTGGGGTTTTTTGATGGTTTCTTAAGCTGTGAAGAAGCCTTTAATTTGATGTAGTCCCATTTGTTTATTTTTGCTTTTGTTCCCCTTACATTTGGAATAAGATCTAAAAACATCACTAAGACTAATGTCAAGGGAATTGTCACCTATGTATTCTGCTAAAGGTATATGGTTTCAGGTCTCACATTCAAATCTTTAATCCATTTTGAACTGGTTTTGTATATGGCTTGATTACCTTGAATGTAGCTGTCCAGTTTAATGAACAAAATTGATTAAAAAGACTCATTTCCCCATTGTATGTACTTGACTACTTTGTCATAAATTAGCAGATCATATGTTTGTGGATTTATTCCTGGGTTCTCTATTTTGTTCTATTGATCTGTGTGTTTTTGGACAAATACCATAACATTTTGATTAGTATACCTTTGTAGTATAATTTGAAATAAGGGGGTGTAATACATTCAGCTATGTTCTCTTTCAAAATTCTTTTGGTTATTCCAGGTCTCCTGTGGTTTCAAATAAATTACAGAATCATTTGTTCTGGTTCTGTTTTTTATATATATATATATATATATATATACATATATATATATACATATATATATGTATACATATATATACATATATATATGTATATATATATATATATATATATATAATATATATAATATATATAATATATATATATAATATATAATATATAATATATATATATATAATCATTAGAACTTTGAGAGGAATTAAATTGAATTTGTAGTTTGATTTGAGTATGTACATTTTGAAAACATTAATTCTGCAAATACATGAACATGGAATATTTTTCCACTTATTTGTCTCTTTTCATCAATTGCCTTCTCATTTTTAAGAGTCTCATGCTCTACCTACTGTGCTAGCTGGGCGACCGTCTTCTCATTTTTAAAATTCAGTTCTTTCAGGGTGCCTTGGTGATTCAGTGGGTTAAAGCCTCTGCCTTTGGCTCAGGTCATGATCTCAGGGTCCTGGGATCGAGCCCTGCATTGGGCTTTCTGCTCGGCAGGGAGCCTGCTTCCTCCCCTCTCTCTCTGCCTACCTCTCTGCCTACTTGTGATCTCTGTCAACTAAATAAATAAAAAAAAAATTTTAAATAAAATAAAATACAGTTTTTTTTCACCACCTTGGTTAAATTTATGCCCAATTATTTTTTTTCTTTTTGATGCAACTGTAAATTGAATTATTTTTAATCTTTCTGATAATTTGTTGTTAGTTTATAAAATGCATCAGATTTCTATTGGAAGATGGAGGAAGAGTATGGGACCTTGTTTCATCTGGTCTCTGGATTCAGCTAGATATCTATCAAATAATTCTGAACACCTATGAATTCAACCTAAGACCTAAGAAAAGAATTGCTGCAACTGTGCAAACTTTTTGCAAGGTAGGAGGTGTGGAAGCAGCTTACATGGAGTCCAGCCTCCTGTGAGGGCAAAGAAACTCTGCCCAGGCAAAGACACCTGAGACTCAGTGCAGCAAGCCCCTCCCCCAGAAGATTATCAGTAACACCAAGCTAATAAAATGTTTATGTATCACAGAGAACTGAAAAACTTCAGTGCTAGGAGAAAATAGCATATAGAATTTGAGGTTATTTCTCATGGTTATTTTGTCTTTCAGTTTAAAATGTTCGTTTTTTTCCTTTTGAACTAGTTTCTTTTTTTGTCAACACTTTAAGTCTTTTTAAATTTTTCATTTTAAAATTTTAAAATTTTCATTTTTACATTTGTCTTTTATAGATATATTCTTCATTTTTGCCTTTCTTACCCCATATTCTATTTTTATATACATATATATATATTATATATAAATATATAAAAGGAAAGCTTTTATATATATATATATATATATATATTTCCTTTCTTTACAAGTTTAGGATGTGTCTTCTAACAAACAGACCAAAATACACCCAAGACCAAGTGTATCACCCTTGTTCTGTCTACCTGTTTGATTTTCTTCTCTTGTCCCCTAAACTTTTTTTTTTTTTTGGCTTCTGATCTCTTCTGAATTGTCTAGTGTATATTTCCCTGGGGTTGAGGTTGGTATTTATATATTTTTATTTTATTTTTTATTTGTTCAATTGTTCATTTATTGTTCTCTAGAGAAAATGACCAGAAAGAAAAATTCCCAGAAAAAAGAACAAGAGACAGTACAAGGTGGCAGAGAATTAATAAATATGGATATTGGTAAAATGTTAGAGATAAAATTTAAAAATATATATAATTATTTATATATATATTATATATTATTATATATTATTTTCAAGCTGGGCTTGAGTAAAGCAGATGAAACACGAGAGAATCCCTTTCTGGAGAAATAAAAGAAGTGAGATATAATCAGGTTGAAATAAAAAAGGATATTGCTGAGATGCAATCAACAATGGAAGCTTCTCCTGCTAGGATAAATGAGGCAGGAGAGAGAATAAGTGATATAGAAGATAAAATTATTGAGAACAAAGGAACTGAACACAGGAGAGATAAACAATTACTGGACCATCAGGGGAGGATTTGCATACAAAATCACTGTACAGGAAACAGTTGCATTTTTATACACTAACAATGAGAAAGAAGACAGAGAAATTAAGGAATCATAATTGATCCCATTTACAACTGCACCAAAATGCATAAGATACCTAGGGAAAAAACCTAACCAAAGAGGTAAAGGATCTGTACTCTACAAATTATGGAGCAGGGGCATCTGGGTGGCTCGGTACATTAAGGGTCTGCCTTCTGCTCAGGTCATGAGTCCAGGGTCCCAGATCAAGTCCCACATTGGGCTCCTAGCTCAGGGGGAAAACTGCTTCTCCCTCCGCCTACCACTCTCCTTACCTTTGCGTGTTCTCTTTCTCTATAACAAATTATAAATAGATGTTGAATTTTGTCAAGTGCTTTATCTGCATCTACTGAAATGATTATTATTTTTGTCCTTCATTTTTTAATGTAGTGTATCATGTGGATTGATCTGTAGATATTGAACAATATTTGCATCCCTGGAATAAATCCTACTTGGACATACTATATGCTTCTTTTAATGTATTGTTGAATTTAGTTTACTAATATATCATTGAGGATTTTTATGTCAGTGTTCAGATTTTTATGTCAGAGATATTGGTTTGTAATTTTGTGTGTATGTATATATGTGTGCCTGTCTGTGTGGTATCCTTGTCCAATTTTGGTATCAGGGAAGTGCAGGACTCACAAATGAGTTTGGAACCTTTATCTCCTTTCAGTGTTTTTGGAAAAGTTTGAGAAGTTTATGTCTTAAATACTTAAAGAATTGGTGTAATTCCTTATTAAAGATATCTGCTCCTGGATTATTGTTTGAAGGAGTTTTTTGATTATTGATTCAATCTCCATACTAGTAATTGGGCTATTCAAATTTTCTACTTGTTCTGAGTCAGTCTGGGAAAATTGTAAATTTCTAGATATTCACCCATTCCTTCAAAATTGTTCAATATGTTGTACTTCTTTTCATTCATGACTTCTGATTTTGAGTCCCCTCTCTCTCTCTCTTTCTCTCTCATTTGGTGAAACTGGCTAAAATTTTTTCAATTTTGTTTATCTTTTCAAAGAACCAGCTCTGAGTCTCCTTCATCTTTTCTATTATCATTTTACTCTCTATTTCATTTGTTTGCACTATGATCTTAATTATTTCTTTCCTTCTACTAATTTTGTTCTTTGTTCTTCTTTTTCCAGTTCCTTTAGAAGTGAAATTAAATTGTTTATTAGAAATGTCTCTTCATTCTTCAGGTAGGCCTGTATTTCTTAGAAATTTCCTCTTTTAACTGCTTTTGCTATGTCTTATATATCTTGGAATGTTGTATTTTTATTTTCATTCATTTTATTTTAAAATATTCCTAGATATTTTAAAAATTTTCTCATTTGTTTTCTTCCATGACCAAAAGCTTGTTCAGTAACATGATGTTTACTCTCCATATATTTGTAGTTTTTCCAGTTTTCTTTTTGTAATTGATTTCTAGTTTCATGCTATTATTATCAGAATAGATGCTTGATATGATATCAATCTCGACTTTATTAAGTCTTGTTTTGTGGTCTAATATGATCTGTCTTGGAGAATGATTCTTCTGCACTTGGGAAGAATCTGTATTCTGCTGTTTATGGATGGAATATTTTGCATATATATATAGTGAGTTGTCAAAGCCAATGTATTTTATTGACTTTGTTTGGATGATCTATCTATAGATGCAAGTAGGGTGTGCAAACTCCCTACTATTATCGTATTGCTATCTATTTCTCCCTTTAGGTCTTTAATATTTGCCTTTTAAATTAATGGCCCCATGATGCATGCATATAATGCGTAAATATTACATATTCTTACTTGATTGACCCTTTTATCATTATTTAGTGCCCTTCTGTGTCTTCTATTACAAGGTTTATTTTAAAATCTATTTTCCCTGCTATGAATATAGCTACACTAACTTTCTTTTGTTTCTATTTACATAAAATACATTTTTCCCTCCCTTTACTTTCCGTGTGCATGTACCTTTACTTCTGAAGTGAAAGTCATACAGGTAGTATTTAGATGTGTCTTTTTTTTTTTTAACACATTTATCCACTTTATATCTTTTTTAAAAAAATTTTATTTATTTATTTGACAGAGAGAGAGAGATCACAAGTAGGCAGAGAGGCAGGCAGAGAGAGAGGGGGAAGGAGGTTCCCTGCTGAGCAGAGAGCCCAATGTAGGGTTGGATCCCAGGACCCCGAGATCATGACCTAAACCAAAGACAGAGGCTTAACCCACTGAGCCACCCAGGCACCCCTACTTTATATCTTTTTATTAAAGAATGTAGTTTATTTACATTTAAAGTAATTATTGATAGGTATGTACTTACTACCATTTTGTTAACTATTGCCGACTGGTACTGTATTTCCATCCTGGTTCCTTTATTCTTCTCTTTTGCTCTTCCCTTTTGGCTTGATTACCTTATTTAGTGTTATGTTGAGATTTCTTTCTCATTTTCTTTTGGGTATTTACTGTAAGTTTTGGCCTCATAGGTTACTGTGGGGTTCAATTATATCATCTTATGTATATTACAGTCTATTTTCAGTTGATCGCATCTTAAATTTGAACCATTCCAGAGCTGTACATTTTTAGTTCTCACCACAATGTTTTATGTTTTTGATGGTTTTTATATCACTTTTTACATCTTTTCATTTTATATATCCCTTAAATAATTATTATAAATTTAATTAATTTTACTACTTTTGTTTTTTAACCTTCTTAATAGTTTTATAAGTAATCTATATATCTATCATATATTTGTCTATTATCTATTTTATCTATCATCCTTCTATCTACCTATCTATCTTCACCTATCATCTATCTACCTATCATCTATCATGTATGCTATCTCTCTCTATATATATATCTAAATATCTATATCTATCCACCTATATACACATTTTCTACTGGAGTTATACTTCCATGTTTTCTTGACATCAATTAGTGCTATTTATTTTCAGCTTAAAGATGTCCCTTTAATATTTCTTGTAAGTCTTGTTTAGTGATGACAAACTCCTTTGGCTTTAGTTCTCTGGAAAACTATTCATCACTCCTTTAATTCTGAATAATAACTGGTGGGTACAATATTCTTGATGGGAAGTTTGTTTCTTTGTTTGTTTGTTTCCTTTCAGCACCTTGAATATATCATTCCACTCCTTTCTATGTTGCAAAGTTTTTGCTTAGAAATACGATATCCTTGTGGGGTTTCTTTTGCAAGTTACAATTTATTTTTCTCCTGTTGCTTTTAAGATTCTCTCTTTAGTTTTAACTTTTGCCATTTTAAATACAGTTTTCCTTGGTGTTGCTCTCTTTGAGATCGTCCTAGTTGAAAGTCTCTAGATTTCTTGGACCTGGATATCTGCTTCCTTCTGTAGGTTAGGAAAGTTTTCGACCATTATTTCTTTAAATGTTTTCTGTGCTTCTTTCTCTTTTCTCCTTCTGTGACCCTAATAATGCAAATAATATAGTCCCAGAGGTTCCATAAATTATCACTTTTAAAAGGGCTTTTTTAAAACAAATTTGCTGCTTTGTCTGGGTGAGTCTCACTATTTTATCTTCCTGTTTATTGATCTGTTCTCTACTTCCAGTCTACTGTTGAACACTATTAGTGTATTTTTCAGCTCAGTTATTGTATCCTTCAAATCTGTGACCTCTGTTTGGTACTGACTCATATTTTCTACTTCTTTTTTGAATTTTGCATTGTGCTCATGCATTCTTCTCCCAAGTTTGATGAGCATCTTTAAGATCATTACTTCAAATTCTTTATCAGGTAGATAACTTATCTCTATATTATTAAGGCCCTTTTCTGAAGTTTTGTCTTAGTCTTTTGTTTGGAACGTATATTTCGGTTTCCTCATTTTTCTTAACTTTCTGAGTTTGTTTCTATGCAATAAGCAAAAGAGCCACTTCTCTCAGTCTTGAAGTTGTGGCTTTGTGTAAGTGATTAATTCTTGTTCAACCTTGCTCTAGCTCTCAGTTTTCTCTTGAACCTTTGTCATTTAAAGCCACCTGATTTATTCTTGATATGTACCTGCTGTTGAGGGTATGCTAAAATCTGTCAGTGATCCAAGGAGAAGATTTTCACTCAGCACCTAGTTTTAGGCTGTTTGGAAGCCAGACCGAGAACAGCTTTTTTCTTTTTTTTTTTTTTAAGATTTTATTTATTTATTTGACAGAGAGAGATCACAAGTAGACGGAGAGGCAGGCAGAGAGAGAGGGAAGCAGGCTTCTTGCTGAGCAGAGAGCCTGATGCGGGACTCTATCCCAGGACCCTGAGATCACGACCTGAGCCGAAGGCAGCAGCCCAACCCACTGAGCCACCCAGGCGCCCCCCGAGAACAGCTTTTGAAACATATAAACATATAGAGTTCTATGGTGTTGCAGTCCTATTCAATGATGGCCAGCACACCAGGAGATCTGTAGGTGTCCCCTGGGTATTATTTGCAAAAATTGGGGCTCCAGATGAATGTATAAGTTCCTTTCTGGGGAGTCTTGTCATGCTGTAGTGAGGCTAATAAGTGAGTAATGATGTTGTCTCTCTGCTTATGCTCCTTGGGACCAGCTCCTTATCTTCTAGATGTGTCTAGAAGCATGTTCTTAAGCTGAAACTCCAGTCTAAGTAGATAGACCTTTTTCACAGGAAGACTGGGTGTGTGTTTCAGTGTTCTGTGCCCTCCTTGGGGTGGTGGCTTGCCAAAATTTAGTGTTCTGATCATTAGAGACCCATGGAGCTCTGAAACTCCAGTGCTTTTGGCCACCATGACCAGAAAATCTAGAGGTGACCCCTGTGTGAATTGTATGTATATCTTCACTTTGGCAAGGCAGTTGGGGAGAAGTAGGGGGTAGGGCAAACTCACCGGTTTCAGAAAAGAAAGTATAAAAATGCTTGACTACAATTGCAAGCTGGCTTCCACAATGCAGAACAAGATCATCTTATTTATACACATGCCAGATTTACAGTAGGAGTGGAAGAACGTTGCAACCATTCTCACTGGCTAGCTTGCCCCAGTAGGGTAAGGAGTGTTACAACTGCCTGAGTTTACAGACTTTAGCTAGGGGACAGAAGAACTTTGTCATTGTTCATACTCACCCACTCCATATAGGGAGTAAGGGAGTGCTCAACTGCCTGTTCTCTCTAACCTCAGGAAGTTCCACAACTGTTTCCCCCTATCTATCCCAGCAAGGCAGGTGGAGGACACCATGTATGAAATTGCTCACTTATGCTAGAAGGCTAGAGGGAAGTTGCAATGATGGCATTTGCCAGTGCCTCTGTCTCTGGGGCCATTTCAATCACCCTTTACCCTTCCAGTGGATACCAACATATCAGGAAAAGAATCTCCCTCACATTTAGTTTAGGAACTGCTCTTGTTTTTACTGGGTCTCAGAGTTAGCAAGACCACATTAAAGTGGTTAGCAAGACCACATGAATCTTTCCTATCGCTCTTTGGGACTCTCAGATGTGAGCCCTGCTGCTTTTCAAAGCCAGATGTCTTTGGAGATCATCTCCCTGGTACATATCCCAGAGGCTGGGACAACAGATGTGGAGCACCAACCTTTACTCCTTCAGGAGAAACACATGTCTGGGGAGATCTTTCCCTATGGTGAGTTCCCATACTGAAGCTGTTTTGTTTTGTTTTCATGAGATTGTGTCTCTGTTTCTCCAACCCATCTGAATGTGGTTCTATACTTTGTTGTGAAAAGCAGTTCATATAATTTTCAGACATTTTTGAGAGAGAAATGACCCTTATGTAGCAGTAGAGTTGGTGTGTCTGTGGAAGGACATAAGTTCAGGATCTTCCTATTCCATCCCCTCCTATTATGTATTTATTTTTAAAGTGGATTTATTGTATACAGCATATTAATGGGTCTTGTTTTTTCATCCATTCTTGTCACTTTCTTATAATTAGCATATTTAAACCATTGATGTTTAAAGTAATTATTGATGTAGTTACTATTTTCTATTTGTTACCTTTCTATTTTTCTTTCTTTTGTAGCTATAATTTAGCATAATATATGGTTCCATTATCTACCCATTCTTAGTATATCAAATATGTTCCTTATTTTGCCTTTTTTAGTGATTTCCCTAGAGTTCACAATATACATGTAACTAACCCAGTGCACTTTTATATAACACTATACCAGTTTATGGCCAAATTGAACATCTTATAAGAAAGTATTCTAATTTCTTTTTCTGGTCCCTTTTATTTATAGACTATCATCACCAAATACATCATTGCTATTATTTTATTTTATTATTTTCTTTCATTTTCTTTTCTTTTCTTTAATTGTCATGTTAGTCATCATACAGTACATCATTAGTTTTTGATGCAGAGTTCCATGTTTATTATTTGCATATAACACCTAGTGCTGAAAATGGGGAGGGGGCAAGATGGCAGATGAGTAGGAGACCCTATTTCAACCAGTACCCTGAAATGAGTGAGATATCTACCAGAGCACCCTGAACACCCATGCAATCAGCCTGAGATGTAAGATTATACACTTCTGGATCTCTATGAGGGCAGAGGATCCTCAGTGGTGAGGTACAGAGGAGTTGGGAGTGCACAGAGGATAAACAGAAAGGGGAAGGGGCCACCAGAAGCAAGTAATACCCCAATGCAAAAGTGCTCTGTGCTTGGCGACCAGCACTAGCTTAGAGATCAGTGGCTGCAAGACAGGAAGGGATTAATAATAGCACTCAGAATAAAGGGACATAAGGGACAATTGCTGGGACCTGGAAGCCTCAGGTATGGACCTAAGCATAATGTGCCAGGACAGCTAAAGCTGGTACTTGACCATGCCTGAGAAAGCCCAACACAGACTCAAGTTGGCAGTCACTGGGTCTGTGGCCACCACAGCCAATTCCACTGCCTCCATCTCCACTGGAGCTAAGCGCACCCAGCATGGGTCCACCTAGTTAGTAGTGCTGGGAATGGCAGTTGCCAGGATTGCTTGTGGTTTTGGTGACATGAGGGTACAGAGAAAAGTGGCGGCTTCAGGCGACCACTGAGATGGTGGCTGTGGAGGTGCACCACCTGTGGGAGTTTTCAGTGTTCAATGGAGTTTGCAGAGGGGGAGTCTATGTGTTCTGGGCCATTCAGAGAGGAGCAGAGTGTGGCTTCTCTGAGGTGGAGATCTGGGTGCAGCTTGCTTTGCTCTGACCTTCTGAAAAGGTGTGAAAAGCCACCAAAGAACAAAAACCTTTGGAGAACAAAGACCTGAAAAACTGGTTTCCAGGGAACCCAGACCCTTGCTGGGGTCAGAGGAACTCAGCCCAAGCAGATATGACTGAAAAACAATATGGCAGGCCCCGGCCCCAGAAGACAAGCCAATAGAACAAGAGGACAACCACCACAGGGTTCCCATAAAACTGTAAAAACCCCAACATCAGGGGCAAACGATATATTAAACTCCCAGTGTTGTCCCACAGCCTCTATATTTTGTAGATACAACTTCTCTCTCTCTCTCTTTTAAAATTTGTTCTCATGATACTTGTTCTTTTACTTTTTTTTAACTTACTTCCCATTTCAGATAGATATTTAATACAGTTGTATTAATATGTTTATTCCATAGTAACTTTTTAAGTTGAACTTTCTTCATGTAAATACTTTTGTTTCTTTTTTAAATATATATAGATATAAGATTCAACATATTCCTTTCCTTCTATTCAGTACTACTCCTATAGTTATATACCAGTTTTAACTTCCTGGTATCTCTGGAGAGTATAGTCCTCTAACAAAGATAACAAGATACCATCAGAAATAACTGAAATACTGTTCTTCACCCACAAGGAGGAATTATAACCACCTTCCCATCTTACTCTTTTGTTTGTGTTTTTGTACATTATAAATGTTATTCTTGGGATTCAGTGAGCTAGGTTCTTTTTTTTTCCCTTTTGTTAGTCTTTTGTTTGTTTGTTTTGTTCTTATATTTTATAAATCTTACTCTTGGGGCTCATTTTGGCTGTTTTTTTTTCCCCTCCTTTTTCTTCTTTCTTTCTTGTTGGTGGTGACTTCTGATTGCTCCAAACCTTTGCAGGGTGCACGTTGCTTGGATCATGGTTGATATTTTCAGCTATACATCCCCTCAACCACCTCTCACCTGAATGACTAGGAGGTAGAACCCCCAACAGAAGAAAAATTCAAAGACTGTAACCTCTGTCACAAAACTCCTGGATATGGACATAATAAGCAAGATGTCAGAAGTAGAATTCAGGATAACACTTATCCAGATAATTGTTAGGTTGGAGAAAACCATTAGTGGCAACATAGCATTGCTAAAGGCAGAAGGGAGAGCTGATCTGACAGAACTCAAAAATGTTATCAATGAGATCCCATCTAATATAAATACTCTAACAGCTAGGGTAAATGAGGCAGAAGATTAAATTAGTGATCTAGAAGACAAAATGATAAAAAAGAAGGATCAGGAGGAGGCCTGGAAAAAACAGGTTAAAAGCCATGAAACAGAGTTAGAGAAATAAATGATGCCATGAAATGTTCCCATGTCAGAATTATTGGGATCCCTGATGGGGTGGAAAGAGAGAGAGAACTACAAAATACAGTTGAACAAATCCTAGCTAAGAACTCCCCTAATCTGGGGAATGGAACAAGTGTTCATGTCTTAGAGGCAGAGAGGACACTCCCCAAGATCAATGAGGGCAGAAAGATCTCCAGACATATAATTATGAAATTCATGAATCATAAATTCAGAGAAGAAGTCTCAAGGGCAGCTAGGGTGAAGAGATTCTTTAGGTACTGAGGAAGGAGGAATAACATCAAACCTGTCCACAGAAACCTGGCAAGCCAGAAAGGGTTGGCAAGACATATTCAGGGAACTAAATGAGAAGAAAATTCAGCAAAGAATACTTTATCCCTCAAGGCTGACATTCAGAATGGAATCAGAATGGAAAAATAAAGAGTTCTATAAAAGAAGAAAGACCCCAAGAGTGATACAGAACAGAAATATACAGAGACAATCTATAGAAACAAGGACTTCATAGGTAACATGATGACATTAAAAACTTATCTTACAATAATCACTCTCAATGTGAACAGCCTAAATGCTCCCATAAAATGACCCAAGGTTGCAGACTGGATAAAAAGATGGGACCCATCCATATGCTGTCAACAAGAGACTAATTTTGAACCTAAAGATACATTCAGACTGAAAGTGAAGGGGTGGGGAACCATCTTTCATGCCAATGGGTCGCAAAAGAAAACTGGGATAGTGATTCTCATATCAGACAAATTACATTTTAAGCTAACAACTATAGTCAGAGGTACAGAAGGACATTACATCATTCTTTTTTAAAAAATTTTTTAAAGGTTTTATTTATTTGTTTGACACACAGAGAGAGATCACAACTAGGCAGAGAGAGGGGGAAGCAGGCTCCCGGCTGAGCAGAGAGACTGATGTGGGGCTTGATCCCAGGACCCTGAGACCATGACCTGAAACAAAGGCAGAGGCTTAACCCACTGAGGCACCCAGTCACCCTGTTCATGACTTTTAAATCAATCTAGTATATATAAGAAAATATATGGCACCATATAACCTATGATAATAAGTATTCATTTAAGTATTCCTTGCATAAAGCTCTACAGTATCAAGCACTCATCATTCTTAAAAAGTTTATCCAACAGGAAGATCAAACAACCATAAATATTTATGCCCCCAAATGGGAGCATCCAACTACATAAGCCGAGTGTTAATCAAAATAAAGAGGCATATTAATAAGAATACACAATAGTAGGGGATCTTAACATGCCACTTCCAACAACATACAGATCATCCAAGCAGAAAATCAATAATGAAACAAGAGTGTTGAGTGACACATTAACCAGATGAACCTCATAGATAGAACATTCTACCCTAAAACAGCAGAATACTCATTCTTCTCAAGCACACATAGAACTTTCTCCAAAATAGAGCACATATTGGGTCACAAATCAGGTCTCAACCAATACCAAAAGACTGAGATTATTCCCCGCATATTATCAGACCACAATGCTTTGAAACTGGAACACAACCACAAGAAAAAGTTTGGAAGAAGTTCAAACACTTGGAAGCTAAAGACCATTTTGCTCACGAATGTTTAGATCAATCAGGAAATCAAAGAAGAACTTAAACAATTCATGGAAAGCAATGAGAATGAAGACACATAGGTCCAAAACCTATGGATATGGCAAAGGTAGTCCTAAGGGGGAAATACAAGCCTCATTCAAAAAAATTGAAAAATCCCAAATATACAAACTCTCTTTACACCTTAAGGAATTGGAGAATCAACAACAAATTAAGCCAATCACATGCACAAGAAGGGACATAATTAAGATTAGAGCAGAGATCAATGAGTTAGAAACCAGAGATATAGTAGAACATATCAATGAAAAGAGAAGTTGGTTCTTTGGAAGAATTAAGATTGATAAACCACTGGCCAGACTAATTCAAAAGAAAAAGAAAAGAGAAAGGACCCAGATCAAGAAAATTAGGAATGAAAGGGGAGAGATCATGAATAATAGAAGAAAAGGACCCAAAATCAAGACAAAAGAAAAGAGAAAGGACCCAGATCAAGAGAATTAGGAATGAAAGGGGAAAGATCATGAATAATACCAAGGAAATAGAAATAATCATCATAAATTATTATCAACAGCTATATGCCAATAAGTTAGTCAACCTAGAAGAAATGGATGCATTCCTGGAAACCTGTGAACTTCCAAGACTGAAACATGGACAAATTGACAATGTGCATAAGCCAGTATCTAGTAATGAGATTGAAGCAGTGACCAAAAAACTCCCAAAATATAAAAGTCCAGGACCTGATGGAGTCCCTGAGGAATTCTACCAAGTATTCAAGGAAGAAATACTACCTATGATCCTGAAGCTGTTTCAAGAAATAAAAACAGAAGGAAAACTTCCACACTCTTTCTATGAAGACAGCATCACCTTGATCTCCAAACCAGGAAAAGGAGAATTTCAGAGCAATATCCCCAATGAATAGCAGTATCAAGATTCTCAAAAAGATTCTAGCTAATAGGTTCCAACAGTACATTAACAAGATTATCAAACATGACCAGGTAGGATTTATCCCTGGGATGCAAGCATGGTTCAACATTCGCAAATTAGTCGCTGTGATAGAACAAATCAATAAGAAAAGAGAGAACCACATGGTCCTCTCAATTGATGAAGAAAAAGCATTTGACAAAATACAATATCCTTACCTGATTAAAACTCTTCGGAGTATCAGGATAGAGGGAACATTCCTCAACTTCATAAAATCCATCTATGAAAAACACATAGCGAATATTTTTTCTCAATTGGGAAAACCCGAGAGCCTTCCCACTGACATCAGGAACACGACAAGGATGCTCACTCTTGTTACTCTTGCTCAACATAGTGCTAGAAGTCCTAGCAACAGCAATCAGACAACAAAAACAAATAAAAGCTATTCAAAGTGGCAAAAAAAAAAAAAAGTCAAACTCTCTCTCTTAGCAGATGACATGATACTGTATGTGGAAAACCCAAAAGTTTAAACCCCCAAATTACTAGAATTCATACAGCAATTTAGGTATGTGGCAGTATACAAAATCAATGCACCAAAATAAGTTGCTTTCTTATTTACTAACAATGAAATTGTTGAAAGGGAAATTAGAGATTTGATTCTATTTACAATAACACCAAAGAGTGTAGGATGCCTTTGAATAAACCT
Organism: Lutra lutra; assembly: GCF_902655055.1. Lineage (NCBI taxonomy): Eukaryota > Metazoa > Chordata > Mammalia > Carnivora > Mustelidae > Lutra > Lutra lutra. Next base: position 34,311,551 of record NC_062285.1, on the reverse strand, counting down.
AACCAAAGAGGTAAAGGATCTATACTCGAAGAACTACAGAACACTCATGAAAGAAATTAAAGAAGACACAAAAAGATGGGAAAAAAATTCATGTGCATAGATCAGAAAAATATACATCATTAAAATGTCTATGCTGCCCAGATCAATCTATAATTTTAATGCCATCCTAATCAAAATGCCAAAGGCATTTTTCAAAGTGCTGGAACAAACAATCCAAAAATTTGTATGGAATCAGAAAAATTCCTGAATCGCCAAGGAAATGCTGAAAAAGAAAAGCATAGTTGGGGGCATCACATTGCTGGATTTAAAGCATTATAACAAAGCTGTGATCATCAAGAAAACATGGTACTGGCACAAAAACATACACATAGATCGATGGAACAGAGTAGAGAGCCCAGACATGGACTCTCAGTGCTACGGTCAAATAATTTTCGACAAAGCAGGAAAAAATATCCAGTGGCAAAAAGCCAGTGTCTTTAATAAATGGTGCTGGGAAATTGGATAGTTATGTATAGAAGAACGAAACTTGACCACTCTCTTACACTGTACCCAAAGATAAACTCAAAATTGATGCAAGACCTCAATGTGAGACAGGAATCCATCAAAATCCTAGAGGATAACATAGGCAGTAACCTCTTCGACATCAGCCACAGCAACTTCTTTCAAGACACATCTCCAAGGCAAGGGAACCAAAAATTAAAATGAACTTTGGGGCTTCATCAAGATAAAAAGCTTCTGCACAGCAAAGGAAACAGTCAAAAAAAGAAAGAGGCAACCCACAGAATGGGAGATGATATTCACAAATGACAGTATGGACAAACGGCTGATATCCAAGATCTATAAAGAACTTCTCAAATTCAACACCAAAAACAGGTAAGTCAAAAAAAGGGCAGGAGAAATGAAGACACTCCTCCATTGAAGATACACAAATGACTAGCAGACACATGAAAAAATGTTGATCATCATTAGCCATCAGGGAAATTCAAATCAGAACCACATTGAGATACCACCTTGCACCAGTTAGAATGGCAAAGATTAATAGGGCAGGAAACAATAAATGTTGGAGAGGATGTAGAGAAAGTGGAACCCTCTTACACTATTGGTGGGAATGCAAGTTGGTGCACCACTTTGGAGAACAGTGTGGAGATTCCTCAAAAAAATTAAAAATAGAGCTACCCTATGACCCTGCAATTGCACTACTGGGTGTTTACTTGAAAGATACAGATGTAGTGAAAAGCAGGGCCATATGTACCCCAATGTTCATAGTAGCAATGTCCACAATAGCCAAACTGTGGAAAGAGTCAAGATGCCCTTCAACAGACAAATGGATAAAGAAGATGTGGTCCATATATTCAATGGAATAGTACTCAGTCATCAGAAAGCATGAACACCCAACTTTTGCATCAACATGGATAGGACTGGAGATTATTCTGAATGAAATAAGTCAAACAGAGAAAGTCAATTATAATACCATTTCATTTACATTAGAAGGAAAGTAAAAGTGAAGGGGGGAATTGGAGGGGAAGAGGAACCATGAGACTTTGTGGACTCCAAGAAACAGAGGATTTTAGAGTGGAGGGATGGAGGGATGGGTGAGCCTGGTGGCTGGTATTAAGGAGACCTTGTATTGCATGGAACACTGGGTTTTATATGTAAATAATGAATCTTGGAATATTACATCAAAAACCAATGATATATTTTATGGTGACTATTATAACACAATAAAAATTAAAATCAAAACGAAACAAAACAAAACAAAACCAAAACACCCAAACCACCCAGTGCTCATTACAACACATGTCTTCCTTATGTTAAATCAGCTAAAGTAAGAATTGTTCTTATAAGAAGTATGCAATTTCAGGCATTTATCACACATGGTATTCTTGGGATTTCCTGAATCTTGGTTTAGGGTCTCACATTAATATTGAGAAATTCAGTCATTATTGATTCAAATATTTCTTCTATTTCTTTCTTTTCACTCTGGTATTCACCAGAAATACATGGTATAATTTTTGCAGTTGCTCAAGAGTCTTAGATATTTTGTTCCATGCTTTCCCCCCCAATTTTTGTCTTTGGATTTCAGTTTGAGAAGTTTCTACTGCTCTGTCTTCAATTTCACTGACTTTTTCCCTTGGCCATTGCTAGTCTAATGCTTATCAAAGAAATTCTTCATTTCAGCTATAGTAATTTTGTATTCTAGCAATTCTTTTGGATCTTAGAACTTCCATCTCTCTGCTTGCATCATTCATTTGTTCTTGCACATTATCTATGTTTTTTAATTAAAGCTCTTTGCATATTAATCATAGTTATTTTAAATTTTCAGTTGAATAATACCAACATTCCTGCCATTGTGAGTGCAGTTCTGATGTTTGCTTTTCTCTCTTCAGACTCCAAATTTTACCTTTTAATATGTCTTCTAATTTTTTATTGAAAAGCAGAAAAATTATAAGGTATATTAAAAGGGAGTTTAGGCAAAGAGATCAAAATTCTGAGATCAAAAGTCAATGCTAAATGACAAAACATTGTTTGAGTAAAAACAACTAATACTGGCTCCAGTGGTGGCTTTTGGTCATTTTTTCTTCAAGTAAACTTTCTCTGTGTTTGCCTGTATCTCTAATTTTCAGTGTGGTGGCTTATCCTATGACATCAATTCTTTAATGGATCTATAGAGCTGTTGATGTTCAGTTTTTCAGTTTTTCTCTTACTGTGATCACTTTCAAGTTACATATAGAACTAGAAACCAGAGATCTGCAGCACTTTTTAAGAAATGAAGTATAGGGGCGCCTGGGTGGCTCAGTGGGTTAAGCCGCTGCCTTCGGCTCAGGTCATGATCCCAGGTCCTGGGTTCGAGCCCCGCATCGGGCTTTCTGCTCAGCGGGAAGCCTGCTTCCTCCTCTCTCTCTCTGCCTGCCTCTCTGCCTACTTGTGATTTCTCTCTGTCAAATAAATAAATAAAATCTTTAAAAAAAAAAGAAATGAAGTATAGTTGACACTGTTACACTATTTCAGGCATACGACATAGTAATTTGACAGCCCTATACATTATCTTAAACTCACCAAAGTGTAGCTTCCATCTATCATACAATACTACTACAATACAACTGATTATATTTCCAATATAGTAACTTTCATCCCCATGATTTATCCATTTCATAACTGGAAACCTTGACCTCTCATTCCCCTTTATCCATTTTGCCCATTCCCCCTTCTGGCAAGCACCACTTTATTTTCTACACCTACAGGTCTGTTTCTATTTTTTATTTGCTATGTTTTGTTTTTAGATTACACATGTAAGTGAAATCATATGGTATTTGTCTCTCTTTGTTTAACTTATTACACATAGTATAATACGCTCTATATCCATCCAGCTTGTTGCAAATGGCAAGATCGCACTTTTTTTTTTTTAATGGTTGAGTAATATTGTACAGCAAAGGAGATCATCCATAAAACAAAAGACAACCTACTGAAGGGGAGAAGGTATTTGCAAGTAGTATATCCAATAAGAGGTGAATTTCCAAAAAATATAAAGAACTTCTATGCACTGCTGGGAATGTAAGCTGGAACAGCCACTAAAGAAAATGGTGTGGAAGTTCCTTAAAAAATTAAAAATAGAAATAGAAATAGAAATACCAGGAGCTTAGGAAGATGGCAGAGTATGAGGACCGGAAACTCACCCAACCCCATATTTATAATTAGATATTACTTACATCTGAGTAACTAAACCTGTGAGTAATCCAAAGACTGGAAGGACAAATTCCACAACTAGATGAAGACAAGAAGCCACACTGAAGAGCTTAGGAAGGGTAAAAACAGTGGTCAGGAGCTGCATGCAAGAGGGAAGAAGTTGTGGGTTCAGAAGGGGGAAAGCATCAAGGAGTCCACATGGGGAAAACAAATTTTCATAACATCTGACCTTGAAAACCAGACAGGCTGAATTACATGAGTTTGTATAACCAGTGAGACTTGGATCCTGGAGCTTTAAATTCAGGTGACTCAGCACTGGGAAAGCTGGGAAGGAGAGTAATAGCTGGGTCATCACCCTTAAAGAGACAGAAGACTCTGGATACACAACACAGAAGGAATAGTTTGGACAATCACTGGAGCAAAAGGCAGGGAGATCTGTTTATACTGATTTTGGAGTGCTTTGGTAGACTTTTCTGTGAACAAAGGACATGGTGGGGGCTATTTTTCTCCCCTATCCTCCAGTATTAAACACAGAACCACCTGTGGAAAGCAGTTTTGCACAGACACCTGCTACCTGAACTACCAGCAGTGTGTCTTGCTCATGACTTCTCCTGAGGACTAATCTACTCCAAGTCTGTTGGCCTCTACTCTAGGCTCAGCACAAATTTTAACTGAACATGCACTCACGCACCTGCTGCCTCCTCCCACAATGCCCACAGTGGCCACCCTGCTTCAGGAGATTGGGCCTATGACTAGCAATTCAGCACAGATTTTGCTAACACCACACACATGACCTGTCCTGCCACCACACTCACAGATGCCATGCACCCTCAGCCACTGACAGCACCTTCACCCACCATGCCCCCAGCCCCACTGTCACGTTTTGCCACACCTTGCAGCCACCACACTGTGGGGGATCTAGCCTAGGGCTAGAGGCTCAATGCAAATTTTGCCAACACTGCCACCCACTCATGAGCCTTCCAGTGGCCATGCCTCCTCAGAGCCAGCCTGCCTGGGTCTCACTAACATCACAAAGAGCGAGCACAGTCCATAATAGCTAAAAGTTAGTGCAGACATCTGGACTGAAATAAAAAGTGACTACAACACAATAACAAGATGCAACTAACACACATAGGAGACTCCATTGAAATGGAAAGGTTTTGGTGAAAACGGGTCACCCCCTTGCAGGGCACTACAGGGCCTTTTCTTTATAAAGCCACTACTTTCAAGCACAAAAATAGAGCCAACTTTCTTAATGCACAGGAATAGACACAGAAAGGTAGAAAAAAATAGGAGACAGAGAAATGTGTCCCAAATGAGAGAATAGGACAAATTCACTATAAGAGATCTAAGTGAAATAGAAATAAGTACTAGGCATGATGGAAAATTCAAAGTAATGATCATAAAGTTATTTACTGGACTTCAGAAAAGGATGGAAGACAGCAGTGAAACCCTTGACTAAGACATAAAAAATACCATATCAGAGATAAAGAACTCAATAAATGAAATTGAAAATACAACATATGGAATACATAGTAGACTACAGGAAGCAGAGGAAGGTACCAGTGACCTGGAGGACAGAGTAATGGAAAGCAATCAAAATGAAAGTTGAGAGGCAAAACGAAACAAAACAAAACAAAACAAAAAACCCAAAACAAAACAAAAGAAACCAAAACCAAAACAAAAATCTGCATAATAAGAATAGACTTAGAGAACTTAATGACTTCATCAAAGCATAACAATCACATTTCTCTATGTGATGTTAGAGAGAAAGAAGGGGAGCTGAAACTGTATTTGAAGAAATAACTGAAAACTCCCTGAATTTGGGGAGGGAAACAGAGATCTAGATTTAGGAGGAACAGAGGTATCCCAGTAAACTCAACCTAAGGGATCCACACCAAGACACAGTAATTAAAATGCCCCCCCATCGTGATTAAAACAAAAAAGAAGAATTTTAAAAGTTGCAAGAGAAAAGAAGACAATTATGTATAAAGATAACCCCATAAGGCTATCAGTGGATATCTCAACAGAAACTTTGCAGGCCTGAAGAAAGTGGCATGATGTATTCAAAGTTTGGAAAGAGAAAAATCTGCAGCCAGGAATACTTTATCCAGCAAGGTTATCATTTAGAATAGAAGGAGAGGTAGAGTTTCTCAGACAAACAAAAGTTAAAAGGATTTATGATTGTTAAATTGGTCCTACAAGAAAATATGCAGGGAAACTCTGCATTGGAAACAAAAACCATAAGGAAGAGTAAGAAAAATAGGAAGCACAAAAGCAAAACAAACAAAAATATATATACACATGTGTATATATATATATATATATATATATATATATATATATACACACACACAAATATATGTACATATATATGTAGAATACAGTCAAGGGAAGTACAAAATAAAATGATGTAAAATATGATCTCAAGGGGCGCCTGGGTGGCTCAGTGGGTTAAGCTGCTGCCTTCGGCTCAGGTCATGATCTCGGAGTCCTGGGATCGAGCCCCGCGTCAGGCTCTCTGCTCTCTCGGGGAGCCTGCTTCCTCCTCTCTCTCTGCCTGCCTCTCTGCCTGCTTGTGATCTCTCTGTCAAATTAAAAAAATATATATGATCTCAAATACCTGAAATGTAGAGGGGAGAGGAGTAAAGAATGACTTCAAGTTAAGTGATCATCAGCTTAATATAGACTGCTTTATTCAGAATATTTTATATATAAGCTGAGTGGTAACAAAAATCAAAAAACAATAATAGATAAGAAAAAGAGTATGAAACCAAGTATATCATTAAAGAAAACAAGCAAACCATGAAACAGAGAAAGATTAGAAAGGATCAGAGAAAAACAAAACAAAAAGACCAACCACAAAAGGAGTAACTAAATGGCAATAAATATGTATCTATCATTACTTTGAATGGAAATGGACTAAGTGCTTTAATCCAAAGACATAGGGTGACAGAACTGATTAAAAAACAAGAACTGTCTATATGCTGCCTACAAGATATTCATTTCAGACTTAGAGTCACCTGCAGATTGAAAGTGAGGAGCTGGAGAAAAATCTATAATGCAAATGAATTCAAAATAAAGCAAGAGTATGAATACTTATATCAGACAAAATAGACTTTAAAACAAAGTCTGTAAAAGGAAACAAAGAAGGGCACTTATATCATAAGAAGGACAATCCAACAAGCAGATCTAATAGTGATATTTATGCACCCAACATGGGAACACCCAAATACATAAAACTATTAATAACAAACATAAATTAACCCATAGTAATGCAATAATAGCAGGGGACTTTAATATCTCACATACATCAATGGACAGATCATCTTAACAGAAAAATCAATAAAGAATGAGTAGCTTTGAAAGACTACCTGGACTTAAAACATATATTCAGAATATTCCATTCTAAAATAGCAAAACACACATTCTTTCAAATGCACATGGAGTAGATCACATATTTGGTCACAAAACCAGTTTCAAAAAATTAAAAAAATATTGAAGTTATACCATGCAACTTTTCAGAACACAATGCTATGAAACTAGAAGTAAACCATAAGAAAAATTCTGGAAATGCCAGAAATACATGAAGGTTAAATAACATGCTACTAAACAATGAATTGATCAACTAGGAAATTAAGTAGAAATAAAAAAGTAAATGGAAAGAAAGGAAAATGAACAAATCCTTTGGGGGAAGTGGCAACAGCAGTTCTGAGTGAAATTTATAGTAGTACAGGCCTGCCTCAAGAAGCAAGAAAATCTCAAATAGCCAACATAACCTTACACTTAAAGGTGCTAGAAAAGGAACAACAAACAAAACCCAAACCCAGCCGAAGGTAGGAAATAATAAAGAATAGAACAGAAATAAATTATATATAAACTACAAAAACAATCATACATATCAAATAAACCAGGAGCTTATTCTTTAAAAAGATCAACAAAAATGATAAACCTCTAAACAAACTCATTAAAAAAAAAAAAAAGAAGATTGGGCACCTGGGTGGCTCGGTGGGTTGAAGCCTCTGCCTTCGGCTTGGGTCGTGATCCCGGGGTCCTGGGATCGAGCCTCGCATCGGGCTCCCTGCTAGGCAGGGGGCTTGCTTCCTCCTCTCTCTCTGCCTACTTGTGATCTCTGTCTGTCAAGTAAATAAATAAAATCTTAAAAAAAAAAGGAAGATAAATGAAAACAAACAAAATAACAAATGAAAAAGGAGAAATAACAACTAACAACACAGAATTGCAATTATAGGAGAATATAAGGAAAATATGCTAAAAAATAGACAACCTAGAAGAAATGGATGATTTCCTAGTAACATATAACCTACCAACACTGAAGCAGGAAGAAATAGAAAATTTGAACAGACAAATTACCAGCAAATATATTGAACTGGTAATCTAAATACTTCCAACAAACAAAAGTCCAGGACCAGATGGCTTCATATTCTACCTAATATTTCAAAAAGAGTTAATAATATGACAATAATATGATATAATAACAATATGAAATATCATAGTATGATAATAATAATATAAAATATGATAATAATATGACAATAATAAAAAATATTGTCAAATTATTCCACAAAATGTAAGAGGAAGGAAAACTTCCAAATTCATTCTACAAAGCCAGCATTATGCTGATACCAAAACCAGATAGAGACACCACAAAAAGAGAACTACAGGTCAAAATTTCTTTTTTTTTTTAATTTTTAAATTTATTTTCAGCGTAACAGTATTCACTGTTTTTGCACCACACCCAGTGCTCCATGCAATATGTGCCCTCTCCAATACCCACCACCTGGTTCCCCCAACCTCCCACCCCCTGCCCCTTCAAAACCCTCAGATTGTTTTTCAGAGTCCATAGTCTCTCATGGTTCACCTCCCCTTCCAATTTCCCTCAACTCCCTTCTCCTCTCCATCTCCCCTTGTCCTCCATGCTATTTGTTATGCTCCACAAATAAGTGAAACCATATGATAATCGACTCTCTCTGGTTGACTTATTTCACTCAGCATCATCTCTTCCAGTCCTGTCCATGTTGCCACAAAAGTTGGGTATTCATCCTTTCTGATGGAGGCATAATACTCCATAGTGTATATGGACCACGTCTTCCTTATCCATTCGTCCATTGAAGGGCATCTTGGTTCTTTCCACAGTTTGGCATACAGGTCAAAATTTCTGAGGAAATTTTGCATGTAGTAACACATGCAAAAATCCTCAACAAAACACTAGCAAGCCAAATCCAACAATGCATTTTTTTAAAAAAAAAATCACCACAATCAAGTGGGATTTATTCCTGTGTTGTAGGATATTCCTGTGTGCTCAATATTTGCAAATCAATCAATGTGATACTTCACATCAATAGGGAAAAAAGATATAAAACATATGATCTTTTCAATAGACACAGAAAAAGCATTTGGCAAAGCACAAAAACTCCATCATGCTGAAAGCCCTCAACAAAGTAGTTTCAGAGTAAACATGTCAATATAATAATGGCCATACATGAAAAACCCACAGCAAATATCACCCTCAATGGGAGAAAAACTGAGAACTTTCCTCCTGGGGCCAGAAATAAGACAAGACTGTCCACTCTCACACTTTCATTCACCATAGTACTAGAAGTCCTATCCACAGTAATTAGAAACAAAAATAAATAAAGGGAGTCTGAAGTGGGGAGGAAGAATTAAAAGTCACTATTTGCAGATGACATCTAACTATACAGAAAACCCTAAAGACTCCACCAAAAAAAACTACTTGAACTGATAAGTCAATTCGGTAAAGTCACAGGATACAAAACCAATGGGCATAAATCTATTGCATTTCTATACACTATTAATGAGGCAGAAGAAATATAAGTTAAGAAAAAAAAATCCTATTTACATTCACACAAAAATAATGAGATGCCCAAGAATAAACCTAACCAAAGAGCTGAAAGACCTATAATCTGAAAACTATAAAACATTGATGAAAGAGATCAAAGATGACACAAAGAAATGGGAAGACATTCCATGCTCATGGATTTAAAGAACAAATGTTGTTAAAATGTCTATACTACCTAAAGCAATCTACAGATTTGATGCAATCTCTGTCAAAATATCAACAGCATTTTTCACAGTCCTAGAACAACAACAAAAAAAACCTTAAAATTTATATAGAAACATGAAAGACGCCAAATAATCCAAAACAATTTTGAAAAAGAAAAACAAAGCTGAAGGTATTCCAGACTTCAAATTATATTAAAATATGTAGTAATCTAAGCAGTATGGAAGTGGCACAAAAATAAACACAGAATTCAATGAAACAGAAGAGAAAACCCAGAAATAAACCCATAATTATATGGTCAATTTTCAACAAAGCAGGAAAGAATATCCAATGAGAAAAAGACAGTTTCTTCAACAAATGGGGCTGGGAAAACTGGAGAGCCACATGCGAAAGAATGAAACTGGACCACCTCCTTATACCATGCACAAAATTAAATTCAAAATGGCCTAAAAATTTATATGTGAGACCTGAAACTATAAAAATCCTAAAAGTAAGCACAGGCATTAACTTCTCTGACATTGGCCATAGTAATTTTTTTTTTCTAGATAGGCCCCCTGAGGCAAGGAAAAGCAAAGCAAAGGTGAACTATTTGGACTATATCGAAATTAAAAGTTTCTGCACATTGAGTTTGTATAACCAGTGAGAGAAAAACAAAACTAAAAGGCAACCTACTCAATGGGAGAAATTATTTTCAAATGACACGTTCAGTTAATGGTTAGCATCCAAAATATATAAGGAACTTCTATAATTCAACACCAAAAAACTAAATAATCCAATTTAAAAATGGACAGAAAATATGAATAGATATTTTTCCAAAGACATATAGATGGCTAGTAGACACATGAAAGATGCTTAACGTCACTCATCATCAGGGAAATGCAAATCAACACTACAATGCAATATCACCTCACACCTGTCAGAATGTCTAAAATCAACAATACAAGAAACAAGTATTGATGAAGATGTGGAGAAAAGGGACACCTTTGTAAACACTTAGTAGGAATCCAAACTGATGTATCCACTGTAGAAAACAGTATGGGAGTCCCTCAGAACTACCCAATGATCCACTAATCATACTACTGGGTATTTCCCCCAAAATACAAAAAAACTATTTCAAAGGGATACATTCACCCCTATGTTTATTACAGCATTATTTACAATAGCGTAATTATGGAAAATATGGATTTTATATATATATATATATATATATATATATATATATATATATTCAATATTATATTGGAATTCCATTGTATATATAATGTATAATATATTATTATATATTATAAAATTTTTATGTAATATATTTTATTCCATTATGTATAATGAAACATTATTTAACCATGAAGAATGAAAACTTGCCATTTTCAACAACATGGATGGAGCTAGGGAGTATAATGCTAAGTGAAATATGTCAGCCAGAGAAAGACAAGTACTGTATGATTTCACTCATATGTGGAACTTAAGGAAAGAAAAATGAACAAAAGAGAAAAAGTGATAGATACAAACCAAGATGCAGATACTTATCTAGAGAGAACAGGCAGATGGTTACCAGGGGGGAGGTGGTGGGTGGCTGGGTGGAATAGGTGATGGGTATTAAGGAGTGCTCTTGTTGTGATGAGCACCAGGTTATGTATGGAATTATGAAATCACTATATTGTACTCTTTTTTTTAAATTTTAAAAAAATTTTTAATTTTTTTTAATTTTACTTTTTATAAACATATATTTTTATCCCCAAGGGTACAGGTCTGTGAATCGCCAAGTTTACACACTTCACAGTACTCACCATAGCACATACCCTCCCCAATATCCATAAACCCACCCCTCCCTCCCAACCCCCCTCCCCCCATCAACCCTCAGTATGGTTTGAGAGATTAAGAGTCACTTATGGTTTGTCTCCCTCCCAATCCCATCTTCTTTCATTTACTCTTCTCCTACCCCCTCAACCCCCCATGTTGCATCTCCTCTCCTTCATATCGGGGAGATCATATGATAGTTGTCTTTCTCCGATTGACTTATTTTGTTAAGCATAATACCCTCTAGTTCCATCCACGTCGTTGCAAATGGCAAGATTTCATTTCTTTTGATGGCTGCATAGTATTCCATTGTGTATATATACCACATCTTCTTTATCCATTCATCTGTTGATGGACATCTAGGTTCTTTCCATAGTTTGGCTATTGTAGACATTGCTGCTATAAACATTCGGGTGCACGTGCCCCTTCGGATCACTACGTTTGTATCTTTAGGGTAAATACCCAGCAGTGCAATTGCAGGGTCATAGGGTAGTTCTATTTTCAACATTTTGAGGAAAATCCATGCAGTTTTCCAGAGTGGTTGCACCAGCTTGCATTCCCACCAACAGTGTAGGAGGGTTCCCCTTTCTCTGCATCCTCGCCAGCATCTGTCATTTCCTGACTTGTTAATTTTAGCCATTCTGACTGGTGTGAGGTGATATCTCATTGTGGTTTTGATTTGTATTTCCCTGATGCCGAGTGATGTGGAGCACTTTTTCATGTGTCTGCTCGCCATCTGGATGTCTTCTTTGCAGAAATGTCTGTTCATGTCCTCTGCCCATTTCTTGATTGGATTATTTGTTCTTTGGGTGTTGAGTTTGCTAAGTTCTTTATAGATTTTGGACACTAGCCCTTTATCTGATATGTCATTTGCAAATATCTTCTCCAATTCTGTCACTTGTCTTTTGGTTTTGTTGACTGTTTCCTTTGCTGTGCAAAAGATTTTGATCTTGATAAAATCCCTGTAGTTCATTTTTGCCCTAGCTTCCCTTGCCTTTGGCGATGTTCCTAGGAAGATGTTGCTGTGGCTGAGGTCGAAGAGGTTGTTGCCTGTGTTCTCTTCAAGGATTTTGATGTATTCCTTTCTCACATAGAGATCCTTCATTCATTTTGAGTCTATTTTCGTGTATGGTGTAAGGAAATGATCCAATTTCATTATTCTGCATGTGGTTGTCCAATTTTCCCAACACCATTTATTGAAGAGGCTGTCTTTTTTCCATTGGACATTCTTTCCTGCTTTGTCGAAGATTAGTTGACCATAGAGTTGAGGGTCTATTTCTGGGCTCTCTATTCCGTTCCATTGATCTATGTGTCTGTTTTTGTGCCAGTACCATGCTGTCTTGATGATGACAGCTTTGTAATAGAGCTTGAAGTCCGGAATTGTGATGCCACAAACTTTGGTTTCTTTTTCAATATTGCTTTGGCCATTCGAGGTCTTTTCTGGTTCCATATAAATTTTAGGATTATTTGTTCCATTTCTTTGAAAAAAAAATGGATGGTACTTTGATATGAATTGCATTAAATGGGTAGATTGCTTTAGGTAGCATAGACATCTTCACAATATTTATTCTTCCAATCCAGGAGCATGGAACATTTTTCCATTTCTTTGTGTCTTCCTCAATTTCTTTCATGAGTACTTTATAGTTTTCTGTGTATAGATTCTCTTTGGTTAGGTTTATTCCTAGGTATCTTATAGTTTTGGGTGCAATTGTAAATGGGATTGACTCCTTAATTTCTCTTTCTTCTGTCTTGTTGTTGGTGTAGAGAAATGCAACTGATTTCTGTGCATTGATTTATATCCTGACACTTTACTGAATTCCTGTACAAGTTCTAGCTGTTTTGGAGTGGAGTCTTTTGGGTGTTCCACATATAGTATCATATCATCTGCGAAGAGTGATAGTTTGACTTCTTCTTTGCCAATTTGGATGCCTTTAATTTCCTTATGTTGTCTGATTGCTGAGGCTAGGACTTCCAGTACTCTCTTGAATAGCAGTGGTGATAATGGACATTCCTGCTGTGTTCCTGACCTTAGCGGAAGAGCTTTCCATTTTTCTCCATTTAGAATGACATTTGCAGTGGGTTTTTCATAGATGGCTTTGATAATATTGAGGTATGTGCCCTTTATCCCTACACCTTGAAGAGTTTTGATCAGGAAGGGATGCTGTACTTTGTCAAATGCTTTTTCACCATCTATGGAGAGTATCATATGGTTCTTGTTCTTTCTTTTATTAATGTGTTGTATCAAATTGATTGATTTGCAGATGTTGACCCAACCTTGCAGCCCTGGAATAAATCCCACTTGGTAGTGGTGAATAATCCTTTTCATGTACTGTTGAATCCTATTGGCTAGTATTTTGGTGAGAATTTTTGCATCTGTGTTCATCAAGGATATTGGTCTGTAGTTTTCTTTTTTGATGGGATCCTTGTCTGGTTTTGGGATCAAGGTGATGCTGGCTTCCTAAAATGAGTTTGGAAGTTTTCCTTCCATTTCTATTTTTTGGAATAGTTCCAGGAGTATAGGAATTAGTTCTTCTTTAAATGTTTGGTAGAATTCCCCTGGAAAGCTGTCTGGCCCTGGGCTTTTATTTGTTTGGTGATTTTTGATGACTGTTTCAATCTCCTTGCTAGTTATGGGTCTGTTCAGGCTTTCTATTTCTTTCTGGTTCAGTTGTGATAGTTTATATGTCTCTAGGAATGCATCCATTTCTTCCAGATTGTCAAATTTGTTGGCGTAGAGTTGCTCAAAGTATGTTCTTATAATTCTCTGTATTTCTTTGGTGTTAGTTGTGATCTCTCCTCTTTCATTCATGATTTTATTTATTTGGGTCCTTTCTCTTTTCTTTTGATAAGTCTGTCCAGGGGTTTATCAATCTTATTAATTCTTTCAAAGAACCAGCTCCTAGTTTCGTTGATTTGTTCTATTGTTTTTTTGGTTTCTATTTCATTGCTTTCTGCTCTGATCTTTATGATTTCTCTTCTCCTGCTGGGTTTAGGGTTTCTTTCTTGTTCTTTCTCCAGCTCCTTTAGGTGTAGGGTTAGGTTGTGTACCTGAGACCTTTCTTGTTTCTTGAGAAAGGCTTGTACCGCTATATATTTTCCTCTCAGGACTGCCTTTGTTGTGTCCCACAGATTCTGAACCGTTGTGTTTTCATTATCATGTTTCCATAAATTTTTTCAATTCTTCTTTGATTTCCTGGTTAACCCATTCATTCTTTAGAAGGATGCTGTTTAGTCTCCATGTATTTGGGTTCTTTCCAAATTTCCTCTTGTGATTGAGTTCTAGCTTCAGAGCATTGTGGTCTGAAAATATGCAGGGAATGATCCCAATCTTTTGATACCGGTTGAGACCTGATTTAGGACCAAGAATGTGACCTACTCTGGAGAATGTTCCATGTGCAGTAGAGAAGAATGTGTATTCTGTTGCTTTGGGATGACAGTCTGGTGAGGTTTTTGGAGATAAAAACTTTGAAGGTTGGGGAATCCCTTAGAATCTGTCTCTCAGCAGTCTTCCTTCAAGCTCTCAACTTCCATTAATTTATAAAAGTTACCATTTAATTTTTCCTATCACTTTCTGGCACCAGGAACTTATTCTTTTTTTTTAAGATTTTATTTATTTATTTGACAGACAGAGAAGCAGACAGAGAGAGGGAGAAGCAGGCTCCCTGCTTAGCAATGTGGGGCTCAATCACAGGACCCTTAGATCATGACCTGAGCAGAGGCAGAGGCTTTAACCCACTGAGCCATCAGGTGCTCCACCAGGGACTTATTCTTTAGGTAAGTATGTGTTGGCTGTAACTATGAATTCACCTGTCTTTCCAGATTTGGGGCTGGTGGTTTTCATTGTGACCTCAGTTCACAATAGGTAGTAGAAAAACCCTCAATTCTGTTTGCTCAGCTTTGTGTGATGTGTAATGTGTGATGTGTGTGTGTGGGGGGGGGGTTAGGATGAGATTGACCAATTTCCAAGTTCTTTACATGTTGTGGCTCTAATGATATCTTTATATCAGGATGTCTAGTCTTCAATAATTATGGGTATTTGGGGGGGTGCACTTCTTTATAACTTTAAATATCACACTGGCTTGGAATCAATTTAACCTTCACCTTGGGCAGGCTTTACCAAGCATTATTTAAAAATGACTTTTTTATAACATTTCAAAAAATAGCACCTAATTTTCCTTACTCATATTTTTTTAAGTTAGCCATAAACTTTGGGATGACTACCTGGTTTGCCAGGACTACTATTATCTGGTAATGACAAAATGAGCTCTAGTGATCATGGCTCTCATTGGTAATTCTCCTTCTCAGGTATGGCTGCTCAATCCCAAAGGAGATATTATACTTAAAGTGATCAATCAGGGTGGATTTTAAATTTGGAACAGAAAGTCCATATGTCCCTATTGACGGACTCTCAATTGACATTTATCCTTCCTGAGACTTACTTATCTGTTCTTTGAATTACATGAAACTCCATCAACTTTTAAATGTTTCATTTTGGATGAACAGTAATAATAACACTTTATATGTAGCAGTCACTAAGTTTTTGATACCTTCTAACAACAACTCATTTGATTCTCCAACCACCCTGAAAGCTAATTACCATTTTTTTCCATTTTAGTGATGAAATTAAAGCAGAGGAACATAAAATAATTTTCCCAAGTTATTCAAGCTAATGAGTTATGAAGGGAGGTTTCAAATGCTAGAGTCAATTGAAGATCTGGTCAACTATGGGGTAGATTAGTATCAAACAACAAAAAAAATTTTCAGACAGTTTATGTCTCTGGCGAGAAAACCATGAAGACTTTGATTCAAGTTATAAAAGAAGTAGTGGTAGAAAAGATAGGCCACAAATATGCAGTAAATATTTGAATGTTTTTTCTGGGTGTTGGTAGGGTTAGAACTAGATGATAACTCAAACTTTTTATTCTGGAAACCTGGGTGGATGATGACATCATTTTCTGACATAAAAAGAACAACTTTAAAAAGGTGGGGAGAGAAATTGAAAGAGATTCATATGAGTTCAATTTAGGGCTTGATGACTTTAGGATCTTATAAAATACCCAAGTGGATATATCTACAACTTTAGAAGTACATACTCATTTTAATCTGGGGAAATAGGTTTGGAAGTCACTAATTAAACTAGTTAAATAAGATTCCTTAAAAAAAGAGATTTTATATATTTATTTGAGAGAGAAAAAGAGGATGAGTGGGAAGGAGAGAGAGAGACAATCTGAAGCAGACTCCATGCTGAGCTCAGAGCCGGATGTGAGGCTCGATCCCACGACCACCATGAGTTCATGACTTGAACCAAAACCAAGACTGGATGCTTAATCACTTGAGCCACCCAAGCACCCCAAATGAGATTCTTATTAAATAAAACAAATGGGTATATATATATATATATATATATATATATATATATTTTTTTTTTTTTTTAAGATTAAGAGAGAGCATAAGCAGGGGGAGCTGCAGAGGGAGAGGGAGAAGCAGGCAGCCCAATGTGGGCTCCATCCCAGGACCTTGGGATCATGACCTAAGCTGAAGGCAGATGCTTAACTGACTGAGCCACCCAGGCACACCTGGATATAGTTTTCTAGACATTAAGTATATATATATATATTTTTATGATTTTTTAAATTTTATTTTTTATAAATTTTTATAAAATTTTATTTTTTATAAACAAAATAAATTTTATTTTATATAATATATTTTTAAACCCAGGGGTACAGGTCTGTGAATCGCCAGGTTTACACACTTCACAGCACTCACCATAGCACATACCCTCCCCAATGTCCATAACCCCACCCCCCCTCCCAACCCCCCTCCCCCCATCAACCCTCAGTATGGTTTGTGAGATTAAGAGTCACTTATGGTTTGTCTCCCTCCCAATACCAACTTCTTTCATTTACTCTTCTCCTACCCCCTTAACCCCCCATGTTGCATCTCCTCTCCCTCATATCAGGGAGAGCATATGATAGTTGTCTTTCTCCGATTGACTTATTTTGCTAAGCATGATACCCTCTAGTTCCATCCACGTCATTGCAAATGGCAAGATTTCATTTCTTTTGATGGCTGCATAGTATTCCATTGTGTATATATACCACATCTTCTTTATCCATTCATCTGTTGATGGACATCTAGGTTCTTTCCATAGTTTGGCTATTGTAGACATTGCTGCTATAAACATTCGGGTGCACATGCCCCTTCGGATCACTACGTTTGTATCTTTAGGGTAAATACCCAGCAGTGCAATTGCTGGGTCATAAGGTAGTTCTATTTTCAAGATTTTGAGGAACCTCCATGCTGTTTTCCAGAGTGGTTGCACCAGCTTGCATTCCCACCAACAGTGTAGGAGGGTTCCCCTTTCTCCGCATCCTCGCCAGCATCTGTCATTTCCTGACTTGTTAATTTTAGCCATTCTGACTGGTGTGAGGTGATATCTCATGGTGGTTTTGATTTGTATTTCCCTGATGCCGAGTGTTATGGAGCACTTTTTCATGTGTCTGTTGGCCATCTGGATGTCTTCCTCAGCGATAAGACAACAAAAGGAAATTAAAGGCGTCCGAATCGGCAAAGAATAAGTCAAACTATCACTCTTCGCAGATGATATGATACTATATGTGGAACACCCAAAAGACTCCACTCCAAAACTGCTAGAACTTGTACAGGAATTCAGTAAAGTGTCAGGATATAAAATCAATGCACAGATATCAGTCGCACATCTCTACACCAATAACAAGACAGAAGAAAGAGAAATTAAGGAGTCAATCCCATTTACAATTGCACTCAAAACTATAAGATACCTAGGAATAACCTAACCAAAGAGGCTAAGAATCTATACACAGAAAACTATAAAGTACTCATGAACGAAATTGAGGGAGACACAAAGAAATGGAAAAATGTTCCATGCTCCTGGATTGGAAGAATAAATATTGTGAAAATGTATATGCTACCTAAACCAATCTACACATTTAATGCAATTCCTATCAAAGTACCATCCATTTTTTTCAAAGAAATGGAACAAATAATCCTAAAATGTATATGGAACCAGAAAAGACCTCGAATGGCCAAGCAATATTGAAAAAGAAAGCCAAAGTTGGTGGCATCACAATTCCGGACTTCAAGCTCTATTACAAAGCTGTCATCATCAAGACAGCATGGTACTGGCACAAAAACAGACACATAGATCAATGGAACAGAATAGAGAGCCCAGAAATGGACCCTCAACTCTATGGTCAACTCATCTTCGACAAAGCAGGAAAGAATGTCCACTGGAAAAAAGACAGCCTCTTCAATAAATGGTGTTGGGAAAATTGGACAGCCACATGCAGAAAAATGAAATTGGATCATTTCCTTACACCACACACGAAAATAGACTCAAAACGGATGAAGGATCTCAATGTGAGAAAGGAATCCATCAAAATCCTCGAGGAGAACACAGGCAGCAACCTCTTCGACCTCAGCCGCAGCAACATCTTCCTAGGAACATCGCCAAAGGCAAGGGAAACAAGGTCAAAAATGAACTATTGGGATTTTATCAAGATCAAAAGCTTTTGCACAGTGAAGGAAACAGTTAACTGCCGCGGACTGTCAGCGGTGAATCTGCGGGGGGATCCTTGGATAAGCAGGTATGGGGTGGATTCGGCGCGACAGACAGAGAGGCACACTCAAGGCGTGTATCAGCTGCTGCGATTTATTGCGGTGAGTATCAATTTTTATATGCATTGTACATGGAACATTGGCACAGGATCAAATATGATGTTTCTTACTCAGAATAGCCTAACATTTGGTTACGTATTAGCCTAAAGTTAGCCTAAACAATAGCTATTCAGCCTGAGGTTATACTTGCTGGACATGCGGTTTTGACTAGTTTCCTATTGCCTATTTAGTCCCTTCAGCGGGGCGAACCGACCTAACGGATATTGATTAATTGTACCTTTGTCCATCTATTTAGGGAACTATATTTTACTTTCCTTCCCTTATGAGTAACCCACCGCGTGAGGCTTGAATCATATATTCCTGTGTAAGGAAGTGGTGCATCAGTGGGTTGCAATTTATAAGGACCTTTATACGTGCCAGGCGTCCATCATTTTCCCCCAATCTTTACTTGCAATGTGTGATTTCCCCGACGTACTTTTAATCCTAAATGTTTATAATAATCTTCATCCTTATCGTGTTCACTTTTAGTTTCACTTTGTGTGGATCTCTTATTCCTATTTCTTGTAAGTCTTCCTAGTTCTAACTTTTGTAAGGCGCCTAAAATTTCCACAAAAGACCCCGAAGAATTCTTAAGCATAATGATTAAAGCTTGACCTAGATCAGAGTCTTTATTTGTAACAGTTCTGTTGTTTGAGAGCGATTGCCAAGAAACAATAAGCCTAAAGCAATGGTGATAAGAAACACCCAGGTGCTGAATGCGGCCCAGCAGGTCCCCAGGAGTGGAACACAGCTTCTTGGGAGCTTCTGTGACCCAATACCAGAGGGCTTAGCCACTTCAGGCACGTACCCCTGGACTAGCAGCCATTGAAGCGATTTGCTTGCCATGCTGCACAGTCGCTGGTGCGGGTGCGGCAGTTAACAAAACCAAAAGACAACTGGACAGAATGGGAGAAGATATTTGCAAATGACATTCCAGATAAAGGGCTAGTGTCTAAAATCTATAAAGAACTTAGCAAACTCAACACCCAAAGAACAAATAATCCAATCAAGAAATGGGCAGAAGACATGAACAGACATTTCTGCAAAGGAGACATCTAGATGGCCATTAAGTGTATTATATATATATATATATATATATATATATATATATATATATATATTAAGACTTTTATTTATTTGACAGACAGATCACAAGTAGGCAGAGAGGCAGGCAGAGAGAGAGAGGAGGAGGAGGCAGGCTCCCTGCTGAGCAGAAAGCCCGATGTGAGGCTTGATTCCAGGACCCTGGGATCATGACCTGAGCCGAAGGCAGAGGCTTTAACCACTGAGCCACCCTGGCGCCCCCATTAAGTATATTTTTAAAAGACAGGAAACTTTAGGATAAAATTTATAGTGACTGTCTTTGCTTGGAAAACATATTGATGAAGTCCTCTAAATGTCATTAGCTGATAACAGTGATAGAACACAGAGTGCCTTTTTTTTTTAAGATTTTATTTATTTATTTGATGGAGAGATCACAAGCAGGCAGAGAGGCAGGCAGAGAGAGGAGGAAGCAGGCTCCCCGCTGAGCAGAGAGCACGACGCGGGGCTCGATCCCAGGACTCTGAGATCATGACCTGAGCCGAAGGCAGCGGCTTAACCCACTGAGCCACCCAGGCGCCCCCACAGAGTGCCTTCTTACCCTGTTCTAAACATTACTTGTTCTAAACATTTCACAAGTATTAATTTAATTTTTACAATGACCTAAGGGTGTTATTAATTTTTGTTCTTTTTTAAAAGAGCTCTCATAGAATATTGTTTCAATGGTTTCTTCTAAACATCATATAAAAATAGACCAGACTTGACTCCTAGGCTTAAAATATTTTCTCAATCCAGGTCAGGGAATTATCAATAATGGTCAACCCACTGTGACCTGTTAGACTAAAGCAGTATTTAGATTATTTATAAACCTTTAATGTGGAAATTATGGAAACTATTTATTACATACCAACCTAAATAAGTTAGTGCTACTTTCAGAGGTAATATCCTAGAAAAACTATTAAAGAGTCTGGCAATGTATTTCTCATTTTGTTACATTGTGGAAAGAAAAATTTTATTTTCTAATCTCAACTTGTGTTTTGTCCTTTCTACTCACTGCCCATGAATTTTATCCATCACATCAGCCATACCCATGATAAAATCCCTTTCGTCTACCTTAGGCAGAGACTTGGGGAGTTTGATACAATTTATTTAGTAAACTGTCCTCTGAATTGCAAGGATGAGGGAGGGTTTCCCTCTGAAACTAAAATACCAAGTAAAGTAGATCGACTTCTACCCAAAGGGAATAAATGTAACCCATTTTTAGGGAAGTGTTTAAAAAAGAGATATTGGGAGATTTTTGATTATTGCTTCAATTTCCTTGCTGGTTATGGGTCTGTTCAGGTTTCCTGTTCTTTGCTGGTTCAGTTTTGATAGTTTATATGTCTCTAGGAATGCATCCATTTCTTCCAGACTGTCTACTTTGCTGGCATATAGTTGTTCATAATATGTTCTTATAATTGTTTGTATTTCTTTGGTGCTGGTTGTGATCTGTCCTCTTTCATTCATGATTTTATTTATTTGGGTCCTTTCTCCTTTCTTTTTGATATGTCTGGCCAGGTGGTTATCAATCTTAATTTTTTTCAAAGAACCAAATCCTAGTTTTGTTGTAATAAAAAAATCTGCCAACAAACAAGAGACTAAGACCAGGTGAAGGAATCTGTCCATTATACCAAACATTTAAAGAAGAATTAATGCCTATTCTCCTGAAACTCTTCCAAAAAATAGAAATGGAAGGAAAACTTTCAGTGATTTCATGAGGCCAGCATTACCTTGATTCCAAAACCAAAGACCCCATCAAAAAGGAGAATTACAGACCAATATCCCTGATGAACATGGAGGCAGAAATTCTCACCAAACCACTAGCCAATATGATCCAATAGTACATTAAGGGCGAGGAGTCAAGATGGCGGAGAAGTAGCAGGCTGAGACTACTTCAGGTAGCGGGAGATCAGCTAAATAGCTTATCTAAAGATTGCAAACACCTACAAATCCAATGGGAGATCGAAGAGAAGAAGAACAGCAATTCTAGAAACAGAAAATCAACCACTTTCTGAAAGGTAGGACTGGCAGAGAAGTGAATCCAAAGCGACAGGAAGATAGACTGCGGGGGGAGGGGCCGGCTCCCAGCGAGCGGCGGAGCAGAGGAGCACAAAATCGAGACTTTTAAATGTCTGCTCCACTGAGGGACATCGCTCCAGAGGCTTAACCGGGGTGAAGCCCATGTGGGGTCAGCGCGGCCTCAGGTCCCACAGGGTCACAGAAGGATCGGGGGTGTCTGAGTGTCGCAGAGCTTACCAGAATTAGAACAGGGAAGCCGGCTACAGAGACAGAGCCGAGGAGTGAGCTCTAAACTCGGGGTTACCTTGAACCGGTCACAGGCTTGGTCAGCTCGGAGCGTGGCTGGAGGCCAGGGTGACGGGAGTCACTGGGCACTGTTCTCTGAGGGCGCACTGAGGAGTGGGGCCCCGGGCTCTCGGCTCCTCCAGGCTGGAGACCGGGAGGCCACCATCTTCATTCCCGTCTTCCAGAACTCTACGGAAAGCGCTCAGGGAACAAACACTCCCGAAAGCAAACCCAGCAAACCCGAGCGGATTATTCAGCCCGGCCCCGGGTAAGGGTGGTGCAACTCCGCCTGGGGCAAAGACGCTTGAGAATCACTACAACAGGCCCCTCCCCCAGAAGATCAACGAGAAACCCAGCCAGGACCAAGTTCACCTAACAAGGACTGCAGTTTCAATACCAAGGAGAGCGGCGGAATTCCAGAGGAGAAGAAAGCAAAGCACGGAACTCATGGCTTTATCCCCATGATTCTTTAGCCTTGCAGTTAATTTAATTTTTTTTTCTTTTTCAATTTTTTTTCTCTTCTTCTGCTAATTTTTTTAACTTTTACCGTTTTCTTTTTTTTTTTATTTTTTCAGCATAACAGTGTTCATTATTTTTGCACCACACCCAGTGCTCCATGCAATCCGTGCCCTCTACAATACCCACCACCTGGTGCCCACAACCTCACACCCCCCACCCCTTCAAAATTCTCAGATCGTTTTTCAGAGTCCATAGTCTCTCATGGTTCACCTCCCCTTCCAATTTTCCTCAACTCCCTTCTCCTCTCCATCCCCCTTGTCCTCCATGCTATTTGTTATGCTCCACAAATAAGTGAAACCATATGATAATTGACTCTCTCTGCTTGACTTATTTCACTCAGCATAATCTCTTCCAGTCCCGTCCATGTTGCTACAAAACTTGGGGATTCATCCTTTCTTTCTTTTTTTTTTTTTTTTTACAGCTTTATACACATATATTTTTATCACCAGGGGTACAGGTCTGCGAATCGCCAGGTTTACACACTTCACAACACTCACCATAGCACATACCCTCCCTGATATCCATAACCCCACCCCCTCTTCCAACCCCCTCCCCCCATCAACCCTCAGTATGTTTTGTGAGATTAAGAGTCACTTATGGTTTGTCTCCCTCCCAATCCCATCTTGTTTCATTTACTCTTCTCCTACCCCCTCGACTCCCCATGTTGCATCTCCTCTCCCTCCTATCAGGGAGATCATATGATAGTTGTCTTTCTCCGATTGACTTATTTCGCTAAGCATGATACCCTCTAGTTCCATCCACGTCGTCGCAAATGGCAAGATTTCATTTCTTTTGATGGCTGCATAGTATTCCATTGTGTATATATACCACATCTTCTTTATCCATTCGTCTGTAGATGGACATCTAGGTTCTTTCCATAGTTGGGCTATTGTAGACATTGCTGCTATAAACATTCGGGTGCACGTGCCCCTTCGGATCACTATGTTTGTATCTTTAGGGTAAATACCCAGCAGTGCAATTGCAGGGTCATAGGGTAGTTCTATTTTCAACATTTTGAGGAACCTCCATGCTGTTTTCCAGAGTGGTTGCACCAGCTTGCATTTCCACCAACAGTGTAGGAGGGTTCCCCTTTCTCCGCATCCTCGCCAGCATCTGTCATTTCCTGACTTGTTCATTTTAGCCATTCTGACTGGTGTGAGGTGATATCTCATGGTGGTTTTGATTTGTATTTCCCTGATGCCGAGTGATATGGAGCACTTTTTCATGTGTCTGTTGGCCATCTGGATGTCTTCTTTGCAGAAATGTCTGTTCATGTCCTCTGCGCATTTCTTGATTGGATTATTTGTTCTTTGGGTGTTGAGTTTGCTAAGTTCTTTATAGATTTTGGACACTAGCCCTTTATCTGATATGTCATTTGCAAATATCTTCTCCCATTCTGTCAGTTGTCTTTTGGTTTTTTTAACTGTTTCCTTTGCTGTGCAAAAGCTTTTGATCTTGATAAAATCCCAATAGTTCATTTTTGCCCTTGCTTCCCTTGCCTTTGGTGATGTTCCTAGGAAGATGTTGCTGCGGCTGAGGTCGAAGAGGTTGCTGCCTGTGTTCTCCTCGAGGATTTTGATGGATTCCTTTCTCACATTGAGATCCTTCATCCGTTTTGAGTCTATTTTCGTGTGTGGTGTAAGGAAATGATCCAATTTCATTTTTCTGCATGTGGCTGTCCAATTTTCCCAACACCATTTATTGAAGAGGCTGTCTTTTTTCCAGTGGACATTCTTTCCTGCTTTGTCGAAGATGAGTTGACCATAGAGTTGAGGGTCCATTTCTGGGCTCTCTATTCTGTTCCATTGATCTATGTGTCTGTTTTTGTGCCAGTACCATGCTGTCTTGATGATGACAGCTTTGTAATAGAGCTTGAAGTCCGGAATTGTGATGCCACCAACTTTGGCTTTCTTTTTCAATATTGCTTGGCCATTCGAGGTCTTTTCTGGTTCCATATACATTTTAGGATTATTTGTTCCATTTCTTTGAAAAAAATGGATGGTACTTTGATAGGAATTGCATTAAATGTGTAGATTGCTTTAGGTAGCATAGACATTTTCACAATATTTATTCTTCCAATCCAGGAGCATGGAACATTTTTCCATTTCTTTGTGTCTCCCTCAATTTCGTTCATGAGTACTTTATAGTTTTCTGTGTATAGATTCTCAGCCTCTTTGGTTAGGTTTATTCCTAGGTATCTTATAGTTTTGGGTGCAATTGTAAATGGGATGGACTCCTTAATTTCTCTTTCTTCTGTCTTGTTGTTGGTGTAGAGAAATGCAACTGATTTCTGTGCATTGATTTTATATCCTGACAGTTTACTGAATTCCTGTACAAGTTCTAGCAGTTTTGGAGTGGAGTCTTTTGGGTTTTCCACATAGAGTATCATATCATCTGCGAAGAGTGATAGTTTGACTTCTTCTTTGCCGATTTGGATGCCTTTAATTTCCTTTTGTTGTCTGATTGCTGAGGCTAGGACTTCTAGTACTATGTTGAATAGCAGTGGTGATAACGGACATCCCTGCCGTGTTCCTGACCTTAGCGGAAAAGCTTTCAGTTTTTCTCCATTGAGAATGATATTTGCGGTGGGTTTTTCATAGATGGCTTTGATAATATTGAGGTATGTGCCGTCTATCCCTACACTTTGAAGAGTTTTGGTCAGGAAGGGATGCTGTACTTTGTCAAATGCTTTTTCAGCATCTATGGAGAGTATCATATGGTTCTTGTTCTTTCTTTTATTAATGTGTTGTATCACATTGATTGATTTGCGGATGTTGAACCAACCTTGCAGCCCTGGAATAAATCCCACTTGGTCGTGGTGAATAATCCTTTTAACGTACTGTTGAATCCTATTGGCTAGTATTTTGGCGAGAATTTTTCTTTATGTACTTGTGACTTGGTTCATTGTTTTATAACTACAAGATACAGAGACTTTATTACTCCTTTTATTATTATTATTATTATTATTATTATTATTATTATCTACTGTTTGAAACGTCTCCTATAATGTAGCTTGAGTAGGTAAAATATGAAAATACCATCTTGGAAAATTCTCTCTTTTATTTCCCAGAGCACTATAATGAAGCTTTTGAAAATATTTTACCATTTTTCTTTAGGTCTAAGAATGATGTATAAGGAAGTGACCATGTAAATATAGTGGTATTTCATATTCTTTGTAGATGTATTATTCAGGAAGCTTCATTTATATAGGTGTTGCAAATCACAATCTTTCATGATATATCAACTGGAAATTTTATGAATGTATTTAAAAGTAAATGGTGATCCTTTATATTTATTTTCTTAAATAATCAGAAATTCAAAGTGCTGTCTCTGCATTTTATGGTTCATTAATATGAAGGGAAACAAACTTGGCAAAGTAATTGGACTTATCAGCTCAGTTCAATTTATATAATAAAGGACATATGCTTTTCCAGCCAAAATAACATATTCCACATGTATTACACATAATTCCCACTCTTTCTGTTTGTGCATAATCCCCACAGCTCCTGTTTTCAAGCAAAGAAAAAAATAATTTTACAGGTTATAACAGTAGGTAAATTCATTCCAAAATGATAGGGAAAAGCACAGCAAATCAAAGGTAGGTTACATAAAACAGTGGACCAAAATTCTTACTAAAACTTAACAACTATTGGACTCTGCTTACTCTGTTGAAAAATGGAGTAATAATAATTACCTATGATTATCTCACAAGGTTGATGAAGAGTTCATTTGAGAATAAAGTTTCTAATAGTGCTTTGGAAATCATAAAAAAATATACTTACATAATTATATTACAAAACTTCATTTTTGAAAAGAAAAAACTACAATTTAGATTTGAAATAATGTCAACTTATTGGAGGTAAATTATATTATATACAGAGCCCCTGAAACAGAAAAAAATATATATCATTTACACCATTAAGAAGAAATGTCTTGGTTCTGGTCCAAACACACAAAAATTAATCATGATCTGAACTTTTTTTTTCCCTGAAAGGTAGAAATCTCCAATCAGAAGGCTACAGTAAGAACATAAAATATAGTTAACAGTTATACTTAACATGTTATGTCTGCCTGAAGAGTGAAGTGAAACAAGACTATTGAATCATTTCCCACAATACAGTTATGGTATCCAGAATTTGAAGGAAATTGGAGGACAGTTCTATAGTTCAAGTCTCTGGCCCCAAGTATAAATTCCCTTTGAAGCAGAATAGAATACAACTTGTGTAATTCAGGTGTATACTATAGCCTAGACATAACTGGATTTCATGGCAATATAAGCAATATGAGTTTTACATGGGGGGATAATCAGATAAATAGTTGATTGACACTGACATGAAAAGTAAACAAAGACTTTTACTGTTGACTGATTATTCTTCATCTATTTTAAATCTTTTGTGGGAATTATGGTAAATGTATGCAGGTTTACTTGTTTTAAGCATTTCCCCTTAAACCACCATCTTAAAAAATTTTTCTAATGAATCTGGCATTTTTTGTTTCTATTACAAGTTTTCCAAGAACATTATTTTAGGACTTGTGAAAAAGATATTGTGGGTTAAAGCAGTTTTTCTACTTAGAATCCAGTGAATTTTTAAAATAAATCTATTTGAAGTTTAATGAATAAAATAAAATATACCTGAATTAAGTAGAGAGTTTGGTGAGTTTTGACAAATATATGGAATTGTGTAACTATTACCATAACCAAGATTTTGAAGATTCCTATCACTCAAAATTGTCCCTTATATTCCTTTTTGGTCTGTCCTTACCCTGACTTTTGGTTACAGGTAATATCTGTTCTACAATATGAAACTCTCAATTCAATTTACAGAATTTCATAATAAAATTGTGCAATATGTACACTTGTGTGTCATTCTTTCAGCATAACGTTTTGAAGATCCATCCATGTTGTTGCATAAGCCAGTGGTTCTTACCATTTTAAAAATGTTTTATTTAAATCCAATTTAGTTGACATATAGCTTTTTTGTTTGTTTTGTTTTTTGTTTTTTTAAATTTCAGGGGTAGAATTTAGTGAATCATGAATTGGGGTCTTCCCATACAGAAATATCACAATATATTTATTCTTCAACTTGTTGAAAGAAATTTCGACATTTTTTCAATACTTGGATAGAAGAAATAAAGCTGCTATGTTCATTTATAGACATGTTTTCATTTCTCTTGAATAAATATCTAGGGATAGAATATCTGGGTCAAATAGTAAGTGTATGTTTAGCTTATTAAAAAAAAAAAGATAATCTGCCAAACTGCTATCCAGATTAATTATGTCACTTTATATTCCAACTAGCAGTGTGTGTGACAGAGTTCAGAGTATACTAGTCCTCTCAAATAAGAGGTATTCTTACTCCTTTTTTGTATCCATTATGGTTTTGCTGTAGTGCTATTGTATTTTGATTCTAAGTTCCATTATTTGATGACTTATGATGTTAGCTTATTTAGTGTTGATCAGTCATTCATGTATCTTCTATTGTAGATGTCTATTCAAGTATCTTGCTCACTTTTTTTTTTTTTGGTTGTTTGAACCTTCAGAATGCCTGACCCATAGGTATGAAATCCCACACAATATATTAACAGACCAGGATACACAGTGAAGGATATGTGGAAATGGGCCTGTTACCATGGACTATACTCTTAATATTACACACCACACTATGAGAAGCAGCTAGACTCATAAGGTGGTGCTAAAGCATTCTGAAGACACAACTGAAACACCCCCTTCAAGGAAACATTCTACATGCAAAAGGGTATTATCCTTCAGGAAACAGTATCTGTATTCTTTCATAGGTTCCTATATGATAGTGTTCCCTCAATAGGAAGACTATATGGGTCCAGGAAGGAAAAGGAGGAAGGAGGGATATTCTCACTTAATGTTACTCCAAATTATCCTTTAAGACGCTTTGTATTTGTAGTCCCTGCAATTCAGTTCTGTAAGATTTACTGGCCCTGGTCTCTAATAAGGCTCTCTTAGGCACTTCGGATTCTTTGTGTCCAGAAAAAAGAAATCAAGAAGAGGTATCATCATTGAGGCAGGCATAACTGACTCTTATTAACAGGAGGAAATTATGCTACCTTTACATAAAAGTAGAAATGAACACACACACACACACACACACACACACACACACACACAAAGTTGGACACTGAGAGGCAACCTTAAAATTAACTGCTTTAGTAATGGCTATAGTTTGTTTCATTAGCCCTCCTTTTCTAAGACTCTTATCACGAAGAAGAAACTTATGGAAATTATGGAGGAGTTAGTGTGAAGAACGTATTTTCAGAGGTATACTTATGCACCACTTGAAGCATGGGGGAATTGCACTGACCATGAAAATTTGCAACTCAAATATCTTACTACAGAGAGCATAACTGAATGACAGCCATGGCTTCTTTTCCTCTGTGAACATGACTACATGTTCAGTGGTCATGTTTCTACAGGTCATAGAGCAAAAAAAGGAATTCTATATTAGAACCATTCCAATGAAATGAAAGATTCTCCAATAGCTGACTTTGGCCTGAGGAATCCCAACTGGTCTGGACAAAAAAATTCTTGGAATTATGCTGCAATCCATGTCTCTTCTTATTCCAATACACTTCCCATTCCTCTTTACTGCCATATGTGTAAGGACTGCATCATTGTCTGAAGACTTTCCCACCTTCTCCTGTTCCTTTTTTCAATAATATCTTGTACTTTTAATTCCATTTTGATATATGTTCCTCAAGGGATCTAAATTTTAATGCAAATTGTGTAAACAGATAAGATTAAAAAAAAGAACTAAATTTTTCATTCATGGTGTGTGGTTGGAGAGTTCTTGGTGGGGGTAGGAAGGAGAAAATTCTAATAGAAATTGCTTTGGAAAATATACATGTTATGCATCCTAGTAAATATTGTCATTTCATTTTAACTTTGGAGATTTTTTCCATTTTCAAAAATAAAATGTATGAAACTCTTTATTTGTAAAATAAATTAATGTTCTGAGAATACATCAGTAATTTGAGTACTTGAGGTTGCCTATGGAAGGCCAATTATGACTGGGTTATGTAAAGATGGGAAGAACAGAAATAGCAAAAAGCTAAAAGTCAAGAAAATTGGACAATACATTGGTGGGACATAAAGTAGTTGGAAGGGTCAATGTTACATTGTTTCTGAGAAGGGTCTCTGGTTAAATGATTCATAAAAAAACATCCAAAAGGAACTTCACATTTTGTACATACTGCTCAGTGTGGATAGTGGAGCTCTGTTTGAAACATACCATGATTAGGAATGTGTATGATAACTTCCACTCAAGATGAGTGTGCAAAAATTTATAAAAACATGAAAAACTATGAGGAATAATAAAATGATTATATATACAAGAATTTTAGAGTTGAATTTGCCATAGAAATACCAAAACTATTATAGTAATCTATATTTGACTTTAAAGTATATTTAAAATCTTAATTGGATTTTTTAAGAAGAGTAAAATCCATGAGAAATAACAGGAGATTTTGAGATAACAATAGGCAAAAAAGAATGATGTAATGATGGTTATAAAAAAGTAAGTCCTAGGAATGAAAATTATAAGAAAAAGAAGCATAAATACAAGAATAAACAGAAAGACTTAAGCAACCCAATTATAACAATGAGGAATTTATTCAGATAAAATGGATTAAAAAATCTGAAAGACAAGTTACCATATTCTAACCATAGAGAATACTTAAGCAAGAAAAAAATTGTCAATTCCTTCACTAAATTTATACTTTACCTTATGCCTCAAAATTTCCAAAGTACAAAACAGGTGCTAAGCAGAATAAATAAAAATAAATCCACATCCAAACATGTGGATGAAATGAAATAATAAAGATTAGAGCAGAGATCAATGAAATAGAAACCAGAAAAACAGTAGAGCAGATCAACAAAACTAGAAACTAGTTCTTTGAAATAATTAATAAGATCAATAAACCTCTGGCCAGACTTATCCAAAAGAAAAGGCAAAGGACACAAATCAATAACATTATGAATGAAAGGGGAAAGATCATGACTAACACCAATAAATAGAAACAATTATTAGAAATTATTACCAACAGCTATATGCCAATAAATGAGGCAACCTAGAAGAAATGGATGCCTTCTTGGAAACTTGTAAACTACCAAAACTGAAACAGGAAGAAATTCACAATAACTGATAACAAAATAGAAGCAGTAACCAATAACCTCAAAAAATAAGAATTCAGAGCCTAGTGGATTCCCAGGGGGAATTCTACCAAATATTTAAAGAAGAAATAATGCCTATTTTTCTGAAGTTGCTTCAAAAAATAGAAACAGAAGGAAAACTTGCAAACTCGTTCTATAAGGCTAGCATTACTTTGATCCCAATACGTGAAAAAGACTCCATCCAATAGGAGAAATACAGACTAATATCCCTGGTGAACATGGATGCCAAAATACTCAACAAGATCATAACCAGTAGGATCCAACAGTGTATTAAAAAGATTATCCATCATGACCAGGTGGGATTTATCCTGGGGATACAAGTGTGATTCAACATTTGCAAATCAATCAATGTGATAGAACGCACTAATAAAAGAAAAGACAAAAAATCATAGATCCCCCAAATTGATGCAGAAAATACATTTGACAAAATACAGCCTCCTTTCCTGATTAAAACTCTTCAGAGTATAGGAGTAGAGGGAATATTACTCAATTCCATAAAGACCATCTATGAAAAGCCCACAGCAAATATTATTCTCAATGAGAAAAAAGTGAGAGCTTTTCCCTTAAGGTCAGGAACACGACAGGGATGTCTGCTATCACCACTATTATTGAACATAATACCAGAAGTCCTAGCCTCAGCAATCATAAAACAAAAAGAAATAAAAGGTATTCAAATTGGCAAAGAAATCAAACTCTCTCTCTTCACAGATGACATGGTACTTTATGTGGAAAACCCAAAAGACTCCACCTCCAAATTATTAGAACTCATATAGCAATTCAGCAACATGGCAGGATACAAAATCAATGTACAGATATCAGTTCCTTTTCTATACACTAACAATGAAACTGTAGAAAGAGAAATTAGAGAATCCATTCCATTTACAATAGCACCAAAACCCATAAGATACTTTGAAATTAACCTAACTAAAGAGGTAATAGTTCTATACTTTAGAAACTAGAGAACACTTATGAAAGAAACTGAGGGAGACACAAAAAGATGGGAAAGCATTCCATTCTCATGGATCATAAAATAAACATTGTTAAAATGTTTATGCTGCCCAGAACAATCCACACTGTCAACACCATCCCTATTAAAATATCACTGGTATTTTTCATAGAGCTGAAATAAACAATCCTAAAATCTGTATGGAAGGAAAAGATCCCTAATCACCAAGGAAATTTTGAAAATGAAAAACAAAGTTGGAGGCAAATTTTTGCCTGATTTTATGCTATATTACAAAGCTGTGATCACCAAGACACATGGTATTGGCATAAAAACAGACACATAGATTACTGCAAAAGAATAGAGAGCCCAGAAATGGACCCTCAACTCTAGGGTCAACTAATCTTTGACAAAGCAGGAAAAAATATTCAATGGAAAAAAGACAGTCTCTTCAATAGATGGTGCTGGGAAAACTGGACAGCCACATGTAGAAGAATGAAACTAGGCCATTCTCTTACACCACAAACAAAGACAAACACTAAATGGATGAGAGACTTCAATGTGAGACAGGAATCCATCAAAATACTGCACAAGCAGTAACCTCTTTGGCATTGGCCATAGCAACTTATTGCAAGACACATCTCTAAAGAGAAGGGAAACAAAAACAAAAATGAACTTTTAGGACTTCATCAAGATAAAAAGCTTCTGCACAGAAAAGGAAACAACCAACAAAACTAAAAGGCAACCCACAGCGTTGGAGAATATATTTGTAAATGAAATATCAGATAAAAGGCTGGTATCCAAGGTCTGTAAAGAAATTCTCAAAGTCAACACCAAAAAACAAATAACCCAATCAAGAATGGGCAGAAGACATGAACAGACCCTTCTCCAAATAAGACATACAAATGGCTAACAGACACATGAAAAAGTGTTTATCATTAGCCATCCGGGAAGTACATATCAAAACCACAATGAGCTACACCAGTTACACCAGTTAGAATGGCAGAAACTAACAAGGCAGCAAATAACAAATGCTGGCAAGGATGGAGAGAATGGGGAACCCTCTTACACTGTTGGCAGGAACGCAAGTTGGTACAGCCACTCTGGAAAACAGTATAGACATTCCTCAAAAATTAAAAAAAAAATAGAGCTAAACTATGACCCAGCAATTATAGTTCTGGGTATTTACCTCAATGATACAGATATAGTGTACCCCAAAGATACACATGCACCCTAATGTTCTTAGCAGCCATGTCCACAATAGACAAACTGTGGAGGGAGCTGAGATCCCCTTCAACTGATGAATGGATAAAGAAGATGTGGTTCATATATACAATGGAATATTACTCAACCATCAGAAAGAATGAATACTTGCCATTTGCATCAACATGGATGGAACTGGAGGAGATTACGCTAAGTTAAATAAGTCAAGCAGAGAATGACAATTAACATATGGGGGAACATAAGCAATAGCACAGAGGACATTAGAGGAAGAAAGGGAAAACTGAAGGAGGGGAAATCAGACGTAGGAAGAACCATTAGAGATTATGGCCTCTGGGAAAGAATCTGAGGGTTTCAGATGGGAGAGGGGTGAGGGATTGGGGTAGCTCAGTGATGGGTATTAAGGAGGGCATGTGTTGTAATGAGCACTGGGTGTTACACCCAAGTAATGAATCACTGGACATTACATTAAAAAAAAGTGTAAGTATATTTTTAATTTGGAAGGTACAGATTTAGATTTTACTTAAAAATAACATGAATGTAGGGGCGCCTGGGTGGCTCAGTGGGTTAAGCCGCTGCCTTCGGCTCAGGTCATGATCTCAGGGTCCTGGGATCGAGCCCCGCATCAGGCTCTCTGCTCAGCAGGGAGCCTGCTTCCTCCTCTCTCTCTACCTGCCTCTCTGCCTGCTTGTGATCTCTCTCTGTCAAATAAATAAATAAAATCTTAAAAAAAATAACATGAATGTATAGACCATCTTATTGAATAATCTATTTCATTCCTAACAAAATCTATTAAAACCAGGAATATTTATATTGAACTTTTTACAAAATCTTATATCCTTAGAGATATTTAATTTAAAAAACCCAATTTAAAAAATTATAAGTTGTGGGGCGCCTAGGTGGCTCAGTGGGTTAAACCTCTGGTTTCGGCTCAGGTCGTGATCTCAGGGTCCTGGGATCGAGCCCCACATCGGGCTCTCTGCTCAGCAGGGAGCCTGCTTCCTCCTCTCTCTCTCTGCCTCTCTGCCTACTTCTGATCTCTCTCTCTCTCCCTGTCAAATTAATTAAAAAAATTATAAGTTGTGCCTTACCTCAATTAAGTTTTTCTTCTGTCTTCTATTTTTGATTAGTATTTTTCTAGTTTATACATCCATAAACACAGCTGTTTATTATTCTAATTTAATCTATTCTGAATATGCTGAATGTGCCTTATTTATAAGATATTTTAACAAAGACTTTTTTCATCATTTTTAAAATTTATTTTCAGCATAAGAGTATTCATTGTTTTTTGTACCACACCCAGTGCTCCATGCAATCCATGCCCTCTCTAATACCCACCACCTGGTTCCCCCAACCTCCCACCCCCCCACCTCTTCAAACCCTTCAGATTGTTTTTCAGAGTCCATAGTCTCTCATTGTTCACCTCCCCTTCCAATTTCCCCCAACTCCCTTCTCCTAACTCCCCATGTCCTCCATGCTATTTGTTATGCTCCACAAATAAGTGAAACCATATGATAATTGACTCTCTCTGCTTGACTTATTTAACTCATCATAATCTCTTCCAGTCACGTCCATGTTGCTACAAAAGTTGGGTATTCATCCTTTCTGATGGAGGCATAATACTCCATAGTGTATATGGACCACATTTTCCTTATCCACTCGTCCGAACAAAGACATTTTTAACAGTAGAATGTAGTTTTAATTTTTTTTATTTATTTTTATTTGTTATTTATTTTTTTAATGCTCCTTCCAGCTTTAATGTTGCCGGATTTTAAATTTTATTTTTTATAAACATATATTTTTATCCCCAGGGGTACAGGTCTGCAAATCACCAGGTTTACACACTTCACAGCACTCACCATAGCACATACCCTCCCCAATATCCATAACCCCACCCACCCTCTCCCAACCCCCCTCCCCCCATCAACCCTCAGTTTGTTTTGTGAGATTAAGAGTCACTTATCGTTTTAAGAAGCTTATTTTTTCTATCTTCTATTTTTCCTTTCATTTTGTTTTTTCATTGGTTAATTTTAATGAAGACATTATTCAACTTTTACCACTTCAATTTGAATTTTATAGAAGAAAATATAGTTTCTAAAATCAATGCCAAGAATAGAATGGAATATGCAATATTACATTGTATAAGATTACAAATTAAGTACAATATCTCTTCCCAACATTTTATGTCTGGCAATTAACTTGACTCTTCAATTTATTCAGTTTTTCATTCTTCTTTAAAAATTCTTTATTTTTTATTATCGTATAATGTATTATTAACTCCAGAGGTACAGGTCTGTGAATTACCAAGTTTATACACTTCACAGCACTCACCGTAGCACATACCCTCCCAATGTCCATAACCCAACCACCTTTTCCTTTCCTCCCTCCCCCCAGGAACCCTCAATTCACTTTGTGAGATTAAGAGTCTCTTATGGTTTGTCTCCCTCCCGATCCCATCTTGTTTCATTAATTCTCCCTACACCCCACACCCCCCACGTTATCCCTCAAATGAAGATCATATAATAACTGTCTTTCTCTGATTGACTTATTTCACTCAGCGTATATACCCTCTAGTTCCAGCCACGTCATTGCAAATGGCAAGATTTCATTTCTTCTGATGGCATCATATTATTCCATTTTATATATATATACACCACATCTTCCTTAACCGTCCATCTGTTGACGGACATATAGGTTCTTTCCGTAGTTTGGCTATTGTGGACACTGCTGCTATAAACATTTGGGTGCACGTGCCCCTTTGGATCACTACATTTGTATCTTGAGGGTAATACCCGGTAGTGCAATTGCTGGGTCATAGGGTAGCTCTATAACTTTTTGAGAAACCTCTATGCTGTTTTCCAGAGTGGTTGCACTCTGGAAAATGCAGGCACCAGCTTGCATTCTCACCAACAGTGTAGGAGGGTTCTCCTTTCTCTGCATTCTCGCCAGCATCTCTCATTTCCTGACTTGTTAATTTTAGCCATTCTGACTCATGTAAGTTGGTATCTCATTGTGGTCTTGATTTGTATTTCTCTGATGCTGAGGGATGTGAAGCACTTTTTCATGTGTCTGTTGGCCATCTGGATGTCTTCTTTGCAGAAATGTCTGTTCATGTCTTCTGCCCACTTCTTGATTAGATTATTTGTTCTTTGCGTGTTGAGTTTGATTAGTTCTTTATAGATTTTGGATACTAGACCTTTATCTGATATGTCATTTGCAAATATCTTCTCCCATTCTGTCAGTTTTTTTTTTTTTTTTGTTTTGTTTTGTTGACTCTTTCCTTTGCTGTGCAAAACCTTTTGATCTTGGTGAAGTTCCAATAGTTCATTTTTCGCTGGATTCCCTTGCCTTTGGTGATGTTTCTAGGAAGAAGTTGCTGTGGCTGACATCAAAGAGGTTGCTGCCTGTGTTCTCCTCAAAGATTTTGATGGATTCCTGTCTCACATTGAGGTCCATCATCCATTTTGAGTCTATTTTCATGTGTGGTGTAAAGAAAGTGTCCAGTTCCATTTTTCTGCATGTGGCTATCCAATTTTCCCAACACCATTTGTTGAAGAGACTGTCTTTTTTTTTCCATTGAACATCCTTTCCTGCTTTGTTGAAGATTAGTTGATAATATAGTTGAAGGTCTATTTCTGGGCTCTCTATTCTGTTCCATTGATCCATGTGTCTGTTTTTGTGCCAATACCATGCTGTCTTGGTGTTCACAGCTATGCAATATAGCATAAAATCAGGCAAAATGTTGCCCTCGACTTTGTTTTTCTTCTTCAACATTTCCTTGGTGATTAGGGATCTTTTCTTTCCATACAGATTTTAGGACTGTTTGTTCCAGCTCTTTGAAAAATGTCAATGGTATTTTAATAGGGATGATGTTGAAAGTGTGGATTGTTCTGGGCAACATAAACATTTTAACAATGTTTATTCTTTTGATCCATGAGAATGGAATGATTTCCCATCTTTTAGTACCATACTATCCTGATGATCACAGCTTTGTAATAGAGCTTGAGGTCTGGCATTGTGATGCCACCAACTTTGGCTTCTTTTTCAACATTCCTCTGTCTGTTTCAGGGTCTTTTCTGGTTCCATATAAATTTTAGGATTATTTGTTCCATTTCTTTGAAAAAAAAATGGATGGTATTTTGATAGGGATTGCATTAAATGTGTAGATTACTTTAGGTAACATAGACATTTTCATAATATTTGTTCTTCCAATCCATGAGCATGGAATATTTATCCATTTCTTTGTGTCTTCCTCAATTTCTTTCATGAGTATTTTATAGTTTTCTGAGTATAGATTCTTTGTCTTTTTGGTTAGGTTTATTCCTAGGTATTCTATGGGTTTGGGTGCAATTGTGAATTGGATCGACTCCTTAATTTCTCTTTCTTCTGTCTTATAGTTGATGTATAGAATTGCAACTGATTTCTGTGCATTGATTTTATATTCTGACACTTTACAGAATTTCTGTACAAGTTCTAACAGTTTTGGAGTGGATTCCGTTGGGTTTTCCACATAAAGTATCATATCATCTGCAAAGGGTGATAGTTTGACTTCCTTGTTGCCAATTTGGATATTTTTATTTTATTTTATGTTTTTCTTGTTTGATTGCTGAGGCTAGGACTTCTAGTACTATGTTGAATAGCATTGGTAATAATGGACATCTCTTCCATGTTCCTGACTTTAGCAGAAAAGCTCTCCATTTTTCTCCATTGAGAATTATATTCACTGTGGGTTTTTCATAGATGGCTTTGATGATACTGAAGTATGTACCCTCTATCCCTACATTTTGAAGAGTTTTGATCAAGAAAGGATGCTGTATTTTGTCAAATGCTTTTTCAGCATCTATTGAGAGTATCATATGGTTCTTGTTCTTTCTTTTATTAATGTATTGTATCACATTGATTTGTGGATGTTGATCCAACCTTTCAGCCCAGGAATAAATCCCACTTGGTCATGGTGAATAATCCTTTTAATGTACTGTTGGATCCTATTGGCTAGTGGTTTGCTGAGAATTTTCACATCTGTGTTCATCAAGGATATTGGTCTGTAATTCTCTTTTTTTGATGGGGGTCTTTGTCTTGTTTTGGGATCAAGGTAATGCTGGCCTTATAAAATGAGTTTGGAAGTTTTCCTTCCATTTCTATTTTTTGGAACAGTTTCAGGAAAATAGGAATAAATTCTTTAAATGTTTGGTAGAAATACCCCTGGGAAACCGTCTGGCCCTGGACTCGTTTGTTGGGAGATTTTTGATGAGTGCTTCAATCTCCTTACTGGGTATCTGTCTGTTCAGGTTTTCTATTTCTTCCTATTTCAGTTTTTGTAGTTTATACATCTCTAGGAATGCATCCATTTCTTCCAGATTGTCAAATTTGCTGGCGTAGAGTTGGTCATAGTATGTTCTTATAATTGTTTGTGTTTCTTTGGTGTTGGTTGTGATCTCTCCTCTTTCATTCGTGATTTTATCAATTTGGGTCCTTTCTCTTTTCTTTTTGATAAGTCTGGCCAGGGGTTTATCAATCTTATTAATTCTTTCAAAGAACCAGCTCCTAGTTTCATTGATTTGTTCTATTGTTCTTTTGGTTTCTATTTCATTGATTTCTGCTCTGATCTTTATGATTTCTCTTCTCCTGTTCTTTCTCCAGCTCCTTTAGGTGGAGGGTTAGGTTGTGTATTTGAGACCTTTCTTGTTTCCTGAGAAAGGCTTGTACTGCTATATATTTTCCTCTCAGGACTGCCTTTGTTGTGTCCCAGAGATTTTGAACAGTGTGTTTTCATTTTCATTTGTTTCCATGAGTTTTAAAATTCTTCTTTAATTTCCTGGTGGACCCATTCATTCTTTAGTAGGGTGCTGTTTAGTCTCCATGTATTTGGGTTCTTTCCAAATTTCCTCTTGTGATTGAATTCTAGATTCAGAGCATTGTGGTCTGAAAATATGCAGGGAATGATCCCAATCTTTTGGTATCAGTTGAGACCTGATTTGTGACCCAGGATGTGATCTATTCTGGAGAATGTTCATTGTGCACTAGAGAAGAATGTGCATTCTGTTGCTTTGGGATGGAATGTTCTGAATATATCTGTGATGTCCATCTGGTCCAGTGTGTCATTTAAGGCCTTTATTTCCTTGTTGGTCTTTTGCTTGGATGATCTGTCCCTTTCAGTGAGGGGGGTGTTAAAGTCCCCTACTATTATTGTATTATTGTTGATGTGTTTCTTTGATTTTGTTATTAATTGGTTTATATAGTTGGCTGCTCCCATGTTAGGGGCATAGATACTTAAAAATTTTAGATCTTCTTATTGGATGGACCCTTTGAATATGATATGTTGTCCTTCCTCATCTTTTATTATAGTCTTTGACTTAAAATCTAATTGATCTAAGGATTGCCACCCCAGCTTTTTTTTGATGTTCATTAGCATGGTGAATTGTTTTCCACCCCCTTACTTCAAATCTGGAGGTGGGTCTAAAATTTGGGTCTAAAATTAGTTTCTCATAGACAGCATACTGATTTTTTTTTAATCCATTCTGATACCCTGTGTCTTTTGATTGGGACATTCGGTCCATTTAAATTCATGGTAACTATTGAGAGATATGAATTTAGTGCCGTTGTATTGCCTGTAAGGTGAGTGTTGCCGTGTATTGTCTCTGTTCCATTCTGGTCTACTAATTTTAACTCTCTCTTTGCTTATGGGACCCCTTTTAATATTTCCTGTAAAGCTGGTTTGGTGTTTACAAATTCTTTTAGTTTTTGTTTGTCCTGGAAGCTTTTTATCTCTCCTCCTATTTTCAATGATAGCCTAGCTGTATATAGTATTCTTGGCTGCATGTTTTTCTCATTTAGTTCTCTGAATATATCATGCCAATTCTTTCTGGCCTGCCAGGTCTCTGTGGA
This sequence comes from Lutra lutra, assembly GCF_902655055.1. Classification (NCBI taxonomy): domain Eukaryota; kingdom Metazoa; phylum Chordata; class Mammalia; order Carnivora; family Mustelidae; genus Lutra; species Lutra lutra. The sequence continues at coordinate 34,271,180 of NC_062285.1, read as the reverse complement.
TAAGTCTGCTGCCAATCTAATATTTTTACCATTGTATGTTACAGACTTTTTTTCCCTGGGCTTCTTTCAGGATTTTCTCTTTGTCCTTAAGATCTGTACATTTTATTATTAGAAGATGGGGTGTGGATATTTTCTTATTGATTTTGAGGGGGGTTCTCTGCACCTCCTGGGTTTTGATGTTTGTTCCTTTTGCCATATTAGGGAAGTTCTCTACAATAATTCACTCCAATAAACCTTCTGCCCCCCCCATTCTCTTTCTTCTTCTTCTGGAATCCCATTTATTCTAATATTGTTTTGTCTTGTGATATTACTTATATCTCGAATTCTCCCCTTGTGGTCTAGTACTTGTTTGTCTGTCTTTTGCTTAGCTTCTTTATTCTCCATCATTTGGTCTTCTATATCACTAATTCTCTCTCCTGCCTCATTTATCCTAGCAGTAAGATCCTCCATTTTTGATTGCACATCATTAATAGCTTTTTTGATTTCAACTTGGTTAGATTTTAGTTCTTTTATTTCTCTAGAAAGGGCTTTTATTTCTCCAGACAGGGATTTTCCAATATCATCCATGCCTTTTTCGAGCCCAGCTAGCACTTGAAAATCATGGTGAACTCTAAATCTGACATATTACCAATTTCTGAATTGATTAGGTCCCTAGCCTTTGGTCCTGCCTCTTTTTATTTATTTTTTCTTTTTTTGTGGTGAGATTTTCCACCTTGTTATTTTACCCAGATAAGAGTTATATGAACGAGAGAATAAAATACTAAGAGGGTGGCAAAGATCCCCCAAAAATGTGCGTTAACCAAATCAGAAGAGACCCAAAATCATGGGGAAAATATAAGGGGTTAAAAGAAGTTTAAAAAAAGGTAAAAAAATTAAATATATATATAACTGGTGAGTAGAGTAGAACAGAGCCAGCCACTTAATTTTGGGTGTATTTTGGTCTCTTATAAGAAATTACCTCCCACAATTTTAAAGAAAGAAAATATATATATATATATATATATATATATATATATATATATATGAATAAGGGTAAACACAATGAAAGAATGGAATATTACTGTAAAGATGAAAATTTAAAAGAAATTCTAAAAAAGAAGTTGATAAGATAAGTTGGTTGGGAAAAGAAAGAAAAAGAAAGTGGAGAGAATTTTCTCAGACTGGAGACTAGAACAAAGCCCTGTGCTAGATTTAGGGAATATTTTGATCGGTTAGAAGAAATTGTATCACAAAATTTTTTAGAAGAAAAAACCCTCAAACCCTATGTTTATACAAAAAATAAAGTTAGATACAATGAAGGATAAAATATGACTATAATAATGAAGGTTCAAAAATATTTTTTTTAAGAAAGTTATTGTTAGGATAAACTTTCAAAAAGTGGTCGATTTTCTGTTTCTAGAATTGCTGCTCTTTTTCTTTTCTATCTCCTGTTGGATTTGTAGGTATTTGGAATGTTTTGATAACTATCTAACTGAACTCCTGCAACCTGATGTCCTCTAAGCCTGTTACTCCTCCGCCATCTTGACTCCACCCAGTTTTTCATTCTTAAATTACAATATTTTCATTACATATAAACATCTTCCTCTAATAACTTACTTTGAGAAATTCCCAAATTTGTAGATTGAAAGCTTACACCAAATACCAAGAAGGATTATTGCTCCTTGTTAGTGATTATAATCCTGATTTTTGTAAGGTTTCAGTTGTGTATTTTGTTTAGGAAACTAAGTCAACATATTATCACTAAAATTAGCTGAAGTCAGGAAATTATTTCTGAATTTGAAAAGGGTAAAAGTGAACGATGGTGAGGGAACATAAATAATAGCTAAACTTGTCTATCTGCCAGCACTGTGCTAAACGCTTTGAATGAATATTATCTTTTCAAAACTATGCACTGAAAAATAAATGTAAAAACAAAAAATATAAAAGATGTATTTAACTTAAGTAGGTATCATTCCATTCTTCCTAAAGTGTAGATTTTTACCCCTGGCAGATCTCTCATTTTATTTTTATTTTTTATTTAAGTTTAGTAGAATTCAATGATTCATCACTTACATTCTTATAATTTAGATGCCTTATGTCTAACATTTTATAAATTTTGGTTTAGAGTTTTATTTAATCATTTTATACTTGTATTCATATAAACCTTGTATATAATAGAGTATTTAATCTAATATGTTATTTAGAAGTTACTCTTTTGTATTTGAAATCTTGAACATATAAAGCATTCTTTTTTTTTTCACTTATTGTCTAACAAGTCATTTATTTTAAGACAGAAGTTGTACAAAGAGAATGGAAGGATATTTAGACTAGGGATAGTACCCATATCCCTTGTGCATATGCTCTGGAGTTTCTTTATTCTTTTTTAAAAATTTTTATTTATTTTTCTAATTTCTTTTCAATGTTCCAGAATTCATTGTTTATGTACCACATCCAGTGCTCCAGCAATATGTGCCCTCCATAATACCCACTAGCAGGCTCACCTAACCTACCACCCCCCTCCCCTCCAAAACCCTCAGTTAGTTCCTCAGAGTCCACAATCTCTCATGGTTTGTCTCCCCCTCCAATTTCCCCCAACTCCCTTCTCCTCGCCATCTCCCCATGTCCTCCATGTCATTCCTTCTGCTTCCCAAATAAGAAAAACCATATGACAATTGACTCTCTCTGCTTCACTTATTTCACTCAGCATAATCTCTTCCAGTACCATCCATGTTGATAAAAAGTTGGGTATTCATCCTTTCTGATACAGGCATAGTACTCCATAGTATATATGGACCACATCCTCTTTATCCATTTGTCTCTTGAAGGGCGTCTTGGTTCTTTCCATAGCCTGTCGACTGTAGCCATTGCTGCTGTGAACATTGGGGTACAGATGGCCCTTCTTTTCACTACATCTGTATCTTTGGGGTAAATATCCAATAGTACAATTGCAGAGTCATAGGCTAGCTCTATTTTTAATTTTTTAAGAAATCTCCACACTGTTTTCCAAAGTGGTTGCACCAACTTGCATTCCCAACAGTGTAAGAGGGTTCCCCTTTCTCCACATCCTCTCCAGCACATGTTTACTATCTTGTTAATCTAGGCCATTCTAATGGTAATGGTAAGGTGGTATCTCAATGTGGTTTTGATTGGAATCTCCCTGATGGCTAATGATGATGAACATTTTTGCATGTGTCTGTTAGCTATTTGTATGTCTTCATTGGAGAAGTGTCTGTTCATGTCTTCTGCCCATTTTTTGACATGATTATCTGTTTTGTATGTGTTGAGTTTGAGGAGTTCTTGATAGATCTTGGATATCAGCCCTTTGTCTGTAATGTCATTTGCGAATACCTTCTCCCATCCCGTGGGTTGCCTCTTTGTTCTGTTGACTGTTTCCTTTGCTGTGCAGGAGCTTTTGATCTTGATGAAGTCCCAAAAGTTCATTTTCACTTTTGTTTCCTTTGCCTTTGGAGACATAATTTTTTTAAAAGATTTTATTTATTTATTTGTCAGAGAGAGAGAGAGAGAATACAAGCAGGAAGAGTGGCAGGCAGAGGCAGAGAGAGAAGCAGGCTCCCCACTGAGCAGGAAGCCAGATGTGGGACTCAATCCCAGGACCCTGGGATCATGACCTGAGCCGAAGGCAGCAGCTTAACAGACTAAGCCACCCAGGCGTCCCTGGAGACATATCTTGAAAGAAGTTGCTGTGGCCATTATCGAAGAGGTTACTGCCTATGTTCTCCTCTAGGATTCTGATGGATTGCTGCCTCGTGTTGAGGTCTTTTATCCATTTTGAGTTTAACTTTGTGTACACTGTAAGAGAATGGTCGAGTTTCATTCTTCTATACAAAGCTGTCCAATTTCTCCAGCACCATTTATTGAGACTGTCTTTTTCCCACTGGATATTTTTTCCTGCTTTGAAGAAATTAGTTGACCACAAAGTTGAAGGTCTGTATCTGGGCTCTCTACTTTGTTCCACTGGTCTATGTGTCTGTTTTTGTGCCAGTACCATGCTCTCCTGGTGATCACAGCTTTGTAGTAAAGCTTGAAATCAGGCAACGTGATGCCCTCAGTTTTTTTTCTTTTTCAACATTTCCTTAGCAATTCGGGGTCTCTTCTGATTCCACACAAATTTTAGGATTGTTTTCTCCAGCTGTTTGAAAAATGCCGGTGGAAATTTGATCGGAATGGCATTGAAAGTACAGATGGCTCTAGGCGGTATAGACATTTTAACAATGTTTATTCTTCCAATCCATGAGCATGGAATGGTCTTCCATCTTTTTGTGTCTTCTTCAATTTCTTTCATGAGTGTTCTGTAGTTCCTCGAGTACAGATCCTTTACCTCTTTGGTTAGGTTTATTCCCAGGTATCTTATGTTTTTTTGTGCTATAGTAAATGGAATCGATTCTCTAATTTCCCTTTCTGTATTTTCATTGTTAGTGTGTAAGAAAGCAACTGATTTCTGTACATTGATTTTGTATCCTGCCACATTACTGAATTGCTGTATGAGTTCTAGTAGTTTGGGGGTGGAGTCTTTTCAGTTTTCCATATAAAGTTTCATGTCATCTTCAAAGAGAGAGGGTTTGACTTCTTCATTGCCACTTTGAATAACTTTTATTTCTCTTTGTTGTATGATTGCTGTTGCTATGACTTCTAACACTGTTGAACAAGAGTGGTGAGAGTGGGCATCCTTGTTGTGTTCCTGATCTCAAAGGAAAGGCTGTCAGCTTTTTCCAATTGAGAATGATATTCACTGTGGGTTTTTCATAGATAGATTTTATGAAGTTGAGGAATGTTCCCTTTATCCCTATACTTTGAAAAGTTTTCATCAGGAATGGATGCTGTATCTTGTCAAATGCTTTTTCTGCAGCATTTGAGGGGACCATGTGGTTCTTTTGTCTTCCTTTATTGATGTGTTCTATCACATTGATTGATTTGCAAATGTTGACCCACCCTTGAAACCCAGAGATAAATCCCATCTGGTCATGGTGGATAATCTTTTTAATGGACTGTTGTATCCTATTAGCTAGGATATCGTTAAGAATCTTAGCATCCATATTCATCAGGAATATTGGTCAGAATTTCTCCATGTTGGTGGGGTTTTTGCCTGGTTTGGGGATCAGGGTAATGATGACTTCATGAAGAGTCCAGAAGTTTTCCTTCTGCTTCAATTTTTTGAAAGAGTTTCTGGAGAATAGGTATTATTTCCTCTTTGAATGTTTGGTAGAATTCCCCAGGGAATCCGTCAGGTCCCGGGATCTTGATTTTTGGGAGGGTTTTTTTTTTTTTAATTTTTAATAAACATATACTATATTTTTTCCCCAGGGGTACAGGTCTGTGAATCGCCAGGTTTACACACTTCACAGCACTCACCATAGCACATACCCTCCCCAAAGTCCATAACCCCACCCCCCTTCTCCCAACTTTTGGGAGTTTTTTGATCACTGCTTCACTCTTTTTACTATATATTGGTCTATTCAGGTTGCCAGTTTCTTCCTGATTCAGCTTTGGAAGTTTATAGGTTTCCAGGAAAACATGCATTTCATCTAGGTGGCTTAGCAGCCCTTTCTGGCTTGCCAGGTTTCTGTGGACAGGTCTGACGTTATTCTGATGGGCCTTCCTCTGTACGTAATGAATCTTTTCCCTCTAGCTGCCTTCAAGAGTTCCTGTCTAAAATTATGATTTGTCATTTTCACAATCAGGTGTCTCAAGGTCTTTCTAGTTTCTATGATCTTGTGGGGAGACCCTTCTGCCTCTAGGACACGAACACTGGTTCCACTCCCCAGATCGGGAAAATTGTCATGGAGAATTTGTTTAACTATATCCTCTGGTCTTCTTTCTTTCTCCCCCCTCAGGGATTCCCATAATTCTGACGTTGGATCATTTGATGGCATAATTTATTTCTGTAATTTTGTTTTCATGGCTTCAAAGCTTTTTGTCCCAGGCCTCCTCCTGATCCTTTTTCTCTATCAGTTTGTCCTCTAGATCACCAATTCTATCTTCTGCCCCAGTTACTCTAGCTGCTAGAGAATTTAGATTAGATTGGAACTCATTGATAACATTGTTAATATCTTCCCTGGTGGATTTCACTTCTGTCCTAATCAATTCCATGTTGTCATTAATGGTTTTCTCCAACCAAGATATTGCTTGGATAATTGTTAGCCTGAATTCCCTTTCTGACATACTATTTATGTCCATATCCAATAGCTCTGATTTAGAGGGCAGTCTCTGAATTTTTCCTCTGTTGGGCATTCCACCTCCTAGTCATTTTGGCTCAGGGACTGAAGCCTGGATGCTTTTCCACAGTGTCTTTGGCATGGTGCTGGAGGCACCCACCCTGGTTCTTTAGGCTTAAGCCTGTGCCCCTAACTGCCTGATTCCACCAATTCCCCCTTAAGATCTTTTGCTCTTTTTGAGTGCTTTTAACCAGACTCCAAGTTAATGCTGATCCCCAAACACAGGCACTGTTGTATTGGGGTATTACTTTCCAATGGATTGCTTCTGGTGGCTCCCTCCCCTTTTTGTTTATCTTCCAATATCTGTCCAAAGTTCCCACTCCACTTTACCTGTCTACTGGTGTCTTCTGACCCTATAGAGATCCAGAAGTGTATAATCCTACATCTCAGGCTGATTTCATGTGTGTTCAGAGTGATCTGGTAGATAATCAGCTCACTTTAGGGGACCAGTTGAAACAGGGTCTCCTACTTCACTGCCGTCTTGTCCCTCCCATAGAAACTGTTTATAATTCTTTTATTATGTTAGTGACCATACAGTACATCGTTAGTTTTTGATGTATTGTTCCAAAATTTATTGTTTGTGTATAACACCCAGTGCTCCATGCAATATATGGCCTCCTTAATACCCATCACTGGGCTAATATCCCCCTATCTACCTCCCCTCTAAAATACCTGGTTTGTTTCCAGGAATCCATAGTCTCTCATGATTCATCTCCCCTTTTGATTCTCCTCCTTCATTTTTCCCCTCCCTTTTAATGTCCTCCATGTTATTCTTTACATTCCACAAATAATGAAACCATATGATAATTGACTTTCTCTGCTTGACTTATTTCACTTAGCATAATCCCCTCCAGTCCATCCATGTTGATGTAATGTTGGGTTTTCATCCTTTCTAATGTCTGAGTAATAGTCCATTGTATATATGGAGTAATATTCCATTGTATATATGGACCACATCTTCTTTATTCATTCATCTGTTGAAGGGCATCTCCTCTCCTTCCACACTTTGGCTATTGTGGACATTGTTGTTATGAACACTGGGGTGCATGTAGACCTTTTTTCACTGCATCTTTATCTTTGGAGTAAATACCTAGAACTGCAATTCCTGGGTCATAGGGTAGCTCTTTTTTAACTTTTATGAGGAACATCCATACTGTTTTCCAAAGTGGTTGTACTAACTTGCATTCTCACCAAAAGTATAAGAGGATTCCCCTTTCTCCACAACCTCTCGAACATTTGAAGTTTCTTGCCTTGTCAGTTTTTGCCATTCTAACTGGTATAACATGGTATCTTGATGTGGTTTTTATTTGAATTTCCCTGATGGTTAATGATGTTGAACATTTTGTCATGTGTCTCTTAGCTATTTTTATGTCTTCTGTGGTGAAGTGTCTCTTTATGTGTTCTGCACATTTCTTCAGTGATTCTTTGTTTTTTGGGTGTTGAGTTTGAAAAGTTCTTGATAGATCTTGGATACAAGCCCTTTATCTGTAATGTCATTTGCAAATATCTTCTCTCATTCCATGGGTTGCTTCTTTGTTCTGTTGACTGTTTCCTTTGTTGTGGCAGAAGCTTTTTATTTTGATGAAGTTCCAAAAGTTCATTTTTGTTTCCATTTCCCTTGTCTTTGGGGACATGTCCTGAAAGAATTTGCTCTAGCCAATGTCAAAGAGTTGTTGCGTATGTTCTCTAGGATTTTGATGAGTTCCTGTCTCACATTGATGTCTTTCATCCATTTAGAGTTTATCTTTGTGTATGGTGTAAGAGAATGGCCCAGTTTCATTCTTCTGTATATAGAATTCCAATTTTCCCAACAGCATTTATTTAAAAAACTGTCTTTTTTCCATTGGATATTCTTTGCTGATTAGTCAAAGATTAGTTGGCCTTGGAGTTGAGGGTCCATTTATGGAGACTCTAGTCTGTTCCATTGATGTATGTGTCTGTTCTTGTGTCAATACCATGCTGTGTTGGTGATCACAGCTTTGTAATATAGCTTGAAACCAGGCAATGTGATGCCCCAGTTTTGTTTTTCTTTTTCAACATTTCCTTGGCAATTCAGGGTCTTTTCTGGTTCCATACAAATTTTAGAATTGTTTGTTCCAGCACTTTGGAAAATGCCATTGTTATTTTGATTAATTTGGTATTGAAAGTATAGATTACTCTGGGCAGCAAAAACCTTTTAGCAATGTTTAGTCTTCTGATCCATGAGCATGGGATGCTTTCCCATCTTTTTGTGTCTTCTTTAATTTCTTTGATGAATTTTCTATAGTTCCTGGAGTATAGATCCTTTACCTCTTTTGTTAGTTTTATTCCAAGGTATCTTATGGGTTTTGGTGCTATTGCAAATGGAATGGATTCCCTAATTTCTCTTTCTACAATTACAATGTTAGTGTTTAGGAAAGCAACTGATTTCTATGCATTGATTTTGTACCCTGACACACTACTGAATTGTTGTATGAGTTCTAGTAATTTGAGGGTGGAGTCCTTTCAGTTTTCCACATAAAGCATCATGTCATCTGTGAAGAGAGAGAGTTTGACTTCTTTTTTGCCAATCTGTATACATTTTATTTCTTTTTGTTTTCTGATTGCTGTTACTAGGACTTCTAGTACTATGTTGAACAATAGTGACAAGAGTGTGCATCCTTGTCATGTTCTTGATCTTAATAGAAAGGCTTTCAGGTTTTCCCCATTAAGAATGATATTCACTGCCCCCAGTTTGCTTGCATACCCCCCAACTCCAAGTTTCAGTCTGGGGAGCTGTCTTAAAGTCCCTTCCCCATTGCTACCAGTCTGCAAATCTGTGCCTTGTTTCCAGCATGGGAGGCTTTTACCTTCCCAGACCAAGATCACAGAGGCTCCCTACACCCCCTTCTGTTTATCTTCTGATATCTGCCCACAGAATCACAACTCTATGATTCTTATCTTGAGACAAATCGCTGGAGATATTCTGTTTGTAGAGATCCAGATATATATCTTACATCTCAGGCTGATTTCATGGGTGTTCAGAATGATTTCATAGATATCTAGCTCAGTTCAGGGGACTGGTTGAAATTGAGTCCCCTCCTCCATCCATCCTTTTCTCCTCCATGTTTTCTCCCACTCTTTTATGTGGATTATATGTTATCTTGCTTTTTCTTTGATCTGGAATCTTGGCACAGACTATATGGGTCTTCTGACTATAATCATCTGAAATTTCAACCAGGGAAGAATCCCTTCCCCTGGTGGTTCAGCTATATTCTTCATGATAAGCAGATACTAGTTTATATGTTTGAGAAGCCCATGAGGGAAGGAACTGATGGAAACCTCTAGCCCCCACTCACAAAGAAACAGGCCCTTGGTCCAAAAAAATATGAATAATTGAATTCTGCCAGTGACCACAGCCGACAAAATGTGGATAACTCTAACCAAAAATTAGAGAAATTACTATGGAGGTCCTTTCAGAGCAAGGTAAAGATTTGATGAGACACAGATGTCTCTGATGTTCTGTCATAGGTGTATAATTTCATACCTGAATATTCTAATATTCTGAATATTTTATTCTCATTGTTCTGGGAACTAATACTTTTAATACTTTCCCAGTCAACCAGTAGAGATGACAGACAGTACCTAATATGTCTTTCCAAACATTATATTAAAGCTTATGATTACTCACTTTAATCAACAGCTCCATTCTTACAAAAAGTAAAATTGAAATGTGGATATATACTGGCATTAAAGAGAAAAATAATTAAGTTTTTTCAAATATATGAGATATCTTGGACCTCTTCAATGAGTTACAATTAAAAAAAGAATGAGAAGCAGTAGAGTTAAAGTAGATTTATTTAGTCTGCTTCTCAATCTTTCCTGAATCCAGTGACCAGTGTGATGGGCAAGGGGCACAACATGTGTTGTTGCATAAGACCCCACATTTGAAAACCTCTACACTAAGTTAAGCTCTATTGGTGTTAATAATTTTTAAACAAGAGGTTCCTCATGTTTATTTTTCAATGGGCCCCCAAAATAAACATTGGTCCTGCCAATGAAGTTTGGCTACTATGGACCCTGTGGAAGTCTGTTTCAGAGACAGTGAAGATTTGAAAGCAGGGGAAAAGAGAACTGAAGAAAAACGAACTGATATTTCATCCTTTTTTTTTGTTAAATCTTCAGGCAGTTGCCAATTTTTTTGTATAAGGCAAGAAGCTGAGAATTGTTACTGAAAAATACTTCTAAGAGGGCAAAAATTTATCAGAGTTTCATCAATCTGACCATTCTGAAAAGAAAAAAAAAAGAAAGAAAAAGAAAGATAATAGGACTGCCAAGGTAGGCAGAGGTTGCTCTTTCTTTAAGTCTACTTGTGGCTCTGGGCTCAGGTTCTGGGCTTGGTACAAACAGAGGCTGCCATTGAAGAACCACTAAAGCTATTGGTGATTGTGAGGGACTAGTAATAAAATTTTGGAGACTCAATGTCCTCGATACATGGCTGACTTTCTCCTTTCACCACTTCTAAACTCTGAAGTTTGAGGGGCTAAAAGATAAAGAGTTGAGACAAAACCTCTGTGAATCAGAATGTAATTTCTCAAAACCTAAAGATGGAGATGAAACAAAGATTCACTAGGTGGAAGGATAACTAAGGTTGCACAAACAATAATTGAGAGTCCTAGAGAGCCTTGTGATCCTGTATCATTACCTGAAGTTGTTTTTCCTGGGAGCACTTCCTGATTTTAAATAACTAGAGGCTCAGAATCTGAGTTAAACATCAGAAGATGGAACTCATTGGGAAAAGAAAAACCAGCAGAAATTCAGCAGCCATACAATGTCTTCATGTTAATTTTGGAGATCTATGTGGTCTCAATCAAATGATGAGTTTTGACAGCAAGATATTTGTGAAATTCTGAGGCTATACAGTGCAAAAGTATAAAACTAAAAACAAAAAACAATGCAACAACAAAAAAATCTGAGAAGCAGACTAGAATATTTCACAGCATCTTAATACTTAAGAAAAATGATCCAACAGACCCTCAGAAGATTAAACACTTTAGTGTAAAAAATGTACATTATCAAGAGTAATTAAATAAAACCTACTCATGTATCAGAAAACTAAATATTATAAAGGTGTTGTGTAGTTCCAAAGTACAATGTGAATTTAATGCAATTGTAGACAAGATAATAGGAGATATGATAGTGAAAATTGAGAAACTAATTCTAAAATCTAAAAGAAATGCAACAGATTTAGAATAAGAATAAGAATGAGAAAAAGAACAAAAATGGAGGAGTTGTACTATGTATCAAGATAAAAAATAAAAGTGGAGGAATTATACAACATATCATGATGAATACTAAAGTAAAATAAGATGGAATGATACAATTATTACCACAAAACAAAAGAAAAAGAGATGAATGAATGAAAGAAAAGGAGATAAGCTAATGTAAAATAATAATGCCTATATATATCCCATAATTTATGATAAAAGTGATCCTGCACTGTAATAGAGAATGGTTTTCTCAGTAAATGAAAAACACAAACATGAAAGTTTCTTGTCCAAAAGTGTCTTTTGAAGGGATCTAAGTACTGGTGCAAGTACTCCAGACAAAGCTCTCTGTACTCTCAAATTTGTTGTCTCAAAACAAACAGCATTTCCTGAACTATCAAGCTGAAGCAGTGTCTGAGTGTGGACACAAGCTCATAGTCAGCATCACCATTGTCTTAAATATAAATGGACAAGAAATTGGCTACTGGAAATTTGGAAAGATAGAATGGGCACCATGAAAAAGAAAGGTTTAGGTAAATAAACAGAAAAATTTAACTGACATCATTCAGGGAACTTAAAAAAAATTGTTATCAGAGATATTTGAGAAAATGTCACAACCACAAAATGAACAACTAACTAATCAGAAAAAATAACAAATAGGAAACAGTTCAAGAAATTATGGCTGCCAAAATGAATAAAGTCCATCAAATGGTTGAAAGATAAATTTAAGGAATTGCTTGTTAAAGTAAAACGACATAAACAAAAGTCGAAGTAGACAAAGCTATTGGAGAAAACTTAGTTACATAGATAATCTGTAAATTCAGTCATCCAGCAAATGGTTATTCCATAAAGAAAGAATAGGAAAAATGGAATCACCAAATAAACAAAAAGTTTTGAGTTGGCCGTAGTTAAAGGACATCCTTCTCAGTTTGAAAGGGCCAATGCAATGACAACCAAGAGGTAAAAAAAATACCCATATACAGAACATACTTGTAAAATTCAAAATAAAAAAGAGATCTTAGACACATTCAGAAAAGATGAGGGAGCTGTACAAATAAATAAAAATCAGATTGGCATGAGACATCAACATTGGACATCTGTAGAATAGATATTAGAGTACAATGAGGTAATGTTTTCAAATTCTGTGACATTTTGTTTTCACCCTAATTTATAGTTGGCCAAATATCAGCAACAGTAAGGGAAAAATAAAAGCGTTTTGACATTTATTTATTTATTTATTTATTTATTTATTTATTTATTTTTAAAGACTTCATTTATTTATTTGACAAACGGAGATCACAGGTAGGCAGAGAGGCAGGCGAGGTGGGGGGAAGCAGGTTCCCCGCTGAGCAGAAAGCCTGATGCAGGCCTCAATCCCAGGACCCTGGGATCATGACCTGAGCTGAAAGCAGGAGCTTAACCCACTGAGTAATCTTGTAAGATTTCTTTTTGAAGGGTTTTTCATTTCCTGCTTCTCACATTGCCATTAATTAACATATATCTTAAATACAAATAGTTAATGCCTTCTCTACTTACATGGACTACTCTTTCCATTATTTCCAAGTTTTTCTCACAGTAGACATGTGGTCAGATGATGGTACAGCTGCATTTAGGTCACTTTAAGTACATGTCTACACAATATCGGATCAGGAACGTAAATATAAAGCCACATACTGTGTGTGAAAAGAAATAACAGTAACAATTGTTATTTGATAATAATATGAGACACAAAGGCAGAAGAAAAATTATTAAAATATTATTAATTTCCCTTATTAGTTACAGCCCTCTGACAAGTCCTTAAAACAGACAGAGTGACATTCCTCTAGGGTCTCAATTGTTTCCATGTTGACACTTTGCTAAGGGCAAAAGGCAATTTTAATCTGACCCCTCAGCATCCTGTACATCTACTTTAACATAAAATAATTCCTTTGGAAGTTTCCTTTATCTCTAAATCCCCCAAGATATATATTGGAAATAGTCCCCCAAGGATATGACCCACCGATATACATCTGATGTATTATTAGATGGTAATAAATGACATTTTCCTAACAATAGTTGGCCCCCTCAAGATCCTGGAACCCTTATTTCCAAAATTCCTTAGACACTTATGCTATCCCTAACCTCCTCCCACCTTGAAGGTATATAATCACCAGCCCTCTAGACCCCATTGGAGCTCTTTCAGCCCATAGGTCCTGTCCCCATCTTTAGTAAAACTACCTTTTCACACTAAAGATGTCTCAAGAATTTTTTCTTGGACTTTGGCTTCAAACCCAAAGTCTTTTGTACATCATTGATATAAGACCAAATCAATATGCTATTGGAAATACAGGGGTGGAAGCAAGAGGGAAAATATGCAAAGAAAACCCCAATCTCTCCTTTGAGTGAAACTCTAGGTCTCTTTCACCTTTCCTCTTCCCTCTAGAGCTCACTCAGGAGAACAAGAGGCCCACTGATTGCCTTTTAGTGGCACCTGCTGGGAAAGACCTGACCAAGAATTGACTTGAAATGTATGACTTCCAAGTTTGGGAATTCTTTGGAGTTTCATTTACCTTTATAATAAGGAGTGGTGAGTATGCTGCTGTTCCTATTTTGTTTTTGGTTGTTTACTGTTACTCAACTATACTAATAGAGCACCAATTTTATTTCTTCAGTCTTCTTTTTGCAAATGGCATTTTCTGATTTGGATTTCACTTGACATTTTTGACAAAATTTTGGCATAAATCTTGTTATCAGAGTATTTAGAAAAGTACTCCAGGGGCACCTGGGTGGCTCGGTGGGTTAAAGCCTCTGCCTTTGGCTCGGGTCGTGATCCCAGGGTCCTGGGATCGAGCCCCGCATCGGGCTCTCTGCTCGGCGGGGAGCCTGCTTCCTCCTCACTATCTCTCCCTGCCTCTCTGCCTGCTTGTGATCTCTCTCTGTCAAATAAATAAATAAAAAAAAAGAAAGAAGGAAAAGTACTCCAAAAGTTTTTAAAAAGCAGAGAAAATTTAAAAAGCATGACAATAATTCCATTATCAAAAATCAACACCAATATTATTTTGACATATTTTCTTTTAAAATGCATTTTAGGATGGTTTACTTATATTTTTTAGTTATTTTATATTTTATATATTTTAGTTATATTTCTATGCTATCAAGAAACCGTTTCCCTAAAAATGGGTGAATAATATTAAATTGTAAATACTTGTTATAGTTGACAATTCACCTTGTAGTGAGGTACTTATTTTTAATTATTTTGTATCATAACACTGTAATAAATACCCTATAGCTCATTTAGTCTGATTTAATTTGTGCACAATAATGTTGGAAACAGAATTTAAATTGTCCTGCTACAATTCTCCAATTTCCCTTTAGAGTGGAATACCCAGTTAAGGGTAGACAGAGAAGGTCTTTTCCTGGTTGAGGATGAGAACTCTGAAAACACTATTTCTTCCTTCCTTACATATTTTATAAAATCAGAAGATGAAGTTGTGAGAAGTAAAACAAGAAATATATTTATTAATTGTAAAAGCAGACTGAAACACTTTATTTATAGTCAAATAGGCTAACTTTGACTAAGCTAGTCTGCATTTTTTTTTCTGACACAGGAAGAACCAAAACAAAATTTCAGAAATAAAATGAGCTATTGGTATGTGCCTCTAATAATTAGCAGCTAGAAGATGAGAGAAATTTTTTTATTATTAAAAAAATCTGTTATAAACTCTATAAGGAAAAGCACATTACTTTTCTATTTCTAATCATAACTGATTTAAACATATCACCTGCCAAGATGAAAGAGAAATCCAGTACCAGTCCATTTTAAGCTTGTAACTGAATTCTGGAAATTGAGGCACCACCTCTCCCCAACATTGGGAAGGCTCCCTTTTCTAAGTCAATCTTGATCTCTGACACTTCTGTTCCTAATATTCATGATCTTACTGTGGATTTGTGCATTGTTCATGGTTGTCTAGGACCCCTAAATCCTTTGTGGAATTTGAGTTAATAATTTTCTTATTTTAAACTGTCCATGATTTCCTCTTGCCACTTTCTATCATTCAATGGGCAATTTGTAACTATTGTCCATTGATATCATGACCAACATTCATGACTATATGCCATGAGCTGGCAGAATCTCATCTCCAAATAAATATTTTCCCCTCTAATAGTCCCAACTTGGTCAAGTAACTGATTCTAAATTCCTTTCAATTCTCCAAGGTTCTCCTGCCTGAAACCCAATTCTTCACAGCACGGTAAAAGAAAATGACTAACTTAAATTTCACAATTCTTAGTTCAAAAAGCAGAGGCATTCTATGACTTTGTTAAATTATTTTTTCTCTTGTAGACAAGGGTTGGTCTTACCAAGAGCCAAATGAAAACAGAATCTATTGATTGTAGAAATAACAATTTATTTAAATTTAAATAAAAATAATTTATTTAAAGTTAAAGCCTCCACAAATCATTATGTGGAAGCTTTAGCACAATTGGACAAACATTAAATGTGGAGAATTCAGAGGAGGGAGGTATATGGGAAGATTTAGATAGCTGAGGGTACTCCTAACCCCCTGAACCCCTTGGGTCTGCCTTACCAGATGAAGCAGACAATCAAGGCCAGTGCTTGATGTCATCTTTGCCTTGCTTGAGGGATCTGTAGTAACCTTTCCCTAAGGAATTATTTTACAAGAAGTCATTGTCTTGCATCATTCCACAAACCTCTTCCTATTTCCAGATCTGTAACTACTGCCAACTCTGTGCAAACCTTGGAATAGAAAGTTAATGCCTCAAAAGATTTTGACAATTTATATTGACAAATATCTAAAAATTATGTGAAAGTAGATCTTATGGATCTTACGGATGGTAGACCCTGTAAAGAAAGGGTATACTTTTAGATTTGACTAAATTCATTGATAGAATCCAGCTATAAAAATTTCAATAGGAGATGCCAGGAGGAGGAGTAAAGATGGTGGAGAAGAGCAGGATGAGACTACTTCAGGTAGCAGGAGATCAGCTAGATAGCTTATCTAAAGATTGCAAACACCTACAAATCCAATGGGAGATCGAAGAGAAGAATAACAGCAATTCTAGAAACAGAAAATCAACCAGTTTCTGAAAGGTAGGACTGGCGGAGAAGTGAATCCAAAGCAACGGGAAGATAGACTGAGGGGGGAGGGCCCAGCTCCCAGCAAGCAGCGGAGCAACAGAGCACAAAATCAGGACTTTTAAAACTCTGTTCCACTGAGGGACATCGCTCCAGAGGCTTAACCGGGGTGAAGCCCATGCGGGGTCAGTGTGGCCTCAGGTCCCGCAGGGTCACAGAAGGATTGGGGGTGTCTGAGTGTCACAGACCTTACAGGTATTAGAACAGGGAAGCCGGCTACACAGACAGAGCTGAGGAGTGAGCTCTCAGCTTGGGTTTACCTTGAACCGGTAGCAGGCTCGGTCAGCTCGGAGCGTGGACGGAGGCCAGGGTGATGGGAGTAATTGAGCGCTGTGCTCTGAGGGTGCACTGAGGATTGGGGCCCTGGGCTATCAGCTCCTCTGGGCCAGAGACCGGGAGGCTGCCATCTTCATTCCCATCCTCCAGAACTCTACAGAAAGCGCTCAGGGAACAAAAGCTCCTGAAAGCAAACCCAAGCGGCTACAACAGGCCCTTCCCCGAGAAGATCAATAAGAAATCCAGCCAGGACCAAGTTCACCTACCAAGGAGTGCAGTTTCAATACCAAGGAGAACGGCGGAATTCCAGAGGAGGAGAAAGCGGAGCACGGAACTCATGGATTTCTCCCTATGATTCTTTAGCTTTGCAGTTAATTTATTTTTTTCTTTTTCAATTTTTTTCTCTTCTTCTGCTAAAATTTTGTTAACTTTTACCCTTTTCTTTTTTAACATTTTTAACTAGTTTATCTAATATACATATATTTTTTCTTTTTTATTTTTTCTTTATTCATTTTCTTTTTTTAATTGTTTTTTTCTTTCTTTTTTTTTTTCTGAAATTCTTTTTATCCCCTTTCTCCCCCCTCATGATTTGGGATCTCTTCTGATTTGGTTAAAGCATATTTTCCTGGGGTATTGCCACCCTTTTAGTACTTTATTTGCTCCTTCATATACTTTATCTGGACAAAATGACAAAGCAGAAAAATTCACCACAAAAAAAAGAAAAAGAGGCAGTACCAAAGGCTAGGGAACTAATCAATACAGACATTGATAAAATGTCAGATCTAGAGTTCAGAATGACGATTCTCAAGGTTCTAGCCGGACTCGAAAAAGGCATGGAAGATATTAGAGAAACCCTCTCAGGAGATATAAAAGCCCTTTCTGGAAAAATAAAATAACTAAAATCTAACCAAGTTGAAATCAAAAAAGCTATTAATGAGGTGCAATCAAAAATGGAGGCTCTCACTGCTAGGATAAATGAGGCAGAAGAAAGAATTAGTGATATAGAAGACCAAATGACAGAGAATAAAGAAGTTGAGCAAAAGAGGAACAAACAGCTACTAGACCACGAGGGGAGAATTCGAGAGATAAGTGACACTATAAGATGAAACAACATTAGAATAATTGGGTTTACAGAAGAAGAAGAAAGAGAGAGGGGAGCAGAAGATATATTGGAAAGAATTATTGGAGAGAATTTCCCCAATATGGCAAAGGGAACAAGCATCAAAACGCAGGAGGTTCAGAGAACCCCCCTCAAAATCAATAAGAATAGGTCCACACCCTGTCACCTAATAGTAAAATTTGCAAGTCTTAGTGACAAAGAGAAAATCCTGAAAGCAGTCTTGGAAAAGAAGTCTGTAACATACAATGGTAAAAATATTAGATTGGCAGCAGACTTATCCACAGAGACCTGGCAGGCCAGAAAGAGCTGGCATGATATATTCAGAGTACTAAACGAGAAAAACATGCAGCCAAGAATACTATATCCAGCTAGGCTCTCATTGAAAATAGAAGGAGAGATTAAAAGCTTCCAGGACAAACAAAAACTGAAAGAATTTGCAAATACCAAACCAGCTCTACAGGAAAGATTGAAAGGGGTCCACTAAGCAAAGAGAGACCCTAAAAGTAGTAGATCAGAAAGGAACAGAGACAATATACAATACCAGTCACCTTACAGGCAATACAATGGCACTAAATTCATAACTCTCAATAGTTACCCTGAATGTTAATGGGCTAAATGCCCCAATCAAAAGACACAGAGTATCAGAATGGATAAAAAAACAAAACCCATCTATATGTTGCCTACAAGAAACTCATTTTAAACCCCAAGACACCTCCAGATTTAAACTGAGGGGGTGGAAAAGAATTTACCATGCTAATGGACATCAGAAGAAGCAGGAATGGCAATCCTTATATCAGATCAATTAGATTTTAAGCCAAAGACTATAATAAGAGATGAGGAAGGACACTATATCATACTCAAAGGAACTGTCCAACAAGAAGATCTAACAATTTTAAATATCTATGCCCCTAACGTGGGAGCAGCCAACTATATAAACCAATTAATAACAAAATCAAAAAAACACATCGACAAGAATACAATAATAGTAGGGGACTTTAACACTCCCCTCACTGAAATGGACAGATCATCCAAGCAAGAGATCAACAAGGAAATCAAGGCCTTAAATGACACACTGGACCAGATGGACATCACAGATATATTCAGAACATTTCATCCCAAAGCAACAGAATACACATTTTTCTCTAGTGCACATGGAACATTCTCCAGAATAGATCACATTCTTGGTCCTAAATCAGGTCTCAACCATTATCAAAAGATTGGAATCATTCCCTGCATATTTTCAGACCACAATGGTCTGAAGCTAGAACTCAATAACAAGAGGAAATTTGGAAAGAACCCAAACACATGGAGACTAAACAGCATCCTTCTGAAGAATGAATGGGTCAACCAGGAAATTAAAGAAGAACTGAAAAAAAAAACATGGAAACAATTGATAATTAAAACACAACAGTTCAGAATCTGTGGGACACAACAAAGGCAGTCCTCAGAGGAAAATAAATAGCAGTACAAACCTTTCTTCTGAAACAAGAAAGGTCTCAGGTACACAACCTAAGCCTACACCTAAAGGAGCTGGAGAAAGAACAAGAAAGAAACCCTAAACCCAGCAGGAGAAGAGAAATCATAAAGATCAGAGCAGAAATCAATGAAATAGAAACCAAAAAAACAATAGAACAAATCAACGAAACTAGGAGCTGTTTCTCTGAAAGAATTAATAAGATTGATAAACCCCTGGCCAGACTTATCAAAAAGAAAAGAGAAAGGACCCAAAGAAATAAAATCATGAATGAAAGAGGAGAGATCACAACCAACACCAAAGAAATATAAACAATTATAAGAACATACTATGAGCAACTCTACGCCAACAAATTTGACAATCTGGAAGAAATGGATGCACTCCTAGAGACATATAAACTATCACAACTGAACCAGAAAGAAATAGAAAGCCTGAACAGACCCATAACTAGCAAGGAGATTGAAACAGTCATCAAAAATCACCAAACAAACAAAAGCCCAGCGCCAGACAGCTTCCCGGGGAAATTCTACCAAATATTTAAAGAAGAACTAATTCCTATTCTCCTGAAACTGTTCCAAAAAATAGAAATGAAAGGGAAACTTCCAAACTCATTTTATGAGGCCAGCATCACCTTGATCCCAAAACCAGACAAGGATCCCATCAAAAAAGAAAACTACAGACCAATATCCTTGATGAACACAGATGCAAAAATTCTCACCAAAATACTAGCCAATAGGATTCAACAGTACATTAAAAGGATTATTCACCACGACCAAGTGGGATTTATTCCAGCCTGCAAGGTTGGTTCAACATCCGCAAATCAATCAATGTGATACAACACATTAATAAAAGAAAGAACAAGAACCATATGATACTCTCCATACATGCTGAAAAAGCATTTGACAAAGTACAGCATCCCTTCCTGATCAAAACTCTTCAAAGTGTAGGGATAGACGGCACATACCTCAATATTATCAAAGCCATCTATGAAAAACCCACCGCAAATATCATTCTCAATGGAGAAAAACTGAAAGCTTTTCCACTAAGGTCAGGAACACGGCAAGGATATCCATTATCACCACTGCTATTCAACATAGTACTAGAAGTCCTAGCCTCAGCAATCAGACAACAAAAGGAAATTAAAGGCATCCAAATCAGCAAAGAAGAAGTCAAACTATCCCTCTTTGCAGATGATATGATACTATATGTGGAAAACCCAAAAGACTCCACTCCAAAACTGCTAGAACTTGTACAGGAATTCAGTAAAGTGTCAGGATATAAAATCAATGCACAGAAATCAGTTACATTTCTCTACACCAACAACAAGACAGAAGAAAGAGAAATTAAGGAGTCAATCCCATTTACAATTACACCCAAAACTATAAGATACCTAGGAATAAACCTAACCAAAGAGACTAAGAATCTATACACAGAAAACTATGAAGTACTCATGAAAGAAATTGAGGAAGACACAAAGAAATGGAAAAATATTCCATGTTCATGGATTGGAAGAATAAATATTGTGAAGATGTCTATGCTACCTAAAGCAATCTACACATTTAATGCAATTCCTATCAAAGTACCATCCACTTTTTCAAAGAAATGGAACAAATAATCCTAAAATTTATATGGAACCAGAAAAGACCTTGAATAGCCAAAGGAATATTGAAAAAGAAAGCCAAAGTTGGTGGCATCACAATTCCGGACTTCAACCTCTATTACAACGCTGTCATCATCGAGACAGCATGGTACTGGCACCAAAACAGACACATAGATCAATGGAATGGAATAGAGAGCCCAGAAATAGACCCTCAACTCTATGGGCAACTCATCTTCAACAAAGCAGGAAAGAATGTCCAATGGAAAAAAAGACAGCCTCTTCAATAAATGGTGTTGAGAAAATTGGACAGCCACATGCAGAAAAATGAAATTGGATCATTTCCTTACACCACACATGAAAATAGACTCAAAATGAATGAAGGACCTCAATGTAAGAAAGGAATCCATCAAAATCCTTGAGGAGAACACAGGCAGCAACCTCTTCGACCTCAGCCACAGCAACTTCTTCCTAGGAACATCGCCAAAGGCAAGGGAAGCAAGGGCAAAAATGAAGTATTGGCCCTTAAACCATTATGTTGATCACACCTAACATTGGCCTTCTGTTGGTCTCTGCCACTTACTTATCCATAGCCACTCAAATCACGTTTTAAGATTTTGCACAGCAAAGGAAACAGTTAACAAAACCAAAAGACAACTGACAGAATGGGAGAAGATATTTGCAAACGACATATCAGATAAATGGCTAGTGTCCAAAATCTATAAAGAACTTAGCAAACTCAACACCCAAAGAACAAATAATCCAATCAAGAAATGGGCAGAGGACATGAATTTCTGCAAAGAAGACATCCAGATGGCCAACAGACACATGAAAAAGTGCTCCATATCACTCAGCATCAGGGAAATACAAATCAAAACCACAATGAGATATCACCTCACACCAGTCAGAATGGCCAAAATGAACAAGTCAGGAAATGACAGATGCTGGTGAGGATGCGGAGAGAGGGGAACCCTCCTACACTGTTGGTGGGAATGCAAGCTGGTGCAACCACTCTGAAAACCCCATGGAGGTTCCTCAAAATCTTGAAAATAGAACTACCCTATGACCCAGCAATTGCACTACTGGGTATTTACCCTAAAGATACAAACGTAGTGATCCGAAGGGGCACGTGCACCCAAATGTTTATAGCAGCAATGTCTACAATAGCCAAACTATGGAAAGAACCTAGATGTCCATCAACAGATGAATGGATAAAGAAGATGTGGTATATATACACAATGGAATACTATGCAGCCATCAAAAGAAATGAAATCTTGCCATTTGCGACGATGTGGATGAAACTAGAGGGTATCATGCTTAGCGAAATAAGTCAGTTGGAGAAAGACAACTATCATATGATTTCACTGATATGAGGGAGAGGAGATGCAACATGGGGGGTTAAGGGGGTAGGAGAAGAATAAATGAAACAAGATTGGATTGGGAGAGAGACAAACCATAAGTGATTCTTAATATCCCAAAACAAACTCCACAGCTAGAAACAATCTGAAATGATTTAAACTCGTAAAACATTCTTACTTCCAGCTTTAGAGGTGTAACTCTCCTTCACTGTGTCATAATTTTATTCTTGGAAACCCTGGCTACCTCTCCCAAGGTTATTTCCTAAACCTTGCTATGTTACATGTATGGCAACAGGTAGATGAATTCTGGAGCTCTAGAGACAAGTAAAGTGTACCTTAGATATCTTGGAAACATGCATGGCATGTTTTGAATGTTAGAGGTAACATATAAAGTATTTGTATTTGTCTCCTAATTTACATATAGACACTAAGAATGATGTTAACTATGAGTGGGACTCAGAGAAAGAGAAGAGTTTGGGGCTATAAAAGATTGCAATAAAGTAAATATGCTACTATTATTATTAATTATTATTGTTGTTACTTTTAAGGCAACCAATGATTCAGGTACCTATGGTTGATAGAATTGCTCTCTGGAGCCTGTAGCAAATCCTCAGAGGATAAATACAATGAAAGACACTTGATTTTGGAGCAAAATCCCTTTTGACAAAAAAACCAAAACAAAAACAAAAAAACTGCTTTCTTTTTGAGAAGCAGTTTGACACTTGATCAATGATTAAAAGGAATGCCTGATCATGAGATAAGGGCCAACTATCATGATAGGAGCACTAAATAATCAAATTATCTTCAAAGCAAACTTCTATCTTCAAGTGAAAGTTGTGCATAGGGTTCTGTGCCTGAGCAATTCCCAACGCACAATTTAATGAGCAGGTTACACTCATTTCCAGCATGCTTACTCCTGATGCATTGCCACCCTTCCTCTTATACACTTAGTGACAGAGAGAGTTTCTTCTGACTGGATGATTAAAGAGGGAAAATGGCTGGATTTCAGATATCCCCTCATAATCTGTGGCCATGGACTAGAAATCTATCATGTTATATCCCTACTTGGGCAGAAGAGAAATCCTTCAAGTGGGTAGAATTTCATTTGCCATTTTCTATAAAAAACTATTCATGCAGAGGTTTTATTGTTTGTCCTAACAGTAGAATTGGCAGTAGATATAATATATATATAATATGTAAATGTTTACCCAAGCCTATAGTAGACAGTAGATTTGGATGAAGTTATGTATGTGTAGTATGTAAATACTGACCTAAAGCCTACAACCACTGATGATACTGCATATTGCTATAGTAGTTTAATTTCAGGTAAATGCCAGATGAGGCCACGAATCATCTATCTCATAGACAACACTTATCTAATCAGCCATCTAACATTTGTAGAGATTTATATACTATTTTTAAGCATATTATCTTCTTACTAGAATTATTTAGTATCTTACCTTAATATCCTTCCTTTCTGTTATAGATTTAATTGTACCCTCATAAAGGATATGTGGAATCCTTGTCCTTGAAACCTGTAAATATGACTGTATTTGGAAATAAGGTCTTTGCAGATGTAATTAAGATATAATTTAGATGATGTCATATTTGATTAGGGTGGGCCATAGTCCAATATAACTAATATCATTTTAAGAAAGGGAAAGATATATCAAAACATGGAAAAGAAGGCCATGTGTGGAAGGAGACAGAGATCAGAGTAATGCATCTACAAGTCAAGGAATGCCAAGGATTGCCAGCAATTACCAGACACTATAAAAAGCAAGGAAAAATTCCTTTCCTAGAGCCTTCAGAAAGAGCATAATGCTGCTGACACTTGATTTCAAACTTCTAGCCTCTAGAACTGTAAGAGAATAAATTTCTGTTGTTTTAAGTTGTAGTACTTAATCACAGCAACCCTAGAGAAATTACACATCTTAATTCTTCTTTGAGGCAATATCAAAAATTTCCTAGTTATTTCCTAAACATTTTCCTCGAATGAACCTACATCTATCTGGACCAGGTTTCTTGAAGTGTGGTCCCAAGGTCATGTGCATGACAATTACCTATGGGGAGGTTCATTAAGAACCTCATCTGTCCTCTGAACTGATCCTCATCTGTCCCATACCTACCCAATCAGAATCTTAAGGGATCTAGAATCTGTTTAAAAACTAATCCAAGAACTTCACAAAGTGCTTTACATGTACCCTACATGTACCCACTTAGTCCTCACAGTAGCCATAAAGCAAGTTACTATTGTTATTCTCATTTTACATGTGGTGGAAACTGGAACACTAAAAGTCTAAATATTCTGTGCAAGGTCACACAGCCAGAAAGTGGAAGAAGTCACACAGCCAGAAAGTGGAAAGTGTTTCAGTTCCCAGTCCAGATATCCTGGGTTCACAGAACATAGGCTTAACCACTGTTAAGATATTTATATATCTATATCTATATCAATAAAATATTTATGGAATTATTATAACAAATATTATAATATTTATATATATATAATATTGCATGTATATATAATGTTTGCACCCATGATATGTGTATATCAGTATGCTTTTTTAACATGGATTCCAGATTCTTTTTTTTTAAGATTATTTATTTATTTATTTATTTGAGGATTCCAGATTCTTAAGTGTTCAAAAGTTGAATTTCATTGGTACAGTCTCTTTTCCATTCAAAGCCAATAATCACAATAATAAATTATCTTTTCTTCAGCTTGTTTCCATTGCCATCTTCTCTTATTAAATACATCTTAACTTCCTTTTAAAATCTTTAACTCATTGCAATTTTTTTCAACAACTATCACTTTTTTGTATAGTATTGTTGAAGTTATCAATGAATTCCCCATAGGATACAGGGAGAATTTTTATGTGATTTTCCTAATTGACCCTTCTAAACATTTTGTTTCTCTTATTTTCTTCCTGAAATTTTCTTCCATCTTAACTTCCTTAAGACCATTCAATTCTGGCTCCATTAAACAACTTTCTCTCCTTGCTGTCATCTATTTATTCCCACTGTGTAAATACTGTTCTTGATAGGTATTTTTTATCTTATTATTCTGCACCAGTGCTTCCCAAATCAAGAGTAATTTTCCTGAAATGTGTTCACAAAATGCAGTTCTCTGATAACTTTGGGCAATGTTATATACTATACTGTGAATGTGATGTAAAAGTCTCCAAGAATTGTTGCAGTAAATAAAGATTATTAACAGTGTTTAAACAAATGTTTCCTAAATTTTTTGACCTTGAAATATTTGCATGTTTATGAGTGAGTGTATGGGTGTGTGTGTGAAATCTATAACACTTTGAGAAACAATGTTCTAAACATTATTGTTTTTATTTTGTTTTGTTTCTGTTTGTTTCTTATCCATCTCAACATTTCCAATATTTCCTCCGACCTGTGACTTAAATTTTTACTCCAGATTTCTCTTGTAGGTTCCACACCCATATTTTAATTACTGGCTCTTTCTAACTATATTTACTGCCTACACCTCAAGTATAACATATTCATGAACAAATTATATATGTTGGCAAATAAGCCCATTCTTTTTTTAAGGTATTGCTCATTTCAGCTAATGATAATATCAAACCAGTCACCAAAAATATTTGAGCATTCCTTGACCCTTCTAAATCAAATGATTAAATTTTGTCACTTCTACCCTGAATTATTTTGCAAATACATCACTTCTCTTCTGTATAACTGCAGGTGTTTTAATTCAGACACTCATAACATCATGGTTATGCTACTTCTTTCTGTCTTCTTTTTCTAAATAGATCCCAAAGACATCCAGAATGCAAAAGTATATATATAGTACTCTTGGAAAATTGTTTTATTTATTTCCCATCATCTGAAGGTGAAATACAAATTCACTGATATTCAGGGACATTTTCCTCAGTTATCTACCACTTTCATCCAGAAAGCCATACTGTAGTCAGACACAGAAATGATTATGTTCTGTCAAAGATTCATATTCTTTTGTATGACTCTACTCTTATTTTTTCTATTCCTTCTGCTTTAGCCATTCTTAACTTATTCTGTCAACTTTCATGCATTCCTCAATGAAAATATTTTCAGGGGTGCCTGGTTCTCTCAGTGGGTTAAATCTCTGCCTTCAGCTTGGGTCATGATCTCAGGGTCCTGGGAACAAGCCCCACAACCACTCTCTACTCATCAGGGAGCCTGCCTCCCCCTTGTCTCTGCCTGCCTCTCTGCCTACTTGTGATCTCTGTCTGTCAAATAAATAAATAAATAAAGTCTTTAAGAAAATAAAATATTTTCAACTGTATGAAGAATTTATCTGATTAAAAGGATAAGATCATTTTTACCTCTTTTTTTTTTTTACTTCTAGACTACCATGTAACTTCCTCTATTATAGAACTTAACATATACAACTGTAACTGTCCCTGGACAATAGTAAATCTGTAATTGTAAAAAAAAAAAATGTAAAAAAATTGTAAAAAAAAAATATATATATATATCTCACAAAAGGATTTTTATCAAAAAGTAAAAACAGGGGCACCTGAGTGGCTCAGTGGGTTAAGCCGCTGCCTTTGGCTCAGGTCATGATCTCAGGATCCTGGGATCGAGCCCCGCATCGGGCTCTCTGCTCAGCAGGGAGCCTGCTTCCTCCTCTCTCTACCTGCCTCTCTGCCTGCTTGTGATCTCTCTCTGTCAGATAAATAAATAAAATATTAAAAAAAAAAAGTAAAAACAAATATCCAAGTCTAAAGTACGGAATTACAATCTTTATGAAAGTAGTCGAGCTCTATTACATAGAAGTTAATTGTTCTATTACATAGAACAGCTAACAATGAGCTAATCTCCCATATTATTTAAAATCTCTAAAAGTGAGAAAATTTGACAATAATCTATATCATTATAAATATAACTAATTATTCTGAGAAAGAAATAATTAACAGAATCTAAAGAAAGCCAATTTCTTTTATTTCCATCATCATATTTGAAATAATTGCACATAATGCAAATCATGTTTTCAAAATTAGTATATAAAAATATTATCATATTAAAATCTACTAAATTATATTTAATTTCTCTATTAAAAAATAATATGAAGGATGCCTGGGTGGCTCAGTTGGTTAAGCATCTGCCTTTGGCTCAGGTCATGATCCCATGGTCCTTGGATGAGGCCCAGCATTGGGCTCCCTGCTCAGTGGGGAGTCTGCTTCTCCCTCTCCCTCTGCCTGCCACTCTGGCTACTTGTGCTCTCTCTGTCAAATAAATAAATAAAATCTTTAAAAATAAATAAGAAATAAATATGTAAATGATCACCTATCATTCAGAATTTAATAAATACTTAGGGAAATTAAATAACACAGATAATTTTTTCTTTCCTTTTTTCCTAAATCTTTCTTTGGCTTTGTCTTTTTGATGTACATCTGGCTCATTGTTTCTGTGGAAGAGAATACAACATGAAAGCTACTTTAGTTCCTCTCCTGGCTTTCTTTATAAAAGTTGTAAAACTCAAAAATGAACAAATGTATCAGTAGGTTACTTCCTACATCTTTTATTAAATGTTTCAAATCACTTTTTTAACTTTCAACAACCATAGTGGAGGATATTTTGTTTTTATGTTTGTTATGTCTTTTAGAAAGAAGAAAATGAGTAGCTAATGAGTTGGATGTTGGAACCAATTTCCTGAAGGACTAAACCACTTTGATTGAAATCTATGGCTATGTGGGTGGCATGGTAAACCCTTTAACAGATCGGGAACCTTCACTTTGGTCTAGAGCATGTTTTCCTCCACATGCCTCTTTAGTTTCTGTTTTAGCAGATATGAGTGGTTTGTGTTTAATTAAAAACAAAAACAGGCCACAAACCCCCTCATATTTGGCTGTGAATCTGCCATTTGAATCACCATGACATTATAAGCTTGACTATTGATGAAAAGTTTTAATGAGAGAATATCTCCATTTGCTTTGCTTATAAAGATCTCCTAATAATAACAAAGCAGTTGATTAAAAAATATTTTTAAATTTCTCCATATCCTCTAAGAATTCAGAAACAATTCATCTCAGGAATATTAAGCTTGCATTTAAGGGTACTCTCTGATTTTGTCTTTATGAATTGCATTCAAATGATAGATCTTCACTGGTATTCTAATGGTGTACATATATATATATATATATATATATATATGGGTGTGTAAATATATATATGCACAAGTAATATAAGCTTTCATTATTTTTTAAACATTCATCTTACCCAATTTGACAATGACTTTATTGTATTTCTTTAAAAATAAACATTATACCCATATAAATAAATTTATAGTGAGGGTGCCTGGGTGGCTCAGTGGGTTAAAGTCTCTGCCTTTGGCTCGGGTCATAATCTCAGGGTCCTGGGATCAAGCCCCACATTGGGCTCTCTGCTCGGCGAGAAGCCTGCTTCCTTCTCTCTCTCTGCCTGACTCTCTGCCTCTCTGTCAAATGAATAAATAAAATCTTCAAAAAAAATTTATACCGAGTGAGAATTATAGTTTTTCAAGCAAATGGAATTAGAATTGGACTTAGACTTTCATGTTTATTGAAATGTTGAGTTAAAAACTTGTGATTTTTTTCAAAACATTAATCTTAAAATATTCAAGTGCTATTTGTAAGAAAAATAAAAAGGATAAAAATGAAGTGTGTTTTTATGAGCAAAAAACTTTATTTTACTTACATACTACTAAAACTAAAAGTACTATTTCTTCCATGAGGCATTTTAGAATGCTTTATATGGAGGAGAGGGGCAAGATGGTGGAGAAATAGGCGATGCTGTTTCAACTGGTCCCCTAAAGTGAGCTGATTATCTACCAGAACACTCTGAACACCCATAAAATCAGCCTGAGATGTAGGAGTATACACTTCTGGATCTCTACATGGTCAGAAGACACTAGTGGACAGGGAAAGCAGAGTGGGCATGTTGGACTGATATGGGAAGATAAACAAAAGGGGTAAGGGAGCCACCAGAAGCAACCCATTGGAAAGTAATACCCCAATACAACAGTGCCCTGTGTTTGGGGACCAGCATTAACTTGGAGTCTGGTTAAAAGCACTCAAAAAGAGCAAAAGATCTTAAGGGGGAATTGGTGGAATCGGGCAATTAGGGGCACAGGCTTAAGCCCACAGACCCAGGATGGGCACCGCCAGTGCTGTGCCAAAGAGACTGTGGCAAAGCATCCAGGCCTCAGTCCCTGAGCCAAAATGACTAGAAGGAGGGCATGTGTTGCATGGAGTACTGGGTGTGGTACATAAACAATGAATTCTGGAACACTGAAAAGAAATTTAAAAAATAAATAAAATTTTTTAAAAATTATAAACAAAATAAGTGTGGTGGAAACAAAAAATTAAAAAATAAAAATTGTACAAATAGTTCAAAAGCAAAATAATATTTGATTGGGTTCGGTGTGAGCCCTGTACTCATTGCAATAGCATGTTGTGCACATGACAATGTTTACTGTCACAAGAAGAAGGATGCTAGAATGTCCAGGCAGTAATGTGCTTACTGTCACAAGAAGAAGGATGCTAGAATGTCCAGGCAGTAATGTGCAGATATGTGTAGTATTCTATTTCTACTTCTCTTATGCACCATCTTCCTTTATGATCACACAACTGTTGGGGACAATAGATATCAAGAACACAGAATCATTATTTTTGATCTCTGGCTACCAGGACACATAGAAACAAATCTCCAGCGACCAAATTTTATAGTGATGATATGAATAAGGTCTATATATGTGGATGACCTATAACAAGTTCAACTAAACCAGGTAGAAACCAAACTTCCTAATTTAGCAAACAAACGGAACATGGAAGAGTTGATTTTTACTGGTAATATGAACATATGAATGTGTCTCTGCATCATAATTTTGGAAAGTTTTGAAATTCCAGGGTCTATTAGGAAAATGAATATTTTCTTTTAATAATTACAAATTAAAAGCTCAAGAAAAGATAACAAAACTGTCCTTCGTATGCCATGAATATACACATATACCCAAAAAGTTAGGAATAATAAACTGTATACTGTTTAACTTTGCACTGTATAGTGAGAAATTAGCCTTTAAAATTTTGATGACTAACTTACATAAGACAGCTTGAAATGGTGTGATGCTTCTCAAGTAACAGTTTGAGAGCTAAATTAAAACTGAATAATTATCTTTGTTTCCTAACTAGACTATGAGTAGTGCTTCTGTTTGATTTTTCTGAATATAATTTCATATGTTTACGTTCTTCTTTAGAGTTTCAAAAAATAAAATGAAATTAGACTTTATTTGAATTGGGATTAATTTAGTATAAAATTTACCATTTTATTTTTCTCTTGTCTGTTAAATGATGGCTTTGAAAATCCACTGCCTAGAGGAATGTTTGAGAAACACTAGCTTTTAAAATGTTTGTTGTGCTGAATGGAAGTACAATTTTATTAAATTTTCAAATACCTTTTCCTCTGTTTTTCCCCTTTTCAATTTTTCTTTTTGTCCCTAGATGTCCCATTTGTGTTCCTTTCCATCTGCATGAATTACCTATCAGTTAATGAAACCTAATAGGTAGTCAAAACAAAATGTTGACTTTTTTTTAGGTTTAAATATTACAAAATAGAAGAAAAAAAAAAGTTACATCCCAGAGCATATATTATACTGAGATAAACAAAGTTTCTTGGATATGTCCTACTATAATAAAGTGTTTGATACAGATTCTGAGGCCTTATGGTTATAAACAACTAAAATAATATCATTAAAAATAAAATTTTCAAAGTTAAGCAATAGGGAAAAATTGCTTCCATCTCTTCTATTCATCTTTTTGCACACACACACACACACACACACACCAAGACTGTAATTTAGTAATAGCACTACAAAAGAAAAGCAATGTATATGGAAATGGGATACTGAAAAATAACTGCATTTATGTTTAGTCATAGATTCGGATGACTATGCAGTATGTATATATATATGTATATATATATATATATATATATATATATATATATATATATATATATTCTTTCAAATATTTCTCTTATGGATGTTAGAAATTAAGTCCAATGTGTGAACTAAAACACCTACCTACTTGGATTAGATACATGTGTATGAGGAGCTGATATCACAGCTGCAAAGATTCACTGTGCACATTTCAGAGGCCACAGTGTAATAAGAAACTAAAAGTTAGGTCAAAAGGGTTGGTTTGACTTAGCAATTCTCAACCAAAATAAAATTATAAAAAGATTAGAAAATATTAGGAATATTTTCCACCAGTCTTTCAAATATAAACTATAAGCATTTTATCTTATATCCAACCACTTCACAGAAAAAAAAAAAAACCAAAACATTTTTTATTGCACAGAAAGCAGTAATATATTTTGAAAGCCAAAATGTTGATATCAGTTTAAGGATTTAAAATACATTTTAAAGTATGACAATACTTTGAGGATGACAATATCTATGTAAATAGTCTTATCTTTAAATCTTTTCTATAACAGTTTTGTCAACTTTCATTTTATATCAATAATTTTACATCAACATTAATCTTTCCTCAGTTTTAATATGAGCTAAAGTTCATTTTTTGCTTTAAAATATACATTTCAAATTTAATTCCCCATAAAATACCAATTTCATTCTCATGTTTTCCTTAGCAAGCAAATATCTAACCCCTTAATTCTTTGCCAAG
The DNA here is from genome assembly GCF_902655055.1 of Lutra lutra. Lineage (NCBI taxonomy): Eukaryota > Metazoa > Chordata > Mammalia > Carnivora > Mustelidae > Lutra > Lutra lutra. Next base: position 34,239,116 of record NC_062285.1, on the reverse strand, counting down.
ACTTAACCTCAAAATATTATATTTAAGAGACACAAAAAGAACACATACTTATTCAAACTCTCAGAGTGTTGGAGCCTGAAACTCTAAGAAAGCCTTTATCTAAAACCAAAGAAATTTTCAGGGCTGTTGAGAAATGACCAGAGGGGCCAATTAACTGTTGCACAATTGGAAACTTCCTGATGGTTTGTCAATAATTTATAAAATGGAGAGGGCAGAGGGGTCACTGTCATTGAGGGGAAGTCAAAATTAAAATGTTTCTCTTACATATTGTGCTCTAAAAAGAGAGGATACTTTTTTTTCCAGAGGAAATTTATTTTGATATAAAACAGACAACAAATTACTAATTGTATAGTAGCCATGAATTATTTTTGCATACAATCTTTCTTAACTGCCTTAGGTTTCAAATCCTTGGTGATTAATGCAAACATACTGATTTAATTTTTGTTCTCTATTAATATTTTTACACATTCTTAGAATCCTACTAATTCCCATTGCTTTATTTCCTGAAATAGAGGTATAATCAATCCTTTCTCTTTCTTCACACATTAATATAAATAAGTTCTGTAACTCAAATATTCCACATTTACCTTTGTATCTAGTTTCAAATTACCTATTAGTTACAAAGGTATATGGATCTTTTATTCCTTTTAAAGAGAATGGATATCCTGAAATTGAGATTATTATCACTATCAGGACAACATTCTATTCAATTCTCAAACTTTGTGACACTATAAGAATTATATGGAGCTTTCATTATTCAGCAAGTTCCATAAAATATGATAAATTTAAAATAAGGCTATATTTTAAAAAATTAAGTGAGAGTAAATGCATAATAACAAAATACATTAACTTTGTAAAAGTTTTAGCTTTAGGGACTTCTTGTAGGTAACAGTTTAGAGTTAGGACAATTCTAATGACTTATTATTAATGAGAGTCATGAGTTAACAAAAATAAATCTGAATGAAAAGGTAGAGTGGAAACAAGTAAAACCAGAGATGAAACTAGAGATGATTTAGTAAAACTGATCACTCCGTTTATTCAATCTTCATCCAGAATGCTTCACCATTCACAATACATACATATATCAAATCATCATGGTGTACACTTTAAATATCTTACAAAATTATTGTCAATTATACCTCAGTAAAGCTGGAAAATAATATAAAATAAATACAGAAAAATAAGAGAATGCTTTACCACACAAAAAAATAATCAGAAAACTCAATTGAACATAAAATTCTTGAGCTGTAAATAAATTTACTGCATTAGAATCCAGAAGAATAAAAAAGATTTTCCCTAGCTTTTGAATAGAATTAACATTAACAATTTCTTTCTAGTTCTTTCTTAAGTTCAATCAAAGTCTACTTCCTCATGAGGAGGAGTGGAGATAAAGATATGAGAAAAAATGCTAGCAAATAGTAAATAACAAAATTGTATTCAGGGACAAGTAAAGGATATGTATCAGTATACTAAGACACTCAGAAAAAAATAATATAGCTCATGAACTTTATTAAATAGATTCTTAAGTGCCTCTGAACTGTACCAGAGTTATTCCAGCACCCAGAAATTTCTAGCACTAAGGAGCATAGTCCTGGGTCTTCTACATGTTGGGAAGAAACCATTCCATTTCATTTGATTCTATACCCTTTCCTTTGAATTCAGCTAACCATGATTTTATTCCCTTTCATTTCCTACTTTAACCCATATACTTTGGGCAGTCCTATCCTACCCCCTTGTCTTTGACTACCACTTAAGGACTCTCAAACTTATGTATGACTCAAACCCATCAAGGGTGACTCACTTTTTCATCTTTTTCTATGGCAAATTGTGCTTAAATATGTCCCCCTCAGCCATGTCCTTTGTAAAAGATTTAGGGAGATACTGCTTTATTGATGCCAATATTCTTCCCTGTTCCATTTCTTACCCTCAGCAGAAACCTATCTCATAATTGCTATAAATTTCTTCTCTGAAGTTTCATCTTCAGAATTCAAACTCTGAATATTTTTCTGGCTCTTGTTTTGGCAGCTTATGAAATTTTTTTTATAGATAGATCTCAGCTTACCCTACTTCTGCTACCACTTAAAGGTCATCATACCAACTGAGCTTGTTCTGGGTTCCTGAATATTGATTCCTGGTGATGGTACAGAATATCAGGCCCTCTGTTATAAGATGGGGTTACTGGACAGATGAACCCAGCTGTCCTCTTCTCTAAGAAAATTTCCTATTGATGTTGAGTTAAAATTGAAGTAGTTCATGCTAGCAAACACCTCCTGGGGCTTTCTTCACTTACTATTTTTCTTGGTTAACCTGGCTAAATGCTAACCAATTTAATTGAGCTTTTTTAAGGAACTAGGTTTTGGTTTAGTTGCTTTTTGTTTTCAACTTCATGGATTCTCTTCCATTTTATTATTTCTATTATTTCTTTTTATTATTTCTATATTTCTGTTTTTTACATTGCTCTTCATTCTCTAGTTTATTGAAGTGAACATTTTAATTACTAATTTTAAAACTCTGTCCTTTTTTTAATTTTATTTTTTCAGTGTTCCAAAATTCATTATTTATGCACCACACCCAGTGCTCCATGTAATACTTGCCCTCTTTAATATCCACTATCAGCCTAACCCATATCCCCACACAGTCCCTTCTAAAACCTTCAGTTTTTTCTGAGTCCACAGTCTCTTATGCTTCATCTCACACTCCCATTTACCCCAATTCATTTTTGCTTTCCTTCTCCTATTGTCCTCCATGTTATTCCTTATGCTCCAAAAGTAAGTGAAACCATATGATAATTGACTCTCTCTGCTTGACTTATTTCACTCAGCATAATCTCCTCCAGTCTCGTCCATGTTGATCCAGAAGTTGGGTATTCATCCTTTCTGATGGAGGCATAATATTCCATTTCTTATTTTTTATTATATACATGTAAGGCTCTAAATTTTACCTTAACTCTTTAAAAATTTTTTTTATTTATTTTTAATAAACATAATGTATTTTTATCCCCACGGGTACAGGTCTGTGAATCGCCAGGTTTACACACTTCACAACACTCACCATAGAACATACCCTCCACAATGTCCATAACCCCACCCCCTTCTCCCAACCCCCCTCCCCACAGCAACCCTCAGTTTGTTTTGTGAGATTAAGAGTAACTTATGGTTTCTCTCCCTCCCAATCCCATCTTGTTTCATTTATTCTTCTCCTACCCCTTAACCCCCCAATGTTGCATCTCCACTTCCTCATATCAGGGAGATCATATGATAGTTGTCTTTCTCCGATTGACTTATTTCGCTAAGCATGATACCCTCTAGTTCCATCCACATCATCGCAAATGGCAAGATTTCATTTCTTTTGATGGCTGCATAGTATTCCATTGTGTATATATACCACATCTTCTTTATCCATTCATCTGTTGATGGACATCTAGGTTCTTTCCATAGTTTGGCTATTGTAGACATTGCTGCTATAAACATTCGGGTGCACGTGCCCCTTCGGATCACTACGTTTGTATCTTTAGGGTAAATACCCAGCAGTGCAATTGCAGGGTCATAGGGTAGTTCTATTTTCAACCTTTTGAGGAACCTCCATGCTGTTTTCCAGAGTGGTTGCACCAGCTTGCATTCCCACCAACAGTGTAGGAGGGTTCCCCTTTCTCCGCATCCTTGCCAGCATCTGTCATTTCCTGACTTGTTAATGTTAGCCATTCTGACTGGTGTGAGATGGTATCTCATTGTGGTTTTGATTTGTATTTCCCTGATGCCAAGTGATGTGAAGCATTTTTTCATGTGTCTGTTGGCCATCTGGATGTTTTCTTTGCAGAAATTCATGTCTTCTGCTCATTTCTTTTTTTTTTTTAAGAATTTATTTATTTATGTGACAGAGAGAGCACAAGCAGGCAGAGAGGCAGTCAGAGAGAGGAGGAAGCAGACTCCCTGCTGAGCAGAGAGCCCGATGCGGGGCTCAATCCTAGGACTCTGAGATCATGACCTGAGCCGAAGGCAGCGGCTTAACCCACTGAGCCACCCAGGCACCCCTCTTCTGCCCATTTCTTGATTGGATTATTTGTTCTTTGGGTGTTGAGTTTGCTAAGTTCTTTATAGATTTTGGACACTAGCCCTTTATCTGATATGTCATTTGCAAATATCTTCTCCCATTCTGTCAGTTGTCTTTTGGTTTTGTTAACTGTTTCCTTTGCTGTGCAAAAGTTTTTGATCTTGATGAAATCCCAATAGTTCATCTTTGCCCTTTCTTCCCTTGTCTTTGGTGATGTTCCTAGGAAGATGTTGCTGTGGCTGAGGTTGAAGAGGTTGCTGCCTGTGTTCTCCTCAAGGATTTTGATGGATTCCTTTCTCACATTGAGATCCTTCATCCATTTTGAGTCTTTTTTCATGTGTGGTGTAAGGAAATGGTCCAATTTCATTTTTCTGCATGTGGCTGTCCAATTTTCCCAACACCATTTATTGAAGAGGCTGTCTTTTTTCCACTGGACATTCTTTCCTGCTTTGTCAAAGATTAGAGTTGAGGGTCTATTTCTGGGCTCTCTATTCCATTCCATTGATCTATATGTCTGTTTTTGTGCCAGTACCATGCTGTCTTGATGATGATGACAGTGTTGTAATAGAGGTTGAAGTCCGGAATTGTGATGCCACCAAATTTGGATTTCTTTTTCAATATTCCTTTGGCTATTCAAGGTCTTTTCTGGTTCCATATACATTTTATGATTATTTGTTCCATTTCTTTGAAAAAAATGGATGGTACTTTGATAGGAATTGCATTAAATGTGTAGATTGCTTTAGGTAGCATAGACATCTTCACAATATTTGTTCTTCCAATCCTGGAGCTTGGAACATTTTTCCATTTCTTTGTGTCTTCCTCAATTTCTTTCATGAGTACTTTATAGTTTTCTGTGTATAGATTCTTAGCCTCTTTGGTTAGGTTTATTCCTAGGTATCTTATAGTTTTGGGTGCAATTGTAAATGGGATTGACTCCTTAATTTCTCTTTCTTCTGTCTTGTTGTTGGTGTAGAGAAATGCAACTGATTTCTGTGCATTGATTTTATATCCTGAAACTTTACTGAATTCCTGTATAAGTTCTAGCAGTTTTGGAGTGGAGTCTTTTGGGTTTTCCACATATAGTATCATATCATCTGCGAAGAGTGATAATTTGACTTCTAAATTTTACCTTAACTCTCTTTGTTACATCTTACACTTTTAATGTTACACTTTAATTTTTCAATTACTTCAAAGTTTTTAAAATTTAATTTGAGAAGTCTGATGGCAAATTATTTTGAAGTGTGTTAATTTCTGAATATTAAATCCAAATTTTTCCAGATATTATCAACTAATTTTCTGTTTCTGATTTGTAGTTTAATTTTATGTTAGTTTTATGTAGTCTAATTTTAATTAATACACTTTGTATGATTTCTATTATTTCGAATTTGCTAAAGAATATTCTATGGCTGAGAATGTATTCTTGATTAATATTCCATGTGCTCTTGAAAGAATGTGTATTTTGTGATACTTGACTCTCTCTACTTGGCTTATTTCACTCAGCATAATCTTGTCCAGTCCTGTCCGTGTTGATAGAAATGTTGTTACTTGTGGAGCATAAGGAATAACACAGAGGACATTGGGAGATAGAAAGGAGAAGCCAGTGGGGGAAATTGGAGGGGGAAAGAAACCATGAGAGACTGTGGACTCCGAGAAACAAACTGAGGGCTTTGGAGGGGAGGAGGGGGGGTGGTTTGGGTGAGCCTGGTGGTGGGTATTATGGAAGGCATGTATTGCATGGAGCACTGGGTGTAGTACATCAACAGTGAATGCTGAAACACTGAAAAGAAATAAAATAAAATGGAAAAAATTTAAAAATGATGTGTATTTTGTGGTTGTTGGATAGGCTTTTTATAAATGTCAATAAGACCAAATTGATTAACATTGCTATTCATGTCAAATATGTCCCTATTGATTCTCTGGCTGCTTGATCTATCAATCACTGAAGGTGCTACTGAAATATCCAGTTGTAGGAGTGTAATTTGTCTACTTCTACCAGTTTTTTCAGTTTTAACTGTAATTATGCTTTTTGTATTTTGATGCTGTGTTGTTTGATACATACATAAGTAAGACTGATACATATTCATAAAGAATTGACCCTTTATCATTATGTAATGTCTTTCTTTATCCCTAATAATATCTTTTTCTAAAGACTGCTTTGTCTAAAATTAGTATGGAGGGGCACCTGGGTGGCTCAGTGGGTTAAATCCTCTGCCTTCAGCTCGGGTCATGATACCTGGTTCCTGGGATCAAGCCCCGCATCGGGCTCTCTGCTCAACAGGGAGCCTGCTTCCTCCAATCTCTCTCTCTGCCTGCCTCTCTGCCTACTTGTAATCTCTGTCGGTCAAATAAATAAATAAAATCTTAAAAAAAATAAAATTATTATGGATACCCCATAATATATGTAAACTATACCATATATACATATATACATATATGTAAACTATATATTTATATAGTTTACAAGAAACCCACCATATATATATATATATATATATATATATATATATATATGAGTGTTGCTGTTTTGTTCACTGACACTTTCTGTTTTCGACTATGTGTATTTAGACTGTGCATATTAAAATTAAATAGTCATAAAGTTAGATTAATATTTAACATGTATATAACTGTTTCTTTGTTACATTTCTCTGGTTTCAACTGAACTTTTTTTTTTATTCAAATTCCAGTTAGCTAACATAGAGTGTAATATTAGTTTCAGGTGTACAATATAGTGATTAAACACTTCCATATAACATCTGGTGCTCCTCACAAGTGCACTTCTTAATCCCCATCACCAGTTTAACCCATTCCCCCCACCAACTTCCCCTTTGGTAGTCATTAGTTCTCTATAATTAAAAGTGTGTTTCTTTGTTTGCCATTCTCTTTCTCTTATTTCCCTTTGATCATTTATTTTGTTTCTTAAATTTCATATATGAGTTAAATATATGGAAATTGAACACTTTTACAGGATTCCATTTTACTTTCTCAGCATATCAATTACACTTATTTATAAAAACTCTTTGTTGCCCTAGAGGTTACAACATATACTGAATTAATTGAAGTCTACCCTCAAATAACACTATGACATTTCATATATATACAATTATCTTATGACTAAATATCTCCAATTCCTCCTTTTTGTCCTTTGTGATATTCTTGCCATTGATTTTACTTATTCATATGCTATCATCACCCAATACACTGTTACTATTTTTGCTTCAGTTACCTTTCAAATCAATTAAAAAATTAAAAATATTAATGATTTTGTTTTATTTTCATTTACTACTTGTCTGATGCATTTCCCTTCCTTAGGTTAGATCCAAGATATTTTTTGTTTGTTTTGTTTTGGTTTGGTTTTTTTGCTTTTTTTTCCTACCTGAAGAATTTCTTTTAACCCTTCTTTGCAGAGCAAGGCACTGCTCCCAACGCTTTTTTTCCTAAGACAGTCTTTATTTCTTCTTTACTTTTTAAGTGCGAATTCACTAGATATACAATTTTAAATTGGTAAGTTTTTTTTTTAACACTTTAAATATTTACTACACTCTCCTTTTGTTTGTTTCTGATGGGAAATCTGTTGTAATGCTTTTCTGTGTTCCTTTATTTATTTTGCTTTGTTTTCTTTCAAACTGTTCTCTTTGCAATTGAGCTATAATAAACCTAGATATTTTCTTTCACACCTATATATTTTCTTTCTTCTTCTTTTTTCTTTCTTTCTTTCTTTCTTTCTTTCTTTCTTTCTTTCTTTCAGGGTGGGGTATTGGAGTTATTTTTTTGGTGCTCTTTAGATTCTCAGATCTAGTAATCTGGTATCTATCATTGATTTAAGAAAGTTCTCAGTCATTATCACTTCAAATATTTATTCTGCTCTATTCTCTCTTTCACCTCCTTTTGATATTCCCATTATTCCTACATACCTTTAGAAACTTTTCCATGATACTTAATGTTTTGTTCTGTTATTTTTATCCTGTTCTTTGGATTTCAGTTTGAGAAGTTTGTATTGATCTTTCTTCAAGAACACTTATTGTTTCTTTGGCTGTGTACAGTATACTGGCAAACCTATCAAAATAACTTTTTTTTAAGATTTTATTTATTTATTTAACAGAGAGAGATCACAAGTAGGCAGAGAGAGAGAGAGAGGTAGGAAGCAGGATCCTGAGAATCCAAGTATGTGATACATCACATTAATAAAATGAGAGAGAAGAATCATATTATCATCTCAGTAAATGCAAAAAGCATTTGATAGTATTCAGCATCTATTCATGACAAAAACTCATAACAAATTAGGCACTGAATGAAAATATTTCAACACAAAAAGGCCACACAAGACAAACCCACAGCCTACAGCACTCTCAGTAGTAAAGGTTGAAAGTTTTTCCTTTAAGTTCAGGAACAAGAGTTTCTCTCTTTTCACCACTCACAGTCAAAATAGTATTAGAAATTCTAACTAGAGGGGCGCCTATGTGACTCAGTGGGTTAAGGCTCTGCCTTCAGCTCAGGTCATGATCTCAGGGCCCTGGGATCAAGCCCTGCATCAGGCTCTCTGCTCAGCAGGGAGCTTGCTCCCCATCCCCTGCGTGTTGCTCTGCCTACTTATGATCTCTCTCCTTCTCTCTCTGTGTCAAATAAATAACAAAAAGAAAGAAAGAATAAAAGAAAGAAAGAAGAAAGAAAAGGAAGAAAGAAAGAAAAGAAACCCTAATTAGAACAATTCGGCAAGAAAAATAAATAACGGGTGTCAGGATTGGAAAGGAAGAAGTAACTCTGTCTTTATTTTTTATTTTACTAATTTTATATACAGAAAAAATCCAGATGACTCAACCAAAAATTAGATCTATCCACAAATTTAGTAAAATGTGTGACTCAAAATTCATATAAAAAATTAGTAGTGTATAAACTACTTATACATTAAAAAAACTTTTTTTAAAAGAGAAATAAAGAAATTGATTCCATTTAAAATAGCACCAAAACCAGTAAAATCTTAGGAATAAATTTTTTTAAGGAGTTGAAATATCTGTACTCTGAAAACTTACTTTCATAAAAGAAATAAAAGATGACACACATAAATGGAAAGTTATCCTGTGTTCATTGGAAGGCTCAATATTGTTAAAATGTCAATAATACCAAAGCCAGGTAGGTATAGATTTAAGGTTCCAATGGGAAATTTTTACAAAAGTAGAAAGGACATCCTAAGATTTATATGGAACCACAAAGGACTTTGAAAAGTCAAAGAAATCTTGAGAAAGAAGAAGAAAGCAAGGAGCATTATACTTCCTGATTTGAAGTTATACTATAAAGCTAGAGTCATCAAAAATATATGGTACTGACATAAAAACAAACAAACTGACTAATGGAACAGAACTGAGAGCCTGAAATTAATCCAAGCATATAAGGTCAAGTAATACTTAACAAGAATACACTAGTGGAGCCAAGAATACTCAATGGAGAAAAGATGGCCTCTTTAATATATGGTGCTGGGATAATCGAATATTTGCATGTAAGGAAATGAAATTTGGTCCTTATTTTATCCCACTAATTAATATTAACTCAAAATGGATTAAAGACTTAAATGCAAGACCTAAAAATGTGAAACATATAGAAGAAAACATAAGAACAAACTCTCTGACGTGGGCTATGATAGTGTTTTTGTTTTTGTTTTTGTTTTCTTTTGGGGTGGGGGGGAGTGATGACACCTAAAGCATAAGCAACATAATAAAAAATAAGCAAGTGGGACTACACTAAATTAAAAAGCTTCTGCATAGCAAATGGAGGAATCAACAAAGTGAAAAAAACAGCCTAAAGAATTAGAAAAAAAAAATATTGCAAACCATGTATCTAGTTAAGGGCTACTATCAAACACATATAAAGAATTCATACAACTCATTAGCAAAAAAAGTCCAAATAATCCATTTAAAAATGGCCAATCTAAATAGACATTTTTCCAAAGAAGATGTACAAAAGACCAACAGGTATATGAAAAATGTTCAACATTAGTACTCATTAGAGAAATGAAAATCCAAACTATAACATAATAACCTCACACCTGTTAGAATAGTCATCATCCAAAAAACTAAGAGAACAAATCCTAGTTGGATGTTGTGAAAATGGAACCTGTCTATTGGTGGGATTGTTAATTGGTATAACCACTGTGGAAAAGAGTATGGAGTATCCTCAAAAAAAAAAAAAAAAAAAGAACATCTGATCCAGCAATTCCACTTTTGGGAACACAACCAAAGGAAAAAGGAACAGTATCTTGAGATGATATCTGCACTCTTATGCTCATCCCATAATTATTTATAATATCCCAAACATGGAAAAAACGTATTCATCTATTGATGGATGAATGGATAAAGAAGTTGTAGTATCTATAAAGAATGGGATATTATCCAGCCATAAAAAATAGGAATTCCTACACTTTGTGATAATATGGATGAATCCTAGATGCAATATGCTAAGTGACATAAGACAGAGAAAGACAATTATTATCTCACTTATATGTGGAATCTAAAGAAAAAAAAAACTAGAATCAAAGAAACTCAAAAACTCATAGAAGAAGAGATCAGACCTGTGACTCTCAGAGGTGGAAGGTGGGAGAGTAAGGAATTAAAGGAAGCTAGTCAAAAAGTACATACTTCAAGATAAATAAGTAGTAAGGATGTTATATACAGCATAATGATATAGTTGACACTGCTGTATGATATACTGGAAAGTTACTAAGAGAGTAAATCCTAGGACTTCTCATCATAACATCTGTTTTTTTTTTCCCTTTTTTGTCTTCACTTCTTATACAATAACGTATGTCAATTTTTTCTTAATAGAATTGGAAAAAGATGTGGTATACTCGTACAATGGAAAATTTTTCAGCCACAAAAAATTAAATAATAAGAATGCTACTAAATCAATGAGAGTTGATTTATACTAAGTGAATATAGTCATAAAAGACGATATATTATTTATTTATTTATTTATTTATTTTTAAAGATTTTATTTACTTATATCAGAACATGAGAGAGAGAGCACGAGCAGTGGGGAGGGGCAGAGAGAGAGGGAGAAGCTGATCCTGCTCCCTGCTGATCAGGGAGCCCAAAGTGGAACTCAATCCCAGGACCCTGGGATCATGACCTGAGCCAAAGACAGACACTTTATGACTGAGCCACCCAGGTGCCCTATGATTCCATTTATATAAAATGTTCAGAGTAAGTAAATCTATAGAAACAGAAAAATAGATTAGTGGTTCACTAGGGCAAGAAGAGATGAGAATTTGGGGGATGTTGATTAATGTGCTAGTGGTTAGTGAGCACAGGTTTTTTTGGGTAGTAGTGAAAATACTTTAAAGTTGATTATGGTGATAGATGCACACCTTTGTATACATCCTGAAAGCCATTGAACTACACAGTTTAAATGAGTGAACTGTATGATATGTGAATTATACCTCAATAAAACCAATACAAAATAACATAAATGGAATCATGAAGTATGTAACTTTTAGGGTTTGGTAGTTTTCACTCAGTAAAGTTTTCTGGGAATTACTCCAGGTTGTAAGATGTATGAATAGTTTTTAAGTTTTTATTGCCTAGTAGTGTCCTACTCCATGATTTGAATGTGCCACAGCTTGTTTAACCATTTACTTATTGGAGAACATCTGCATTGTTTCCAGATTTTTAATTATTATAAGTTAAGATTGTGACTAATGTTGGTGCATGGGTTTTTGTGTGAACCAAATCTTATTCCTCTGGGATAATGCACAGTTGTACAGGAGTACAACTTCTGAGTCATAAGGTAGTTGCCTGCTTAATTTTCTTTCCTTGTAACTTTTTCTCTTCTCTCCTCACTCCCCTCTCTTTCCTTCCCTTTTCTTTGCTCTTCCTCATTTGCTTTCCTCTTTCTTTCTTAAAATTGTTTTCCAGAATGATTATACCATTTTACATTATCTCCAGAAATGTATGAATAATAATCCATGTTCTCTGCACCCTTGTCAGCATATCATATTGCCATCATTTTTTAATTTTAGTCATCTTGATAGGTTTATATTGTAAAATATAAGTGGTGATGGTATCTTATTTTAATTATAAATGTAGTGGTATCCTATTTTAATTTGTATTGCCCTCACATTTCATAAACATTTTCTCATGTATTTGTTTGTCATCTTTATCTTCTTTGGTTAAGTGTCCTGTCATATCTCATGTCTATGTTCAATTTATTTTTGTTTATTTGTTTTGTTGTTGAATTGTGAAAATTTTTGTAGATCAAGATACTAGTCCTGTGACTGATATGTGGTTTGCAAATAATTTCTCCCATTCCACAGCTTGCCTTTACATCATTGTCATAGAGCAAAATTTTTAATTTTGTGAAGTTCAATTTATAAGGTTTTTCCTTTCTATTTTAGGACATGCTTTTTGTGTGAAGTCTAAAAGCCTAATCCAATGTCCTAAATATTTAATCTGTATTTTTTCCTAAGCATCCTATAATTTTACATTTGAATCTATGATACATTTTGAGTTAATTTTTGTATAAAGTGCAAGACTAAAATGAGGTTCATCTTTTTGCCTAGGGATATCCACTACACTAGCACAATTTTTTGAAAATATTCTTTCCTCTATTGAATTGCTTTTTAAAAACTTTGTCAAAAATTAGTTGGGCTTCTCAATGTGAAGGTCTATGTTCTTTTCTTTTTTTTAAGATTTTTTATTTATTTGACAGAGATAGAGATAACAAGCAGGGGGGAGTAGCAGAGGGAGAAGAAGACTTCCACCTGAGCAGGGAGCCTGATGTGGGGCTCGATTCAGGACTCTGGGGTCATTAACCTACTGAGCCACCCAGGTGCCCCAATTTCTGGGTTCTTTATATTTTTTTCCACTGATTTGTGTATCTATCCTTCCCATCAATTACACACAGTCTTCATTACTATAGATACATAGTAGTCTTGAAATAAAGTAGACTGATTCCTAACATATGATTCTATTTTTCTAAAATTGCATTTTTATTTTTATTCATATTTTCCTTGAGGTTTTTCTATTTGACAAAGTTATTATTAAGCAAAGTGCTTTTCAGTTCCCAAGTGTTTGAAGATTTTTTTTCTGTTTTTAATTTTGAGTTTGATTTCATTGCATTCACAGAACATCCTTCATAATTTCAATTATTTTAAATTTGTTCAGGTTTGCCTATAGCCTAGACATGATTTATCTTAATACATATTCCATGAGTACTTCTGTTGTTATTTAATGTGTTCAGTAAACATTGATTAGATCCTGTCTGTTGATGGAGTTGACTTTTACTATATTCTTGATGATTTTCTGTCTAGCTATTTTAGCAATTATTGGAAAAAAGATGTTGAAGACTCCAAGTATAATTATAGATTTGTCTATTTTTCCTTTTTGTTCTATCAGTTTTTGCTTCATATATTTTTTATCCTTTTTGTTTGGTGGATACATATTTAAGATAGCTATGTCTTCTTTGCAGATTGACCATTTCATCCTTATATAATCTCCTTCTCTGTCTCTAATAAGCTTACTTGCTCTAGTAAGTTTATTAATATCTTATCTGATATTAATATGGCTATTTTGAATTTTCTATTAATTTTTGCATAATATAAATTTTTCTATTCTTTTATTTTCTATCTGCCTTTATCATTACATTTGATTTGAATGTCTTATAGGTAGTAAATAGCTCATTCATTTTTGTTTTGTTTTATTTTTTTTGAGAGGGAGAGAGAGAGCATGAGCTGGGTGAGGGGTAGAGGTAAAGCAGACTCCTCAATGAGCAGGGACTCTGGGATCATGACCTGAGCCAAAGGCAGACACTTAACTGACTGAGCCACGCAGTTGCCCCTTTTATTTTGTTTTAGTTCACTTATGCTTTTAACTACTAGATAAATTATGTTTTTAATTGCTACATTTAGATCATTTATATTTAATGTGATTAATATATTTTAATGCTTATGTTTTCCATTTTATTTTTTGTCTTCTGTCTGTTCTGTTTATTGTTTCTTTGATTCTTTTGTTATCTTCCTCTGAATTACTTGTGCATTGCTTAGAATTCTCTTTTGATTTGACTATAGTTTTTTTAATGTATTTCTCTATATAGCACTTTAAAATAGTTGCTTAAGTTTTTAGATTATATATCTGTTTTTATTACAGTCTTCTGTTGTCATTTTACCAGTTCAAGTGAAATATAGAAACCTTACATCCCTTGCCCTTCCCTGTTTATAACTGTCTTAAATATTTCCTCCACATTCATTTGGAAACATATCAGAAAGTATTAGAATTCTTTCTTTGATCAACATAACTTAGAATAGTCAAGTGGAGAAAGACAGTCTATTATATTTGTCAGGAGTCCAGCTGAGCCAGAGACAGCTAAGCTGTCAGATGTCAAAGTAACCATTAAAAATAACAAGAAAAAAATAAAAGTCTCAGTGGTCTTTACTTACTGTGATGGTATAAGCAAGAGTCTAAAACAAAAACACCAAATCTCCCCCAAGTGTATTTTCCCCTATTCAATGGTGCACTGGTTGAGGGTCAAGTGGATCACAGATATATGGGGGTTGTCTCAAACAAATTTTAATGTGATTTTATGGGCCCTGAGACTGTTTGCAGGCAGGGATGAGGAAGGGCTAGTACTGAGTACCACGACGGGAAAAGTGTCTTTAAGTTTCCCCCTCCTCCTTCTGATAAGAAGGCTTCACATAGGCCTCTGAAGAAGACTTCTTCCCATGGTTAGATAAAAGAAACTACAAATAAAGATGCCTGGGCCAGGAATGAAAATGTGTTTGAAAACATGGCCAGCAATGGAAGACTGACTCCTTGATTTCAGTTCTCTTTAGAAATAGAAGTGCAGTGTCTGTGCACCAAGCCTAGTGTAAGGGGTATGCTTTACTCCATGAGGCCTTCCAAGTAATTGCCTATGGTAAGGACTGACATATCACAAATAGATTTAGTTACTAGGAACCAGAATCCTCATTATTTACCCATAATTTTGCATAGTTCATTCTTAGTTCCTCTTTGATATTCCAGGGTTTCTTTGCTTACTGTATTTAAGAGGGCTTCCTTCAACTATTCTATTTTGGGTAGGTCTTATATTGACAAATTGTCATAGTATTTTTTTTTTAAAGCTTTTTTTTATTTTTTTATTTTATTTTTTTAAATTTTTTATTTATTTATTTGACAGAGAGAGATCACAAGTAGAGAGGCAGGCAGAGAGAGAGAGAGAGAGAGGAGGAAGCAGGCTTCCTGCCGAGCAGAGAGCCCGATGTGGGACTCGATCCCAGGACCCTGAGATCATGACCTGAGCCGAAGGCAGCGGCTTAACCCACTGAGCCACCCAGGCGCCCCATCATAGTATTTTTTTTTAATCCGGAAATGCCTTCATTTCCCCTTCATTCCTGGATTATCTTTTTTTGGATAAGGAATTCCAGGATAACAGGTCTTTCCTTTAGCATTTGGAAAATATGCTACTTCCTTCTATCCTCTATGGTTTCTGATTAAAAAAAAAAAATCTGCCATTACTCAAAATGCTTTTTCTCATAGATAAGGTAAAATTCCTTTTGCTGTTTTCAAGATTTTCTCTATGTCTTTAATGTTTAAAAATTTAATTATGATGTGTTTAGATATAGAGGTCTTTGGGCTTACCCTGTTTGGTGACTACTCAGCTTCTTCAACCTATGCATTTATGTATCTAGCCAGATCTGGGATGTTTTCAGCCATTATTCTTTCAAGTATGTTCTTTCAAGTGCATTAAGACCCTCCTTTTCCTCTTTTTGGAACCTCAGTAGCATGAATTTCAGATCTTTTCTTATAGTCTCACAGTTTCCTTAGGCTCTGTTTATTTTTTAAACAAAATTTGATTTTCTTTCCATTGTTTATATAGGATAACAGCCTTCTCTCTCCTAGTTCACTGATTCTTTCCTCTATTCCTTTCATTCTGCTGCTGCATTCACTGAACTTTTAAGTAATTGTATTTTTCAGTTCTAACTTTTTTTTTGGTTCTTCTTGTATCTTATTCTTTGCTGAGGCCTTTTGATTATTCGCTTCTTTAAAATGTGTGTATTTCCTTATTGAAGTATTTCATTATGACTGCTTTAAAATCTTTATCAGGTAGTTTCATCACATGTGTAATATTGATGTTGACATCTGTTGACTCTCCTTTTTTTTTTGTTCAGTTTGACATCTTCCCATGATTTCATATTGAAGACTGGATATTTTGTGTTATGAGACCCTGTATCTTATTTAAACTTCCTGTTTTAATTGGATTTTTCTGATACTATCTTTTCAGGAGTAAAGGAAGTCACCATTTCATTATTTCCACATGGAGGTAGAAGTTCAGGTTCATCATTTAGACACCATCACACAGAGGTGGGGAAAGGGGGTCTTTCCTGCATTACCTTGTAGGCAATTGTGAGAGTTTTAGCTTCCCATATTGTCCCCATTCACATGACAGAGGGCTTGGCTTCAGTACCACTTGACAATAGAAAATGTCCCGAATCTCCTATGGTCCACTCCATACACCAATATATCACAGAGGGTAAAGAATGCCTTGCCACTGCTGGGTGAGGTAGAAGTTTAGGCTTCTTATGTGTTCTCCATAAACATCATGGGGTAGGAAGGATTGTTACCAACAGGTGGGGAAGAATGTCACGGCTCACTACTTGGTCTTTTCTGATATTACAAAGTCAAGGATGTTGGAGCACCTCATCACAACTCAATAAAGTTGAAAATCTAGACTATCTACTTGGCTTTTTTTGGTTAGGGTTGGGACCAGATGTGTTTTTTGCTTGTTTTTATAGTGTTTGCAGAGAATAAAGAAGTATTGTCTGAAGGTTTCCTGTCATATTATGTTGTCCCTTTTGTGGTCCTCTGGCTAAGAGCAGGCTTCCATTGGAGCTTTGGTTGTTGTGCCTCTTGGCATTTCCAGATTACTAGCTCCTTCATGTCCAAGTCTTGATTATATGAGGAAAAAAGCAAACCTAGGAATTCACCACCATGTCATTCCCTGTGTCGTGAGTTCCCTAGCTGACCAGCCTTCTTTTCTTCATATTTAGAGTCTTCTTACATTTTTTTTATATGCACTTTCCAGAGTTGTTAGATATATTTAGCAGGAATAATATGGGAAAACATGTCTATTGCATCTTCACAGAAGCTGAATCCCCATTTTTGTTTGTTGGCTGCTTTTGTTGTTTTGTTTTGTTTTGTTTTTGGTTTGTTTTAGGTGAGACAGGATAGCTAGAGGAGACTGGGATAGAAAGAATTCCTTTCCCTCAAATGGAATGAAGCTCTAGCAAGGTGCTTCCCTTTAAAGGGTAAGCCTTTGTAATGGAGAAGTCTGGTGAATTTCACAAGGATTACTCTTTCCTCCCCTCTGTCAGGGTCAAGAGGAAGTATTTACTGGCTTCTCAAAAGGAGCTTGGGAGTAAATGTGGGGGCTCAGTTAAAACTGTAACTTCAGGAGTTTTCTACTCTCCAACTAGTCCACACAATCTCCAACAATTTTTAAAAATGACCTTTCAAAAAGTTCTACCAATGGCTCCAATAGCTTCTGCTCTAGGTAAATAGATCTCAGCTTTGACTTTTGGGATCCTCCTATCTCTTCAAATTTCAATGTGGCAGTGTGTCTTGTGCCTTATTTTTCTCATGGGTCCAGGAATAATTGTTCATATTCAGTTTGTTTAACTTTCTTTTTTCTGTTATATAGATGAGAGGGAGGACTTCCACACTCTTTACATGTTGAAGCAAAGACGGGAAGTCCCCTAGATTTTCCTTCCCCTTCTTTTTACCTCATGCCACCTTCCCTCATAGTTTTGAAAATATAATGAAAGATATTTTGAGTTATTAATTGAAGCACTCCTTCCAGTAGTGACTTTATTCTCTAACACTTTTCAAATTTCTAATCCAGGGAAGTAATAACAAAAGAAAGAGGGAAAAAGAAATTAAAAATATCTCAACTCTTAATTTAAAATAGCTGTGGAGACACTTAACAGCAAAAACTTTGGAAGAGTATTGCAGGTCTTCCAACTTTCCTGTAATTGCTGTAAAATCCTCCTCCTCAATTGAGTCCCTAATTTGAGGAGACAGCATACAGGAATGAGAGGGAAAGAGTAATTTAACTACTAGTGGTGTAGGAGAGATATTAGAATTCAAAGCCATTAACCAGCAAATAATTCTTGAGGTGTTAGTACAAAAAAAAAAGATTTTTATTAAAGCACAGGGACAGGATCCATGGGCAGAAAGAGCTGCATCAGGGTAATGGGGAGTGGCCCATTATATACTCTCAAGGTGAGAGGGGATTAGAGATAGTGTAAGTCTCTAAGGAATGTTGGAAGCAAGGTTTCCAGGACCTTGAGAGGGCTAGCTATTATTAGGGAAAAGGTCACTTATTACTGTCTAATAAAACCTTAGTCTTGAAATCCTTCAGATGCATATCAGTAGTCCATATACTTGGAGATGATTACCTGAAATGCCAGATGAGTAATACATCCACCTTAAAAGACCACCAGAGACGTGAGTCAAAGCCAAGGCAAGGGTCGTTTATTGTAGGTTCGAACCCGGACATCCGTGCACTCGTTGCCGGTGATGCTAAGAGGTCCCGAGCTGGGTAGGTGCAGGGTTTTTATAGACAGGTACAAACAAGTTCTGGGTGGGGCCGAGCCAATTGGTTGACATTTTGAGTATTTGAAAAAGGCATATTTGGTGTTAGGTGATTGGTTTAGGGGGCCCGCGCGTGCGTTAAGCAAGCAGCCCACACGCACGTTAAGCAATCAAACAGAAGCAGAACTGACTGGTTAGCCCGTGCGCGCAAAAAGCAAGCGTTTGTACAGAAGCGAAACTAGGTGGTTAGCTTTCGGTTTCCCGATTCCCTAAATAGAATATGTTTTCATTCTGGGGGTTCTTTTGGTCTCCCATAGGAACATGTATTTTGGGGGTTTAGAGATAAAGGAAACTTGCAAAGGAATTTTTATATGTTAAAGTAGACTTACAGGATTAGGGTGGTGGGGGGCTGGGCTAGGATTGTCTCTTGCCCTTAGCAAAGTTTTAACATAGTGTCTGTTGAGTCCCCAAAGGAATGTCACTCTGCCTGTTTCAAGGACTTGTCAGTGGACTGTAGAATATAAGAAAATTTAATAATTTTTTTCCTGCCTTTGTTTCCCACATCACTAGTAATTTCCTGAGCTTGAGTCATGTTCTCTTTCTCAAAGTTGAATCACACTGAGTGGTGTGTGTGTGCAGGCATGTGTGTGTCTACATGTGTGTAGGTGTATTGAGAGGAGAATTCTCAAAGTTGAATCACACTGAGTGGTGTGTGTGTGTGTGTGTGTGTGTGTGTGTGTAGGAGTATTGAGAGTATAGTGAAACAACAGAAACATCAAGACTGTCTTCACAGGCATGAAATAGCACAAGGTCATGCTCTCAGAAGTACTCCACACTTATTTTAATGATTTGCTATTACTATCTTGAAATTTCTAGTAATTTTAAAAAACAGGACTCTGAATTTTCATTTTGTGCTGAGCCTCTATAAGCTCCAAGAAAATCTAAGAGATAAAGAATCTGATTCCCTGAATGGGCTCTGGGTGGAGGCAAACTTCATAGAATTTGAAGAAGCCCAAAACATATTGAGAGTGGTGATAGTTCAGAGATAACTACAGGCAGTGTCCAGGTAGAAAGCCTTGGGGGAGTGCACGGTTCTCTGCATCTAAAATTGAATGGGGTATAACCATATTATGATATATAGTAAAAAGGAGTTTAGGTGTTACTGAGCAGAATGGAGATGGGAGGGAGGGAAGAGAAAGAGAGAGAGAGAGAGAGAGAGATCTTTACTTCTCTAATGCCCTGGGACTATGAAAGTCCTTGGAAATTAGACCCAGCATAGAGAATGAAGGGATACATACCGTAAGAAGGCAGAGATTACTTAAAATTGATTGAAATTAACTTTGATTGAAATTAACTTTCCACTGTCTTGTAGAATTGGGATATCAAACCAAATCAGCATAACAAGCATTATGGACTGAATATTTGTGTTCCTCCAATAACCATATATTGATATTCTATCACCTAATGTAATGATATTTGGAGATAGGGCCTTTGGGAAGTGATTAGATTATACAAGGTAATAATAGTAGGGCCCTGGTCAGATGGGATCAGTGTGTTTGTAAAGAGACACCAGAAAATCTGCTCTCTGTCTCCCCTGTGTGATGACACAGTGAAAAAGCCACTATTTACAAGGCATGAAGACAGAGATTCCCAGCTTCCAAACTGTGAGACATAAATTTCTGTCATTTAAGCCACTCAGCTTATCATACTCTGTTATAACAGCCCAAGATGACTAGGTAACTCAGAGAAAAATAAAATTATAATAATGCCCATTTTAATTTAAAACCATCAGTTTGTGCCCATTATAAACTCTACATTTTAGCCTAATAAAGGGTTTGACATATCCCAAAGGTGATATTCTTTTCTTCACTTCTGAGTCTCTGAACAGAGTCATGTCACGTTAGACTAGATTCTGACCGTCCATGTGTATATGCATGTGTGTGCATGTATGCGTGTATATTTCTTTTTTATTTCACCACACTAGGGACAAGGCCTTTGCTAGCCCAAGCCTCAGCAAAACTTTTAAACCCTATTTGTCATTGGAATGATTTGTCTTGATCTCCAATTTCACAGTGAGCCAAGTTTTGAACTCATAAGATATGTGAGGCACACACGATCACTTATTCCCACAAAAACTGAATTTCAGGCCATGTCTTCCTATTTCTAGACCTGCATAACAGTGAATCTGCATCTTCAACCTTCACTTCTACTTTATTTTTGTATTTAATTTTTAGTTCACAGAGACATTTACCCAATTTTTGAGTGAAACTATATATTTAAAGTACACTTTTGGTGCTTTTAGGTAAAGATAAAAAAATAGCAACAATGGGCTGAGGAAGGGTAAGATGGTGGAGAAGTAGGAGTCTCTGTTTAAACTGGTCCCCTAAAGTGAGATAAATATCTACCAGAACACCCATGAAGACAGCTTGAAAGGTAAGATTTTACACTTCTGGATCTCTACAGGGACAGAAGACATCAGTGGAGAGGTAACATGGAGTGGGAACGCTTAGACTGAAATTGGAGGATAAACAGAAGGGGCAGGGAGCCACCAGAATTGACCCATTGGAAAGTAATATCCCAATACAAAAGTGCCCTGTCATTGGGAACCAGTATTAACTTGGAGACTGGTTAAAAGAACAAAAGACCTATGGTGCAACTGGTGGAATTGGGCAGTCATGGGCATAGGCCTAAGCCCAAAGTCCCAGGATGGTTACCACCGGTGACCACCCATGACAGAGAGATCCCAGTAGGGGGTCCAGTCCGTGTTCCCTGGGCCCATGGCTTTGCACTTCTTGCACCATCGCATGGCTGGGTGCACTCCCATCCACACCTGAGAGAGCCTGGTGTGGGGAGTGGCCTGTGGTCTCTGGGCCCTCAACCTTCTGTGACCAGCATGGCTGTGGGGTCTGAGTGCATCCAGCCTGTGCCTGAGAGAAACTGGCACAGTGTTAGTGTGGGGTCCTTTGGCCAGCAGGTTCCATGACCTCAGCTGGGGGCAAGTGCACTGGATGTGGGCATGGAGCCCAGACTGCTTTCCCAAGAATGGCAGCCACCCAGGTTCTGGCTCACCTGGACCAATATCACTCACGGTTTTAGTGGCACAGGGGTGCAGAGATAAGCAGGGGCCTCAGGTGGCCACTGAGATGGTGGCTAGGGGTGCACACCACCTCTAGGGTGTTACAGTGTTCAATGGAGTTTGCAGAAGGGGAGTCTGTGTGTTCTGGACCACCCAGAGGGGAACAGACTGAGGCTTCTCTCTGAGGCAGAGGCCTGGGTGCAGATAGTTTGCTTCCCATGAAACCTCCAGAAAGCCTCAAAAAGCCACCAAAGAACAAAAACTTCCAGAGAACAAAAGCCTGAAAAACCGGTTTCCACAGAGACAAACCCCTTGATAGGGGGCAGGGCAACTCAGCCCAGCCAGGATTGATTGAAAAACAATGCAGGAGGCCCCTCCCCCAGAAGACAAGCCAAAAGAACTAGAGGACAACCACCACAGGTTCCCCATAAAAATGTAAAACCGCAGCATCAGGAGAAAACAATATGTTAAGCTCCCAGTATTGCCCCAAAGCCTGTATATTTCATAGATACAACTTTCTTCCTTTCCTTCCTTTTAAAAAATTCATTCTCACGATTCTTGTTCTTTTAATTTTTTTAACATACTTGCCATTACAACTAGAGATTTAATACAACATATTCCATAATAAATTTTTAACTTGAACTTTTTTCATACATATACCTGTGTTTCCTTTTCCATTTTTTTTTTATACATATAGTTATAAGCTTCAGGGTAATCCTTCTTCCTTTTTCAATACTACCCTTATATATAAACCAGTTTTAGTTTCCCTGTATCTGTGGAAAGTTCAGTCCTTTAACAAAGATAACAACATTCACCCAGGAAGAACCGAAATAACCTTCCTCGCCCACATCAAGATTTTCTAACCATCTTCCCATCTTATTCTTCTGTTAGTGTTTCTGTGTATTTGTTTTTGGTTTTGTACTATATAAATCTTATTCTCAGGGTTCATTTTGGCTGGGTTTTTCTTTTTTATTTTTTTCCCTTGTCTTTTACTTTTGTTTTTCTTTTTGTTTGTTCGTTTTTATTTATGTACCTTATAAATGTTACTATTGGGGCTCATTTTGGCTAGGTTTTTTCTCTCTCTCTCTCTTTTTCTCTTTCTTTCTTTTCTCTTTCTTTTTGGTGGTGACTTCTGGTTGCTCTGAAACTTTGCAGGGTGCACCATGCCTGGATTGTGGTTGATATATTCAGTTATACATCCCCTCAACCAACTCTCACCAAAATGACTAGGAAGAGGAACACCCAACAGAGGAAAAATTCAGAGACTGTGCCTTCTGCCACAGAGCTATTGAATATGGACATAAACAGTATGTCAGAAAGGGAATTCAGGCCATCAGTTATCCAGGCAATGGCTAGGTTGTAGAAGACAATTAGTGGCAACATAGAAATTCTAAGGGCAGAAGTGAGGGCTGATCTGGCAATACTAAAAAATGCTATCAGTGAGATGCAGTGCTATCAATGAGATCCAATCTATTCTAAAAACTCTAACAGATAGGGTAACTGAGGCAAAAGACAGAATTAGCGATTTAGAAGACAAACTGATAGAAAAGAAGGATCAGGAGAAGGTGTGAAACAAACAGCTTAGAAGCCATAAAAACAAAATTAGGGAAATAAATGACACCATGAAACATTTCAGCATCAGAATTATTGTGATCCCTAAGGGGATAAAGACAGAAGACTAGAAGATATACTGGAACAAATTCTGGATGAAAATTAACCTAGTCTGGAGAGTGGAACAAGTGTTCATTCCTAGAGACAGAAAAAACACCCCCCGAGATCAATGAGACTATAAAGACCTCTAGACATTTAATTGTGAAATTCATGAATCATAATTTTAGATAAGAGGCCCTAAGGGCAGCTAAAGGGAAGAGATTCCTTACACACAGAGGAAGATCCATCAGAATAATATCAGACTATCCACAGAAACCTGGCAAGTTAGAAAGGGCTGGCAAGACATATTCAGGGCACTAAATGAGAAGAATGTGCATTCAAGAATACTTTATCCAGCAAGGCTGACATTCAAAATGGATGGAGAGATAAAGAGCGTCTAAGACTGGCAAGGTTTAGAAGTATGTGACCACCAAGCTGGCACTACAAAAAATATTAGGGGGAGTTCTATTAAAAAAAAAAAAAAAGAACTCAAGAGGGACATAGGACAGAAATTTACAGAGACAAGGTATAGAGACAAGGACTTCTCAGGCAAAATGCTGTAAATAAAACTTATCTTTCAATAATCATTGGGAATGCCCTAAATGCCCCCATAAAATATCAGAGGGCTGCAGACAGGATAAAACAACAGGACTTGTCCATATGCTGTCTACAAGAGGCACATTTGAACTTCATAGATACATCCAGATGGAAAATGATTTCCATGAAAGACAGAAAATGAATTCCATGAAAGATAGAAAACCATCTTTCACACCAATGGGCCTCAAAAGAATTCTGGGGTAGCGAATCTCATATCAGATAAATTAGATTTTAAGCTAAAGAATGTAGTCAGAGATACAGAAGGATACTACATCATTCTGAAAGGGTCTATCTACCAAGAAGATTTAACAATTGTAAATATTTATGCTCCCAATATGGGAGTAGACAATGACATAAGCCGACTGTTAACCAAAATAAAGAGTCATATTGATATGAACACATTAAATGTAGGGGATCTTAACATGTCACTCTCAGCAAAAAAAAAAACAAAAACAAAAACAAAAAACAAAAAAACCCAGCAGGAAATCAATAAAGAAACAAGAGCTTTGAATGACACATTGGACCACTTGGACCTCATAGATATATACAGAACATTCCACACCCAAACAACAGAATATTCATTGTTCTCGAGCACACACTGGAACTTTCTCCAGAATAGACCACATACAGGGTAACAAATCAACCCTCAACCGATACCAGAAGATTGAGATTATTCCTTGCGTATTCTCAGACTTTGAGAATTTGCTCTGAAACTGGAACTCAACCACAAGAAAAAGTTTGGAAGGAATTCAAACACTTGGAAACTGAAGACCATCCTGCTCAAGAATGTTTGGATCAGCCAGGAAATCAAAGAAGAACTTAAACAATTCATTGAAACCAATGAGAATGAAGACACATCAGTCCAAAACCTCTGGGATATGGCAAAGACAGTCCTAAGGGCAAAATACATAGCTACCCAAGCCTCACTCAAAAAAATTAGAAAATCCAGATTGCACCAGCTCTCTTTACACCTTAAAGAACTGGACATTCAGCAACAAATTAAGTCAACAAATGCACAATAAAGGAAATAATCAAGGTTAGAGCAGAGATCATTGAGTTAGAAACTAGACACAGGGGAACACATCAGTGAAACTCGAAGCCAATTCTTTGAAAGAATCAACAACTCCGATGAGCCACTGGTCAAACTAATCCAAAGGAAAAGAGAGAGTACCCAAATTAATAAAATTATGAATGAAAACAGAGAGATCACGACTAACACCAAGGAAACAGAAACAATCAGAATTTATTACCAACAGTCATATGCTGATAAATTAAGCAACCTAGAAGAAATGGATGCATTCCTGGAAACCTGTAAACTTCCAAGACTAAAACAGGAAGAAATTGACCACCTGAATAGACCAATGTCTAGTAACGAGATTGAAGCAGTGATCAAAAACCTCCCAAAAAGCAAGACCCCAGTTCCTGATGGATTCCCTGGGGAAATTTTACCAAACATTCAAGGAAGAAATAATATCTATTTTCCTGAAGCTCTTTCAAAAAATAGAAGGAAAACTTCCAGACTCTATGAAGACAGCATTACCCTGATCCCCACACCAGGCAAAGATGCCCTCAAAAAGGAGAATTTCAGACCAGTATTCCTGATGAATATGGATGCCAAAATTCTCAATGAGATCCGAGCTAATAGGATCCAACAGTATCTTAAAAAGATTATCCACCATGACCAGCTGGGATTTATCCCTGCGATGCAAGGGTAGTTTGACATTTGCAGGTCAATCAATGTGATAGAACACATCAATAAGAGAAGAAAGAAGAACCACATAGTCCTGTCAATTGATGCACAATAGGCATTTGACAAGATATAGCATCCATTCCTGATTAAAATGCTTCAAAATATAGGAATAGAGGGAATATTTTTCAACTTTATAAAATCTATCTATGAACAGCCTAGAGCGAATGTCATTCTCAATGGGGAAAAGCAGACAGTCTTCCCTTTGAGATCAGGAACACAAGAAGGATACCCACTCTCACCACTGTTGTTCAACATAGTACTAGAAGTCCTAGCAACAGCAATCAGACAACATAAAGAAATGAAAGGTATTCAAATTGGCAAAGAAGAAATCAAACTCTTTCTCTCTGACAATGACATAATACTTTATATGGAAAACCCAAAAGACTCCATCCCAAACTACTAGAAATCGTACAGTAATTCAGTAATGTGGCAGCACACAATATTGATGCACATAAATCATTTGCTTTCTTATACGGTGACAATGAAACTGTAGAAGGAGAAATTAGAGAATACATTCCATTTGCAACAGCACCAAAAACCATAAAATACCTTGGAATAATAAACCTGACCACAGAGGTAAAGTCCCTATACTCTAGAAACCATAGAACACTTATAAAAGAAACTGAAGAAGACACAAAATGATGGAAAAATATTCCATGGTTGTGGACTGGAAGAATAAATATTGTTAAAATGTGTATGCTGACTGGAGCAATCTATACTTTCAGTGCCACCTGATCAAAATATGAATGGCATTTTTCAAAGTGCTGGAACAAATCACCCTAAAATTTTTCTGGAACCAGAAAACACCCTGAATCACCAAGGAAATGTTGAAAAAGGAAAACAAAGCTGGGGGATCACATTGCCTGATATCAAGATGCATTACAAAGCTGTGATCACCAAGACAGCATGGTATTGGCACAGAAATAGATGCATAGACTAATGGAACAGAGCAGATAGTCCAGATATGGACCTTTAACACTATGGTCAAATAGTTTTTAACAAAGCATGATAAAATATCCAGTGGAAAAGAGACAGTCTCTTCAATAAACTGTGCTGGGAAAATTGGACAGCTATGTGTAGAAGAATGAAACTAGGCCATTCTCTTACACCATACACAAAGATAAACTTGAAGTGGATAAAATACCTCAAGGTGAGGCAGGAATCTATCAAAATCATGGAGAACATAGTAACCTCGTTGACATTGGCCACAGCAAATTCTTTCAAAACATGTCTCCAAAGGCAAGGGATACAAAAGCAGAAATGAACTTCTGGGACTTCATCAAGATCAAAAGCTTCTGCACAGCAAAGAAAACAGTCAACAAAATAAAGAGGAAACCCATGGAATCTGAGAAGGTATTCGCAAATGACACTACAGACAATCTGCTTATATCCAAGTTCTATAAAGAACTTCTCAAACTCAACACCCAAAAAACAAATAAGTCAACAAATGGTCAGAAGACATGAACAGACACTTCTCCAAAGAACACATTCAAATGTCTACCAGACACATGAAAAAATGTTCATTATCATTAGCCATCAGTGAGATTGAAATCAAAACCACATTAAATAAGATAGCATGTTACACAAGTTAGAATGGCCAAAATTAACAGGACGGTAAACAACATGTATTGGAGAGGATGTGGATAAAGGGGAACCCTCTTACACTGGTGGTAGGAATGCAATTTAGTGCAATTACTTTGGAAAACAGTGTGGAGATTCCTCAAAAAATTAAAAATAAAGCCGTCCTATGACCCCACAATTGAACTAATAGGTATTTATTTCAAAGATTCAGATGCAGTGAAAAGAAGGACTCTATGTACCCCAATGTTCATAGCAGCAATGATCAAAATAGCCAAACTGTGGAAAGAGCCAAGATTCCCTTCAAGAGATGAATGGATAAAGAAGATATATGTATATGTATATGTATATATACATATATATACCAATATATGTATATGTATATGTATATGTATATATACATATATATACCAATATATGTATATGTATATGTGTGTGTGTATATATACACACAATGGAATATTACATCTCCATCAGAAAGGATGAATACCCAACTTTTGTATCAACATGGATGGGACTGGAGGAGATAATGCTGAGTGAAATAAGTCTAGCAGAGAAAGTCAATGATCATATGGTTTCACTTACATAGAGGCCGTAAGGAGAAGGAAAGTAAAAGTGAATTGGGGTAAATTAGAGGGGGAGATGAAGCACGAGAGACTGTGAACCCTGAGAAACAAATAGGGTTTTGGAAGGGGGTTTGGGGGTTTGGTGAGCCTGGTGGTGAGTATTAAGGAGGGCACATATTGCATGGAGAACTGGGTGTGGTGCATAAATAATGAATTTTGGGGGCGCCTGGGTGGCTCGGTGGGTTAAGCCGCTGCCTTCGGCTCAGGTCATGATCTCAGGGTCCTGGGATCGAGTCCCGCACCGGGCTCTCTGCTCAGCAGGGAGCCTGCTTCCCTCTCTCTCTCTCTGCCTGCCTCTCTGTCTACTTGTGATCTCTCTCTGTCAAATAAATAAAAATAAAATCTTTAAAAAAATAATGAATTTTGGAACACTGAAAAAATAAAATAAAATAAAATAAAATAAAAATAAATAGATAAATAAATTTGATTAGCCAAAATAAAAAGCAACAATGAATAAAATATAGAAGTTGAAAACCAAAAAGACATAGCCACACTCCCTTATAAGGCAAAAATCTCCATTGTAAATAAATCAATCTAAAACATAAAAATTTGTCAAATTGTTGGTGTCTGCCTTATTGAGTTTGGGAGCAGGATTTGGCAGTGATAGTGTGTGTATATCCCAGAGACTGTTGCCCCATGTGTGTCATTGCAATGTTTCAGTGAATATCTTTATGCATGTGTACAGGTGTATTTGTGTAAGAATTTCTGTAGGGATTATAACTAGCAGAGAAATTGCTGGGTCATTGGGACAAGACACATTTTGAACGTTTCCAGGCAGTATTAATTCGTTTTCAAATTATAACAATTTATGCTTCTGCTAGTTCAGTTAGGAGAATTTTTATCTTTCCATGTCTTCCCAGCATCAGTTGTCAGACACAAACTCCCTCAACTACCATATACATGTGGTATTTCATTGTTTTCATCTGCATGCCCTCAGTTGCTGAGGTTGAATCTGGTTTCATTTTAAAATAGGTATTTTGGGTTTCATCTGTAAATTTGCCTATTTATACTGTTGTTAATTTTTCTACTGGTATGTTTTGTGTTTTTATTTTTAGGGGTTTCCCATGTATTTTTCTAAGTTCCCTTCTGACTACTGTACTAAAACTGCTTCCTATTTTCAAATCCCACATTCAATTCTTGATTCTTATCCCACTTGATGTTTCCACATTACTCATAGAGATGACCACTCCCTTGTCTTTGTTAATTTCTTCTCTTTTGGCTTTTGTTTCTTACTCTCTTCATGTTTCTTAGAGATCATTTCTTAATTGCCAGTGCCAAGAACATTGCCCAGCACAGATTAGATATTTAATAATGTTTTAGTATACAGTTTCTAGTGAATAGTTTCTTGTAGGATCAAGATACATATTTCAGCTCTGGTCCTTTCTCTTTCTTACGAGCTAGCAGAACACCTGTGCAAAATCATAGGGTTTCATCCAATTTTACTTCCAATTACTCTTCACAAAGCATTGTTCCTCCACTTCCTCTAACTGTAATTCATTGTATGTTGCAATCAGTAACATTTTAAAATGAACTTTTATCCTGACACTTGGTGACACTTATTCCAACAAGCTAGGGTGCAGAAAGCAGAAATTGTGTTAGATTATGAAGTATGTGATATGATAAAATAATATCTAGAAAAGGTCATTACATTCATTTTCTGTGATGAGTAATGTAGTATTTGAAGCCAGCTAGTCAGAGGTAAATAGTTATTATGTTACTTATTGGATGATTCCTCAAATCTGAACTAGAAAAAAAAATAATAAAATAAAGTAAATTAAGAATTTTACATAGTGTAAAATATTTTAAAGGGATAAACTCATTTTTATTTTAAAATATCAAAATATTAGAATATATGAGAAAATATTTCCTAATTTGTATTAAGTAAATGATTATGAATCACCAGTATCAGAGATTTATTTATTTATTTTTAAAGATTTTATTTATTTATTTGACAGAGAGAGATCACAAGTGGATGGAGAGGCAGGCAGAGAGAGAGAGAGAGAGGAGGAAGCAGGCTCCCCGCTGAGCAGAGAGCCCAATTTGGGACTCGATCCCAGGACCCTGAGATCATGACCTGAGACGAAGGCAGCGGCTTAACCCACTGAGCCACCCAGGTGCCCCACCAGTATCAGAGATTTAAAAATTACTTCAGTAGTAAGGAAATTGAAAGTTCCACATTGATCTTTCATGACTACAAATTAATAAAAAGTTCGATTTTTTTCCTAAAAAAAGCAAATGTGACAAATAAATCTGCTTTAAAAGAAATAAAATAAACATACATGTCTATTATGATGAATGAAAAGGTCAATATAATTTCTATCTTTAGAATATAACTTGATTTATAATGATCTAAACTAATTACAATTTAACCATGAAATGGAACATATAATAATAAACAAATAGAATAGATTGGGATATGAACCCTTTCTTTCAAATATTCCTTCTCATCTCTTCCCTCACAACTCACTCAAAAAAGTGTTGAATGAAAAGTTTTTTCTCTAGTGTATTGAAAATGATTACATGTATTAGATACTAAAATAAATCATTTGCATGGACTCCATTGTTATATTTTTGGGAAAAGAGACACTGACATTTAGTAAAACACTGATTTTCTTTGTGTTCTATGGAAAAGTGATTGTGGAAAGTATGATGATGAAATGGCCAGAAAAGGAGCAGCAATATTTAATGAGAATGGTTGGGAACTCTCAATTTTCCTAGTTTGTGTAACACCAAAAAAAAAAAAAATACATTTTTTTTAGAATTGGGGTTAACAGTGGGGAAGTAAAAAACAAAACAAAACAAAACAAACCTCACTCTTTTATATTTTATTTCTTTATCACAAATTAAGTAAAGTAATAGTGAATTAGTGGAGACAATTTGTGCCTTTTTCTTGTCCTTCATGTCTGTTAGGCTCCCTACAGTTTTCATTACTGAATGAATTACATGCAGATTACTTCTTCCTACTTACTCCCATCCAACACCTTCTATAATATAATCAAAGCCATGTGAACTCGAACTCATGACCATATGTTGGTATGCAAAGATACAAGAAGAGAAAAACTTTAGATTTTAGTTGGTGAGGAGACCAGCTTCTTAAAAATATGTGTTACTCCATAGAAACAAAAGATGTCATATGACTCACTCCAGGCAAATAGGAAGAGTAAGAGAAGGTATGTCATACTTGCAGGTAGACATGATATTGAGATTAAGTGTAGTCTAAGTGGTTTCTAAGAAAATCTATGGCCCATTCATATTGTTTTATGTTTATTAGTGGCATGAATACCACCCTTTATAAAGTTCTAAGTTTTGCATTTACATCAAAGATCTCCCACACTGAAAATGAAGGGTGACTTACAATAATGGAACATAGTTCTCAACAAATGTAAAACTCACACATTTAAATGATTATTTTTATTTTTAAATTAACCATTTAGAAAGGTTTTGCAATCATAGTAGTATTGCTATTACTTGAAGTATTTTCACAATTTTTTTCAGTGTTCCTTATGATAATATTCTTACACTTATAAATTTTTTTAAAGATTTTATTTATTTATTGGACAGACAGAGATCACAAGCAGCAGAGAAGCAGGCAGAGAGAGAGGAGGAAGTAGGCTCCCTACTGAGCAGGGAGTCCAATATGGGGCTTGATCCCAGGACCCTGGGATCATGACCTGAGCTGAAGGCAGAGGCTTTAGCCCACTGAGCCACCCAGGTGCCCCTACACTTATAAATTTCTTATTCTTTGGGAAATAACTTTATTTTAAAACAGCCAAATCAAATGTTAAGTAACACCCCATGAATTTTTAAGTAAATTTTAAAAAATAATTATGTAATAATTAATGGATTATAAGAAAATTAAAATAACTATCACTATGATTTGATCAAGATGCAATATCAATATTGAAATTAGTCAATAGCATCAGAAGCTGAATACATAGAGGTGAAGCATTTATTTTAGTGTGTGTATATATATGGACATACATACAAAATGTAGTCACTTCATTTTATTTTGTATTTTATATTTTTAAATTTTATTTAAATTTAATTTATTTAAATTTAATTAATTAACATATTTAAATTTAATTGATTAACATTTAATTAATTAACCTATAGTGTATTATTAGTTAAAGACATAGAGTTCAGTAATTCATCAGTTGCATATAATACCCAGGGCTCATTATATCAAGTGCCCTCCTTAATGCCCATCACCCAATTCTATTATCCCTTCTCCCCACACACTTCCCCTACAGCACCCTCAGATTTTTTCCTATAGTTAAGACTCTTATGGTTTGTTTCCCTCTCTGATTTAATCTTATTTTATTTTTCTTTCCCTTCCTCTATGATCCTCTATTTTGTTTCCTAAATTCCACATATAAGTGAAATCATATGATAAATATCTTTCTTTGATTGATTAATTTCACTTAGCATTATACCCTCTAGTTCCATCCACATTATTGTAAATGGTAAGATTTCATTTTTGAAGGCTGAGCAATATTCCATATATATATATGTGTGTGTGTGTATATATATATATACACATATACAGCACCGCTTCTTTATCCATTCATCTGTTGATAAACATCTTGGCTCTTTCCATAGTTAGCTCCTATGGACATTGCTGTTATAAGCATTGGGGTTCAGGGACCCCTTCAAATCACTATGCCTGTATCCTTTGGGTAAATACCTAACAGTGCAAATTCTGGGTCATAGGGTAGCTTTTCATTTTTAAACTTTTTAAGGAAACTCCATACTGTTTTCCAGAGTGTCTATACCAGCTTGTATTCTCACCAGCAGCATAAGAGGGTTTGGTTTCCCTTTCTCTGTATCCTCATCCCCAACTTATTAATTTTAGTGATTTCTGACCAGTGTGAGGTGGTACTCATTGTGGTTTTGATCTGTATTTCCCTGTTGCCGAGTGATGTTGGACATTTTTTTCATGAATCACTTCATTTTAGCATCACAATTAGAATTAAAAAATAATTTAGCCATGTGATATTTTCTGAGGGTCCTGAGGACGGTGAATGAAATGAAAACACAACATTGTAT
The DNA here is from genome assembly GCF_902655055.1 of Lutra lutra. NCBI lineage: Eukaryota > Metazoa > Chordata > Mammalia > Carnivora > Mustelidae > Lutra > Lutra lutra. Next base: position 34,206,173 of record NC_062285.1, on the reverse strand, counting down.
TTGTAATTCTCTTCATTAAAGTCAAATTAATAAACTGAGGCAAAGAAAGCTATTTTATTTAAACCCTTAGCATGTTCCATTAATTTTGTGGGTAAACTGGAAAGTATCATTTTTTTAAAAAAATTTCGTTTCAGCTTAACAGAATTCATTGTTTTTGCACCACACCCAGTGCTCCATGCAATACGTGCCGTCCTTAATACCCACCACCTGGCTCCCCCAACCTTGCACCCCCATCCCCTCCAAAACCCTCAGGTTGTTTTTCAGAGTCCATAATCTCTCATGGTTCACCTCCCCTTCCAATTTCCCTCAACTCCCTTCTCCTCTCCATCTCCCCATGTCCTCCATGTTATTTGTTATGTTCCACAAATAAGTGAAACCATATGATAATTGACTCTCTATGCTTGACTTATTTCACTCAGCATAATCTCTTCCAGTCCCGTCCACATTGATACAAAATTTGGGTATTTATCCTTTCTGATGGATGCATAATAATCCATAATGTATATGGACCACATCTTCCTTATCCATTAGTCCATTGAAGAGCATCTTGGTTCTTTCCACAGTTTGGCGACCGTGGCCATTGCTGCTATAAACATTGGGGTACCGATGGCCCTTCTTTTCACTACATCTGTATCTTTAGGGTAAATACCCAGTAGTGCAATTGCAGGATCATAGGGAAGCTCTGTTTTTAATTTCTTAAAGAAAGCATCATTTTAGCTTTTAAAAACACCTCCTAATGAAAACTCAGAAGCTAATTATCATAGACTTGTTCTTTCATGTATAAAATTGATGGTGCTAACCCTCTTGTTAATAAGACATGGCCTCTCAGTTGTTTTTATACATCAGTGATGGATTTATCTCAGACCTTTGATAACCTGTCTTGTCCCTTTATAACTTACAGCACACATTTTCCAGATATCTGTTGAACACATAGAAAATTGAACTACACAATATCATGCAACAATTTTGTACTAAATTTCTATAAGAATATCTGTGATGTTATTTGAAAACAAAGTTTACCACTTTTGATAAGATCACATGCAGGAGCTTGTCCTCTTGGTTTACTACTCTAATGACAAAATAGGAGAGTGAGAGAGGAAAAATCTGTTATCCAGGCCAATCATGTAAATCGGGAGTTCATAAATTCATGTAAACCATGTAATCATGAATTATTACTTTATCTTTGTAAAAGGGTAAGAAAATTCCTTGGTAGTGTCCATTCTTACAGTTAGCTGCTTATAGAAGAAATACAATCTATATGAGAAATGCATTAGCAAGAACAATAATATTTTATAAGCATCTTAGCTATTGTATCTACCCTATCCTGTACTGGGCATTTTTTTCCAATTTATCCTTTGAATAATCTCTATAATTGCAGGTTGAAGTATTTGAGTACTTTTTCATAAAGTTTATAATATAATGTAAAGCATTTTAATTTTTCTATAGATTTTCAAAATCTTGGTGTTAAAAAACTTCATCTAAGAAATAGTCTTGAGGACGACTACAAAATGAAATGGAAATTGTACAGCTGGAAACACCCCCTTCAGAGAGAAGAATAGCGTAAGTCTGATTGACTTAACTATAGATCCTAGAGGCAAAATTCATCTTTCTTTTGGCACAGTCAAGAACTTGAATACATCAGGGATAAAATGGGTTAAAATGTCAGGATTCACTGAGGCTGAGAAAAACCTACTACCTTTCAACAATTCAGTAAAATATTAACCATTGTACCCCCAGTTACTCATTTTTAATACAGGGAAGAAAATTGTTTCATATTACTGAAAGAGATTGTCAAATTGCCAGGAGACTAGAACAATTTCATAAGAGATTAAACTGGGTGATATAAGTTATCTTGCTAAAAGGTTTTAAGTCTCTGTTTATTTATAGAAGTAATCCCTTCTCCTGTGTTTTATCATTCACTGTTTCTAAAACTCTAACCATTTGGATGGCAATTTATATTACTATGGCTTTTTAAAATGCATTGTTATTTTAAATCACCAAATTGCATGTGACTTGTTGAATTTCAATAGAAAATCATTGTCTAAGTTTAGTAAGCAAACCTGTTAAAATCAGGAAATTGCTAAACCCAGAAAGACAGCCTAGGGCTAAAGACATTTGTTAGGTCATTGATCAATAGTGACAGCAAATAGTGACCTCACACCAACTGAATGTAAACTTCCAAACTCATTTATAGCATTCCTGACTTGGGGTTAGAATTTATGTTCTCTCTCTATAAACTGTTTGAGTTACATGATGAATGATGGTTAAGGTAATAGCAGCATAGCTCTGATGAAAATGCAAATCGGGTTTAGGTTATTTTGTCTTTTTTTTTTTTTTTGAAGGTCAGTATAAGTGTCTTGATATACTATAAAATTACTAGAATTGCCTTGTCTTATTTTAAGAAGGAAAATTCATTTTACCAGTTATTTAGTGAAAATAATTATTAGCTTCCAATTTTGCTTTTCTTTTTAATTTGACAAAATGTAGATTTTAACCACTTATAGTTTCCTTTACTATTTAAAGAAAAGTCAACATGTGAGATATGAAAAGTATATTCACATTTAAGGTATTTCAAGGTCTTCAAAGAGAGAATTCTAGTTTTTCAGGAATAGTTGAGTCTTACTAATTTTAAAAAAAGTGTGTTTAGCTACTATTTGTGAAAAAAGGCTTAAGAAGATTATTTTTTAGAACACTTTTACTAAAAAAAGAACACTTTTACTTGTTTTACTATATATATATATATATATATATATATATATATATATATGAATGATACAGTGTGAAAATTTTTAGATTGGTGAATCTTCCAAAATTTTCCAAGTTACCATTTCAAAAGAATATATTTTCTTACCTCAAGATAGGCCTTCTTTTATTTATTTATTAATTTTTAATTCTAACAACATGAAGTTCTTGCATTTAATTACATAATATGCCCATAGACCCTATTATATGATATGGTATAGTAAAAATGGGGAAAAAAAGGGATTCATACAAATATTAAAGGAATACAAATAATTATATGTATGTACTTTCACAAAAGTATATGCACTCCTTATTGAACAACTGGTAATAATGTGCAATGCATTTTTTGAATCCTATAATATAAATAACACCTCTGCAAGGTTGGAGGTTATATAGACCTATGCTGTAGAATCCTTGTTAGACCCTCTATTTCCTTATAGATGAGGAAACTGAGGCTAAAATATTAGCCTTCAAAGGCAAAAGCATAGTAAGTGGTATATTCATTCAAATAGAGGCCATGAAAAATTCAGAAAGGAATACATATAAACTTAAATACTAGAAGATATAGGAAATCAGAAAACAGACATGATTAAAATGATTGTCAAAGTCCTGATGCAAGAGGTAGAATTTAGACACTTCAGCAAAGATGGGATGTGCCTGGCAATATGGAGAAAAGAGAAAATGGATGCAGTCACACTTTGTGTCTTTCAGAGATGAAAATATTCCTCAAAGAATAAAATACTCTCTTTGAAGATCATGGAATACCTTAATTGGGTACATACTTTTCATCATAACTCACATGTTGACTTCCACCTCTGATAATGATTGCCATTTTTTTAAAAAGAAAAGGCAAAATAACTTTCTAAAGCCTCTACATCCTCTAATAGAAAGACTCATTCGCCTCAGTGGTTTTCTTAAAAAGTTATTAAATATGTGTCAATAAACTCCAGATAATGATATATTCCAGAATGGGGTTACCTAGAACCAGTTGGAAGACTCACTCCACCTAAGCAGTAATAACAAAAAGGCCATTAATCTGTGATCTCCAACTCCATGCTCTCCCCTGAACTCTCAGCCTATAGATATTATTGCCTATTTTATATCTCCATTTGGATATATGTAGAGGCATCTCAATTTGGTATGTTCAAAATCAAACTCTTGATTTCCATCACAAACCTTGCTTCTAACCCCAATATTTCTCATCTCAATAATGGCCCCACTGTGTTGCTTATTCCAAAACCCTGAAACTTCTTAACTCCCTTCATTCTCTTATACATAATCTTTAGCTTTTTCCTCAAGATATATTCAGACTAGAACTGATTACCATCAATCTATTCAAACTATCAAACAATCATTAAACCATTACCATTAACAAATATCACCTGTCACTTTGACTATTGTTAATGGCTTCCTCACAGACTTCATATCTTCCACCTGCTATCCCCACAGTCTATCCTCTACACATTAGCTCAAAGCGATTGTCTTAAAATAAGTGGGATTATACAGTTTTTCTGTCCCAAACTTGTCAATTCTTTCCTTTTCACATGAAATAAAATCCAAAGACTTTTTTTTAAGATTTTATTTATTTGAAAGGGAGAGATCACAAGTAGGCAGAGAGAGGAGGGGAAACAGGCTCCCTGCTGAGCAAAGAGCCCAATGGGGGGCTCGACCCAGGATCTGGGGATCATGACCTGAGCCGAAGGCAGAGGCTTTAACCCACTGAGCCACCAAGGAAGCTCCAAAGACTTTTCAATGTCTCTTTTTAATTATTTATTTATTTGAAAGAATTAGTTGGGGAGAGAAGCAGACTTCAGAGAGAGGGAGGAACAGACTCCCAAGTGAATAGGGAGCCTGATGCAGGGCTCAATCCCAGGCCTCTGAGATCATGACACGAGCTGAAGGCAGACATTTAAATGACTGAGCGACCCAGATGCCCCTCAATGTCTCTTAATAAATTGAATTTTCTCCTCTCTTTCACTCAGTCTGACCTAGACTCACTGGTTTCCTTGCTTTTCCAAGAACGCATGTCCCCAGGCCTGGAACATACCTCCACCAAATACATGTGGGGCCTGCCTCCTCATACCATTTAGATCTCTTCTTAAATGTCACCATGTTAAAGATTCCTACCCTGACCACCCTGTAGCAAAAAGTCCTTGTCTGCAGATCATTCTCAGAAGGACTACCATATTTTGTGTTGCTAGTTGTGCCTAACAGGTACCTGAAGCAAGAAGCAAGTCAGGACTGGGGGCTGCTCCTGCTCTTCTAGCCAAGTGCTATTCTTTAGCTCCGTGGTTAAGTCAACACAGAGGAAGAAGACCTTTTTAAAAATTTTTGTTCTGAAGAGGAACCTTTAAAGTACTCCCAAAGAGGCCATACATAGACACATATATACACACATATGTAAATATACACATATATGAAATATGTATAAACATATTCATATATATAAATTATATGTATATATACAAATTATACATATTGTTATGTATATAATCACTTTTCCCAACCTACCCCATCTCCCACTACAAGAATGTAAGCTTAAGGGGCGCCTGGGTGGCTCAGTGGGTTAAAACCTCTGCCTTTGGCTCAGGTCATGGTCTCAGGGTCCTGGGATCGAGCCACACATAGGGCTCTCTGCTCAGCAGGGAGCCTGCTTCCTCCTCTCTCTCTGCCTGCTTCTCTGCCTACTTGTGATCTCCATCTGTCAAATAAATAAATAAATAAAATCTTAAAAAAAATGAATGTAAGCTTAATAAGAACAGACTTAGTTTGTTCTCTTCTGGGTCACCCAGCCCCTGAAATAATGCCTAGAACACAGTAAGGTTAATATATACATATATATATATATATATATATATATATATAGAGAGAGAGAGAGAGAGAGAGAGAGAGAGAATTAAAAGAGAAATCAAAAGATAAATTAAAAAATAAATCAATAAATGAATTAGTTTATGTGTTTATGGGTGGAATTTTGATCGGAATGGCATTAAAAGTATAGATTGCTCTAGGCAGTATATACATTTTAACAATATTTATTCTTCTGATCCAAGAGCATGGAATGGTCTTCCATCTTTTTCTGTCTTCTTCGATTTCTTTCATGAGTGTTCTGTAGTTTCTTGAGTACAGATCCTTTACCTCTTTGGTTAGGTTTATTCCCAGGTATCTTACGGTTCTTGGTGCTATAGTAAATGGAATCAATTCTCTAATTTCCCTTTCTGTATTTTCATTGTTAGTGTATAAGAAAGGCACTGATTTCTGTACGTTGACTTTGTATCCTGCCATGTTGCTGAATTGCTGTATGAGTTGTAGTAGTTTGGGGTGGTGTCTTTTGGGTTTTCCACATAAAGAATCATGTCATATGTGAAGAGAGAGAGTTTGACTGCTTCATTGCCAATTTGGATACCTTTTATTTCTCTTTGTTATCTGATTGCTGTTGCTAGGACTTCTAATACTATGTTGAACAAGAGTGGTGAGAGTGGACATCCTTGTCGTGTTCCTGATTTCAACGGGAAGGCTGCAAGCTTTTTCTCATTGAGGATATTTGCCTGTGGGTTTTTCATAGATAGATGTGATGAAGTTCAGGAATGTTCCCTCTATCCCTATACTTTGAAGCGCTTTAATCAGGAATGGATGCTGGATTTTGTCAAATGCTTTTTCTGCATCAATTGAGAGGACCGTGTGGTTCTTCTCACTTCTCTTATTAATTTGTTCTATCACATTGATTGATTTGCGAATGTTGAACCATCCTTGTAGCCCAGGAATGAATCCCACCTGGTCATGGTGGATAATCTTTTTAATGTGCTGTTGGATCCTGTTTGCTAAGATCTTGTTGAGAATCTTAGCATCCATATTCATCAGTGATATTGGTCTGAAATTCTCCTTTTTGGTAGGGTCTTTGCCTGGTTTGGGGATCAGGGTAATGCTGGCTTCATAGAAAGAGTCTGGAAGTTTTCCTTCTGCTTCAATTTTTTGAAACAGCTTCAGGAGAATAGGTGTTATTTCTTCTTTGAAAGTTTGGTAGAATTCCCCAGGGAATCCGTCAGGTCCTGGGCTCTTGTTTTTTGGGAGGTTTTTGATCACTGCTTCAATCTCGTTCCTAGATATCGGTCTATTCAGGTTGTCGATTTCTTCCTGGTTCAATTTTGGGAGTTTATAGTTTTCCAGGAATGCATCCATTTCATCTAGGTTGCTTAGCTTATTGGCATATAACTGTTGATAATAACTTCTGATGATTGTTTCTACTTCCTTGGTGTTAGTTGTGATCTCTCCCTTTTCATTCATAATTTTATTAATTTGGGCTTTCTCTCTTTTCTTTTGGATTAGTGTGGCCAATGGTTTATCGATCTTATTGATTCTTTCAAAAAACCAGCTTCTAGTTTCATTGATACATTCTACTGTATCTCTGGTTTCTACCTCATTGATCTCAGCTCTAATCTTGATTATTTCCCTTCTTATGTGTGGAGTTGGTTTGATTTGTTGTTGATTCTCCAGTTCTTTTAGGTGTAGAGATAGCTGGTGAGTTCTGGATTTTTCAATTTTTTTTTGAGGGTGGCTTGGATGGCTATGTATTTCCCTCTTAATACCGCCTTTGCTGTATCCCATAGGTTCTGGACCAAAGTGTCTTCATTCTCATTGGTTTCCATGAATTGTTTCAGTTCTTCTTTGATCTTCTGGTTGATCCAGTTATTCTTAAGCGAGTTGGTCTTTAGCTTCCAGGTTTTTGAATTCCTTCTGAACTTCTCCTTGTGATTGAGCTCCAGTTTCAAAGCATTGTGATCTGAGAATAGGCAGGGAATAATCTCAATCTTTTGGTATCGGTGGAGTTCTGATTTGTGACCCACTATGTGGTCTATTCTGGAGAAGGTTCCATGTGCACTTGAGAAGAATGAGTATTCTGTTGTTTTAGGGTGGAATGTTCTGTATATATCTATGAGGTCCATCTGGTCCAATATGTCATTCAATGCTCTTGTTTCTTTTTTGATTTTCTGCTTTGATCTGTCTATTTCTGAGAAAGGTGTGTTAAGATCTCCTACTATTAATGTATTCATATCAATATGGCTCTTTATCTTTATTAATAGTTTTCTTATGTAATTGGCTGCTCCCATATTGGGGGCATAGATATTTACAATTGTTAGATCATCTTGGTGGATAGTCCCTTTAAGAATTATGTAGTGTTGGGGCACCTGGGTGGCTCGGTGGTTGAGGCCTCTGCCTTCGGCTCAGGTCATGGTCTCGGGGTCCTGGGATCGAGTCCCGCATCAGGGTCTCTGCTCAGTGGGGAGCCTGCCTCCTCCTCCTGTCTCTCTCTGCCTGCCTCTCTGCCCACTTGTGATCTGTCTGTCAAATGAATAATACTAAAAAAAAAATCTTAAAAAAAAAGAATTATGTAGTGTCCTTCTGTATCTCTGTCTCTGTGTTTATGGGAAAGAATATCACAAATGTTAGCATAAAAGTTTGAAAATTATTTAAGATTTCCAGATGCTGTTATAAGACTTAAACAAAAGACACAAGAAATGAAGATTTAGTTTAGATATTGGATTAATTTAGAAACAGTGGTGTGTTATGTGTTTATTGAATATGGTTGAAAAAGATAGGTTTTAATTACCTTTAGGCTTTAGCTGCCCATATTAATTCAAGGTAAATGCTTTTAAAAATGTCCCAGAAGGTATGTTATAAAATGGTTGACTTAGCTTAAACATGTTTAACCAATACAGACATAGAAAATAAGATTTTTTTTTCTCATAGTGAGAGCCTTAATAAAAAGATTTCATCCCTTTGTCTCAAACTTTATAATTGGCAGTGAAGTAAAGGAGTAACTCATTTCTTGAAAATATGGGAGAATTCTTGCATTACATAATCAATAAACCTAAAGAATGGTATTACAGATAGTCAAACCAAAATCCAAAAAACTCAAATGATTTGCCAAATTTATATAGGAAGTAGGGAGTAGACTGGATTTGACTGAGTCTATTATTCTTTTGACCACAGCATAATGTTTCTTCTTTGGTGGAACAAATTCTACTGCTCACTGTTTGTGCAAAATATTTCACAATTGTAGAACCTCAACCACATACTTGATCTGTTTCCTCCAACCTGTGACATTTGGAGAAATAAAAAATCATAATATACAGCAAATAGGAAACCACTTTCCATGGACACTTTTCCCGTTATGTCTGCTTACTTCCTGATATTAACAGCCAAGAAAGTGCTAAGGACAGATTTTCTCCTCACTATTGTTTATTTCTTGGCTTCAATGAAGACAAACCTAAATTGAATCTTTATTTCTTGTTTTACTTCTGTACTGTGTAGTGGAAACTACTATTCTTTCATGGGTCAGCACAGATGCTTAGTTGGTAATCTGTATCAATGGTGTCATCTTTCAAATGAAACAGAGCAATATATATTTGGCTGTGATTTCTCCAGAGCTATGTTAACTTTCTCTTACCTATCACACACACACACACACACACGCACACACAGACACACACACACACACACACACACACACACACACACACTTCAATTCTCAGTGGCACTTGGTGAACAGGAAGCTTAACCTTCATTAAGCTTTAGCAGAAGAACATGCTTGGCTATAACAGGTCTTCCTGATCTGGTTTTAATCCCTCAGAAATCTCATACTGACAAATCATGAATGTTTCACATCAGTAGCAGGAAGAAGGGCTTTTGGGAGGTATAATTAAGAGACTATTTATATCACACATTTAATTATGTGCTCTCTATTAGTGGTTCTTAAAGGTGCTAAGTTGAGGCAGCACCTAAATAAGTGGCATGATTTTGCTGCAATAAACTGTAACTGCTGAGGATAGCAAAGTTTATCATTTTATTAATTCCACAATTAACCCTCATCATATGCCTTGCTCACTGCAGGTGCACCTGCAGAATGTGTTCAGTTTGTTAACAGCCAATCCCATTATATATCAGACCTTATCATAGCTGAAGAATACATGCCTACCACATATGCTTTGGTTTAGAGAAAAAGTGGTTGCCTAATTCAATTGAGCACAGTGTCTTCAGCAACAGAAGATAAACAAGAGAGGTGAAATGTGATTTCCAGCTTTGCTGGTTTCCACAGTAATGTACTGATTCTTACAGCTGCAGCCACTTATTTACTATATCCTAGAATGCCACGTCAGACCCCACTCTACTCCACCCCCAAAATCACAACCCTAGGCAAGAAGAACATAAGATGTCCTAGGTGAATTAGGTTAGCAATTTAATAGGTTTTATACACAAATTTTACTTCCTTTGGCCAAATGCCTTCAAATTCTGTCTTCACTGTCCTATGTCAGCTCTCCAAATCATGGAATTTATATGAGACTATTTTCCTCATTTTTAGATTATGCTTAGTGGTGGTGTTGGTATGATAACACCTGAGCATAGTACCTTTCTTATTTCATTTGATTTTTGCCATTGTTGCTTGTTGTTGGAGAAATAGACATATGTTGACCTAAACTAAAGCATGCTCTAAGAACGAAGTTTCTTAATTCGTCAAATGTGTAAGTAAGATTAAGTGCATTCCACAGTTTGACATTTAAAAATTATTTTATTTTTTGTTATTAAGAGAGAACTTTCCCTTCAGCCCAATTTTCCTGCTGTATTGGACTTGTCTTTCTTACACGTGGAGAATGAGGCACATTCCTAACTGTGCCACATCCACACCCATCACTGAAGAAGGCCAATTGAGGTTGACAGGTTGTGATATTGGATCTCTTGACTTGCTGAGAAATGAGCACAGTGAGCTTGGGAGTAGATATTCCCCAGTAAGTGGAGTCAGATTTGGTGGTTAGGCAGTCAGATTTTGGTTTACCAATATTCCTTTTACCTCCACTGGGGTAAATCCATGAGTCAGCATAAAGTGGTACTTCTTTATTTGTCTTAGACATTCTGGTCTTAGTCAATGAAAAACAGTCATTTTCACACTGTTGGCTTTCACAGCCAGTGGAGTTTAGTACCCATGATTACTGCAAAGTGATAAGTTGAGTTATGTGATTAACATCTCCCAGGTCATTTCCCAAATAAATGTATGTATATGTATATGCATATGTATATATAGTGGAGATGTACTAAAAAATCATGCTGCATTAGGAGCCAGAAAATCTAGCTCTACTACTTATACAATTGTAAGCTTTTCCAAATCTATTAAACCTTTCTAGACTTCAGTTTTCTGATCTGTCAAAGGAAGGAATTGGATCAGATCCATTATTAGAAGAAGGAAAAAATAATAAATAGATTGATCAATCACAACTTACAGGCAATGTATAATCATGGACAAAACAGAAAGGGATTGTGTTTTAACAGGGGCCAGAATCTAAACAAACTGAAAATACATACTTGATAAGAGATGATGATTTATTGTCTTATCATCAGGTGCTATGAAGAAAGGATAAGTTCTCTCTTAGAGAGTTCTGCCATGAGTTCTCTCTAAGGAGCTGATGGCTTAATGGAGATATGAAGGGGACAAAAGTTAGGCAAAAAAGTATAGAAGATGAGGGGTAGGGCCAGAGGAGCATATATATTGGTCAGCTTGAGAAAACAAAAAAGGCCTTTGTGTTAGAAGAGTAGTAAGTGAAAAAGGAGAGAAATGAAAAAAAGAAAAAGCTCTAGAGATATGAGGGTGAATTCCTGAAAAGTTTATGATCTAGGTTAAAATACTTGAAATAAAATCACAGTGTGATGCAGTGAAAGAATTTGTGGTAGGGAAGTGTGGAGGCCCAGAGACATTTTTAAATAGAAACTTAGAGGAGAAATTCAAAGAAAGACTCCATTAGAAGACACATAGGGAGAAAGGAGAACAAAGTTAGTTAGTTGAAAGAGAATGAGTTAGTATAAACATTTAGCCAATAGATCAATATAAACTTATAGAGACAGACAAATCAGAGAGCTGTCAAAATTGTAGAGTGATATTCCTTTTGTCAATAGTGAGGATAAAGGGGAGCCTGTTGAATTCTGTTGTCTTGAAAATTGTGAAAATACCACAACCAGTTGCCCTGACAATGAGACCCCACACTTGGATAGTGATGATAGAACAACAATAACAACAACAGCAAAAATGAAGCAAAGTTCATGAAGGAAATTTTAATTAATAATATATATATATATATATATATATATATATATATATATATATATATATATGTCTTGGCAAGATTCCCCTGGGAAATGTGGGTGGCTCAAAAAATGATATAATGGAAGAGGAGGAGTCAAGATGGTGGAGAAGTAGCAGGATGAGACTACTTCAGGTAGCAGGAGATCAGCTAGATAGCTTATCTAAAGATTGCAAACACCTACAAATCCAATGGGAGACCAAAGAGAAGAAGAACAGCAATTCTAGAAACAGAAAATCAACCACTTTCTGAAAGGTAGGACTGGCGGAGAAGTGAATCCAAAGTGATGGGAAGATAGACCACAGGGGGAGGGGCCGGCTCCAGGCAAGTGATGGAGCAACAAGCACAAAATCAGGACTTTTAAAAGTCTGTTCTGCTAAAGGACATCACTCCAGAAGCTTAACCAGGGTGAAGCCCACGTGGGGTCAGCGTGGCCTCAGGTCCCGCAGGGTCACAGAAGGATTGGGGGTGTCTGAGTGTCACAGAGCTTACAGGTATTAGAATGGGGAAGCTGGCTACACAGACAGAGCTGAGGAGTGAGCTCTCAGCTCGGGGTTACCTTGATCCAGTAGCAGGCTCAGTCAGCTCGGAGCACGGCCAGAGGCCAAGGTGATGGGAGTAATTGGGCGCTGTGCTCTGAGGGTGCACTGAGGAGTGGGGCCCCGGGCTCTCGGCTCCTCTGGGCTGGAGACTGGGAGGCTGACATCTTCATTCCCGTCCTCCAGAATGCTACGGAAAGCGCTCAGGGAACAAAAGCTCCCAAAAGCAAACCCAAGCGGCTACAACAGGCCCTTCCCCCAGAAGATCAACAAGAAATCCAGCCAGGACCAAGTTCACCTACCAAGGAGTGCAGTTTCAATACCAAGGAGAGCAGCGGAATTCCAGAGGAGGAGAAAGAGGAGCATGGAACTCATGGCTTTCTCCCCATGATTCTTTAGCCTTGCAGTTAATTTAATTTTTTTCTCTTTTTCAATTTTTTTCCCTTCTTCTGCTAATTTTTTTTAACTTTTCCCCTTTTCTTTTTTAACGTTTTTAACTAGTTTATCATATATATATATATATATATATATATATATATATTTCTTTTCTTTCTTTATTCATTTTCTTTTTTTAGTTGTTTCTTTCTTTCTTTTTTTTTTTCTTTATGAACTTCTTTTTATCCCCTTTCTCCCCCCTCACGATTTGGGATCTCTTCTGATTTGGCTAAAGCATATTTTCCTGGGGTTGTTGCCACCCTTTTAGTATTTTACTTGCTCCTTCATATACTCTTATCTGGACAAAATGACAAGGTGGAAAAATTCACCACAAAAAAATAGAACAAGAGACAGTACCGAAGGCTAGGGACCTAATCAATACAGACATTGGTAATATGTCAGATCTAGAGTTCAGAATGACAATTCTCAAGGTTCTAGCTGGGCTCGAAAAAGGCATGGAAGATATTAGAGAAACCCTCATAAGAGATATAAAAGCCCTTTCTGGAGAAATAAAAGAACTAAAATCTAATATTGGAGAGAATTATTGGAGAGAATTTCCCCAATATGGCAAAGGGAACAAGCATCAAAATCCAGGAGGTTCAGAGAACCGCCGTCAAAATCAATAAGAATAGGTCCACACCCCATCACCTAATAGTAAAATTTACAAGGCTTAGTGACAAAGAGAAAATCCTGAAAGCAACATGACAAGAGGTCTGTAACATACAATGGTAGAAATATTAGATTGGCAGCAGACCTATCCACAGAGACTGGGTAGGCCAGAAAGAGCTGGCATGATATATTCAGAGCACTAAACGAGAAAAATATGCAGCCAAGAATGCTACATCCAGCTAGGCTGTCTTAGAAAATAGAAGGAGAGATAAAAAGCTTCCAGGACAAACAAAAACTAAAAGAATTTGTAAACACCAAACCAGCCCTACAGGAAATATTGAAAGGGGTCCTCTAAGGAAAGAGAGAGCCTGAAAGTAATAGACCGGAAAGGAACACAGACAAATGAGAGTAACAGTCACCTTACAGGCAATACAATGGCACTAAATTCATATCTTTCAATATGAATGGAGTTACCCTGAATGTAAATGGGCTAAATGCCCCAATCAAAAGACACAGGGTATTATAATGGATTAGAAAAACAAGACCTATCGATATGCTATCTACAAGAAACTCATTTTAGAGCCAAAGACTCTTCCAGATTTAAAGTGAGGGGGTGGAACACCATTTACCATGCTAATGGATATCAAAAGAAAGCTGGGGTGGCAATCCTTATATCAGATCAATTAGATTTTAATCCAAACACTATAATAAGAGATGAGGAAGGACACCATATCATACTCAAAGGGTCTGTCCGACAAGAAGATATAACAATTTAAAATATCTATGTCCCTAACATGGGAGCAGCCAACTATATAAACCAATTAATAACAAAATCAAAGAAACAGATCAACAATAATACAATAATAGTAGGGGATTTTAATACCCCCCCTCACTGAAGGGGACACATCATCCAAGCAAAAGATCAACAAGGAAATAAAGGCTTTTAGTGACACAGTGGACCAGATGGATATCACAAATATATTTAGAAAATTCCATCCCAAAGAAACAGAATACACATTTTTCTCTAGTGCACATGGAACATTCTCCAGAATAGATCACATCCTGGGTTACAAATCAGGTCTCAACTGGCACCAAAAGATTGGGATCATTCCCTGCAAATTTTCAGACCACAATTCTTTGAAACTAGAACTCAATCACAAAAGGAAAGTTGGAAAGAACTCAAATACATGGAGGCTAAAGAGCATCCTACTAAAGAACGAATGGGTCCACCAGGAAATTAAAGAAGAATTTTAAAAATTCATGGAAACAAATGAAAATGAAAACACAGCTTTTCAAAATCTCTGGGACACAGCAAAGGTGGTCCTGAGTGGAAAGTATATAGCAGTGCATGCCTTTCTCAAGAAACAAGAAAGGACTCAAATACACAACCTAACCCTACACCTAAAGGAGCTAGAGAAAGAACAGCAAAAAAAAGCCTAAACCCAGCAGGAGAAGAGAATTCATAAAGATCAGAGCAGAAATCAATGAAATAGAAACCAATAGAACAAATCAATGAAGCGAGGAGCTGGTTCTTTGAAAGAATTAATAAAATGATACCCCTAGCCAGACGTCTCCAAAAGAAAAGAGAAAGGACCCAAATTAATAAAATCATGAATGAAAGAGGAGAGATAACAACCAATACATAAGAAATACAAACAATTATAAGAACACATTATGAGCAACTCTATGCCAACAAATTTGACAATCTGGAAGAAATGGATGCATTCCTAGAGACATACAAAGTACCAAAACTGAGCCAGGAAGAAATAGAAAACCTGAACAGACCCATAACCAGTAAGGGGATTGAAGCACCCATCAAAAATCTCCAAACAGACAAGATTTCAGGGCCAGACGGCTTCCCAGGAGGAATTCTACCAAACATTTAAAGAAGAATTAGGGGCACCTGGGTGGCTCAGTGCGTTAAAGCCTCTGCTTTCGGCTCAGGTCATGATCCCAGGGTTCTGGGATCAAGCCCTGCATCGGGCTCTCTGCTCGGCGGGGAGCCTGCTTCCTCCTCTCTCTCTCTGCCTGCCTCTCTGCCTACTTGTGATCTCTGTCTGTCAAATGAAATGAATAAAATCTTTTAAAAAATAAAATAAAGAAGAATTAATGCCTTTTCTCCTGAAACTGTTCCAAAAACTTGAAATGGAAGGAAAATTTCCAAACTCATTTTATAAGGCCAGCATTACCTTGATCCCAACACCAGACAAAGACCCCATCAAAAAGGAGAATTAAAGACCAATATCTTTGATGAACACAGATGCAAAAATTCTCACCAAAATACTGGCCGATAGGATCCAACACTACATTAAAAGGATTATTCACCATGACCAAGTGGGATTTATTCCTGGGCTGCAAGTTGGTTCAACATCTGCAAATCAATCAATGTGATACAATACATCAATAAAAGAAAGAACAGGAACCATATGATCCTCTCAATAGATGCTGAAAAACATTTGTCAAAGTACAGCATCCTTTCTTGATCAAAACTCTTCAAAGTGTAGGGATGGAAGGTACATACCTCAATATCATCAAATCCATCTATGAAAAACCCACAGCGAATATCATTCTCAATGGGGAAAAACTGAGAGCTTTTCCCCTACAGTCAGGAACAGGCAGGGGTGTCCACTATCACCACTGCTATTAAACATAGTACTAGAAGTCCTGGCCTCAGCAATAAGACAACAAAAATAAATAAAAGACATCCTAATTGTCAATGAAGAAGTCAAAACTCTCACTCTTTGCAGATAATATGATACTTTATGTGGAAAACTCAAAAGACTCCACTCCAAAATTGCCAGAACTCATACAGGAATTCTGTGAAGTGTCAGCATATAAAATCAATGCACAGAAATCAGTTGCATTTCTATACACCAACAGCAAGTCAGCGAAAGAGAGATTAAGGAGTTGATCCCATTTATAGTTGCACCCAAAACCATAAAATACCTAGGAATAAACCTAACCAAAGAGACAAAGGATCTGTACTCAAAACTATAAAGTACTCATGAAAGAAATTGAGGAAGACACAAAGAAATGGAAAAAGACTCCATGCTCATGGATTGGAAGAATAAATATTGTGAAAATGTCTATGCTACCTAAAGCAATCTACACATTTAAACCAATCCCTATCAAGATAACATCAATTTTTTTTTCAAAGAAATGGAACAAATAACCCTAAAATTTATATGGGATCAGAAAAGGCCCCAAATAGCCAGAGGACTTTGTGTGGTGCCATCACAGTTCCAGACTTCAAGCTCTATTACGAATTTGTAATCATCAAGATAGTATGGTACCGGCACAGAAACAGACACATGGATGAATGGAACACAATAAAGAGCCCAGAAATGGACCCTCAACTCTACGGTCATCTAAAGGAAGAAAGAATGTGCAGTGGAAAAAAAGTCTCTTCAACAAATGGTGTTGGGAAACAGCCACATATAGAGGAATGAAACTGGACCATTTTCTTACACCACTCACAAAAATAGACTAAAAATGGATGAAAGATGTCAATGTGAGACAAAAATCCATCAAAATCCTTGAGGAGAACTCAGGCAGCAACCTCTTTGACAGCAACTTCTTCCTAGGAACATCACCGAAGGCAAGGGAGGCAAGGGCAAAAATGAACTACTGGGACTTCATCAAGATCAAAAGGTTTTGCACAGCAAAGGAAACAGTCAACAAAACCAAAAGACAAGTGACAGAATGGAAGAAGATATTCACAAATGACATATCATGTAATGGGCTAGTATCCAAAATCTATAAAGAACTTATCAAAATCAACTCCCAAAGAACAAATAATACAATCAAGAAATGGGCAGAAGATAGGAACACACATTTCTGCAAAGAAGACATCCAGATGGCCAACAGACACATGAAAAAGTGCTCAACATCACTTGCCATCAGGGAAATACCAATCAAGACCACAATGAGATATCACCTCTCACCAGTCAGAATGAGTAAAATTAACAAGTCAGGAAACGACAGATTTTGGCGAGAATGTGGAGAAAGGGGAACCCTCTAAGCTGTTGGTGGGAATGGGCAGCCACTCTGGAACACAGTATGAAGTTTCCTCCAAAAGTTGAAAATAGAGCTATCCTATGACCCAGCAATCGCGCGACTGGGTGTTTACCCTAAAGATACAAATGTGGTGATCCAAAGGGGCACATGCACCCCAATGTTTATAGCAGTAATGTCCACAATAGCCAAACTATGGAAGGAACCTAGATGTCCATCAACAGATGAATGAATAAAGATGTGGTATATATATATAAAATGGAATACTATGCAGCCTTCCAAAGAAGTGAAATCTTGCCATTTGCAATGACATGGATGGAACTAGAGGGTATTACGCTGAGTGAACTAAGTCAGTCAGAGAAAGACAATCATGATCTCTCTGATATGAGTAATTTGAGTGACAGGGAGGGGGGTCGTGGGGGGTAGGGAGGGAAAAAATGAAACAAGATGGGATGAGGAGGGAGGCAAATCATAAGAGACTCAATCTCATGAAACAAACAGGGTTGCTGGGGGGTTGGGGGTTAGGTATAGGGTGGCTGGGTGATGGACACTGGGGAAGGTATGTGCTATGGTGAATGATGTGAAATGTGTAAGCCTAATGATTCACAGACCTGTACCGTTGGGGCAAATAATACATTGTATGTTAATAAAAAATTGATATCCAGAATTCTAAATGTGACATCTTGCTTATACCCATCTTGACTAGTTCTGCATCAGTGGACATTGTCTCTGTTTCTTTTTTTGATTTGTTTTGTTTTGACTTCCTCTTCTTACTCATTCTGTTGATTGATAGTTTGAGTGAATGAGCAGAGTCCATAATGTCAAGTATGACACAAGCAAGATGCCCCCTAGCAATATCCAGCGTGGTCAGAAACCACTTAAAAAAAAAAAGCCAAAATGAAATACAAAAATAAAATTAAAAATTAAAAATGGGGAGGGGTCTATAATATCTCAGTGTGGGCAAAGCATTGTGTTACTGTTGTTCCTGGGTGTCTTTGGTTTTGTGTTAGAGATGTTATGTCCCAAAATTACAAGGAAATTAAAACTTGTATATATATAAAGGTAAAATTGCATAGAGTACAAAAAGGCCTAAAATAATGCATATAGCTATAAAAAGTATAGGTGTGAAAAAACACAATTTAAAAAGTACCTATGAAATATAAATTGATATAATAAACATCTAGTTGAAATGAGGAGAGGGTAAAAAGGAACAGCAACCCAAAGAGGTGGCAGGGGGAGCATAGGAAAAAGAAAAAAAAAAGAGAATTTTATGTCAAAAATAAACATTTTGTGAGGCCAGACCTGGAGCTCAACATACAATTTTCCCCTCGCTTTGGCATTTTCTGGTCTTACTGGATCCATAGGATTGATGTACACCTGTTCTTCCAGTCTGACTTCTGCGGGAGGGGCCTGTCGCACTGTTTCTCAGATAACCCTACTTGGGTGGAGTTGCCCTACCCCTTTTCAGGGGTAAGGATTCAGTGGAAACTGGTCCTCAGAGTGGCTTTTTTTCCCCTGGGGCCTTTCTTCACCTGTTCAGAGGATCAGAGCAAAAATGGCTGCAGCCAAACCTCTGGCCCAGAGCAGAAAATTCAGTCTGCCCTCTTTTATAAACCCTCCAGGACAAATAGTCTCCACTTTCATTATTGCCAAAAATCTTCAGCATCTCATGGTGCATGCCCACTGCAACTCTCTCAGAGATAATCTCAGGGACCCAGGAGTACCTCTGCCCTTTGTTTGTCTAAAACCTCGAGTGGCTGTGGGCTTTAGCATACATCTGAAGTTCCTAGATCATGTCTCGGTGCCACTCTAAAGCCCTTTCTGTGCTACTAGTGCTCTGTGAGCTTTTGCCTAGTCACGGGCACAGACCAGATTTTTTCAGGTTGCTCAAGAGAAGAGCGATTATCCACTGGCTGGCTCACAGTTCATGGTGATGTGAGCTGAGAGTCCCTTCCTGGGCTTGCTGACCATATCTGCTTCCTGGCTCCACTGCTCAGGCACTCTACACTTCCGGGACCCCCTTTTGCTCTGTAGTTCCTCATATCCCATGACCACATGCCCTACCTAGAATTCTGCCTTTTCATTTCCAGAGTCCCTTTCAGAGAGGGATGTCTTTCACTAGAGCAGTTTTCTAAGATTCTGAGCTCCATTGTTATATCATCTTCTACTTGTAGAGATCCAGATATATATTCTTACATCTCAGGCTGATTTGTGAATGTTCAAAATGGTTTGATAAATATCCAACTAAATTCAGGGGACCAGTTGAAATGGGGTCCCCTGCTCCTCCCTTGAGCTGTTAATAATTTGTGAATGATTTTTGCAATTATGTTTATGAAAAATGTTAGTCTGTAGATTTTTATTCTAATATGTTTGTTTTTAGTATGAAGTGCTTGCCTCATTAAATGAATTGAAACTATATCTTTTACTTCAAACTTCTAAAGAGATTGTGTATTGTTGGTATTATATATTTTTCTTTTTAAAAATGTGTAGTAGAGTTCTCCAATAAAATCATCTCATCTAGAGTTATCTATGTTGGAATGATCTTACCTACAAATTCATTTACTGTACTAGATATGTCTATTTAGGTAATCTCTCGACTGAGTTTTAGTAATTTGTACTTTTCAAGATCATCATGCTTTTTATCTAAGTTATTGAATTTGTGGGCATAAAGTTATACATAGTATTTCTTAATTTCTTTGTGTTATACAGTTATGTTCCCTCTTATTTCTTTTCTTAAATTTTTTAAAATTTTATTTAAATTTTACTTAGATAACATACAGTGTGATATTGGTTTCTGGAGTAGAATTCAGAGATTCAGCACAGGTATAGAACACCCAGTGCTCATCACAAAAATTCCCTCCTTAATACCCTTCACCCATGTACTCCATTTCCCCATGCACTTCCCTCATTCAACACTTAACCTGTTCTCTATTGTTAAGAGTCCCTTATTGTTTATTTACCCCTCTCCCTTTGTCCCTGCCTTCTCATATGTCCATCTGTTTTCCTTTTTTAAATTCCATATATGAGTGAGATCATATATTTGTCTTTCTTTGACTATTTCACTTAGCATAATCACACTAGCTCCATCCATGTCATTACAATTGGCAAGATTTCATTCTTTTTGATGGCTGAAAAATATTCCATTATATATGTATATATATACATATGTGTGTATTATATATATGTGTGTGTATGTATGTATGTATATATGATTATATATATATATATGTATATATACATACATACATACACATATATATAAAATCACCTCTTCTCTAGGCATTCAGAGTCGATGGACATTTGGGCTCTCTCCATAGTTTGGTTATTGTTGATAATGCTGCTATAAACATTGGGGTCCATCCCCCATTGAATCTGTATCTTTGTACCCTTTAGGTTAATACCTAGTGGTGCAGTTGTTGGGTTGTAGGGTAGTTCTATTTTTAACTTTCTTAGCAACCTCCATACTGTTCCCCAGAGTAGCTGCACCAATTTGTGTTCCCACCAACTGTATGAGAATATTCCTCTTTCTCCAAATCTTTGCCAACATCTATTGTTTCTTGTGATAATTTTAGCCATTCTGACAGGTGTGAAGTGGTATCTCATCATGGTTTTGATTGCTCTTTATCTTATGATGAGTGATGTTGAGCATCTTCTCATGTGTCTGTAGGCCATTTGTATGTCTTCTCTGGAGAAATGTCTTTTTATCTTCGGCCCATTTCTTGGATGGATTTTTTTGTTTTTTGGGTGTTGAGTTTGGTAGGCTCTTTATGGATTTTGGATACTAACCCTTTATCCAATATGTCATTTGCAAATATGTTCTCCCATTCTGTACATTGCCTTTTAGTTTTGTTGATTATTTTTCTGGCTGTGCAGAATTTTTAATTTGATTAAGTCCCAATTATATTTTTACTTTTGTTTCCCTTGCCTCTGGAGATGTGTCTAGTAAGAAGTTGCTATCCCTAAGGTCAAAAAAGTTTCTGCTTTGGGGCACCTGTATGGCTCAGTTTGTTAATCGGCCAACTCTTGATTTCAGCTCAGGTTATGATCTCATTGTACTCCATGTCAGGCTCCACACTCAGCAGGAGACTGCTTGAGGATTCTCTCTTTCTCTCACTCTGTCAAGCCCCCTGCATGTCCATAGACCCCCTCTTTCTCTAAAATAAATAAGTAAAATCTTTAAATTAAAAAAAGAAAAGGTTACTGCCCATGTTCTCTTCTAGAATTTTGATGGTGTCTGTCACCTATTATTAATTTATTTTGTGTATGATGAAAGAAAGTGGTCCAGTTTCAGTTTTTTGCATGTTGCTGTCTAGTTTTCCCAACACCATTTGTTGAAGAGACTGTCTTTTCTTTTCTATTGGATAATGTTTCCGTGTCTGTGGAAGATTAGTTGACCATATAATTGTGGGACAAGTTTTCAGTTCCCTATTCTGTTTCATAGATCTAAGTGTCTATTTCTGTGTCCATATCATACTGTCCTGATAATCACAGCTTTGCAATATAATTTGAAATCTGGAATCATGATGCTTCTAGTTTCATTTTTTTTTTTTAGGATTGAATTGGGTATTTGGGGTTTTTTGTGGTTTCATACAAATTTTAGGATTGTTTCTTCCAGGTCTATGAAGAATGCTAGTGTTGTTTTGATAGGGATTATATTACAGTTGTAGATTTCTTTGGGTAATATAGACATTTTAACAATGTTTAGTTTTCTAATCCATGAGCACAGAATACTTTTCCATTGTTTTGTGTCATCTTCAGTTTCTTTCATCAGTGTCCTATAGTTTTAGCAATACAGATATTTTACCTCTTTACTTAGGTTTATTCCATCTTATTGTTTTTGGTGTATTTGCAAATGACACTAATTCCTTAAATTATTTTTCTGGAGCTTCATTATTGGTGTAAAGAAATGAAAATGATTTCTGCACTTTGATTTTATATCCTGAGATTTTTCTGAGTTCATGAATTAGGGCTAGCAATTTTTTTGTGGAATCTTTTGGGTTTTCTACATAGAGTATCATGTCGCCTGCAAATAGTGAAAGTTTGATTTCTTCCTTGCCTATTTGGATGATTTTTATTTCTTTTTGTTGGCTGGTTAGTGAGACTAAGACTTCCAATAATATGTTGAATAGTAATGGTGAGAGTAGACATCCCTGTCTTGTTCCTGACCGTAGGGGAAAGGCTTTCAGTTTTTCCCCATTGAGGATCATCTTAGCATTGTCTTTCATATATGACCTTTATGATGTTGAGTTGTGTTCCATCTATCCCCACTTTGTTGAAGGTTTTTATCAAAGAAAGGATGCTGTATTTTGTCAAATGCTCTTTGTCCATCTACTGAGAGGATTATAGATTCTTATTCTTTATTTTATTGATGTGTTGTATCACCTTGATTGATTTGTGGATATTGAGCCACCTCTGCAACCCAGGAATAAATCCCACTTGGTCATGGTGAATAATCCTTTTAATGTACTGTTGGATCTGATTAGCCAGGTGTTGGTAATTTTTGCATCCATGTTCAACAGGAATATTGGTCTGTAATTCATTTTAGTGAGAGCTTTCTCTGGTTTTTTGGTCAGGGTAATGCTGGCCTTAGAAAATGAGTTTGGAATACTTCCTTCCATTTCTACTTTTGGGAACATGTTCAGAAGAATAGGTGTTAATTCTTCTTTAGATGTTTGGTAGAATTCCACTGTGAAGGCATTTGGTTCTGGGCTCTCATTTGGCTATTTTTGATTACTGACTCAATTTCTTTGCTGTTATGGGTCTATTCAGGTTTTCTACTTCTTCCTATTTTAGTTTTGGTTGTTAATTTGTTTTTCAGAATGCATCCATTTCTTCCAGATGGCCTAATTTGTTTGCATACTTTGGCCTATAGTATTTCTTATAATTTATGTTTGTATTTCTGTAGTGATTTCTCTTTCATTCATGATTTTATTAATTTGGGTTCTTTCTTTTTTTATTTTTCATAGTCTGGCTCATGGCTTATCAGACATATTAATTATTTCAAAGAACCAGTTTCTAGTTTTGCTGATCAGTTCTACTGTTTGTTTGTTTGTTTGTTTATTTATTTATTTATTTATTTATTTTTAATTTCTGTGCCATTGACATCTGCTCTAACCCTTACTATTTCCCTTCTCCTGCTGGATTTAAGTTTTATTTGCTGTTTTTTCCCAGCTCCTTTAGGAGAAATATTAGGTTGTATATTTAAGACTTTTCTTGGTGCTTGGTAGTCCCATATAGTAATATATTTCCCACTTAGGATCAGTTTTGATGCATCCCAAAGATTCTGGACTGTCGTGTTTTCAATTTCATTTGCTTCTATAGATTTTTTAAAAATTTATTTAATTTCCTGATTGACCCATTCATTCTTTAGTAGGATGTTCTTCAACCTCCATGGTTTGAGGGCTTTCCAAATTTTGTTTCATGGTTGATTCCAGGTTTCAAACATTGTGTTCTGAAAATATGCATGGTATGATCTCATTGTTTTTCTACTTGTTGAGTCCTGATTTTTGACCCAATATGTGATCTATTCTGGAGAGTGTTCCATATTAACTCAAAAAGAATGTGTACTCTGCTGCTTAGGATGAAATATTCTGAGTGTATTTGTAAAGTCCATCTGGTCCACTGTGTCATTCAAAACCCTTGTTTCCTGGTTGATCTTCTGCTTAGATGATCTGTCCATTGCTGTGGGGGGGTGTTAATGTTCCCTACTATTATTGTAGTATTATTATGTTTATTATTATTTGATTTATATATTTCAGTGTTCCCAATATGGGGACATAAATATTCATAATTATTAGTTTTTCTTAGACTGACATCAGAATTATAATATAATGCCTGCCCTACTTCATTTCTTGTTACAGTCTTTGATTTAAAATCTAATTTATCTAATATATGTATGGCTAGTCTGGCTTTTTTTTTTTTTTTTTTGGACATCCATTTGCATGATATATCATTCTCTTATTCTTCCTTCACTCATTTTTAATTTGTAGATGTCTTTAGGTCTAAAATGAGTCTCTTGTAGGCAGCACATATATGGATCCTCTTTTTTTTATTATTTATTCTGATACCTTGTGTCTTTTGATTGAAGCATTTAGTCCATTTGCATTGAGTGATTATTGAAAGATATGATTTTAGTGTTATTATATTATCTGTACATTTGTTCTTTCTGGTGATGTTCTCTGGTCTTTTCTAGTCTTTGATGCTTCAGGTGTTTTCCCCACTCACAGAGTTACCATTAATATTTCTTGTAGGACTGGTTTAGTTGTCACAGAATCCTTCAGTTTTTGTTTGTCTGGGTAAGTCTTTATAACTCCTTCTATTCTGACAGCATTGGATAAAGAATCTTTGGTTGCATATTTTTCCCATTCACCACATTGAATATATTCTGCCACTTTACTTGGTCTGTCAAGTTCCTGCAGACAGAGCTGCTGTGAATCTGATCTCTCTTCCCTTTTAGGCGAAGGGTTTTATTTCCTTTGCTGCTATCAGAATTCTTTCCTTGTCTTGTGTATTTTATGAATTTGACTATGATATGCCTTGGTGATGGTTTGTAGTTGCTGAATTTAATAGAAATTCTCTGTTCCTCCTGGATTTTGATGCCTGTATCCTTTCCCAGATTAGGGAAGTTTTCAGCAATAATTTGCTCGAATAAGCTTCTGTCTTTTTTTCTCTCTTCATCTTCTGGGACTCCTATGATATGAATGTTATTTCATTTTAATAAGTCACAGAGTTCCCTACATCTACCTTCATGATACATTATACCTTTGTTTTACTTTTCTTTCAGTGTCATTATTTTCCATAATTTTATGCATTACTGATTTATTCCTCTGTATCAACCATCCTTGTTTTTAATTATCTCCATTTATGTTTCATATTAGGTGTAGAATTTTAAGTTTTTTAAAATTTATTTTCAGTGTAACAGTATTCATTGTTTTTGCATCACACCCAGTGCTCCATGCAATCCATGCCCTCTCCAATACCCACCACCTGGTTCCCCCAACCTCCCACCCCCTGCCCCTTCAAAACCCTCAGATACTTTAGGGTACAGATGGTCCTTCTTTTCACTACATCTGTATCTTTGGGGTAAATACCCGGTAGTGTAATTGCAGGGTCATAGGGAAGCTCTATTTTTAATTTCTTGAGGAATCTCCACCCTGTTCTCCAAAGTGGCTGCACCAACTTGTATTCCCACCAACAGTGTAAGAGGTGTAGAATTTTTAATGTTGATCCAACTAAATTTTAGTTCTTTTATCACTGCAGTGAGGAATTCTCTAGTGTTTTCTATGATTTTTTTCAAGTCCAGCTAGTATCCTCATAATTGTTGTTTTAAATTTTGTTCAGACATTTTACTTATATCTGCATTAATTAAACCTCTGGTTATCCTTTCTTCCTGTTCCTTCTTCATACTGAATTCCTAAGTCTTGTCATTTTGGAGGGGGAGGGGAAAGAAAGAAAGGGAAAAAATTAAATAATAGAATAAAAATCAAAATACACAAAAATAAAAAAAAACCTGAAAAATTTTAAAATAATATGAGATAAATAAAATACATATAGGAAGATAGACCTTATGTATGTTTTGGTCTGCTTTTTACCAGAAATTTTCATTGGTTGTTTTTCTGGTTTGTAGATGTTTAGCTTCATTCTCCAAGACTTCTGATAGATTTCAAGGGTATTAAGAATGATTTGATATTTATCTAACTGTGTTCTAGGGATAGGCAAGTTTAGGGACACCCTACACTTCTGCCATTTTACCTTTCCCCTTCCCTCTTATTTCTTATATTGGTCATTTGTGTCTTCTCTCATTTTATTTTTCCCCAATTAGCTTGGCTAAGTTTTTATTAACCTTATTGATTTTTTTTCAAAAAACCAGATTTTTATTTCATTGTTTTTGTCTTTCAAATATTTAATTGATTGCAGTTTAATTGACTGGTGACCACATTTCTGTTCTTGGCTTATTTTAGTTTTTTTTTAAGATTTTATTTATTTATTTGACAGAGAGAGAGAGAAATCACAAGTAGGCAAAGAGGCAGGCAGAGAGAGAGGGGGAAGCAGGCTCCCTGCTGAGCAGAGAGGTTAATGTGGGGCTTGATCCCAGGACTCTGAGATCATGACCTGAGCCAAAGGCAGAGGCTTAATGCACTGAGCCACCCAGGAACCCTTATTTTAGTTTATTTAACTCCTCTTAGTTTCCTTACTCATTGGTGACTTTTCATATTATATAATAAAAAATATCAAACCATAAAATTCTCTCTAAATAGAGCTTTACCTGCATCATATAAAGTTTGTCATGTATTTTCAGTACCATTCAGAACAAAATAAGGTTTCAATACAGTTTTTCTTGAGATATACTATTGGAACTATAGTTTATATAGCAATACATTGTTTAAATTTTATGTATTTGGTGATATTCCAGATATCTCTCTGATTTTGACTTCTGGTTCAATTCTGCTATAATCAGAGAATAGTCTTTGAATGATTTAGATATTTAATTATCTTTTAGAGCAACTAAAAATTAGAAAAAAATTATCTAAGCTTCTGCCTGGTAAAATATACCTTCTCCTGAACAAATTCTTGCGTGTATTTCTGCCATCAATGAATTCTCTTATTTGTTTCTATGAGAAAATCAATATCTCTTTTTCATTTTTTTTAGTAACTAAATTTCAATTTTGATATAACTATAGATTCACATGGATTTCTAAGGAATAACCTGAAAAGATTCCTTTATCTAGTTCTCCCACTAGTGATGTCTTGTACAACTATAATATAATATTACAATTAGAAGACTGACATTCATATAGTCAAAATATAAAACACTTCCATCCAATCACCAGAAGTCGTAATATTGCACTTCTACAGCAGCACCCACATCCTATAGGCCCACAAGACCACTGTAATCTATGGAAACCACTACTTAATCTTAACTTCTATACTTTTAAAAATCAAGAGTATAATATAAATGTACTCATAGAGCATGTAAGCTTTTTGGATTGAAATTTTTTACTCATTATAATTTACCAGAAATTCACCATGTTGTTTTGTTCATCGATAGTTAATTCATTTTTATTGCTGAATAGTATTCCATAATATGGTTCTTCCATAGTTGGATTAACTATTAGTTTATTGAAGGACATCTGGGTTGTTTCTAGGTTTGGGCTATTATGAATAAACAACAACAGCAACAACAACAACCGTGCTATAATTTTTAGTGCATAGGTTTCTGTGTAAGCATATATCCTGATTTCTCCAGAGCAAATGCCCAGGGTCATATGATAGCTGTATTTTTTTTTTTTTTAGGACAGGTTAAATTGCTTTCCCAATTAGTTATACATTTTAAATCCTACTAGAAAGTTATGAATGGTCCAGTTTCTCTACATTCTCACCAGCAATTACTGTTCTCACATTTTTTATTTGTTTTGTTTTGTTTTGTTCTGGCCATCCATATAAGTATGCAATGATAGCTCATATGGCTTATGATATTGCCTTATATGGCTGAAGATGTTGAAAACATTTTCATCCCTATATACTCATCGGTGAAATATCTTTTCATATCCTTTTTTCATGTCTAATTGGATTTTTAAAACCTGTTGAAAGTTGAGACTACTTAATTTTTCTTGAGAGAGAGAAAGTACATCCAAGTGTGTGTGCAAGTAAGCGGGGAGAAAAAAAGGAGGGAGAGAGAGAGAATCATAAGCTGACTCCATGCCTGGTGCAGAAACTCATAGGGGTCTCAATCTTACGACTCTGAGATCATGACCTGAGCTGAAATCAAGAGTTGAATATTTAGCTGACTGAGGCACCCAGGTACCCTGAGAATTCTTTTTTTATTCTAAATAATAGTTGTTTCCCAGTAATTGATTGTTTCCAAGATATAAGGTTGGTAAATACATTTTCTCATTCTGTAGCTTTGTTATCCAGCTTTTTAACATATTCTTTCTTAGAGCAAAATATTTTAATTTTTGTCAAAGTTCTGTTTATCAATTTTTCTTTTTACTGATTATGGTTTTGTGGTGTCAAGTCTAAAACTCTATCCCTATATACTAAAGGTTTCTTTATCCTTTTTTTAATGAATAGTTTTATAATTTTACATTTATATTTTAAATTAATTTTTGCATAAGATGTGAAACTTAGCTTAGAGTCTCTTAAAAAATTGCCTAAGCATATCCAAATGCTTCAGCACTATTTGTTCAAAAGACCGTCTATTCTTTTATTTTTCTTCTAAGTAGATTTTGTACTTATAGTTTTTTATTTATAAAATTTATTTATTTATTTATTTATTTTATAGTTCTATTTCTGGGTTCTCTTCTTTATTCTTTTACATTGATCTATATATCAATCATTCTGCCAAAATCACATTCATTATACTAGTTATTTAGTGTCTTGATATTGAGCAGACTACATTTTCACACCTTACTCTTTTTATCAGAATTGTTTCAGATGTAATAGTTCTTTCACCTGCTTATATAACTTTTAGAATAATCTTGTCTGTATCTAAAGTAAAATATTTGTCTGTACCCACAGACCTGGGAGTTGGCTGCCACCACAGCCACTGATACCACCCTCATGGACCAGGATCATTTGAGGTTTTGGAAGCACAAAGAGCAAGCGGGGTCTGAGCCAAATGCGTACAGGGTCACTAGGGTGTGTACCTTCTGTGACAAGCTGTGGTTTTCAGAGTTGCTTACAGAAAAGGAGACTGTGTGTTCTGGAGGGTTCAGAGAGGAGCGGACTATGACTTCTCTGCTTTAGAGCAGAGGTCCAGATGTGGACATTCTCCTATACTCTGACCATTCAAAAAGGCAAGGTGTGAAAAGCTGCCAGAGAACAAAATCATCCACAGAACTAAAGCCCAGAAAACCAATTTCCATGGAACTCAGCCGCCTGATGGGGGTTATCTAAAAAACAATGCAGCAGGCCCCTCTCCTAGAAGACAAGCTGGAAGAACAAGAGGATGACAACCCTAAGGTCCCTATAAAACTGTAAAACCCCAACACCAGGGAAAAATAGTACATTGAGCTCCTAGTGTTGCTTCATGGCCTGTATGTTTCTAAGATACAACTTTTCTTTTCTTTAAAAAAAAAAATCTTTCTCATGTTTTCTCTTTTTACCTATTTCTCATTTCAATTAGATGTTTAATACAACATACCCCATAGTAGCTTTTTTTTTAAAGATTTTATTTATTTATTTGACAGAGAGAGATAACAAGTAGACAGAGAAGCAGGCAGAGAGAGAGAGGGAAGCAGGCTCCCTGCTGAGCAGAGAGCCCGATGCGGGACTCGATCCCAGGACCCTGAGATCATGACCTGAGCCAAAGGCAGTGGCTTAACCCACTGAGCCACCCAGGCGCCCCCCCCCATAGTAGCTTTTTAATTTGTACTTTTTCACACACACACACACACACACACACACACTTAATATACATATAGATATAAGCAACAAGATAATCCTTTTTTCCCTATTCAATGCTACTTTATATATATACCAGTTTTAATTTCCTTGTAACTATGGGAAATAGTGTTCTCTAACAAGGAGAACAAAATACAACTATGAAGAACTGAAACACCTTACCTTGCCCACATTGAGCACCCCCTCTCTTAACCACCCTCCTTTTTTTTTTTTTTTTTTTTTTTTTTACTTTATAAATCTTATTCTTGGGTTTCATTGTGGTTGTATTTTTTCAGTGGTGGTTTCCAACTGCTCTGAATTTTCCCAGGGTGCATCTTGCCTGGATTGTGGTTGATATTTTTGACTCCATATATCCCCTCAACCAACCCTCAACAGAATGACTAGGAGGAGTAACACTCAAAAAAGAAAAGAACCAGAGACAATGGCTACTCCCAAAGACCTAATGAATATGGATATAAGCAAGATATCAGATATAAACTTCAGGGTAACAATTATGACTATAGGTAGGCTTGAGAAAAGCACTAACAGCAACATAGAATTTCTAATGGCAGGAATGAGAGCTAACCATGCTGAACTTAAAAATACTATGAATGAGATGCAATCTAAACTGAATACTTTAACAACTAAGGTAAATGAGGCAGTATGAATTAGTGATATAGAAGATAAACTTATAGGAAGGAAGGAACAGGAGGAGGCCTGGGACAAACAGTTTAAAATTCATGAGAACAGACTTAGAGAAATCAATAACACCATGAACAGCTCCAATGTCAAAATTACTGGTATCCCTGAAGGGTTGGAGAGAGAGAGAGAGAGAGAGAGGACTAGAAGATATACTTAAGCAAATTGTAGTTGAGAATTTTCCTAATCTGGAGAAGGAAACACGCATTTATGTCCAAGAGGCAAAGAGGACCCCTCCCAAGATCAAGGAGAACAGACCAACTCCCTGGCATGTAAAAGTAAAACTTGTAAATCTTAGAACCAAGGAAGCCATCCTGAGAGCAGCTAGGGGGAAGATTCCTTATATACAGAGGGAGGAACATCAGAATAACATCAGACATGTCAACAGAGACCTAGCAAGCCAAAAAGAGCTGGCAAAACACATTCAGGGTAATGAATGAAAAGAATATGCAGCCAAGAATATTTTATCCAAAAAGGCTGTCATTCAGAATTGGTGGAGAGATTCCAAGAGCTTCCAAGACTGGCAAAGACTAAAAGATTATATCACTACCAAGGCAGCACTAAACAAGAAATATTAAGAGGGATTCTATAAAAGGAGAAAGACCCCAAAAGTAATATAGACCAGAAATTTACAGAGATAATCCATAGAAACAGGACTGTACAGACAATAGGATGACAATAAATCCATATCTTTCAGTGTTAACTGTCACTGTGAATGGCCTAAATGCTCCCATGAAATGGCATAGGGTTGCAGATTGGATACCAAGACAGGATCCATCCATATTTTGTCCACAAGAGACTCATTTTGAACCTAAAGTAACGTCCAGGTTGAAAGTGAGGGGGTGGAGAACAATTTATCATGCCAACACACTCCAAAAGAAAACTGGGGTAGCAATTCTTATATTGGGCAAATGAGGATTTAACCCGAAGACTGTGATAAGAGATCCAGAGGGACACTATATCATATTTAAAGGGTTTATTCAACAAGGGAATCTAGCAATTGTAAATATCTATACCCCCAACATGGGAGCAGCCAATTACATAAACAAGCTTTTAAACAAAATAAAGAATTAGATCAGCAATAATACAGTAATAGTAGATTTTAACACTCCACTCTCAACATTGTACAGATCATCCAAAAAGAAGATCAATAAAGAAACAAGAGCTTTGAATGACACATTGGACCAGATGGACCAGATATATACAGAATATTTCACCCTAAAACAACAGAATACTCATTCTTCTTGACTGCATATGGAACTTTCTCCAGAGTATATCACATACGGGGTCACAAACCAGGTCTCAGCCAACACCAAAAGACTGAGATTATTCCTTGCATGTTATCAGACCACAGTGCCTTGAAATTGGAACTCAATCACAAGAAAAAACATTGGAAAGAATTAAAACCCTTGGAAGTTAAAGAGCATCCTGCAAAAGAATGAATGATTCAACCAGGAAATTAAAGAAGAACAGAAACAATTCATGGAAACCAATGAGAGCAAAAACACTTCAGTCCAATCCTGTGGAATACTAAAAAGACAGTCTTAAGGGGGAAATACATAGCCAGCCAAACCTCTCTCAAAAATTAGAAAAATCCCAAATGTGCAAACAAACCTTACACCTAAAGAAGATGGAGAAAAACAGCAAATAAAACCTAAACTAACCAGGAGAGGAGAAATAATAAACATTAGAACAGAGATCAGTGAAATAAAAACCAGGATAACAGTAGAACAGATCAATGAAACTAGAAACTGTTTTTTTTTTTTTGAAAGAATTAACAAGACTATTAACAGACTTATTCAAAAGGAAAGAGAAAGGACCCAAATTAATAAAATTATGAATGAAAAGGGAGAGATTACAACTAACACAAAGGAAATATAGAAACAATTATTTGAAATTATTACCAGCAACTACATGCCAACAAATTAAAGAACCTGGAAGAAATGGATGTCTTCCTGGAAACTTACAAGCTACTGAGACTGAAACAGAGTAAAATAGACAATCTGAATAGACCAATACCCAGTAACAAAATTGAAGCAATAATCAAGAACTTCCCCAAAACCAAAAATCCAGGATGGCTTCCCAGGGGAATTCTACCAAACATTTAAAGAAGAAATAATACCTATTCTACTGAAGCTGTTTCAAAAATACAAACAGAAGAAAAACTTTCAAACTCATTCCATGAGGCCAGCATTACCATGATCCCAAAACCAGGCAAAGATCCCACCAAAAAGGGAATAACAGACCAATATCCTGATGAATATGGATGCCAAAATACTCAACAAGATCGTAGCTAATAGGATACCACAATACATTAAAAGGATTATTCACCAAGATCAAGTGGGCTTTATGCCTAAGATGCAAGGGTGGTTCAATGTTCTCAAATCAATCAATGTAACAGAGCACATCAATTAAGAAAAGACGAGAACCATTTGATTCTCTAGATTGATGCAGAAAAAGCATTTGACAAAATAAAGCATCCATTCTTGATTAAAACTCTTCGGAGTATAGGGATAGAGGGAACATTCCTCAATATCATAAAAACCATCTCTGAAAAACCCACAGAGAATATCATTATTGCTGGGGAGAAGCTGAGAGATTTTCCCTTAAGGTCAGGAACATGACAGTGGTGCCTGCTTGAACCACTATTCAACATAGAGCTAGAAATCCTAGCCTCAGCAATCAGACAACAATATAAAATAACAAGCATCCAAATTGCCAAATAAGAAGTCAAACTCTCCCTCTTTGCAGATGACATATTTTATGTGAAAAAATAAAACACAAAAGACTCCACCCCCAAATTACTAGAACTCATACAGCAATTCAGCAATGTGGGAGGATACAAAATCAATGCACAGAAATCTGTTGCCTTTCCATATGCTAACAATAAAATTGTAGAAAGAGAAATTAAGGAGTCGATTCCATTCACAATAGCAACAAAAACCATAAGGTACTTAGGAATAAACCTTACTAAAAAGGTAGAGGATTTATACTCTAAAAACTACAGAACACTTATGAACGAAATTGAGGAATATACAAAAAGATGGGAAAACATTCTATGCTCATGGATTGGAAGAATAAACATTGTTAAAAATGTCTATGCTGCCCAGAGCAATCTACACATTCAATGTCATTCTTATTAAAATACTATTGGCATTTTTCAAAGTGTTGGAACAAACAAAATTTGTATGGAACTAAAAAATACCCAAATTGCCAAGGGAATGATGAAAAAGAAAACCAAAGCTGGGGGCATCACATTGCCTGACTTCAAGCTATATTACAAAGCGTGATCATCAAGACAGCACAGTAAGGGCACAAAAACAGACACATAGATCAATGGAACAGAATAGAATCTCCAGAAATGGACCCTCAACTCTAAGGTCAACTAATCTTTGACAAATCAGGACAAAATAGCCAATGAAAAAAAAGACACTCTTCAATAAGTTGTGCTGGGGAAATTGGGCAGTTATGTATAGAATGAAATTGGACCATTCCCTTACACCATACACAAAGATAAACTCAGAATGGATGTAAGAACTCAATGTGAGACAGGAATCCATCAGAATTCTAGTGGAGAACATAGGGAATAACTTTCTTAACATCGGCCACAGCAACTTCTTTCAAGACATGTCTCCAAAGGCAAGGGAAACAAAAGCAAAAATGGGACTTCATCATGATAAAAAACAAAAAACAACAACAACAAAAAAACACCCCAAAATAAGCAAACAAAAAACAAAACAAAACAAAACAAAAACTTCTGCACAGCAAAGTAAACAGTCAACAAAACTAAAAGGCAGCCCATGGAATGGGAGAAGATATTTGCAAATAACATTATAGATAATGGGCTGATTTCCAAGATCTATCAAGAACTTCTCAAACTCAACACTCAGAAACAAAATAACCCAGTCAAAAAATGGACAGAAGACATGAATAGAAAATTCTCCAAAGAAGACATACAAATGGCTAACAGACATATGAAAAAGTGCTCCGAATCTCTAGCCATCAGAGAAATACAAACCAAAACCACAGTGAGATACCACCTTAGACCAGTTAGAATGGCCCAAATTAACAAAACAGGAAACAACAAATGTTGGCGAGGATGTGGAGAAAGGGTATCCCTCTTACACTGTTGGTGGGAATGTAAATTGGTGCAGCCACTCTGGAAAACAGAGTTCCTTGAGATGTTAAGAATAGAGCTAGCCTACAACCCAGCAATTGCACCACTGGGTATTTACCTCAAAGGTACTGATGTAGAGAGAAGAAGGGACACATGCACCCTAATGTTCATAGCAGGAACCCATATACCCAAACTGCAGAAGGAAACAAGTTGCCCTTCAACAGATGAATGGGTAAAGAAGATGTAGTCCATATATACAATGGAATATTATTCAGCCATCAGAAACAAGGAATATCCATCATTTGCACTGACATGGATGGAACTGGAGGGGATTAGGTTAAGTGAAATAAGTCAATCAGAGAAAGAATTATCATATGGTTTCACTTCTATGTGGAACATAAGCAATAGCACAGAGGACCACAGGGGAAGGGAGGGAAATTTGAAGGGGGAGAAATTGGATAGGGGGATAAGCTATGAGATACTATGGACCCTGGAAAACAAACTGAGGGTTTCAGAGCAGAAGGGGTTGGGAGGGTGATTTCAGGGTGATGGGTATTAAGGAGGGCATGTGGTGTGCTGAGCACTGGGTTTTATAAGTAACTAATGAATCATTGAACACTACATCAAAAACTAATGATGTACTGTACAGTGGATAACTGAACATGAAAAATAAATAAAGTAAAATATTTCTGGGGTTTTGACAGGAATTGTTTTAAGTCTTTATATCAATTTTAATGGAATTGACATCTTTACTCTCTTGATGTTACCATGTAGAAACATATTATATCTCTGCATTAAACAAGATGGGATTGGGAGGGAGACAAACCATAAGTGACTCTTAATCTCACAAAACAAACTGAGGGTTGATGGGGGGAGGGGGGTTAGGAGAGGGGGGGTGGGGTTATGGATATTGGGGAGGGTATGTGCTATGGTGAGTGCTGTGAAGTGTGTAAACCTGGCGATTCGCAGACCTGTACCCCTGGGGATAAAAATATATGTTTATAAAAAATAAAATAAAATAAAGACTATCTTTGATTTTTTTCATCAACATTCTGTAGCTTTTAGCACATATGTCCTGTATTTATTTTGATTTATTCTTATGTAAACCACTTTTGTGAAGTTGTAAATA
Organism: Lutra lutra; assembly: GCF_902655055.1. Taxonomy (NCBI): domain Eukaryota; kingdom Metazoa; phylum Chordata; class Mammalia; order Carnivora; family Mustelidae; genus Lutra; species Lutra lutra. The sequence continues at coordinate 34,170,383 of NC_062285.1, read as the reverse complement.
GTATTACATTTTAAATTTCAATATCCCCTGCTAGTATGTAGAAGTACAATTTATTTCTATAGGTTTATCTTGTATTCTTTGACCATGCTGAACTCATTTATTTGTGTTTTTCTGCAGAGTTCATGGGGCTTTCAATGGAAACAATCATGCCTTCTATAAATAAAATGAGTGTCACTAAATAAACATATGGTTTTATTTCTCCTTTTCCAATTTCTTTTATGTTCTTGTCTTGCTTATTCCATTGGCTAGAATTCCTTCATTAATTTGAATAAGAGTGGTAAGAGTAGACATTCTTGCTTTGCTTCTAATCTCGGTGGAAAAGCATTTGGTCTTTCACCATGAAGTGTTATGTTAGCTATAATCTCTTGTTATAGATTGTCTTTATGAAGTTGAGGACATTCCTCTCTATTACTATCTTAGAGTTTTTATTATGAATGTATTTCAGATTATGTCAAATACTTTTTTCTCCAATGACTGGTGTGATCATGTGATTTTTCTTCTTTAATCTGTTATGATGGTGAATTACGATGATTGATTTTTCAAATATTGAACCTGCCTTGCATTCCTAGAATCAACTATTCTTGTTTATAATGTATTTTATATATTGTTATATTTGATTTGATAATATATTTTTAAGGATTTTTACATTTATATTTATGAGTGATATTCTAAATTTTTTTGATTTTTTTAAAAAATTTTCTTCTGTGTGCATGAGTGTGTGCATGTTGTCTTTGTCTGATTTAGGTATCAGGGTAGTACTAACTTTGTAAAGTGCAGTAAGAAGTGTTTCATTCTCTTCAATTTTCAGTAGGATGGTTTGTGTATAATTGGGGTTAATATAGGAGGAGGGGCAAGATGGCGGAGAAGTAGGAGACCCTGTTTCAACTGATCCCCTAAGTGAGCTAGTTATCTATCAGAACACTCTGAACACCCAAGAACTTGCCTGAGATGTAGGATTATACACTGCTGGATCTCTATGGGAGCAGAAGTCATCATTGGAAAGGTATAGTGGAGTGGGAATCAAAGGAAAAACAGAAGGGGAGGGAGCTACCAGAAGCAACCCATTGGAAGTAATGCCCCAATACAAAAGTGCCCTGTGATTGGGGTCCAGAATTAACTTGGAGTCTGGTTAAAAGAACTCAAAAGAGCAAAAGATCTTAAGGGGCAACTGGTGGAATTGGGCAATCATGGGCTTGGGCCTAAGCCCACGGTCCCAGGATGGCCACTACTGGTGGCCACCCATGCCATAAAGAGTGTGGTGGAGCCCTCGGGGTTGCTTGGCTAGCATCATGGCTCAGCTGGGCACACTCCAGCCCCAACATGAGGGAATCTGGTGATGGTACCAGCCTGTACTCCCTAGAACTTTAGTGCACTGTGAAAGCTGGGTCTGACCCACTCCCCGCCTGTGGCTGAGAAAGCTTCATCCTGGCACTAGCCAGTGATCTCTAGGACTGGCAGATGGTCTGGCCTTTCCTAGCAGGAGTCAAAAAGAACTCAGTGCAATCTCCCATGGTGGCAACCTGAAGTCTGGACCCCAGATAGTAGTCCAGGCAAAAGAAGCCACTGGAAGTGGACTACCTGGACCAATATCACTCGTGGTTTTAGTGGCATGGGGTTGTAGAGACAAGCAGGTGCTTTTGGCAACCCCTGAGATGGTGGCTCAGGACGTGTTCTGCCTGTGGAAGGTTGCATGGCTCAGCAGAGTTTGCAGAGGGGGATTCTGTGTGTTCTGGACCACCCAGAGAGGGGCAGACTGAGCCTTCTCTCTGAGGCGGAGGTCTGGGTGCCATTTGCTTTCCACTAAACCTCCTGAAAGCTGCAAAAAGCTGCAAAGAAAAAACCTCCAGAGAACAAAATCCTGAAAAACTGGTTTCCACAGGTTTCCCTTGATAAGGGGCAGGAGGACTCATCTCAAGCAAGACTGCCTGAAAAACAATGAGGCAGGACTCTCTCCCAGAAAGCCAGCCAAAAGAATGAGAGGACAACCACCATGGGGCCCCCATAAAATTGTAAAACCCCAACATCAGGGAAAAACATATATTAAGCTCCTGGTATTGCCCTATAACCTGTATATTTCATAGATACATCTTTTATTTTTAATTCTTTCTCACTATTCTTGTTCTTTCTAAAATTTTTTAACCTACTTACCATTACAGCTAGGGTTAAATACAACATATTCCATAATAACCTTTTAACCCGAACTTTTTTCATACATTTACATGTGTTTTTTTCTATTTTTTAATATATATATATATATATATATATATATATATATATAGATATAGATAGATATAGATATAGATATAGTTATAAGCTTCAAGGTAATCCTCTTTCCCCAATCAATAACACCTATATATAAACCAGTTTTAATCTCCCTTTTTCTCTGGAAAGTTGAGTCCTTTAACAAGATATCAAGATACACCCAGGAAGAATCAAAATAATCTTCTTGGGAGGAGTCAAGATGGCGGAGAAGTAGCAGGCTGAGACTACTTCGGGTAGCGGGAGATCAGCTAAATAGCTTATCTAAAGATTGTAAACACCTACAAATCCAACGGGAAATTGAAGAGAAGAAGAACAGCAATTCCAGAAACAGAAAATCAACCACTTTCTGCAAGGTAGGACTGGCGGAGAAGTGAATCCAAAGCGACGGGAAGATAGACCGCGGGGGGAGGGGCCGGCTCCCGGCGAGCGGCGGAGCAACGGAGCAAAATCAGGACTTTTAAAAGTCTGTTCCGCTGAGGGACATCGCTCCAGAGGCTTAACTGGAAGCCCAGGCCGGGTCAGCGCGGCCTCAGGTCCCGCAGGGTCGCAGAAGGATCGGGGGTGTCTGAGTGTCGCAGAGCTTACCGGTATTAGAACGGGGAAGCCGGCTGCAGAGACAGAGCCGAGGAGTGACTCTCAGCTCGGGGTTGCCTTGAACCGGTCTCAGGCTCGGTCAGCTCGGAGCGTGGCCGGAGGCCAGGGTGGCGGGAGTCTTTGGGCGCTGTTCTCTGAGGGCGCACTGAGGAGTGGGGCCCCGGGCTCTCGGCTCCTCCGGGCCGGAGACCGGGAGGCCGCCATCTTCATTCCCGTCCTCCGGACTCTACGGAAAGCGCTCAGGGAACAAAAGCTCCCGAAAGCGAACCCCAGCGGATTACTCAGCACGGCCCCGGGTAAGGGCGGTGCAACTCCGCCTGGGGCAAAGACGCTTGAGAATCACTACAACGGGCCCCTCCCCCAGAAGATCAACGGGAAACCCAGCCAGGACCAAGTTCACCTACCAAGGAGAGCGGCGGAATTCCAGAGGAGAAGAAAGCAAAGCACAGAACTCATGGCTTTCTCCCCATGATTTTTTAGCCTTGCAGTTAATTTAATTTTTTTTTCTTTTTCAATTTTTTTTTCTTTTTCTCTTCTTCTGCTGAATTTTTTTTAACTTTTACCGTTTTCTTTTTTTAACGTTTTTTAAATAGTTTATCTAATATATATATATTTTTCCTCTTTTTATATTTTTTCTTTATCGGCTTTCTTTTTTTTAATAGTTTCTTTTTTTTTTTTTCTTTCTTTCTGAACCCCTTTTTTCCCCTTTCTCCCCCCTCACAATTCGGGATCTCTTCTGATTTCGCTAAAGCATATTTTCCTGGGGTTGTTGCCACCCTTTTAGTATTTTACTTGCTCCTTCATAAACTCTTATCTGGACAAAATGACAAGGCGGAAAAATTCACAACAAAAAAAAGAACAAGAGGCAGTACCAAAGGCTAGGGACCTAATCAATACAGACATTGGTAATATGTCAGATATAGAGTTCAGAATGATGATTCTCAAGGTTCTAGCCGGGCTTGAAAAAGGCATGGAAGATATTAAAGCAACCCTCTCAGGAGATATAAAAGCCCTTTTTGGAGAAATAAAAGAACTAAAATCTAACCAAGTTGAAATCAAAAAAGCTATTAATGAGGTGCAATCAAAAATGGAGGCTCTCACTGCTAGGATAAATGAGGCAGAAGAAAGAATTAGCGATATAGAAGACCAAATGACAGAGAATAAAGAAGCTGAGCAAAAGAGGGACAAACAGCTACTGGACCACGAGGGGAGAATTCGAGAGATAAGTGACACCATAAGACGAAACAACATTAGAATAATTGGGATTCCAGAAGAAGAGGAAACAGAGAGGGGAGCAGAAGGTATATTGGAGAGAATTATTAGAGAGAATTTCCCCAATATGGCAAAGGGAACAAGCATCCAAATTCAGGAGGTTCAGAGAACCCCCCTCAAAATCAATACGAATAGGTCCACACCCCGTCACCTAATAGTAAAATTGACAAGTCTTAGTGACAAAGAAAAGATCCTGAAAGCAGCCCGGGAAAAGAAGTCTGTAACGTACAATGGTAAAAATATTAGATTGGCAGCAGACTTATCTACAGAGACCTGGCAGGCCAGAAAGAGCTGGCATGATATATTCAGAGTACTAAATGAGAAAAACATGCAGCCAAGAATACTATATCCAGCTAGGCTATCATTGAAAATAGACGGAGAGATTAAAAGCTTCCAGGACAAACAAAAACTGAAAGAATTTGCAAATACCAAACCAGCTCTACAGGAAATATTGAAAGGGGTCCTCTAAGCAAAGAGAGACCCTCAAAGTAGTAGATCAGAAAGAAACAGAGACAATATACAATAACAGTCACCTTACAGGCAATACAATGGCACTAAATTCATATCTCTCAATACTTACCCTGAATGTTAATGGGCTAAATGCCCCAATCAAAAGACACAGGGTATCAGAATGGATAAAAAAACAAAAACCATCTATATGTTGCCTACAAGAAACTCATCTTAAACCCGAAGACACCTCCAGGTTTAAAGTGAGGGGGTGGAAAAGAATTTACCATGCTAATGGACATCAGAAGAAAGCAGGAGTGGCAATCCTTATAGCAGATCAATTAGATTTTAAGCCAAAGACTATAATAAGAGATGAGGAAGGACACTATATCATACTCAAAGGAACTGTCCAACAAGAAGATCTAACAATTTTAAATATCTATGCCCCTAACGTGGGAGCAGCCAACTATATAAACCAATTAATAACAAAATCAAAGAAACACATCGACAAGAATACAATAATAGTAGGGGATTTTAACACTCCCCTCACTGAAATGGACAGATCATCCAAGCAAAAGATCAACAAGGAAATCAAGGCCTTAAATGACACACTGGACCAGATGGACATCACAGATATATTCAGAACATTTCATCCCAAAGCAACAGAATACACATTCTTCTCTAGTGCACATGGAACATTCTCCAGAATAGATCACATTCTTGGTCCTAAATCAAGTCTCAACCGGTATCAAAAGATTGGGATCATTCCCTGCATATTTTCAGACCACAATGCTCTAAAGCTAGAACTCAATCACAAGAGGAAATTTGGAAAGAACCCAAATACATGGAGACTAAACAGCATCCTTCTAAAGAATGAATGGGTCAACCAGGAAATTAAAGAAGAATTGAAAAAATTTATGGAAACAAATGATAATGAAAACACAACGGTTCAAAATCTGTGGGACACAACAAAGGCAGTCCTGAGAGGAAAATATATAGCGGTACAAGCCTTTCTCAAGAAACAAGAAAGATCTCAGGTACACAACCTAACCCTACACCTAAAGGAGTTGGAGAAAGAACAAGAAAGAAACCCTAAACCCAGCAGGAGAAGAGAAATCATAAAGATCAGAGCAGAAATCAATGAAATAGAAACCAAAAAAACAATAGAACAAATCAACGAAACGAGGAGCTGGTTCTTTGAAAGAATTAATAAGATTGATAAACCCCTGGCCAGACTTATCAAAAAGAAAAGAGAAAGGACCCAAATAAATAAAATCATGAATGAAAGAGGAGAGATCACAACGAACACCAAAGAAATACAGACAATAATAAGAACATACTATGAGCAACTCTACGCCAACAAATTTGACAATCTGGAAGAAATGGATGCATTCCTAGAGACATATAAACTACCACAACTGAACCAGGAAGAAATAGAAAGCCTGAACAGACCCATAAGCAGTAAGGAGATTGAAACAGTCATCAAAAATCTCCAAACAAACAAAAGCCCAGGGCCAGACGGCTTCCCGGGGGAATTCTACCAAACATTTAAAGAAGAACTAATTCCTATTCTCCTGAAACTGTTCCACAAAATAGAAATAGAAGGAAAACTTCCAAACTCATTTTATGAGGCCAGCATCACCTTGATCCCAAAACCAGACAAGGATCCCAACAAAAAAGAGAACTACAGACCAATATCCTTGATGAACACAGATGCAAAAATTCTCGCCAAAATACTAGCCAATAGGATTCAACAGTACATTAAAAGGATTATTCACCACGACCAAGTGGGATTTATTCCAGGGCTGCAAGGCTGGTTCAACATCCGCAAATCAATCAATGTGATACAACACATTAATAAAAGAAAGAACAAGAACCATATGATACTCTCCATAGATGCTGAAAAAGCATTTGACAAAGTACAGCATCCCTTCCTGATCAAAACTCTTCAAAGTGTAGGGATAGACGGCACATACCTCAATATTATCAAAGCCATCTATGAAAAACCCACCGCAAATATCATTCTCAATGGAGAAAAACTGAAAGCTTTTCCGCTAAGGTCAGGAACACGGCAGGGATGTCCGTTATCACCACTGCTATTCAACATAGTACTAGAAGTCCTAGCCTCAGCAATCAGACAACAAAAGGAAATTAAAGGCATCCAAATCGGCAAAGAAGAAGTCAAACTATCACTCTTCGCAGATGATATGATACTCTATGTGGAAAACCCAAAAGACTCCACTCCAAAACTGCTAGAACTTGTTCAGGAATTCAGTAAAGTGTCAGGATATAAAATCAATGCACAGAAATCAGTTGCATTTCTCTACACCAACAACAAGACAGAAGAAAGAGAAATTAAGGAGTCCATCCCATTTACAATTGCACCCAAAACTATAAGATACTTAGGAATAAACCTAACCAAAGAGACTAAGAATCTATACTCAGAAAACTATAAAGTACTCATGAAAGAAATTGAGGAAGACACAAAGAAATGGAAAAATGTTCCATGCTCCTGGATTGGAAGAATAAATATTGTGAAAATGTCTATGCTACCTAAAGCAATCTACACATTTAATGCAATTCCTATCAAAGTAACATCCATTTTTTTCAAAGAAATGGAACAAATAATCCTAAAATTTATATGGAACCAGAAAAGACCTCGAATAGCCAAAGGAATATTGAAAAAGAAAGCCAAAGTTGGTGGCATCACAATTCCGGACTTCAAGCTCTATTACAAAGCTGTCATCATCAAGACAGCATGGTACTGGCACAAAAACAGACACATAGATCAATGGAACAGAATAGAGAGCCCAGAAATGGACCCTCAACTCTATGGTCAACTCATCTTCGACAAAGCAGGAAAGAATGTCCAATGGAACAAAGACAGCCTCTTCAATAAATGGTGTTGGGAAAATTGGACAGCCACATGCAGAAAAATGAAATTGGATCATTTCCTTACACCACACACGAAAATAGACTCAAAATGGATGAAGGATCTCAATGTGAGAAAGGAATCCATCAAAATCCTCGAGGAGAACACAGGCAGCAACCTCTTCGACGTCAGCCGCAGCAACATCTTCCTAGGAACATCACCAAAGGCAAGGGAAGCAAGGGCAAAAATGAACTTTTGGGATTTTATCAAGATCAAAAGCTTTTGCACAGCAAAGGAAACAGTGAACAAAACCAAAAGACAACTGACAGAATGGGAGAAGATATTTGCAAATGACATATCAGATAAAGGGCTAGTGTCCAAAATCTATAAAGAACTTAGCAAACTCAACACCCAAAGAACAAATAATCCAATCAAGAAATGGGCCGAGGACATGAACAGACATTTCTGCAAAGAAGACATCCAGATGGCTAACAGACACATGAAAAAGTGCTCCATATCACTCGGCATCAGGGAAATACAAATCAAAACCACCATGAGATATCACCTCACACCAGTCAGAATGGCTAAAATTAACAAGTCAGGAAATGACAGATGCTGGCGAGGATGCGGAGAAAGGGGAACCCTCCTACACTGTTGGTGGGAATGCAAGCTGGTGCAACCACTCTGGAAAACAGCATGGAGGTTCCTCAAAATGTTGAAAATAGAACTACCCTATGACCCTGCAATTGCACTGCTGGGTATTTACCCTAAAGATACAAACATAGTGATCCGAAGGGGTACATGCACCCGAATGTTTATAGCAGCAATGTCTACAATAGCCAAACTATGGAAAGAACCTAGATGTCCATCTACAGACGAATGGATAAAGAAGATGTGGTATATATACACAATGGAATACTATGCAGCCATCAAAAGAAATGAAATCTTGCCATTTGCGACGACGTGGATGGAACTAGAGGGTATCATGCTTAGCGAAATAAGTCAATCGGAGAAAGACAACTATCATATGATCTCCCTGATATGAGGGAGAGGAGATGAAACATGGGGGGTTGAGGGGGTAGGAGAAGAGTAAATGAAACAAGATGGGATTGGGAGGGAGACAAACCATAAGTGACTCTTAATCTCACAAAACAAACTGAGGGTTGATGGGGGGAGGGGGTTGGGAGAGGGCGTGGGGTTATGGATATTGGGGAGGGTATGTGCTATGGTTGTGAAGTGTGTAAACCTGGCGATTCGCATACCTGTACCCCTGGGGATAAAAATATATGTTTATAAAGCTGTAAAAAAAAAAAAAAAAAGAAAGAAAGAAAGAAAGGATGAATACCCAAGTTTTGTAGCAACATGGACGGGACTGGAAGAGATTATGCTGAGTGAAATAAGTCAAGCAGAGAGAGTCAATTATCATATGGTTTCACTTATTTGTGGAGCATAACAAATAGCATGGAGGACTAGGGGAGATGGAGAGGGGAGTTGAGGGAAATTGGAAGGGGAGGTGAACCATGAGAGACTATGGACTCTGAAAAACGATCTGGGAATTTTGAAGGGGTGGGGGGTGGGAGGTTGGGGCACCAGGTGGTGGGTATTGTGGAGGGCACAGATTGCATGGAGCACTGGGTGCTGTTATGCTGAAAAAATAAAAAAATTAAATAAAAAAAAAAAAAATAATAATAATCTTCTTTGCCCACACAGAATTTATAGCCACCCTCCCATCTTTTTCTTCTGTCAGTGTTTCTGTGTATTTGTTTCTGTTCTGGTATTATATAAATCTTACTTGGGGTTCATTTTGGCTAGGCCCTATTTTTATTTTTCCTTGTCATTTACTTTTGTTGGTTTTTACATTTGTTTGTTTTTATTTGTATATTTTATAAATCCTACCTTTGGGGCCCATTCTGGTTGGGACTTCTCTCTCTCTCTTTCTGTCTTTCTTTCTTTCTTTTTTTTTTTTTTTTTCTTTTTGGTGGTGACTTCAAATTGCTCAGAAGCATTCCAGGATGCACCTTGCCTGGATCACAGTTGATATATTCAGCTACACATCACCTCAACCACCTCTCACTTTTCCTCTGAAAAGGAACACCTAAGAGAGGAAAAATTCAGAGACTGTGCCCTCTGCTACAGAACTCTTGGATATGGACATAAATAGTATGTCAGAAAGGGAATTCAATGTAACAGTTATCCAGGCAATGGTTAGGTTGGAGAAAACCGTTAGTGACAACATGGAATCAATTAGGACAGAAGTGTAAGCCACCCGTGAAGAAGTTAAAAATGCTATCAATGAGATCCAATGTAATCTAAATACTCTGACAGCTATGGTAACAGAGGCAGAAGACAGAATTAGTGATCTAGAGGACAAACTGATAGAGAAAAAGAATCAGGAGGAGGCCTGGAACAAACAGCTTAGAAATCATAGAAACAGAATTAGGGAAATAAATGACGTCATGAGACATTCCAGCCTCAGAGTTATTGGGATCCATGATGGAGAGGAGAAAGAAAGAAGACAAGAAGATATAGTTGAACAAATTCTCCGTGAAAATTTTCCCAATCTGGGGAATGGACCCAGTATTCCTGTCACAGATGTATAAAGAACACCCCTCAAGATCAACAAATCTAGAAAGACCTTAAGGCACTTGAATGTGAGACTGACTAATCATAATTTTAGACCAGAGCTTTTGAGAGAAGCTAGAGGGAAGAGATTCCTTACAGAGGAACATCCATCAGAATAATGTCAGACCACCTCCACAAAAACCTGAGAAGCCAGAAAGGGGTTGCAGGACATATTTAGGGCACTAAATGAGAACATGCAGCCAAGAATACTTTCTCCAGCAAGGCTGACATTCAGAATGGATGGAAAGATAAAGAGAGTCCAAGACCGGCAAGGTTTAAAAGAGACTGTGACCACCAAACTGGTACTACAAGAAATATTAAAGGGGGGGGGTTCTATAAAAGAAGAAAGAACCCAAGAGTGTCATGGATCAGAAATTTACAGAGACAATTTATAGAAACAAGGACTTCACAGACAACATGATGTCAATAAAAACTATCTTTCAATAATCACTCTCAATGTGAACAGCCTAAATGCTCCCATATAATGGTAGAGAGTTGCAGATGGGATAAAATGACAGGACCTGTCCATATGTTGTCTACAAGAGATGCATTTGAAACCTAAGGAAACATCCAGACTGAAAGTGAAGGGATGGAGAACCATCTTTCATGCCAATGGCCTCAAAAGAAAGCTGGGGTGGTGATTCTCTTATCAGATAAATTAGATTTTAAACTAAAGACTATAGTCAGAGATAAAGAAGGACACTACATCATTCTTAAAGGGTCTATCCACCAAGAAGATCTAACAACTGCAAATATTTATGCCCCTAATATGGGAGTAGCCAACTACATAACACAACTGCTAATCAAGATAAAGGGTCATATTGATATGACTGCATTAATAGTAGGGGAACTAACATGCCACCGTCAGTAACAGACAGATCATCCAAGCAGAAAATCAATAAAGAAACAAGAGCACTGAATGACACTTTGGACAGATGGACCTCAGAGATATATACAGAACATTCCACCCTAAAACAACAAAATGCTCATTCTTCTTGAGTGCACCTGGAGCTTTCTCTAGAATAGAACACATACTGTGTCACAAATCAGGGCTCAACAAATACCAAAGATTGAGATTATTCCTTGCATAGTCTCAGATCACAATGCCTTGAAACTGGAACTCAACCACAAGAAAAAGTTTGGAAGGAATTCAAACACTTGAAAGCTAAAGACCACCCTGCTTAAGAATGTTTGGATCAACCAGGAAATCAAAAAACTTTATCAACTCATGGAAACCAATGAGAATGAAGACACTTCAGTCCAAAACCTATGGGATACAGCAAAGGCAGTCCTAAGGGGGAAATACATCGCCATCCAAGCCTCCCTCAAAAAAAAAAAAAAAATCCAGAATACACCAGCTCTCTTTACACCTTAAAGAACTGGGGATTCAACAACAAATTAAGCCAGTCCCACACACAAGAAGGGAAATAAGACAAGAGTAGAGATCAATCAGTTAGAAATCAGAGATAGAGAGAACATCTCAACAAAACTAGAAGCCAGTCGTTGGAAGGAATTGATAAGATCGATAAAACCTCTGGCCAGACTAATCCAAAAGAACAGAGCAAGGACCCAGATCAAGAAAGTTAGGAATGAAAGGGGAGAGGTCACGACTAACACCAAGGAAATAGAAAGAATCATCAGAAATTACTACCAACAGGTATATGCCAATAAGGTAAGCAGCCTAGAAGAAGTGGATGCATTCCTGGAAACCTATAAACTTCCAAAACTGTAACAGGAAGAAATTGACAACCTGAATAGACCAGTATCTAGCAAGGAGATTGAAGCAGTGATCAAAAACCCTCCAAAAAAGCAAGAGCCCAGGACCTGAGAGATTCCCTGGGGAATTCTACCAAACATTCAAAGACACAATAATACCTGTCCTCCTGAAGCTGTTTTGAAAAATAGAAACAAAAGGAAAACTTCCAGACTCTTTCTATGAAGACAGCATCACCTTGATCCCTAAACCGAGCAAAGACCCCATGAAAAAGGTGAATTTCAGATCAATATCCCTGATGAATATGGATGCCAGGATTCTCAACAAGATCTTAGCTAATAGGGTCCAGCAGTACATTAAAAAGATTATCCACCAAGACCAGGTGGGATTCATCCTTGAGATGTAAGTGTGGTTCAACATTTACAAATCAATCAGTGTGATAGAACAAGTCAATAAGAGAAGAGAGAAGAACCAGATGGTCCTCTCAATTGATGCAGAAAAGCATTTGACAAGATACAACATCTGTTCCTGATTAAAATGATTCAAAGTACAGAGATAGAGGAAACATTCCTCAACTTCATAAAATCTATCAATGAAAAACCCACAGAGAATATCATCCTCAATGGGGAAAAGCAGACAGCCTTCCCTTTGAGATCCAGAACATGATAAGGATATCCACTCTCACCACTGTTGTTCAACATAGTAATAGAAGGCCTAGCAACAGCCATCAGAGAGCAAAAAAAAAAAAAAAAGGTATTCAAATTGACAAAGAATAAGTCAAACTCTCTCTTTGCAGATGACATGATGCCTATATGGAAAACCCAAAAGTCTCTACCCCCAAAATACGAGAACTCATACAGCTATTCAGTAATGATACAAAGGATGGATACAAAATCAATGTATAGAAATCAGTTTCTTTCTTATATGCTAACAATGCAAATATAGCAAGGGAAATTAGAGAATCAATTCCATTTACTATAGCACCAAGGACCATAAGATACCTGGGAATAAACCTAGCCAAAGAGGTAAAGGATCTGTACTCAAGAACTACAGAACACTCATGAAAGAAATTGAAGAAGACACAAAAATATGGAAGACCATACCATGCTCTTGGATCGGAAGGATAAACATTGTTAAAGTGTCTATACTGCCTAGAGCCATCTATACTTTCAATGCCATACAGATCGAAATTGCACCAGCAATTTTCAATGAGCTGGAACAAACAATCCTAAAATTTGTATGGAACCAGAAGAGAGCCCTAATTGCTAAGGAAATATTGAAAAAGAAAAACAAAACTGGGGGCATCACGTTTCCTGATTTCAAGCTTTACTACAAAGCTGTGATCACCAAGACAGCATGGTACTGGCACAACAACAGACACATCGACCAGTGGAACAGAGTAAAGAGCCCAGAAATGTACCCTTCAACTTTGCCGTCAGTTAATCTTTGACAAAGCAGGAAAAAAAATATCCAGTGGAAAAAAGACAGTCTCTTCAATAAATGGTGCTGGGAAAATTAGGCAGCTATGTGTAGAAAATGAAACTTGACCATCTACACCATACAAAAAGATAAACTCAAAATGGATTAAGGCCTCAACATCAGGCAGGAATCCATCAGAATCCTAGAGGAGAACATAGGCAGTAACCTCTTCGACATTGGACACAGCAACTTCTTTCATAATATGTCTCCAAAAGCAAAGGAAACAAAAGCGAAAATGAACTTTTGGGACTTCATCAAGATCAAAAGCTTCTGCACAGCAAAGGAAACAGTCAACAAAGTAAAGAGGCAACCCACGGAATGGGAGAAGTTATTCTCAAATGACACTACAGACAAACGGCTGATGTCCAAGATCTATAAAGAACTCTCAAACTCAACACACACAAGACAGCTACCCATGTCAAAAAATGGGCTGAAGACATGAATAGATACTTCTCCAAAGAAGACATACAAATGGCTAACATACGTATAAAAAAATGTTCATCATCATTAGCCATCAAGGAGATTCAAATCAAAACCACACTGAGATACCTCCTTACACCAGTTAGAATGGTCAAAATTAACAAGACAGTAAACAAGAAGTGTTGGAGAGGATGTGGAGAAAGGGGAACACTCTTACACTGTTGGTGGGAAGGCAAGTTGGTGCAGCCACCTCGGAAAACAGTGTGGAGATTTCTTATGAAATTAAAAATAGAGCTACCCTATGACCCTGTAATTGCATTACTGGTTATTTACCCCAAAGATACAGATGTAGTGAAAAGAAGGGCTATCTGTATCCCAATGTTCATAGCAGCAATGATCACAGTTGCCAAACTGTGGAAAGAACCAAGATACCCTTTAATGGATGAATGCTTAAAGAAGATATGGTCCATATATACAATGGGGTATTATGTCTCCATCAGAAAGGATGAGTACCCAACTTTTGTATCAACATGGATGGGACTGGAAGAGATTATGTAAGGGAAATAAGTCAAACAGAGAGACTAAATTATATGGTTTCACTTACTTCTGGAGCATAAGGAATAACATGGGGGACATTGGGAGATGGAGCAGAAGTGAGTTGGAGGAAATTGGTGGGGGAGATGAAGCATGAGAGACTGTGGACTCTGAGGAACAAACTGAGGGTTGAAGGGGAGAGGGGTTGGGGGTTGTGTTAGCCTGGTGGTGTGTATTATGGAGGGCATGTATTGCATGGAGCACTGGGTGTGTTGCTAAACAATGAATTCTGGAACACTGAAATAAAATAAAATAAGATTTAGAAAAATTGGGGTTAACCTTTTTAAAAAGTTTTTATTCAAGTTCTAGTTAATGTAGAGTGTAATACTAGTTTCAGATATAAAATATAGTGATTCACTACTTCCATACAGCACCTGGTGCTCATCACAACAAATAGACTCCTGAATGCCCATCACCTATTTTACCCACTTCCCCACAACTTCCCCTCTGGCAACCATCTGTTTGTTCTCTATAGTTAAGAATATGTTTCTTGGTTTCTCTCTCTCTTTCCCTCTCTTTGCTCATTTATTTTGTTTCTTAAATTACACATATGAGTGAAATCATATGGCATTTGACTTCTGACTGCCTTACTTCACTTAGCATAATACTCTCTAGCTCCATCTATGTTGCTGCAAATGGCAAGATATCATTCTTTTTATGGCTGAATAATATTCCATTATATTATAATATTCCATTGTGTATTATAATATTTCATTGTATATAAATTCCATTTTATATATATATATATATATATAATATCACACTATATAGATAAATATAAATATAGATGATATAGATAGATATAGATATAGATAGATATAGATTCACATCTTCCTTTCCATTCATCAGTCATTAGACACCTGGACTTTTCCCGTTTTTAGCTGTGGTATATAATGTTGCTATAAACATATAAACATCAGGGTACCTGTTTCCCTTTGCATTAATATCTTTGTATTCTTTGGGTAAATCCTTAGTAGTGCAATTGCTGGATTGTATGGTAGTTTTAATTTTATATTTTTGAGGAATCTTCATACTGTTCTACAGTGTCTGCACTAGTTTGCAAAACTGAAATAGGAAGAAATAACAAATTGAATAGATTAATAACCAGTGGGAAAAAATGAATCAGTAATCAAAAAACTCCCCCAAAATAAGAGAGCTTCATTGGCAAATTCTACCAAATACTTAGAGTTAATACATATTGTTGTTGTTGTTGTTTGATAAATGTTTTTACAAGTATTTTATGTTTTTTGATGCTATAGAAAATGGAAGTTAAAACATTTATTTTCCAATAGTTTGCTGTTAATATAAAAAATACAATTAATTTGTGTGCCTGGATTGCTCAGTCAGTTAAACATCTGCCTTCAGCTAAGATCATGATCCTGGGGTCCCTGGATTGAGCCACACATTGGGCTCCCTGCTCATTGGGGGGTCTGCTTCTCAACCTCTCCATCTGCCTGACACTCTGCTTGTGCTTTCTCTCTCTCTAATAAATAAATATAAAATAAACAAAATACAATTAATTTTTATATAATCATCTTGTACGGTATAACCTTGGTAAATTATTTTACTAGTCCTAATGGCTGAAGACACTCTAGTCTTTCCCACATACTCACATAATTTACAAATAGAGACTATTTTACTTCTTTTCTAATCTTAATGTCTTTTCTCTTTTTTTTTGAAATTTCTTTTATTTTTTTTTCAGTTTTCCAAAATTCATTGCTTATACACCACACCCAGTGCTCCATGCAATACATGTCCTCCATAATACCCACCACCAGGCTCACCCCCCCACCCAAAACCCTCAGTTTGTTTCTCAGAGTCCACAGTCTTTCATGGTTTGTCTCCCCTCCAATTTTCCCCTACTCACTTCTCTTCTCCTTCTTCCAGTGTCTTGTGTGTTATTCTTTATGGTCCACAAGTGAAACCATCTGATAATTGACTCTCTCTTCTTGATATTTCATGTTGAGTTAATACCTATTCTTATTAAACAATTCAAAAAATAGTAAAGGAAGGAAAACTTTCAAATTCATTTTATGAGGCCAGCATTACCCTGACACCAAAACCAGGAGAACTACAGACCAATATGCTTAATGAACAGAGATGAGAAATTCTTAATAAAATACTACCAAACCAAATAGAGCAATACATGAAAAGAATCATTCATTACCATCAGGTGGAGTTTATTCTTGGGTTCTAGGGTCGTTCAATATTTGCAAATTAATCAATGTGATATATCACATTAATAAAAGAAACTGTAAGAATCATATGATCATTTCAATAAATGCAGAAAAAGCATTTGACAAAGTGCAACATTCATTCATGATAAAAACTGTCAACAAAGTAGGTCTGGAGGGAACACACCTCAACATAATAAAGGTCATCTATGAAAAATCCACAGCTAATATCATCCTCTACAGTCAAGAACAACACAGGGATGTTCACTCTTACCACTTTAATTTAGCATAATGCTGAAAGTCCTTGCCACAGCAATCTGACAACAAAAAGAAACACAATGATTCATATTGGCATGGAAGAAGTCAAACTTTCACTATTTGTTGGCAACATGATGCTCTATGTAGAAAACCTGGAAGAATCCACCAAAAAATTTCTAGAACTGCTAAATGAATTCCATAAAGTTGCAGCATACAAAATCAACTCTGGAAATCTGTTGTATTTCTATACACAAATAATGAAGTAGCAGAAAGAGAAATTAAGGGATTCGTTTTTTTTAAAATTAGAATTATTCAGTGAAATCATATGGTGACAGATTTGCTTTTTGGGAGTCTTTCAATTAAAATTCAATCTGCTTAATAGTTATAGGGCTATACAAATTATATATTATAAGTAGTTATATTCATAAGGTGAGTTGTAGTTTGTTTTTTTTAAGGAACTGATTTATTTCATTTAAACTGTCAAATGGTATATGTAGTTTTATTGTATTCCTTTTGATGTCTGCAAGATATATAGTAATATTCCCTGTTACTTACATATCTAGTAAGACAAGAAAAGAGAGGAAACACAAATGCTAATATCGGGAATATAGATATGTCTTCTTAAAGAGCTGGCTCTTTGTTTCATTAAGTCTATTTTTTTTCAGTTTTGCTGAGTTCTGCTCACATCTTTTTATTTCCTTTCCTTTGCTTTTTATTTGTTCTTCTTTTTCACAGTGCTTGAAATGAGAGTTTAGATTATTGATTTGAGAGGAAAGTCTCAAATCAATAATTTAAATATATATTATATTATTAAATTATATATTAAATATACATTTAATGTTATAGATTTTACCTTCAGCACTGCCTACCTGTGTACTATAAGTTTTAATTTATTACATTTTCTTTTTTTTATCATTTTTTAAATTTATTTTCAGCATAACAGTATTCATTGTTTTTGTACCACACCCAGTGCTCCATGCAATCCGTGCCCTCTCTAATACCCACCACCTGGTTCCCCCAACCTCTCACCCCCCCACCTCTTCAAACCCTTCAGATTGTTTTTCAGAGTCCATAGTCTCTCATTGTTCACCTCCCCTTCCAATTTCCCTCAACTCCCTTCTCCTAACTCCCCATGTCCTCCATGCTATTTGTTTTTCATTTAGTTTAATGAATTTTACAAATTTTCCTTTGAGGGTTATTTTACCCATGGATTATATAAATGTACCATGCACTTTCCAAGTGTTTAGATATTTTCTTGTTATCTGTCATTCATTTCTAGTTTGCCCTTTCTGGTCAAAGAACACAATTTGTATGATTCCAGTTCTTTTGAAGTTGCTCAGAATATGATCTATATTGGCATATGGCCCAGAATATGGTCTATATTGGTATGTATTTTTTTGGTACTTGAGAATGTATTTTTTGTTGTGGGTTGGAGTGTCCTAAAAGTGTCTTTAGATCCTGCTAGTTGAAGGTATTTGCTGTGTTCTTTTAGTTACTTGATCTTTTTCTGCAGTGGTCTATCAATAACTGTGAGAAGAGTATTGAAGTATTCAAGAATAATTGTGGTTTTCTTTTTTTCTCCTTTCAATTCTATCAATTTTTGCCTCGGGTGATTTGCACCTTTTTTGTTTAGTTCCTATGCATATATGATTGCTATGTATTCTTTGTGGATTGACATTTTTATCAGCATGTAATGTTCCTCTTTGTTTTTGTTAGTCTACTTTGGCTAATGTTAATATAGTTATTTCTGCTTTGTTTTCATTATTGAGTGTTTACTGGATATACACATATGTATATGTATATTTTAATTCATTCCATTTCAACCTGTCTATATTGTTAATTTGGATTGAGTTTCCTATAGATGGCATATAGATGAATCCTCATTTAAAAATCCACTCTGCCAATTTCTTTCTGTTAAATAATGTATTTAGACAATTTAGAGCTAATGTAATTACTGTCGTGTAAGGGCTTAAGTCTTCTGATTTACATGATAATTTTTTAATTAATTTTTTTCTTTTTTTAAAATTTAGGCCTGTATTTGGTTTTCATTTTTATGTATTTATTTGAGAGAGAGACAGAGAGCGCAGAAACAGGTGGAGGGGCAGAGGGACAAGCCAACTCCCCACTGAGCACAAAGACTGATGTGGGGTTCAATCACAGGACTCTGAGATCATGACCTGAGCTGAAGCTGGACACTTAACTGACTGAGCCACTCAGGTCCCCCAAAGCTGTATTTTTTTAAAACAGTTTTAGGTTCTTAGCAAAACTGAGGTAAATGTATATATCTCCCATGTAATTCCTGACCCCAAACGTGAACATCCTCTTCTACTATCAACATCCTCTACCAGAGTGGTACATTTGTAGCAGATAATGAATATACACTGGCACATCATAATCATTCTAAGTCCATAGTTTACATCATGGCCTTCTTTTGTTGTTGTGCATTCAATGTGTTTGAGAAAATGTATAAAGACTTACATCCACCATTATAGTATCTTACACAATGTTTTTACTGCCCTAGAAACCATCTGTGCTCCATCTACTTATCTTTCTTCTCCCTCCCAAATTCCTGGCAACCACAGATCTTCTTGTCTTCATAATTTTGCCCTTTCCAGATTGTCATATAGTTGGAATCAGACAGTATGAGGTCTTTCGTAACTGCCTTATTTCACTAAGTAATGGTAATTATAAACAACATTGCTATAAATATCCACAGGCAGGTTTTTGTGTGGACATAAGTTTCAACTCCTTTGGATAATTACCAAGGAATGTGGTTGTTGCACCATACAGTAAGAATATGTTTAGTTTTATAAGAACTCACCAAACCATTTGTAAAGTAGTATACCATTTTGCATTCCCACCAACAATGTATTTGAATTTCTGTTGCTTCATATCCTCACCAATCAGTGTTCTGGATTTTGGCTATTCAAACAGATCAAACAGATATTGCAATTTTACTGTATTTTATTTTTTAAAGATTTTATTTATTTATTTGACAGAGAGAGAGATCATTAGTAGGCAGAGAGGCAGGCAGAGAGAGAGAGGGATGCAGGCTCCCTGCTGAGCAGAGAGCCCAATGTGGGGCTTGATCCCAGGACCCAGAGTTCATGACCTGAGCTGAAGGTAGAGCCTTAAACTACTGAGCCACCCAGAAGCCCCAAATATTACAATGTTAAATATACATTTGCCTGATGACAAATGATATGGAGAACCTTTTTATAGTTTATTTGCCATCTGAATATCTTCTTTGGTGAGGTGCCTGTTAAGGTCTTGGTTTATTTTTTAATTGAGCTATTTATTTTCTTATTGTTTAGCTTTAATTCTTATATAGTTTGGATAGAAGCCTTTTATCAGATACAGTTTTTTTAAAACATTTTCTCCCAGTATGTGGCTTACCTTCTCATTGTGTCAACATTTTCTTTTGCAAAGCAAATGTTTTTATTTTTAATGAAGTACAGCTTATCAATTATTTCTTTCATGGATTATGCCTTTGATGTTGTATCTAGTAAGTCATCACCATACCCAAGGTCATTGAGCATTTCCTCTATGTTAGTTTTTAGGAATTTTATAGTTTTACATTTTACATTTAGGTCTGTGTGCCCATTATGAGGTATTTTTGTGAAGGGTGTAATATCTGAGTCTTTTGTGTGTGGATGTCTAATTTCAGTAACCATTAGTTGAAAAGGCTATTTTGATATATTGTATTGTCATTGTTAATTTTGATACATTATACAGTCACTTTATCAAGGATCAATTTATGCAAGTCTACCTTTTGTCTTTCTATTCTATTCCATTGATCTATTTTTCTCATCTTTCACAAATACTACATTGTCTTGGTTACTGTAGTTTTTTTAGTGAGTATTGACATTAGGTAATGTTTGTCCTCCAAATTTATCCTCCTTCAATATTGTGTTGGGTATTATTTTTTGTTGTTGCCTCCCTATATAAACATTGAGATCAGTTTATCAATAGACACAAAATGACTTGATAGGATAACATTGGTTGCAACTATGTTGAATTTATAGATCAATTTGAGAAGAAAGAACATCTAGATAATAGTGAGTCTCCCTATCTATGGACAAGGAACGTCTCTCCATTAATTAAGTTCTTTTTGATTTTATTCATCAGATATTTGTAGTTTCCCTCATATAGATTTGTACATACTTTGACATATACCTAAGTATTTCTTTTCAGGGTGTGGATATAAATGTTATCGTATTTTTAACTTCAAATTCCACTTGTTAATTGCTGTCATATAGGAAAGAAATTGACTTTTGTATATTATCATGGAACCCTCCTATATTTGCTAATTAGTTTTATAATTTTTTTAGTTAATTCCTTCTGATTTCTAAACAGATTATCATACCACCTGCAACAAAGGTAGTTTTATTTCTTTTCTCACAATCTGTATGTATTTTATTTCCTTTTCTTGTCTTATTGGATTAGTAGGAATTTCTTTATGATTTTGAAATGCCATGGTGTGAGGGAATATCTTTACCTTGTACCTGGTCTTAGCAGAAAAGCTTCACGTTTCTTGCCATAAAATATGATGTTAGCTATAATTATCTGTGGATGTCTTTTATTAAGTTTAGGTAGTTCCCCTTTACTTCTAGTTTGTTGAAAATATTTATCACAAATAGATGTTAGATTATTTTGCCAAGGATTTTTTGCTTCTATGGCCTTAGAGATATTGCTTATAGTTTTCTTTTCTTGGAAGGTATTCATCTGGTGTTGTTACTAGGATAATGCTGTCCTTATGAAATGAGTTAGGAACTCTTTCCAGTTCTATGTTCCAGAAGGAATTGTAAAAAAATCAATATAAATTCTTTCTTAAAAATTTGGTGGACTTCACCAACTACACAATTATAGATTCAATTTCTATAAAACATATAAGTCTGGGCAGATTATATAATTCTTCTTCTGTATTTTGATAGATTGTGCTGTTCAAGGGCTTTGTCCATTTAATCTAGTGGATAGTGGTTATAAAATTGTTTATAAGATTATTTTATTGTCCTTAATGTATATGAGATCAATAGTGATGGCCCTATTTCATTTCTGCGTTATGAATTTGTATCTTCTCTTTCATCTATTAGTTAACTGGCTAGAAGTTTATTAATTATACTGATCTCTTTCAACCACCTTTTTATTTCACCGATTTTGTCAGTGAATTACTTGCTTACAATTTCATTGATTTCTGCTCTAATTTTTATTATTCATTTTCTTCTTACTTTAGTTTTCACATGTTCTTTTTTTTAATTTCCAATGTTGGAAGCTTACATTATTAATATTAAAAAATCAGCTATATTTAAATATAAAATATAAACTGTGAAAAGTTAAAATATACAATGAAATCATTAGATACATGGTATATTGAAAATGTTTACTACAATTAGGTTAGCTAACACAGCCTTTATCTAACTTAATTACCATTTTATTCTTGTTTTGGTGAAAACAATAAAGCTCTACTTTTATAACAACTTTCAAGTATACAATACAGTATTTTTTAAAAGATTTTATTTATTTGACAGAGAGAAACACAGCGAAAGAGGGAACACAAGCAGAGGGGATGGAAGGAGGAGGAGCAGGCTACCTGTAGAGCAGGGAGCCTGATGTGGGGCTCAATCCCAGGACTCTGGGATCATGACCTGAGCGGGAGGCAGACACTTAAAGACTGAGTCACCCAGGCACCCCCAATACAGTTTTGTTAACTATACTCTTCATACTGTATATTTGATCTTTGGAACTTATTCATATTATAACTTAAATATTGGATCTTTTGAAAAATATCTTCCAATTTCCCCCACCATTCAGACTCTAGTAACCACCATTCCATTCTCTGATTCTATCAGTTTGATGCTTTTAGATTCCATGTTTAATTGATATCCTGCATACTATTTTCCAAAATGGCTATACAAATTATATTCCCACAACCAGTGCAAAATTGATACCCTTTCTCCATATCCTTGCCAACACTTCCTATCTCTTACCTTTTTTTTTTATCTATTTTTTATATTTATAAACATATATTTTTATCCCCAGGGGTACAGGTCTGTGAATCATCAGGTTTACACACTTCACAGCACTCACCATAGCACATACCCTCCCCAATATCCATAACCCCACCCCCCCCAACCCCTCTCCCCCCATGAACCCTGTTTGTTTTGTGAGATTAAGAGTCACTTATGGTTTGTCTCGTCCCAATCCCATCTTGTTTCATTTATTCTTCTCCTACCCCCTTAACCACCCATGTTGCATCTCCTCTCCCTCATATCAGGGAGATCATATGATAGTTGTCTTTCTCCGATTGACTTATTTCGCTAAGCATGATACCCTCTAGTTCCATCCACGTCGTCGCAAATGGCAAGATTTCATTTCTTTTGATGGCTGTATAGTATTCCATTGTGTATATATACCACATCTTCTTTATCCATTTGTCTATTGATGGACATCTAGATTCTTTCCATAGTTTGGCTATTGTAGACATTGCTGCTATAAACATTCAGGTGCATGTGCCCCTTCAGATCACTACGTTTGTATCTTTAGGGTAAATACCCAGCAGTACAATTGCTGGGTCATAGGGTAGTTCTATTTTCAACATTTTGAGGAACCTCCATGCTGTTTTCCAGAGTGGTTGCACCAGCTTGCATTCCCACCAACAGTGTAGGAGGGTTCCCCTTTCTCCGCATCCTCGCCAGCATCTGTCATTTCCTGACTTGTTAATTTTAGCCATTCTCACTGGTGTGAGGTGATATCTCATTGTGGTTTTGATTTGTATTTCCCTGATGCCGAGTGATATGGAACAATTTTCATGTGTCTGTTGGCCATCTGGATGTCTTCTTTGCAGAAATGTCTGTTCATGTCCTGTGCCCATTTCTTGATTGGATTGTTTGTTCTTTGGGTGTTGAGTTTGCTAAGTTCTTTATAGATTGTGGACACTAGCCCTTTTTCTGATATGTCATTTGCAAATATTTTCTCCCATTCTGTCAGTTGTCTTTTGGTTTTGTTAACTGTTTCCTTTGCTGTGCAAAAGCTTTAGATATTGATAAAATCCCAAAAGTTCATTTTTGCCCTTGCTTCCCTTGCCTTTGGTGATGTTCCTAGGAAGATGTTGCTGCGGCTGAGGTCGAAGAGGTTGCTGCCTGTGTTCTCCTCGAGGATTTTGATGGATTCCTTTCTCACATTGAGATCCTTCATCCGTTTTGAGTCTATTTTCGTGTGTGGTGTAAGGAAATGATCCAATTTCATTTTTCTGCATGTGGCTGTCCGATTTTCCCAACACCATTTATTGAAGAGGCTGTCTTTTTTCCAGTGGACATTCTTTCCTGCTTTGTCGAAGATGAGTTGCCCATAGAGTTGAGGGTCTATTTCTGGGCTCTCTATTTTGTTCCATTGATCTAGGTGTCTATTTATGTGCCAGTACCATGCTGTCTTGATGATGACAGCTTTGTAATAGAGCTTGAAGTCCGGAATTGTGATGCCACCAACTTTGGCTTTCTTTTTCAATATTCCTTTGGATATTTGAGGTCTTTTCTGGTTCCATATAAATTTTAGGATTATTTGTTCCATTTCTTTGAAAAAAATGGATGGTACTTTGATAGGAATTGCATTAAATGTGTAGATTGCTTTAGGTAGCATAGACATTTTCACAATATTTATTCTTCCAATCCAGGAGCATGGAACATTTTTCCATTTCTTTGTGTCTTCCTCAATTTCTTTCATGAGTACTTTATAGTTTTCTGTGTATAGATTCTTAGTCTCTTTGGATAGGTTTATTCCTAGGTATCTTATAGTTTTGGGTGCAATTGTAAATGGGATGGACTCCTTAATTTCTCTTTCTTCTGTCTTGTTGTTGGTGTAGAGAAATGCAACTGATTTCTGTGCATTGATTTTATATCCTGACACTTTACTGAATTCCTGTACAAGTTCTAGCAGTTTTGCAGTGGAGTCTTTTGGGTTTTCCACATATAGTATCATATCATCTGCAAAGAGTGATAGTTTGACTTCTTCTTTGCTGATTTGGATGCCTTTAATTTCCTTTTGTTGTCTGATTGCTGAGGCTAGGACTTCTAGTACTATGTTGAATAGCAGTGGTGATAACGGACATCCCTGCCGTGTTCCTGACCTTAGCGGAAAAGCTTTCAGTTTTTCTCCATTTGAACCTACCTTGCAGCCCTGGGATAAATCCCACTTGGTCGTGGTGAATAATCCTTTTAATGTACTGTTGAATCCTATTGGCTAGTATTTTCGCGAGAATTTTTGCATCTGTGTTCATCAAGGATATTGGTCTGTAGTTCTCTTTTTTGATGGGATCCTTCTCTGGTTTTGGGATCAAGGTGATGCTAGCCTCATAAAATGAGTTTGGAAGTTTTCCTTCTTTTTCTATTTTTTGGAACAGTTTCAGGAGAATAGGAATTAGTTCTTCTTTAAATGTTTGGTAGAATTCCCCCGGGAAGCCATCTGGCCCTCGGCTTTTGTTTGTTTGGAGATTTTTGATGACTGTTTCAATCTCCTTACTGGTTATGGGTCTGTTCAGGCTTTCCATTTCTTCCTGCTTCAGTTGTGGTAGTTTATATGTCTCTAGGAATGCGTCCATTTCTTCCAGATTGTCAAATTTGTTGGCGTAGAGTTGCTCATAGCATGTTCTTATGATTGTCTGTATTTCTTTGGTGTTCGTTGTGATCTCTCCTCTTTCATTCATGATTTTATTTATTTGGGTCCTCTCTCTTTTCTTTTTGATAAGTCTGGCCAGGGGTTTATCAATCTTATTAATTCTTTCAAAGAACCAGCTCCTAGTTTCGTTGATTTGTTCTATTGTTTTTTTGGTTTCTATTTCATTGATTTCTGCTCTGATCTTTATGATTTCTCTTCTCCTGCTGGGTTTAGGGTTTCTTTCTTGTTCTTTCTCCAGCTCCTTTAGGTGTAGGGTTAGGTTGTGTACCTGAGACCTTTCTTGTTTCTTGAGAAAGGCTTGTACCGCTATATATTTTCTTCTCAGGACTGCCTTTGTTGTGTCCCACAGATTCTGAACCATTGTGTTTTCATTATCATTTGTTTCCATAAATTTTTTCAATTCTTCTTTAATTTCCTTTTTGACCCATTCATTCTTTAGAAGGATGCTGTTTAGTCTCCATGTGTTTGGGTTCTTTCAAAATTTCCTCTTGTGATTGAGTTCTAGCTTCAGAGCATTGTGGTCTGAAAATATGCAGGGAAAGATCCCAATCTTTTGATACAGGTTGAGACTTGATTTAGGACCAAGAATGTGATCTATTCTGGAGAATGTTCCATGTGCACTAGAGAAGAATGTGTATTCTGTTGCTTTGGGATGAAATGTTCTGAATATATCTGTGATGTCCATCTGGTCCAGTGTGTCATTTAAGGCCTTGATTTCCTTGTTGATCTTTTGCTTGGATGATCTGTCCATTTCAGTGAGGGGAGTGTTAAAATCCCCTACTATTACTGTATTCTTGTCGATGTGTTTCTTTGATTTTGTTATTAATTGGTTTATATAGTTGGCTGCTCCCACGTTAGGGGCATAGATATTTAAAATTGTTAGATCTTCTTGTTGGACAGTTCCTTTGAGTATGATATAGTGTCCTTCCTCATCTCTTATTATAGTCTTTGGCTTAAAATCTAATTGATCTGATATAAGGATTGCCACTCCTGCTTTCTTCTGATGTCCATTAGCATGGTAAATTCTTTTCCACCCCCTCACTTTAAACCTGGAGGTGTCTTCGGGTGTAAGATGAGTTTCTTGCAGGCAACATATAGATGGGCTTTGTTTTTTTATCCATTCTAATACCCTGTGTCTTTTGATAGGGGTATTTAGCCCATTAACATTCAGGGTAAGTATTGAGAGATATGAATTTAGTGCCATTGTATTGCCTGTAAGGTGACTGTTATTGTATATTGTCTCTGTTTCTTTCTGATCTACTTCTTTTAGGGTCTCTCTTTGCTTAGAGGACCCCTTTCAATATTTCCTGTAGAGCTGGTTTGGTATTTGCAAATTCTTTCAGTTTTTGTTTGTCCTGGAAACTTTTAATCTCTCCTTCTATTTTCAATGATAGCCTAGCTGGATAAAGTATTCTTGGCTGCAGGTTTTTCTCGTTAGTACTCTGAATATATCATGCCAGCTCTTTCTGGCCTGCCAGGTCTCTGTGGATAAGTCTGCTGCCAATCTCATATTTTTACCATTGTACGTTACAGACTTCTTTTCCCGGGCTGCTTTCAGGATCTTTTCTTTGTCACTAAGACTTGTAAATTTTACTATTAGGTAACGGGGTGTGGACCTATTCTTATTGATTTTGAGGGGGGTTCTCTGAACCTCCTGGATTTTGATGCTTGTTCCCTTTGCCATATTGGGGAAATTCTCTCCAATAATTCTTCCAACATACCTTCTGCTCCCCTCTCTGTTTCCTCTTCTTCTGGAATCCCAATTATTCTAATGTTGTTTCGTCTTATGGTGTCACTTATCTCTCGAATTCTCCCCTCGTGGTCCAGTAGCTGTTTGTCCCTCTTTTGCTCAGCTTCTTTATTCTCTGTCATTTGGTCTTCTATATCGCTAATTCTTTCTTCTGCCTCATTTATCCTAGCAGTGAGAGCCTCCATTTTTGATTGCACTTCATTAATAGCTTTTTTGATTTCAACTTGGTTAGATTTTAGTTCTTTTATTTCTCCCGAAAGGGCTTTTATATCTCCCGAGAGGGTTGCTTTAATATCTTCCATGCCTTTTTCAAGCCCAGCTGGAACCTTGAGAATCGTCATTCTGAACTCTATATCTGACATATTACCAATGTCTGTATTGATTAGGTCCCTAGCCTTTGGTACTGCTTCTTGTTCTTTTTCTTGTTGTGAATTTTTCCACCTTGTCATTTTGTCCAGATAAGAGTATATGAAGGAGCAAGTAAAATACTAAAAGGGTGGCAACAACCCCAGGAAAATATGCTTTAGCCAAATCAGAAGAGATCCCAAATCGTGAGGGGGGAGAAAGGGGATAAAAAGGGGTTCAGAAAGAAAAAAAAAAGAAACTATTAAAAAAAGAAAGCTGATAAAAATTAAAAAGGAAAAAAATATATATATATTAGATAAACTATTTAAAAAACGTTAAAAAAGAAAACGGTAAAAGTTAAAAAATTTTAGCAGAAGAAGAGAAAAAAAATTGAAAAAGAAAAAAAAAATTAAATTAACTGCAAGGCTAAAGAATCATGGGGAGAAAGCCATGAGTTCCGTGCTTTGCTTTCTCCTCCTCTGGAATTCTGCCGCTCTCCTTGGTATTGAAACTTCAGTCCTTGTTAGGTGAACTTGGTCCTGGCTGGGTTTCTTGTTGATCTTCTGAGGGAGGGGCCTGTTGTAGTGATTCTCAAGCGTCTTTGCCCCAGGCGGAGTTACACCACCCTTACCCGGGGCCGGGCTGAGTAATCCGCTTGGGTTTGCTGGGTTTGCTTTCGGGAGTGTTTGTTCCCTGAGCGCATTCCGTAGAGTTCTGGAAGATGGGAATGAAGATGGCGGCCTCCTGGTCTCTGGCCTGGAGGAGCTGAGAGTCGGGGCCCCACTCCTCAGTGCGCCCTCAGAGAACAGCGCCCAATTACTCCCGTCAACCTGGCCTCCGGCCACGCTCCGAGCTGACCGAGCCTGCGACCGGTTCAAGGTAACCCCGAGCTTAGAGCTCACTCCTCGGCTCTGTCTCTGTAGCCGGCTTCCCTGTTCTAATACCGGTAAGCTCTGCGACACTCAGGCATCCCCGATCCTTCTGTGACCCTGCGGGACCTGAGGCCATGCTGACCCTGCATGGGCTTCACCCCGGTTAAGCCTCTGGAGCGATGTCCCTCAGCGGAACAGACTTTTAAAAGTCCTGATTTTGTGCTCCGTTGCTCCGCCGCTCGCTGGGAGCCGGCCCCTCCCCCGCGGTCTATCTTCCAATCGCTTTGGATTCACTTCTCCGCCAGTCCTACCTTTCAGATAGTGGTTGATTTTCTGTTTCTAGAATTGCTGTTCTTCTCTTCAATCTCCCATTGGATTTGTAGGTGTTTGCAATCTTTAGATAAGCCATTTAGCTGATCTCTCGCTACCTGAAGTAGTCTCAGCCTGCTACTTCTCCGCCATCTTGACTCCTCCTCTCTTACCTTTTTGATATAACTAAACAACAGGTGTGAGGTGATGTCATATTTGCAGTTTTGAATTGAAGTTTCCTGGTAATTACTGACATTAGACTTTTTTGTTTTCCATATATCTATTGACCTTTAAATATGTTGCCTTTGGAAAATTGTCTATTCAGTTCCTCTACCCATTATTTAGTCAGATTTTTTGTGTTCTTTTTGCTATTGAGTTGTATAAATTCCTTATGTATTTTGATCATTAACCTTTAAAGGATATGTGTTTTGCAAATATTTTTTCCCACACTGTAGGTTGCCTTTTAATTTTGTTGATTGTTTCTTGTGCTGTGCACACCTTTTTAGTTTGATATAGTAGCACTTATTTAATTTGCTTTGTTGCTGTGCTTTTGGTGCCATACTCCAAAAAATCATGGTCTATATCAATGCCCAGCTTTTCTTTAAGGTGTTTTCTTCAAGGTGTTTTACAATTTGAGTCTTATGTTTAAGTTTTAACTGATTTTGAGTTAATGTTTTTGAGTTATATAATATAGGGGTCCAATTTCTTTTTTTTTAAAGATTTATTTATTTGACAGACAGAAATCACAAGGAGGCAGAGAGGCAGGCAGAGAGAGAGGAGGAAGCAGGATCCCTGCTGAGCAGAGAGCCCGATGCAGGGCTTGATCACAGGACCCTGGGATCATGACCCGAGCCGAAGGCAGAGGCTTTAACTCACTGAGCCACCCAGGTGCCCCTATAGGGGTCCAATTTCATTCTTTTTCATGTGATTATCTAGTTTTCCTAACACCATATATTGAACAGATTATCCTTTATTGAATATTCATGCATCCCTTGTCAAATATTAGTTGACCATATATGTGACAATTTATTTCTGGGCTCTCAATTCTCTTCCATTAGTCTATGTGTATATATTTGAGGTAGTTTCTGACTGCTTTGATTACTATAATATTGCAATACAGTTTAAAATCTGGAAGTGTTATGTCCCTAGCTTTATTCTTGCTCTGGATTGCTGTGGCTATTTGGGGTCTTTTGTGGCTCACGAAAATATTAGGATTACTCTTTAATTTCTATGAAAAGTGCTATTAGAACTTTGAATCTATGCATAGCTTTGTATAGTATGGACATTTTAACAAAAATCATTCTTCTGATTCATAAACGTAGGAAACTTTGTACTTATTTCTGTTTCAATATTTTTGTCATTGTCTTACAATTTTAGTAGACAGATATTTTTTCTGCTTTGTTCAGTTTGTTCCTAAGTATTTTATTCTTGTTAATTTATTACAAACAGGATTTTTTCTTTATTTCTTACTTAGATAGTTTATTTGTAGAGTATAGAATTGCAAATGACTTTTGGATGCTGATTTTATACCCTGAAACTTTACTAAATTTATTACTTCTAACATTTTTTTCAGCGTTTCAGGATTTTTACATACAAGATCATGTCACCAATAGAGATAATTTTACCTCATGTTGATGACTTTTATTTCTTTTTCTTGCCAAATTGCTCCAGTTAAGACTTCCAGTGTATGTTGAATAGAAGTGAGGGTGAGCACCCTTGTCTTGTTCCCCAATCTTAAAGGAAAACCTTTCAATCTTTTACTATGAGTATACCTTTTATGTAATGTGTCTTTTATTATGTTGAGTTATATTCCTTTTTTCACCCAGTTTGTCAAGAGTTATTATAAAGGAATGCTTATTTTTGTCAAAAGCTTTCTATATACCAAGTCATATAATTTTTCTCTTTCATTCTATTAAGGTATCAAGTTTAGAGTTATATACATTGAAACATCTTTGCTTCCCAGGGGTAAATCCCACTTGGTCATAGTGATCCCTTTAATGTGCTGTTGAATTTTGTTTACTGGTATTTTTGAGAATTTTTGCATATATATTCATGAAAACATTGGCCCTAGTTTACTTCCTCTCTCCTTTTTTCCTGCTTCATTCCTTCTTTCTTTCCTTCCTTCCTCCCTTTAATTTTCTTTCCTTCCTTCCTTCCTGCCTGCCTGCCTTTCCTTTCTTCCTCCTTCCCTCCCCCTTTCTTCCTTCACTTTTTTCCCCTTCCTTCCTTTCCTTTTCTCTTCCTTCTTTTCTTTCCTACCTTCCTTCCTTCCCTCCCTTCTCCCTCCCTTCCTCCCACTCTTCCTCCCTTTTTCTCTCCTTTCTTCCTTCCTCCCTTCCCTTTTCTCTTTCTTTCCTTCCTTCCTTCCTCTCTTTCTTTCTCTTTCCTTCCTTCCTTCCTTCCTTCCTTCCTTCCTTCCTTCCTTCTTCTTTCCCTCCTCTGATTGATAATGTTGCTTATTTAGCTTTTAAATCACTAATTCTTTTTTACTTGGTCAAGTCTGCTGTTGATATTTTCTATTAAATTCTCCAGTTCAGTCAGTGTATCCTCCTGCTCCAAAATTTTGATTTGGTTCTTTTGAAAGTTCTCTTTCTCTTTGTTGAAATTTTTATTTTGTTTTTGTATGGTCTTCCTGATTTTTATTGTTTATTTGTGTTTTCTTGTATCATCTTCAGGAAATTTAGTTTGAATTCATGCTGGGCAATTCATATATCTCTATTTCATTGAGGTTGCTTGAATTTTACTGTGTTCCTTTGGTAGTGTCAGGTATCTGTGACTGTGATCTTGGTAAGCTTGTGGATGTTTCTGCACATTTGAAGTAACAGTCACTTCTTTCAAACTTTATGGACTAACTTTAATACAAAAAGATGTTTATCTGCAGTTGAAGGCAAGGTGGAGCATTCTGTGATACCAGGGCTAATGGCGAAGAGCCCCAAATGCAGGGGCATTTAGAAACTCCAGGTCCAAAGCTATGTGATTTATTTTCTTTCAGGTTGCTGGTGTCCATGGCACTGACAACTGCATGGTCATTTGTGTCAGTCTGAGATTTTGTCAGTCTGATGATTTGCAGGGTCTACACGGACTTTGAAGTCTTCAGCAGTTTTCCAAGATTCTATGTCTATGGATCAGGACAGACAAGAGCAGTGACCAGAGTCAGTGGTATACACACAATCAGCTATAAAGACCAGCAGCATTTTCCTGTGTAGTGGCAGGTCTGATGTGTGTAGTGGCAGGGCCAAACTGGGCCTACAAAGGGCTGTGATGGCCTTAGCCCTTTGGCTGAAGGGTTTTGCCATAAGTATATGGCAGTGAAATCCAGTAATATGGTTGGGTCAAGAGCATACAGGTGCACAGCTGGAGGGGTTAACTGTAGATCAACCCAGTGGTACAGAACAGCAACAGGAGACAAAGCAGAATCAGAGCCCACAGGTAGCTATGGAGTGGGGGGGCTTGGCTGTTGCCATGCACTTATGTGGCTGCAAGCTCAGACCATAGTCACATCAACAGTATTAGAAGGTGGTAACTCAGGGTCAGGCTGGCAAGTGCATAGTTGATGGTGCTAGTTCAAAGCATACACACAATGGTGTGCTCAGCCACAGGAGTACAGGCTTTTATGTCTTACACCTTTGCAGATGCAGAGATTGGGCTTACTCAAAGTGCAAATGGTGGATTCTTGCTGGTGCAGAGGGTAGGAGACAGGAAGGAGCAGGGAGGAACTCAGTCAGCTGGCATTTTCAAAGACAAATATCTGTGGGGTGGAAATCGGTGAAATCTGCAGGAAGTTCATTGTAACTATGTTGGCCTTTTTACTTTTCTCAATGGCAAGAACTCCTGGGGTCATCTGAAGACCAGGTTGCTGGGAACCATTTTCACTCCAATTCTGTGGTTGATGCTGGTAGCTTTGACTCTTCTTCCTTGCTCTCAGCTATATCTATATGTCTCAGCTTTATTGGTCTCTAGCAAGGGCGGGGGTTGGTTTGAAATCAAAGTGGGTTTATATGAAATTTTCTGAAAGACTGGGGTAACTGGATGCTCACCTAGCTCTTTTTTCCTTGACCAAGGGAACATTTTCTAGCTGGAGAACTCCCTCTTAGCTTGGAGCAGTACAGTTTAGGGGGTGAGATAGTCCAGGCAAAATGAACTTGTTTATCCTTCTATATTTTATGAAGTTATTATCATGTGTTTTTCTTTCCCAACAGTATAGTTTAGATTCCTGAGCTCTTCTAGGTCACTTTGTTCATGAGTAACTGTCTAATTGTTGCTCTTCATGAGAAGATAGAAGATAGAGTCTCCTGCCTCACCATCTTGGTGGTATCTCCACCTATTATTGGTTTTATGTCTTTCTTCTTTCCTGATACCTGTAGTCACTGATTATTTACTTTTGAGCACTGCTTTTGCTGCATCCCACACATTTTTATAAGTTGTATTTTTATTTTCATTTTGTTTTACATATTTTTAATTTCTCTTAAAATTTCTTCTTTGAGTCACATTTCATTTTAAGTGTTTTGTTTACTCATTGAGTTTTTCTTTCCAACTGTCTTTCTCTTATTGAGTTCTAGTTTAATTTTATTATGATCTGAAAGCATACCTTATATAGTTTCTGATTTTTTAATGTATTAAGATGTTTTGTGAACCACAATGTGATCTTAGAGAATATTCCATGTAAGCTTGTCAAGAATGTTTATTGTGTTGTTGATGAAAGAAGTATGCTATATATGCCAGTTACATACAGCTGATTGATGGTACTATTCAGACCTACTTTGTTCCTCCTGATTTTCCGCTTGCTGGACCTGTCAATTACTGATAGAGGGCTGTTAAGTTCTCCAACTCTAGTAGTGGATTTATGTATTTCTCTTTGCATTTCTATAAGTTTTTATCTTATGTACACTAATGTTGTGTTGCTAGGTGCATGCACACTAAGGATTGTTAGATCTTCTTGGAGATTTGACCCCTGTGTTTTGTACTGCCCCATCTTTATCCCTGATAATTTTCCCAATTCTAAGTATACTTTTTCTTAAATTAATATAGCTACTTTAGCTTTCTTTTGATTATTGTTAGTGTGGTATTTCTTCTCCATCCCTTTACTTTTAATCTTTTGTGTCATTTTATACATAAAATGTATACAAAGCGTGTTTATTGTAGACGATGTATAGCTTGGTCTTGTTTCTCTACTTTGACAGTCTTTTAATTAATATGTTTACACATTTAACATTTAAAATGACTAACACTATAACACTTCACAAGGCAAGTAACTTTTAAAAAAAAATAGTTTATTTATTTATTTGACAGAGATCACAAGTAGGCAGAGAGGCAGGCAGAGAGAGAGTGAGAAGCAGGCTCCTCACTGAGCTGAGAGGCGGATGTGGGGCTTGATCCCAGGACCCTGAGATCATGACCTGAGCTGAAGGCAGAGGCTTAACACACTGAGCCACCCAGGTGCCCCAAGGCAAGTAACTTTTAACAAAGTATTCCTAAGTCCTCCTTATAACATTTTTGTCATTCATTTTACTTATTCATAAGCTATAATTACCAAAAGCATTTTTGTTATTACTACTTTAAACAAGTTGTTATCTGTTAGAAAACTAAGAATAAGAAAGATAAAATACATTATTTCCCATTTATTTGTTCTCTAGTGCTCTTCCTTCTTTATGTATATCCAAATTTCTAGCATATTATTTTCTTTGTGAAGAGTTTCTATTAACATTTCTTGCAAGACACATCTACTGGTGGCATATTTCTTTTTCTTTCTTTCTTTTTTTTTTCTTTTTTGATCTGAGAAACTTTTAATTTCTTCTCACTTTTGATATGTAATTAAGCCAGGTGCAGACTCCTAGGTTGGTAGACTTTTTTTTTCCCTCAACATTTTATATATTTCACTCTACCTTTTTTTTTCTTTTTTTCTTTCTTTCCTTTTTTTTTTTTTTTTTTTTTGCTTGCATAGTTTCTTTCTATATAGGTAAAATGTTTCTTTTCTTCTGCTTTATTCAATATATCCATTTTGTCTTTGATTTTCTGCAGTTAATATATGATATGTGTGGGTAGAGAGATTTTAGCATCAATCCTGCTTGATGTTCTATGAATTTCCTGAATTTTTGTTTTGATATCCATAATTATGCCTTTATTATTTAAAATATTTTCCCCATCGGGGCACCTGGGAGAGTCAGTGGGTTAAAATATTTTCCCTTCACTCTTCACCTTTTATACTTTTATTACATGTATATTGTATCTTTTGTAGTTGTCCTACATTTCTTTGTTTTGATGTTCTGTCCTTTTGCATTTTTATTTCCCTCTGCATTCCAGTTTGGGAAATTTCTATTCACATTTCTTTAAGTTCATTGAATCTTTCTCCATTGCACCCAACTCACTGATGGTTCCATCAAGTTTTTATGTATGTTGCAGTGGTTTTTTTTTTTTTTTTTCCTGACATTCCTTTTTTGACTTTTTCTTAGGACATTCATATTTCCCCTTGCATTACCTGTACTCTTTCATGCTGCCTACCTTTTCTTTTTTATTTCTTTTTTTTTATAAATTTTATTTATTTGACAGACAGAAATCACAAGTAGGCAGAGAGGCAGCTGCCTACCTTTTCTATTAGAGATCTTAACTTATTAATCAGTTTTAAAATCCAGGCTTGACAATTTCAACATCATTGCCATCTCTGAACCTTGTGATATTTATTTTGTTTCTTCAAATTTTGTTCTTTTATTATGACTTTTAATGTTTTGTTGTCAGAGACTGAATATGATGTACTGAGTAAAAGGAACTCAGGTAAATAGGCCTTTGGTTTGAAATTTTATACTTATCTGGCTGTGTTAGGTAAAATCTAGATATGAGTAGTAGAAGGAACACCTGAGGCAGACTCCTAAGTCCTTGAGGGGAAGATCATATAGATCTGAGCTGTAGGCAAGGACGGTGATAAATAGATAACACATTAGAAGCCTGGGCACACAACACCCTGATTTTGTGGCTTTCAAGACCTTGGGCCAACAGCCACGGTACAGAGCTTTCACTGACCTCTTCCACCTCTGTCCCAGGGTAACCCCTAGACTCCTTAAAATACATTTGCATTGCAGTTATAGCCTCTCCATGGAGAAAGACTGCCATGATGGTTCTAGTACAAACTTTATAGGGTCAAAAACTCCCCCTCCCAGCCTGTGAAAGAAGTCCCCCAAATGACCGGAAGCAGCCTCTGTTAAAGACTACCACACTATACAGCACAGATGTACACATCACAGATGTACCACATCACTGTACATCACTGTGCATCCCAGAAAGAACTAATAATATCCAAACTCACAACAACCTAGTTAAAAATTGAAAGCAAGGTCTCAAAGAGATACATTTATGTTGATAGGCACATTATTCAAAACAGCTAAAATGTAGAAGCAGTTCAAGAGTCCACTGATGGGTAAATGAATAAATGATATTCAGCCTTAAGAAGAAAGGAAATTCTGACATATGCTACAATACAGATGAACCTTAAACACATATGCTAAGTGAAATGTAGCATTCACCAAAAAAGATGTATAATTTCATTTATATTAAGCACTTGTGCAGTCAAAATCATAGAGATAGAAAGTAGAATGGTGGTTGATGGGGCCTGGGAAGAGAGAAGATGAGAAGTTATTGTTTAACAGGTATAGAGTTCCAGTTTTGCAAGATGAACAAAGTTCTGGTGGTTGGTTGCACAATAGTATGAAACTACTTAATACCACTGAACTGTACTCTTTTTTTTTTTAAGATTTTATTTGTTTGTTTGGCAGAGAAAGAGAGCACATAAGAAGGGGTAGCAGCAGAGTGAGAGGAACTTGATGTGGGGCTCAATCCCAAAACCTTGGGATTATGACCTGAAGGCAGATGCTATAACCAACTGAGCCACCCAGGTGCCCCTGAACTACTCTCAAAGATAGGAAATTTTATGTATGCATATTTTATCACAATAAAAATACACTAAATTCTTTAGTTTTACATGGTAAAAAAATAGTTTCCAATTTTATTATTTATTAAAAATTAGTGCATGCAATTCTAATTTATGCAAAGTCGATTACTATTAACTGCTTTTAAGAACACAAATATCAAACATCAAAGACACAGCTAAATATACATTATATTTCTAAAGGGAATTACTATGGGAGGACTTTTTTAATCATCAAACTGATGTTTCTTTTGAACAAAACTTATTTATCCTTTCTAAATTCCCCAATTGGAATTATGATTGTTTTGAAGTCATATTTTATACTAATAGTGCTTTATTTTAGTATTATATTTATAAATCATATAATTAAAATTATAAATGCAAATTTTAAATTTCAAACTTCAAACTTAAGAAGCATCTAAACTTTGAGTTGGCGAGCCAAGAGAGCACAGAGGGGCAAAATACCAAGATATTTAAATTTTATTTCCTCATTTCCCTATTTTCTGCATCATTATCATTATGGAGCCTAAGAAATTTATTGCATACTCATGTCAACTTTTTTTTTTTTATGTATACCTTTACAAGCATCTCTTTTTTTTATATTTATATTTTATTATGCTTTTAAGATTCTCATTCATCACTTATAAGAATATGTTTATTATTTTAAAATATATGAGATGAAGTTTGACAACTCATCAAATTAAGAAAAACTCCTTTTTATAGTTTACAGAGCATTATCTTAATATCACACAAATTAAACACATATGTATTTCATTAAATGATATATGCACTCTTTGCAGTCAAAATAAAGTTAAATGCTAATATATTGAAAATACAGGAGAAGAAAACAAATTAAAATATACATTCCATATTTTTTAAGATTTTATTTATTTATTTGACAGAGAGAGTTATTAAGTAGGCAGAGAGGCAGGCAGAGAGAGAGAAGAGGGGGAAGCAGGCTGCCGGGAGCAGAGAGCCTGATATGGAGCTCGATTCCAGGACCCTGAGATCATGACCTTAGCCAAAGGCAGAGGCTTAACTCATTGAGCCACCCAGGCGTCCCATAAAATATACATTCCTTTTAAATGAACCTCCTAAAAGAAAATCTAAGCTAGCATACTTAATCCTAATTAAAGAGATTTGAAAGTGAAAATAAGTTTTAACATATAGTCTCAAGGAGAAATGAGGAGGTAAGCCTAAAAGTATTCCTCACAGTCCTTAGTACCAGAGAGATATGAAACAGAATATACCTTATAGTACTACCAATCCTTGGTAAATCCTTATACTGTCACACCTGTGAGACAATCAGTACTCAAGCTGTGTTGGTTTATTTTTTTAAACAAAATTTATTTCATTATTAATTAAATTATTATTTTTAAAATTGATTAAATTTATTTATATAGGTATGTATATTTACTGTCCATTCTCATTAGTAAAGTGCAATTTTAAACAGATATTATGTTTAAGTACTTGTCTATTGTATTCCATCCGTTTTTACGTATATTTGATTTCACAGATAAGGCATGACAATGATTCTACAACAAAGATCATTTCTTCTCTTCCTCTACTTCAATTCCTGCTGTGTTATAACTTTTATATTATTTTCAGTGCTTAAGTTTCTGGGTATTCCTGTGCCACTTCTAAGAAGTATTACTAGGCTACTTCTGTGAAGTAGTAATTAATAATGACTTTGCATCATTCAACAAATATTCTATTGATTACATTTCACATGCCAGGCTTTGCTTTTTATACTGTGGTCACTAATCAAAGCAGCTACAATTCCAGAAGTTGCTGTGCACAATTCTTGCTGTACAGCAGTTCAAAGAATACAAGTTTTAGAGAATGACCCTACTCTTGTGGAACTTTGAATGGACTCAAGACCCACAGTTCTATTTTATATGTTATTTGTGGAGGAAAAGATGATACATTTAAAAAAAAAAACCTGAAAATTCACTAGCAATGGAAAATGTTTTTAAATAAAATCAATCTGCTTTGATTATTTGAGAAAAACACCTACCCTCATTCTTTTCTTTGCCTGTGCTACCATAGAGTACATTCTTTTCATTTTAAGCCTTTCATGACCTTTACACAGGAGAAGTATGAAAATCTAACTGATCAGTACAATCATGGGTGGCTAATCGTTAAGTCTAATAACATGTATATGTTTTTAAAGTCTCTTTTTTTGTGTGTAAAATGTGTTATCTCACAACAGAAAATGGGCCAATAAATAGTGGATATAATTAAAAATATATATTCCAGAGGCACCTGGGTGGCTCAGTGGGTTAAGCCGCTGCTTTCAGCTCAGGTCATGATCTCAGGGTCCTGGGATCGAGTCCCACATTGGGCTCTCTGCTCAGCAGGAAGCCTGCTTCCCTCTCTCTCTCTCTGCCTGCCTCTCCGTCTGCTTGTGATCTCTCTCTGTCAAATAAATAAATAAAATCTTAAATATATATGTATATATATTTCAGACAAATATTTGATTTGAATTTAATCCTTAAAGACAATCTTCCTAGCTCAAGTAGGGTTATTTTTATTTAGTGTTACTTGATATAGAGGGAGATTCTTATTAAATTTTTTGTCTTTAGAAACAAAGGAAAACAAAGTACAAAATTCCTAGAATCAGAAATTACACAAGTAAACAACTATTATTTCCCCCCTCCCTTACTAGTACAGATTTAACTTTTTTAAAATTTCCATGTGCTATACAACAGCTTAAAATATCATGTTAGATGTAGCAAA
This sequence comes from Lutra lutra, assembly GCF_902655055.1. Lineage (NCBI taxonomy): Eukaryota > Metazoa > Chordata > Mammalia > Carnivora > Mustelidae > Lutra > Lutra lutra. Next base: position 34,131,075 of record NC_062285.1, on the reverse strand, counting down.
TGAAAACAGTTGTTTTTACCTTTTATTTATTTCTCTATAAAGAGCTCCTTAATGTTATTCTGTTCCCATTTCTTGTAACTTTACTTAAAAAGAAAATATGTATGCTACATAATATCCTTTTTAAATTTATAATGATATTTTCCTTACCTCAAGTCAGTCAAAATTATTGTTTATTATTGAGGGTGAATGGGTTATTTTAGACTTTTTTTTTTTTACAAAGAGTTAAGCTCTATTAAGCAGCATTTTACTCAAAACAAATCTAATTTTACATAATAAAAACAATATTCAAGCCAAAATATTAATTCATTTATTAAGTGTATATTGGATGTCTCCTGTCTTTGCTGTTAATAGCTGAGAACATGAAGAGTAATAAGACATAGACCCTTTCCTTAAAGATATTTTGGGTTACATACTGAGAAGAGAATTAAAATGCCTACATGTGTTATAAATTTTGGCGATTTCCAGATTTGCATCTTCAGCCTACACTTCTACCATGAATTTCAAGCTTATATGTTCAACCACATATTAAATATTTCTACCTGCAGGTACTATAGTTACCTCCAGCTAAGCAAAATCACTGAAGCAAGAAACAAACCTGAGTGTCTTTCTCCCTCTTCTATTTCTTTCCTTCTTCCAAGCCAGCTAAACAATCATGAAGTCTTACTGATTACAACTACATTTTTTTTTAAAATATGGCCCTCCTCTCCATCCTTGCAGTTTTCTAAGTGGTCTCCTTATTATCCATCTTGTCCCACTGCAATACAACTATCATATAGCTACCATTTTAAATGGGATTTTTTGGAATGTCAGTGGCTTTTGTAATCTATAGGATAAACTTTTTTTTTTAATTTTATTTTTTATAAACATATATTTTTATCCCCAGGGGTACAGGTCTGCGAATCGCCAGGTTTACACACTTCACAGCACTCACCATAGCACATACCCTCCCCAATATCCATAACCCCACCTCCCCTCTCCCAACCCCCCTCCCCCCATCAACCCTCAGTTTGTTTTGTGAGATTAAGAGTCACTTATGGGAACCTGCCACCTCTCACAACCTGGGACAGGAGCTCTTTCTGCTCACAAGTACTGTCCCTGTGCTTTAATAAACCACCTTTTTTGCACCAGAGACATCTCAAGAATTCTTTTGTGGTCATTGGCTCCGGACCTCACCCCACCGAAACTCACCTATGTTCTAGAACTTCATCATTTGGCACCTGAACGTGGGGCTGTGAGCCTTTACATTTGGACTCTGAACTTCCGTGTAAAATTGGCTTTGACTGGAATGTCATATTTGAGAAAGACAAGCATAGAATCAGATATGGCCAGACAGCTTTAAGGAACTAAGGTTGATTTTATGAAACCTGGAGCCATAAAGCCCCTTTGGACTGTTGGCCTGGTACCTTGCTTACAGAGTTCCCAGCAGCCTCACCAGGTGGGCTGTCCCTTGCTGCTTGCATTCTTTATTTAGGAAAAATGCTTTCACGACAAACACCCAAGGGAACATCCTGAATCTCTAGTCATATTTGAAAGGTTTGAAGAGGATCTCTTCTGATTTGGCTAAAGCATATTTTCCTGCGGTTGTTGCCACCCTTTTAGTATTTTACTTGCTCCTTCATAAACTCTTATCTGGGCAAAATGACAAGGCGGAAAAATTCACAACAAAAAAAAGAACAAGAGGCAATACCAAAGGCTGGGGACCTAATCAATACAGACATTGGTAATATGTCAGATATAGAGTTCAGAATGATGATTCTCAAGGTTCTAGCCGGGCTTGAAAAAGGCATGGAAGATATTAAAGCAACCCTCTTGGGAGATATAAAAGCCCATTCTGGAGAAATAAAAGAACTAAAATCTAACCAAGTTGAAATCAAAAAAGCTATTAATGAGGTGCAATCAAAATGGAGGCTCTCACTGCTAGGATAAATGAGGCAGAAGAAAGAATTAGCGATATAGAAGACCAAATGACAGAGAATAAAGAAGCTGAGCAAAAGAGGGACAAACAGCTACTGGACCACGAGGGGAGAATTCGAGAGATAAGTGACACCATAAGACGAAACAACATTAGAATAATTGGGATTCCAGAAGAAGAGGAAACAGAGAGGGGAGCAGAAGGTATATTGGATAGAATTATTGGAGAGAATTTCCCCAATATGGCAAAGGGAACAAGCATCAAAATCCAGGAGGTTCAGAGAACCCCCCTCAAAATCAATAAGAATAGGTCTACACCCCGTCACCTAATAGTAAAATTGACAAGTCTTAGTGACAAAGAAAAGATCCTGAAAGCAGCCCGGGAAAAGAAGTCTGTAACGTACAATGGTAAAAATATTCGATTGGCAGCAGACTTATCCACAGAGACCTGGCAGGCCAGAAAGAGCTGGCATGATATATTCAGAGTACTAAATGAGAAAAACATGCAGCCAAGAATACTATATCCAGCTAGGCTATCATTGAAAATAGACGGAGAGATTAAAAGCTTCCAGGACAAACAAAAACTGAAAGAATTTGCAAATACCAAACCAGCTCTACAGGAAATATTGAAAGGGGTCCTCTAAGCAAAGAGAGACCTTAAAAGTAGTAGATCAGAAAGAAACAGAGACAATATACAATACCAGTCACCTTACAGGCAATACAATGGCACTAAATTCATATCTCTCAATACTTACCCTGAATGTTAATGGGCTAAATGCCCCAATCAAAAGACACAGGGTATCAGAATGGATAAAAAAACAAAACCCATCTATATGTTGCCTACAAGAAACTCATCTTACACCCGAAGACACCTCCAGGTTTAAAGTGAGGGGGTGGAAAAGAATTTACCATGCTAATGGACATCAGAAGAAAGCAGGAGTGGCAATCCTTATATCAGATCAATTAGATTTTAAGCCAAAGACTATAATAAGAGATGAGGAAGGACACTATATCATACTCAAAAAAAACTGTCCAACAAGAAGATCTAACAATTTTAAATATCTATGCCCCTAACGTGGGAGCAGCCAACTATATAAACCAATTAATAACAAAATCAAAGAAACACATCGACAAGAATACAATAATAGTAGGGGATTTTAACACTCCCCTCACTGAAATGGACAGATCATCCAAGCAAAAGATCAACAAGGAAATCAAGGCCTTAAATGACACACTGGACCAGATGGACAAAACAGATATATTCAGAACATTTCATCCCAAAGCAACAGAATACACATTCTTCTCTAGTGCACATGGAACGTTCTCCAGAATAGATCACATTCTTGGTCCTAAATCAAGTCTCAACCGGTATCAAAAGATTGGGATCATTCCCTGCATATTTTCAGACCACAATGCTCTAAAGCTAGAACTCAATCACAAGAGGAAATTTGGAAAGAACCCAAATACATGGAGACTAAACAGCATCCTTCTAAAGAATGAATGGGTCAACCAGGAAATCAAAGAAGAATTGAAAAAATTTATGGAAACAAATGATAATGAAAACACAACAGTTCAGAATCTGTGGGACACAACAAAGGCAGTCCTGAGAGGAAAATATATAGCGGTACAAGCCTTTCTCAAGAAACAAGAAAGGTCTCAGGTACACAACCTAACCCTACACCTAAAGGAGCTGGAGAAAGAACAAGAAAGAAACCCTAAACCCAGCAGGAGAAGAGAAATCATAAAGATCAGAGCAGAAATCAATGAAATAGAAACCAAAAAAAACAATAGAACAAATCAACGAAACTAGGAGCTGGTTCTTTGAAAGAATTAATAAGATTGATAAACCCCTGGCCAGACTTATCAAAAAGAAAAGAGAGAGGACCCAAATAAATAAAATCATGAATGAAAGAGGAGAGATCACAACGAACCCCAAAGAAATACAGACAATTATAAGAACATACTATGAGCAACTCTACGCCAACAAATTTGACAATCTGGAAGAAATGGATGCATTCCTAGAGACATGTAAACTACCACAACTGAACCAGGAAGAAATAGAAAGCCTGAACAGACCCATAACCAGTAAGGAGATTGAAACAGTCATCAAAAATCTCCAAACAAACAAAAGCCCAGGGCCAGACGGCTTCCCGGGGGAATTCTACCAAACATTTAAAGAAGAACTAATTCCTATTCTCTTGAAACTGTTCCAAAAAATAGCAATAGAAGGAAAACTTCCAAACTCATTTTATGAGGCCAGCATCACCTTGATCCCAAAACCAGACAAGGATCCCAACAAAAAAGAGAACTACAGACCAATATCCTTGATGAACACAGATGCAAAAATTCTCGCCAAAATACTAGCCAATAGGATTCAACAGTACGTTAAAAGGATTATTCACCACGACCAAGTGGGATTTATTCCAGGGCTGCAAGGTTGGTTCAACATCCGCAAATCAATCAATGTGATACAACACATTAATAAAAGAAAGAACAAGAACCATATGATACTCTCCATAGATGCTGAAAAAGCATTTGACAAAGTACAGCATCCCTTCCTGATCAAAACTCTTCAAAGTGTAGGGATAGACGGCACATACCTCAATATTATCAAAGCCATCTATGAAAAACCCACCGCAAATATCATTCTCAATGGAGAAAAACTGAAAGCTTTTCCGCTAAGGTCAGGAACACGGCAGGGATGTCCGTTATCACCACTGCTATTCAACATAGTACTAGAAGTCCTAGCCTCAGCAATCAGACAACAAAAGGAAATTAAAGGCATCCAAATCGGCAAAGAAGAAGTCAAGCTATCACTCTTCGCAGATGATATGATACTCTCTGTGGAAAACCCAAAAGACTCCACTCCAAAACTGCTAGAACTTGTACAGGAATTCAGTAAAGTGTCAGGATATAAAATCAATGCACAGAAATCAGTTGCATTTCTCTACACCAACAACAAGACAGAAGAAAGAGAAATTAAGGAGTCCATCCCATTTACAATTGCACCCAAAACTATAAGATACCTAGGAATAAACCTAACCAAAGAGACTAAGAATCTATACTCAGAAAACTATAAAGTACTCATGAAAGAAATTGAGGAAGACACAAAGAAATGGAAAAATGTTCCATGCTCCTGGATTGGAAGAATAAATATTGTGAAAATGTCTATGCTACCTAAAGCAATCTACACATTTAATGCAATTCCTATCAAAGTACCATCCATTTTTTTCAAAGAAATGGAACAAATAATCCTAAAATTTATATGGAACCAGAAAAGACCTCGAATAGCCAAAGGAATATTGAAAAAGAAAGCCAAAGTTGGTGGCATCACAATTCCGGACTTCAAGCTCTATTACAAAGCTGTCATCATCAAGACAGCATGGTACTGGCACAAAAACAGACACATAGATCAATGGAACAGAATAGAGAGCCCAGAAATGGACCCTCAACTCTATGGTCAACTCATCTTCGACAAAGCAGGAAAGAATGTCCAATGGAACAAAGACAGCCTCTTCAATAAATGGTGTTGGGAAAATTGGACAGCCACATGCAGAAAAATGAAATTGGATCATTTCCTTACACCACACACGAAAATAGACTCAAAATGGATGAAGGATCTCAATGTGAGAAAGGAATCCATCAAAATCCTCGAGGAGAACACAGGCAGCAACCTCTTCGACGTCAGCCGCAGCAACATCTTCCTAGGAACATCACCAAAGGCAAGGGAAGCAAGGGCAAAAATGAACTTTTGGGATTTTATCAAGATCAAAAGCTTTTGCACAGCAAAGGAAACAGTGAACAAAACCAAAAGACAACTGACAGAATGGGAGAAGATATTTGCAAATGACATATCAGATAAAGGGCTAGTGTCCAAAATCTATAAAGAACTTAGCAAACTCAACACCCAAAAAACAAATAATCCAATCAAGAAATGGGCAGAGGACATGAGCAGACATTTCTGCAAAGAAGACATCCAGATGGCCAACAGACACATGAAAAAGTGCTCCATATCACTCGGCATCAGGGAAATACAAATCAAAACCACCATGAGATATCACCTCACACCAGTCAGAATGGCTAAAATTAACAAGTCAGGAAATGACAGATGCTGGCGAGGATGCGGAGAAAGGGGAACCCTCCTACACTGTTGGTGGGAATGCAAGCTGGTGCAACCACTCTGGAAAACAGCATGGAGGTTCCTCAAAAGGTTGAAAATAGAACTACCCTATGACCCTGCAATTGCACTGCTGGGTATTTACCCTAAAGATACAAACATAGTCATCCGAAGGGGCACATGCACCCGAATGTTTATAGCAGCAATGTCTACAATAGCCAAACTATGGAAAGAACCTAGATGTCCATCAACAGATGAATGGATAAAGAAGATGTGGTATATATACACAATGGAATACTATGCAGCCATCAAAAGAAATGAAATCTTGCCATTTGCGACGACTTGGATGGAACTAGAGGGTATCATGCTTAGCGAAATAAGTCAATCGGAGAAAGACAACTATCATATGATCTCCCTGATATGAGGGAGAGGAGATGCAACATGGGGGGTTAAGGGGGTAGGAGAAGAGTAAATGAAACAAGATGGGATTGGGCGGGAGACAAACCATAAGTGACTCTTAATCTCACAAAACAAACTGAGGGTTGATGGGGGGAGGGGGTTGGGAGAGGGGGTGGGGTTATGTATATGGGGGAGGGTATGTGCTACGGTGAGTGTTGTGAAGTGTGTAAACCTGGCGATTCGCAGACCTGTACCCCTGGGGATAAAAATATATGTTTATAAAGCTGCAAAAAATAAATAAATAAAAAAGAAAGAAAGGATGAATCCCCAAGTTTTGTAGCAACATGGACGGGACTGGAAGAGATTATGCTGAGTGAAATAAGTCAAGCAGAGAGAGTCAATTATCATATGGTTTCACTTATTTGTGGAGCATAACAAATAGCATGGAGGACAAAGGGAGATGGAGAAGAGAAGGGAGTTGAGGGAAATTGGAAGGGGAGGTGAACCATGAGAGACTATGGACTCTGAAAAACGATCTGAGAATTTTGAAGGGTGGGGGGTGGGAGGTTGGGGGCACCAGGTGGTGGGTATTGTAGAGGGCACGGATTGCATGGAGCACTGGGTGTGGTTCAAAAATAATGAATACTGTTATGCTGAAAAAAATAAAAAATTAAAAAAAAAAAAGAGTCACTTATGGTTTGTCTCCCTCCCAATCCCATCTTCTTTCATTTATTCTTCTCCTACCCCCTTAACCCCCCATGTTGCATCTCCTCTCCCTCATATCAGGGAGATCATATGATAGTTGTAAACTTTTAATTCTTTATAAAAGGAAAAATTGTTCTATCTGATCTGTTCCTAACTTCATCTCCAAGCTCATCGCTGGAGACTCCTGAGAAAATTGTAGCAGTACCAAACACTTCATACCTTTTTGGCTACTTCTGGATCTTACATGATATGTGTTTTCTTCTTTTCCCTCTATTAGTTTCTACTCAACTGAAAACTTTATTTCAGCTAGTAGTTCTTCCAAGAAACCTTCCTGGTTAGTTACACTTCCCCACCCATGTTGATTTAGGAGTTGCATACTGATCTCCATTGCACTTCTGCATTGTTTTATGAATGTTCTAGGATTGCTGTAACAGATTGTTACAACACTGGTGGTTTAAAATAATTTAAACATATTTATTTCACAGTTCTGGAGGCCAGCAGTACAAAATTAGGTGATAGCTCCTTCCAGAAACTCTCGGTGGAATCTGTCCTTTGCTTCTTCCAGCATCTGGTGGCTGCCTGTACTTCTTGGCTTCTCATGATTTGTAGCTACATTACTCCAGTCTTCATTTTAATGTTCAAATTGTGTTCTCTGTATGTGTCTATTTCTAACCTTCTGCCTCTCTTTATAGGAATACATGGTCCACCTAGGTAACCCAGAATGAGCTCCTCCTCTCAAGATTCTTAAATTAATCACACATTTCATAATTTAAGATAATACTCATGGGTTCTAGGGATTAAGGAGTGAGTATTTCTTTAGACGTCCATTTTTCCACCAACCACAATATTTTTTGACAACCTTACCTAGTAGACTATTCCTCATTCTCTTTGTGTTTTCAGTGCCAATCATATACTGATTGGTTTGTGAAATATAATGCTTTGTGGAATAAATAAATAGCATATGTCTATTAAAAGTCTACTAAAATCATGGTAAGATGGGAAGACGTAAAAGTTCTTAGGCAATGTAACATCTAAGATTAATTTTAAATTCTGATTTGTTTGGCAAGATGGGGGCAGGACCTCCAAACCAAGAGAGGGTGGGAACCATGATAAAATTGGGTGAAAATGGAACAGGCCAAAGAGAATATAAAAAAGCTGTTATGCTAAGGAAAATTATGGCCAGTCTTTATTTTACACATAGAACTTCATCAACAGGTGGAAGGAGAAGTGTGAGGTAGAGTCAGTATGCTACAAAATTTGAGGTAAGGGCTTATGTTACCTGCTCGGCCAAGTCAGAGGAATTGAGTTATTAAGGTGATGAGTTTGATAGAACATTGTCAGAGCCTTCATATTAGGAGGTTTTCCCTGAGAAAGGGAATCTGAAAAAAAAAGAAATGTATTAGAAAAATAAAACTTACTGAGAATATATAGTGAGTACTTACTCTGTCAAGTACTATTCTAGGTTTTATATTTGAAATTACCCTTTTAATATTACAATAACTTGATGAGGTAGTTGATATTATCATCTATAGTAGTCTGAATAATGCCCCCAAATAAAAACAAAATAAACTGAGTTGTATAATCAATCATTTTAAAAAGGGTATGTTAGCCTTAGAATAATGATGCCAACAAGGGTATAATGTCCTAATAACTAGAATCTATGGATATTACCTTATTTTGAAAAAGATTATTTAGAAGTGTGATTGATACAAGGATTTTAAGGGGGGAGATAATCCTGGATTGTCCTGGTGTCCCAAATGCCATCACATTTATTCTTACAAAAGAGAGACAAAGGACTTTGAAATAGAGCGAAGTAGTGTGTCCATGGAGGCAGAAATTAGAGTGATCACAATGGTCACCAGTTAAGGAATGTCAGCAACCATCAGAAGTTGAAAGAAAGCAAAAACCAATTTTCTTATAGAACATCTGGAAGGAGTGAAGCCATGCTGACATCTTGATTTTGTTCCAGTGATACTGATTTTAGAATTCTGGCTTCCAGATCTGTGAGAAAATAAATTTCTTGGAAATTATGACAATCCTTTAGATCAGCCACAGAGGAAAAAAAAAATGTATATGCACCTATAGTAAAAAGGGAAACGTTGATATCAAATGGCTTGTTCAAGATCACATCTAATCAGTAAAATGCTAGGATTTTAACACACTCAGTCTCCTTCTAAAACTCATAGCATTGTGTTGTTAGTTTGGCTGTGTTATGCCTGAGGTATTTATGAAACACCAAGTTGGAGAGAACTATGGTAGTTAGAGTTATGGGAATGAATAAGATCACTCTGAAGAATATTAAGGTTTTTATGAAAAAGATCCAAAAAATAAGAAGATGCAAGGATAGAATCTGGAGGTACACACTTAGTTGTTAATAATATGAAGAAAGGGGGGGGAAAAAGAAAGAAGGAAAGAATGGACAAAGGAAGTAAGACATAGCTTTTCATATATAAAAAAACTCATTTAATTATATATTTGCGACCCATGCAATTTTCTATATATGTGTTATATTTTAATAAATATTTACTTATAAAATATTATGTTAAATGTAAGGAAGATAACTGAAAATGATGTATCGGATGATCAGTTGAAAGCTACTAGTGATGCTAGCAGACAGTTTAGAGTCCTGCATTGGTAAAATCCTGAATGTCTTAGGATAAAGATAAAAGTAAAGGGGAAGCAGCAGGAAAAGCATAGATAATTTTTCCAAGGACATTTTTATTGACTTCTTAAACAAAGTTTGTAAAAAGGAAGAATGTAAAATGTATAGATATAAAGAATACTAGTTGATCGAAGTCCTTGAAAGGAATATAAATCATATCAATAGCAAAGGCTGAAGGACATGCTTTGGACAGAAGAACTGAAGATACTCCTGGGTTGCAGGAAAGAAGAGTCTGAGATAAATGTGTAGGCATGGAGTAAAAGATGGAGGAAGCTCCTGATTCTATAGGCACTTCCTTTGCACTCCTTATCAACTAACTTCTATAAAATAATCTTTGCTTCTTTACAACTCTATTGTCAGTAGTATAATTGCCTCATGAAGAATCATTGCCATGATTTTTATGCTCTTCTTTTGATTTTTTTTTAAGACTGGGTTTGAGACCAACATGCAATTTTCATGTGAATTTAATCTTACAATGTGTTTTAAACCAATTATTATTAACAATGGTCTCAGTGAAAAGGCTGTGAATCATTAGGAATCAATGATTTTTTAAAAATCAGGCCTAGTAAATTTTACCATATTACCCATACATTTTCCTATACATATCTGAATTTTATTATCTACTTAGTATTATAGGCATCTGAACAGAAGATATAGACAAAGAAACTATGATACTGGGTATTAAAATTTTTTATGCATACTCATTTCATGGAATATGAAGTAAAGCATAAAATGCCAAATTTGTACATACAGACTAATGGCAAAAGAAGATGAGGAGAGGACTAGATTATAGTGACTCAGGATGGTTCTAACAACTTTATGAAGGAGAGAGTTTTGAATGGAAGGAACCTGAACATTTAGAAGGAATGACTATTCTTCATGGGCAAGTGAATAGATAAAAATTGCTTAAAAATAATGTAGGTATCAGGTGTTCTAAATGTTTTATGTAAACATAGTTTAAAACAAACAAATAAACAAACAACAATGAAACTTTCCTTCACAAATCTATGGAGACACAGGAAGCATTAAAAAAGTATAAGTTTTCCAGAGTGGCTGCATCAGTTTGCATTCCCTTTTCTCTGCATCCTTGCCAACATCCGTTATTTCCCTTCTTGATAATTTTAGCCATCCTGACAGTTGTGAGGTAATATTGCATTGTAGTTTTCATTCGTATTTCCCTGATGGTGAGTAAGGTTGAGCATCTTTTCATGTATCTATTAACCATCTGTATGTCTTCTTCAGGGGGAAAAAAAAAAAAGGTCTGTTTATACATTCTGCCCATTTCTTAACTTGATTGTTTTTTGAGTGTTGAAATTGATAAGATTTTAGATACTAACCCTTTATCACCTTTATCAGATATGTCGTTTGCAAATATCCTCTCCCATTCAGAAGGTTGTCTTCCAGTTTTGTGAATTGTTTCCTTCACTGTGGAGAAGCTTGTTATCTTGATGAAACCCCAATAAGTCATTTTTGCTTTTGTTTCCCTGTCCTCTGGAGATGTCTCTAGTAAGAAGTTGCTATGGCCAAGGTCAAAGGGGTTACTGCCCATGTTCTCTTCTAGGCTTTTGATGGTTTCCTCTCTCACATTTTGGTCTTTCATCCATTTTTGAATTAATTTTTGTATATGGTGGAAGAAAGTGGTTCATTTTCATTTTTCTGCATGTTGTGTCCAGTTTTGCCAACACCATTTGTTGAAGAGACTATCTTTTTTTCCAGTGGATATTCTTTCCTGCTTTGTCAAAGATTAGTTGAACATATAATGGAATATTACTCCACCGCAAAAAAGAATGAGATCCTGCCATTTGTTATAATATGCATGAAGCTAGAATATATTAGCTAAGTGAAATAAGTCAATCAGGGAAAGACAAATACCATAGGATTTCACTCATGTGTGGAATTTAAGAAATGAAACAAATGAACATAGAGGGGAAAAGAGAAAGGCAAACCATAAAACAGACACCTAACTATAGAGAACAAACTGAGGGTTGTTGGAGGGGAAGTGTGGGGCAATGAGTTAAATAGGTGATCGGTGTTAAGCAGGGCGGTTGTTGTGGTGAACACTGGGTGTTTTACGTGAGGGATGGATCACTAAATTCTACTCTTGAAGTTAATATTACATTTATGTTAACTACTTGGAATTTAAATAAAAACTTGAAGAAAAAGAAGTTTTGTATTCCTAGGTAAATGTGCTTTATAAATATCCAAGATCATATTTTATTTATGTGTTTATTTTTCCCACTCAGTATGCCTTCCTCTTTATGTAATAGGTTATTATTTTTGTTTTACAGGTTGAGGTTTTTATCACTCACCTTGAATGTGGTTCAAAATTCTAGTAATCTCAAACTCTTCATAAATACCTTGTTAATCTGTGTTCTATTAATTCAAAAGTATTAATGTCTGATTTTTAAGACAGTAATTTGCAAATACACTGTTTATTCCTATTTTATTTTATTTATTTTTTATTTTTTTAATTTTTTATTTTTTTTCAGCATAACAGTATTCATTATTTTTGCACCACACCCAGTGCTCCATGCAATCCGTGCCCTCTACAATACCCACCACCTGGTGCCCCCAACCTCCCACCCCCCACCCCTTCAAAATTCTCAGATCGTTTTTCAGAGTCCATAGTCTCTCATGGTTCACCTCCCCTTCCAATTTCCCTCAACTCCCTTCTCCTCAACATCTCCCCTTGTCCTCATTGCTATTTGTTATGCTCCACAAATAAGTGAAACCATATGATAATTGACTCTCTCTGCTTGACTTATTTCACTCAGCATAATCTCTTCCAGTCCTGTCCATGTTGCTACAAAACTTGGGGATTCATCCTTTCTTTTTTCTTTTTCTTTTTCTTTTTTTTTTTTTTTTTTACAGCTTTATAAACATATATTTTTATCCCCAGGGGTACAGGTCTGCGAATCGCCAGGTTTACACACTTCACAACACTCACCATAGCACATACCCTCCCCCATATCCATAACCCCACCCCCTCTCCCAACCCCCTCCCCCCATCAACCCTCAGTTTGTTTTGTGAGATTAAGAGTCACTTATGGTTTGTCTCCCGCCCAATCCCATCTTGTTTCATTTACTCTTCTCCTACCCCCTTAACCCCCCATGTTGCATCTCCTCTCCCTCATATCAGGGAGATCATATGATAGTTGTCTTTCTCCGATTGACTTATTTCGCTAAGCATGATACCCTCTAGTTCCATCCATGTCGTCGCAAATGGCAAGATTTCATTTCTTTTGATGGCTGCATAGTATTCCATTGTGTATATATACCACATCTTCTTTATCCATTCGTCTGTAGATGGACATCTAGGTCCTTTCCATAGTTTGGCTATTGTAGACATTGCTGCTATAAACATTCGGGTGCATGTGCCCCTTCGGATGACTATGTTTATATCTTTAGGGTAAATACCCAGCAGTGCAATTGCAGGGTCATAGGGTAGTTCTATTTTCAACCTTTTGAGGAACCTCCATGCTTTTTTCCAGAGTGGTTGCACCAGCTTGCATTCCCACCAACAGTGTAGGAGGGTTCCCCTTTCTCCGCATCCTCGCCAGCATCTGTCATTTCCTGACTTGTTAATTTTAGCCATTCTGACTGGTGTGAGGTGATATCTCATGGTGGTTTTGATTTGTATTTCCCTGATGCCGAGTGATATGGAGCACTTTTTCATGTGTCTGTTGGCCATCTGGATGTCTTCTTTGCAGAAATGTCTGTTCATGTCCTCTGCCCATTTCTTGATTGGATTATTTGTTCTTTGGGTGCTGAGTTTGCTAAGTTCTTTATAGATTTTGGACACTAGCCCTTTATCTGATATGTCATTTGCAAATATCTTCTCCCATTCTGTCAGTTGTCTTTTGTTTTTTTTAACTGTTTCCTTTGCTGTGCAAAAGCTTTTGATCTTGATAAAATCCCAAAAGTTCATTTTTGCCCTTGCTTCCCTTGCCTTTGGTGATGTTCCTAGGAAGATGTTGCTGTGGCTGACGTCGAAGAGGTTGCTGCCTGTGTTCTCCTTGAGGATTTTGATGGATTCCTTTCTCACATTAAGATCCTTCATCCATTTTGAGTCTATTTTCGTGTGTGGTGTAAGGAAATGATCCAATTTCATTTTTCTGCATGTGGCTGTCCAATTTTCCCAACACCATTTATTGAAGAGGCTGTCTTTGTTCCATTGGACATTCTTTCCTGCTTTGTCGAAGATGAGTTGACCATAGAGTTGAGGGTCCATTTCTGGGCTCTCTATTCTGTTCCATTGATCTATGTGTCTGTTTTTGTGCCAGTACCATGCTGTCTTGATGATGACAGCTTTGTAATAGAGCTTGAAGTCCGGAATTGTGATGCCACCAACTTTGGCTTTCTTTTTCAATATTCCTTTGGCTATTCGAGGTCTTTTCTGGTTCCATATAAATTTTAGGATTATTTGTTCCATTTCTTTGAAAAAAATGGATGGTACTTTGATAGGAATTGCATTAAATGTGTAGATTGCTTTAGGTAGCATAGACATTTTCACAATATTTATTCTTCCAATCCAGGAGCATGGAACATTTTTCCATTTCTTTGTGTCTTCCTCAATTCTTTCATGAGTACTTTATAGTTTTCTGAGTATAGATTCTTAGTCTCTTTGGTTAGGTTTATTCCTAGGTATCTTATAGTTTTGGGTGCAATTGTAAATGGGATGGACTCCTTAATTTCTCTTTCTTCTGTCTTGTTGTTGGTGTAGAAAAATGCAACTGATTTCTGTGCATTGATTTTATATCCTGACACTTGACTGAATTCCTGTACAAGTTCTAGCAGTTTTGGAGTGGAGTCTTTTGGGTTTTCCACAGAGAGTATCATATCATCTGCGAAGAGTGATAGCTTGACTTCTTCTTTGCCGATTTGGATGCCTTTAATTTCCTTTTGTTGTCTGATTGCTGAGGCTAGGACTTCTAGTACTATGTTGAATAGCAGTGGTGATAACGGACATCCCTGCCGTGTTCCTGACCTTAGCGGAAAAGCTTTCAGTTTTTCTCCATTGAGAATGATATTTGCGGTGGGTTTTTCATAGATGGCTTTGATAATATTGAGGTATGTGCCGTCTATCCCTACACTTTGAAGAGTTTTGATCAGGAAGGGATGCTGTACTTTGTCAAATGCTTTTTCAGCATCTATGGAGAGTATCATATGGTTCTTGTTCTTTCTTTTATTAATGTGTTGTATCACATTGATTGATTTGCGGATGTTGAACCAGCCTTGCAGCCCTGGAATAAATCCCACTTGGTCGTGGTGAATAATCCTTTTAACGTACTGTTGAATCCTATTGGCTAGTATTTTGGCGAGAATTTTTGCATCTGTGTTCATCAAGGATATTGGTCTGTAGTTCTCTTTTTTGTTGGGATCCTTGTCTGGTTTTGGGATCAAGGTGATGCTGGCCTCATAAAATGAGTTTGGAAGTTTTCCTTCTATTGCTATTTTTTGGAACAGTTTCAGGAGAATAGGAATTAGTTCTTCTTTAAATGTTTGGTAGAATTCCCCCGGGAAGCCATCTGGCCCTCGGCTTTTGTTTGTTTGGAGATTTTTGATGACTGTTTCAATCTCCTTACTGGTTATGGGTCTGTTCAGGCTTTCTATTTCTTCCTGGTTCAGTTGTGGTAGTTTATATGTCTCTAGGAATGCATCCATTTCTTCCAGATTGTCAAATTTGTTGGCGTAGAGTTGCTCATAGTATGTTCTTATAATTGTCTGTATTTCTTTGGGGTTCGTTGTGATCTCTCCTCTTTCATTCATGATTTTATTTATTTGGGTCCTCTCTCTTTTCTTTTTGATAAGTCTGGCCAGGGGTTTATCAATCTTATTAATTCTTTCAAAGAACCAGCTCCTAGTTTTGTTGATTTGTTCTATTGTTTTTTTGGTTTCTATTTCATTGATTTCTGCTCTGATCTTTATGATTTCTCTTCTCCTGCTGGGTTTAGGGTTTCTTTCTTGTTCTTTCTCCAGCTCCTTTAGGTGTAGGGTTAGGTTGTGTACCTGAGACCTTTCTTGTTTCTTGAGAAAGGCTTGTACCGCTATATATTTTCCTCTCAGGACTGCCTTTGTTGTGTCCCACAGATTCTGAACTGTTGTGTTTTCATTATCATTTGTTTCCATAAATTTTTTCAATTCTTCTTTGATTTCCTGGTTGACCCATTCATTCTTTAGAAGGATGCTGTTTAGTCTCCATGTATTTGGGTTCTTTCCAAATTTCCTCTTGTGATTGAGTTCTAGCTTTAGAGCATTGTGGTCTGAAAATATGCAGGGAATGATCCCAATCTTTTGATACCGGTTGAGACTTGATTTAGGACCAAGAATGTGATCTATTCTGGAGAATGTTCCATGTGCACTAGAGAAGAATGTGTATTCTGTTGCTTTGGGATGAAATGTTCTGAATATATCTGTGATGTCCATCTGGTCTAGTATGTCATTTAAGGCCTTGATTTCCTTGTTGATCTTTTGCTTGGATGATCTGTCCATTTCAGTGAGGGGAGTGTTAAAATCCCCTACTATTATTGTATTCTTGTCGATGTGTTTCTTTGATTTTGTTATTAATTGGTTTATATAGTTGGCTGCTCCCACGTTAGGGGCATAGATATTTAAAATTGTTAGATCTTCTTGTTGGACAGTTTTTTTTTGAGTATGATATAGTGTCCTTCCTCATCTCTTATTATAGTCTTTGGCTTAAAATCTAATTGATCTGATATAAGGATTGCCACTCCTGCTTTCTTCTGATGTCCATTAGCATGGTAAATTCTTTTCCACCCCCTCACTTTAAACCTGGAGGTGTCTTCGGGTGTAAGATGAGTTTCTTGTAGGCAACATATAGATGGGTTTTGTTTTTTTATCCATTCTGATACCCTGTGTCTTTTGATTGGGGCATTTAGCCCATTAACATTCAGGGTAAGTATTGAGAGATATGAATTTAGTGCCATTGTATTGCCTGTAAGGTGACTGTTATTGTATATTGTCTCTGTTTCTTTCTGATCTACTACTTTGAGGGTCTCTCTTTGCTTAGAAGACCCCTTTCAATATTTCCTGTAGAGCTGGTTTGGTATTTGCAAATTCTTTCAGTTTTTGTTTGTACTGGAAGCTTTTAATCTCTCTGTCTATTTTCAATGATAGCTTAGCTGGATATAGTATTCTTGGCTGCATGTTTCTCTCATTTATTACTCTGAATATATCATGCCAGCTCTTTCTGGCCTGCCAGGTCTCTGTGGATAAGTCTGCTGCCAATCTAATATTTTTACCATTGTATGTTACAGACTTCTTTTCCCGGGCTGCTTTCAGGATCTTTTCTTTGTCACTAAGACTTGTCAATTTTACTATTAGGTGACGGGTTGTAGACCTATTCTTATTGATTTTGAGGGGGGTTCTCTGAACCTCCTGGATTTTGATGCTTGTTCCCTTTGCCATATTGGGGAAATTCTCTCCAATAATTCTCTCCAATATACCTTCTGCTCCCCTCTCTGTTTCCTCTTCTTCTGGAATCCCAATTATTCTAATGTTGTTTCGTCTTATTGTGTCACTTATCTCTCGAATTCTCCCCTCGTGGTCCAGTAGCTGTTTTTCCCTCTTTTGCTCAGCTTCTTTATTCTCTGTCATTTGGTCTTCTATATCGCTAATTCTTTCTTCTGCCTCATTTATCCTAGCAGTGAGAGCCTCCATTTTTTATTGCACCTCATAATAGCTTTTTTGATTTCAACTTGGTTAGATTTTAGTTCTTTTATTTCTCCAGAAAGGGCTTTTATATCTCCCGAGAGGGTTGCTTTAATATCTTCCATGCCTTTTTCGAGCCCGGCTAGAACCTTGAGAATCATCATTCTGAACTCTATATCTGACATATTACCAATGTCTGTATTGATTAGGTCCCTAGCCTTTGGTATTGCCTCTTGTTCTTTTTTTTGTTGTGAATTTTTCCGCCTTGTCATTTTGTCCAGATAAGAGTTTATGAAGGAACAAGTAAAAGACTAAAAGGGTGGCAACAACCCCAGGAAAATATGCTTTAGCCAAATCAGAAGAGATCCCGAATTGTGAGGGGGGAGAAAGGGGATAAAAAGGGGTTCAGAAAGAAAGAAAAAAAAACTATTAAAAAAAAGAAAGCCGATAAAGAAAAAAATATAAAAAGAGGAAAAAATATATATATATTAGATAAACTATTTAAAAAACGTTAAAAAAAGAAAACGGTAAAAGTTAAAAAAATTTAGCAGAAGAAGAGAAAAAGAAAAAAAAATTGAAAAAGAAAAAAAAATTAAATTAACTGCAAGGCTAAAAAATCATGGGGAGAAAGCCATGAGTTCCGTGCTTTGCTTTCTTCTCCTCTGGAATTCCGCCGTTCTCCTTGGTAGGTGAACTTGGTCCTGGCTGGGTTTCCCGTAGATCTTCTGGGGGAGGGGCCCGTTGTAGTGATTCTCAAGCGTCTTTGCCCCAGGCGGAGTTGCACCGCCCTTACCCGGGGCCGTGCTGAGTCATCCGCTCGGGTTCGCTTTCGGGAGCTTTTGTTCCCTGAGTGCTTTCCGTAGAGTCTGGAGGACGGGAATAAAGATGGCGGCCTCCCAGTCTCCGGCCCGGAGGAGCCGAGAGCCCGGGGCCCCACTCCTCAGTGCGCCCTCAGAGAACAGCGCCAAATGACTCCCGTCACCCTGGCCTCCGGCCGCGCTCCGAGCTGACCGAGCCTGCGACCGGTTCAAGGCAACCCTGAGCTGAGAGTCACTCCTCGGCTCTGTCTCTGCAGCCGGCTTCCCCGTTCTAATACCAGTAAGCTCTGTGACACTGAGACACCCCCGATCCTTCTGCGACACTGCGGGACCTGAGGCCACGCTTACCCCCCTGGGCTTCACCCCAGTTAAGCCTCTGGAGCGATGTCCCTCAGTGGAACAGACTTTTAAAAGTCCTGATTTTGCTCCGTTGCTCTGCCGCTCGCCGGGAGCCGGCCCCTCCCCCCGCGGTCTATCTTCCCGTCGCTTTGGATTCACTTCTCCGCCAGTCCTACCTTGCAGAAAGTGGTTGATTTTCTGTTTCTGGAATTGCTGTTCTTCTTCTCTTCAATCTCCCGTTGGATTTGTAGGTGTTTGCAATCTTTAGATAAGCTATTTAGCTGATCTCCCGCTACCCGAAGTAGTCTCAGCCTGCTACTTCTCCGCCATCTTGACTCCTCTCTGTTTATTCCTATTTTAAATCTTAATACAAGACTATTCTCCTAGCCTCTTTTGTCTCTGCTATGTCAATTAATGTTTCAAAATAGTTGCAGGTGGCAAATCAATTTTATTTTGCTTTGTGCATACCCAGGTTAAGATTTTAAATTCTCCTTACCAGCAAATCCTCTTGTATCAGTGTATTTCGTTTTCATCTTTAAATATGTTATGAATTTAATTGTCATAGTTACTTGACTGTAAAGCAGCCAATTTTTTCACTATATTATCTTGAAACCCCAGTATCTGTGTTTAAATAAACATTTTTACTTTAATATTATATCTTTCTCATTTTCAGGAATGAAATTGTCCTCTGAGGACAAGGGAAGCAGTCTAGGGAGGTTTTCAGTTGTACAATATATACACAAAAGTTAAATTTTTATTTCTATGGGAAACATAGGAGAGAATAGACAGATTATTTAATAAATCTAATCTATGTATATAGAAAATCCAAATATTCAAATACCTCTCACCTTTCTCTCTTTCTTTTTTTCTTTCTTCCTTTCTTCCTTCCTTCATTCCTTCCTCCCTTCCTTCCTTCCTCTCTTTCTCTTTCTTTCTTTGTTTTTCTTTCTTCTTTTATCTTGACATGATTTTATTTTTACTAGACAACTGCTGAAAGTATCATTTAAGAATCCAGCAACTGTAACTGTGCCTCCTCCCCCAAAAATGTTTTGGAGCTACTTTGTAACATCATCAAGACCTCAAGAAAAACTAATAAAAAAAATTTTAAAAATTAATAAAAAACTAATAAAATAAAGAGAAGAGCAAATTTACAAGTGAATATGGGCACAGTTACTGTCTTATAATATAAATTATTAATTAAACTGCAAATCTGGTATTTTTGATGCTTGCAACTATTCAATAGAGGGGGAAAACAAATTTTCAGAAGTGGAATTGGGAGCTAAGAAGCAAAATTCTGCAAATTCATTTGGACACACATCAAGCTGCCAGTAAAGCAAGTCTACCTAGGCCGGGAAAAATTGTGTCTAGAACTTTGTTCTTAATCCTTTCCTTCTATGATGCACAAGAAAGAGGCCATTATATGCCTGCTTGATTCCCATGAGTGTAGACAAATTTGATAAACAACAACAACAACAAAAACACTTCACATGGAAGAAAAGCATTAAAATATAACAATTTTTAATTATAATAATTATTGATGTTACGTCAGTAATAATCACTCACAAAGAAAATAAGGAAATTACTTCATGCTGTGTATGTACCCTTTTAACTGTACTAAACCATAACATGTCAAAAGAGGAACACAGATTGTTATATGAGTTCATAGGGAAAGCTATTGCCTCCTTCCTATAGTTTCATGCATATTTAAATAAGACTAATTCTGTCCTTTGAAGAATCTCAAAATATTTTGCCTAGATGACAGAGAAGGAAGACTATTCCTGGCAGAATAAACTTTCTTACACAAAGGAAAATAAATTCTCATATAATGTTTGAAAGTCAGTGTGACTGCTCCCTTATATAATATGTTATACATGAGAAGTAATTATGGAAAAATAATACAAGACAAAATGGCAAAGGCTTATTTGATTTGTTATTCATTTGCTATCACTAAGAATTGAATATAATAGAACTTTGAAATCATGAATTTGAACTGAGTGGTTCCACTCATATGGAAATTTTTAAAATAAATATTTTGGAAAAGTTTTGAAGGTTTGCAATAATTTGAAAAAAACTCATCAGTGAGCTACATAGCATAGAGATAGGAAGAAAGAAAGAAAGAAAAAGGAAGAAAGAAAGAAAGAAAATGGGAGAAAAAAAAGAAAGTAAAAAAGAAAGTTAGTTATGTCCTAAATGTAAAAATATATGTATATATTTGTCTGTTTATAATTGCTATCATAAAAATATACTCAAGTCTATCATATAAAATTAAACTGTATTAAAAGTTATGCACAGAAACAGAGACATGGTGTCATTTGCAGTTCAGAGAAATATAAGCAGACATAAAGATCAGTATTAAATTATAACTGCATAAAATTAACTGTATGTACTACTGTAATATTTTTGTAGACACCTCTTGTTGCTATTGTGGTGAGATCAATTGCTATGAGTATTCATTTAAAAGTTTATTCACGGGCACCTGGGTGGCTCAGTGGGTTAAGCCACTGCCTTCGGCTCAGGTCATGATCTCAGGGTCCTGGGATCGAGGCCCGCATCGGGCTCTCTGCTCAGCAGGGAGCCTGCTTCCCTCTCTCTCTCTCTCTCTGCCTGCCTCTCTGCCTGCTTGTGATCTATCTCTGTCAAATAAATAAATAAATTCTTTAAAAAAAATAATAAAAGTTTATTCACTCATTTAAAAAAATCCCATGTGCCATGGAGGAACAATTCTTCTTTTCAGGCAATTACAGTTAATATTCTATTTTTCACTGAGGAAGAATTAAAAATAAATATGCTATATGCTTTAGATTTTTTTCCCTAAGCAAACACTAGCTAACAGCTAACACAGAAAAGATATCTGGTGATCTGTTTGTATTTGATAAGTCAATTATCTTCTTTTTCTGCTGTTATCAAGCCCATGACTTCTATTTCTCCGCACTCTACTCCCTCATTATGACAGATAAAGGAAATAGGACACTGTGTTAGGAATAAAAAAGACACTGATTGGTTTTACAGATCAAAACCACATTGAGATACCACCTTACAGTCAGAACGGCAAAAATTAAAGGCAAGAAACAAAAAAAAATGTTGGAGAGAATGTGGAGAATGGGCAACTATCTTACACTGTTGTTAGGAATGCAAGTTGGTACAGCCATTTTGGAAAACAGTGTGGATGTTCCTCAAAAAGTTAAAAAATAGAATTATCCTATGACCCAGCAATTGCACTACTGGGCATTTACCCCAAAGATATAGATGTAGTGAAAAGAAAGGCCATATGCACTCCAATGTTCATAGCCAAACTGTGGGAAGAGCTGAGATACCCTTCAACAGATGAATGGATAAAGATGATGTGGTCCATATATACAATGGAATAACACTCAGCCATCAGGAAGGATGAATACCCAACTTTTGCATAAACATGGGTGGTCCTGAAGATTATGCTAAGTGAAATAAGTCAAGCAGAGAAAGTCAATTATCATATAGTTTCACTTACTTGTGGAACATAAGGAATAGCATGGAGGACATTAGGAGAAGGGAGGAAAAAATGAAAGGGGGGAAATCGAGGGGGAGATGAACCATGAGAAACTGTGGACTCCAAGAAACAAACTGAAGGTTGTAGATGGGAGGGAGGTAGGGGGATGAGTTGGTCTGGTGATGAGTACTAAGGAGGGCACATATTCCATGAAGTACTGGGTGTTATATGTAAACAATGAATCTTGGAACACTACATCAAAAACTAATAATGTACGGTATGGTGACTAACATAACATAATAAAAAATAATAAATAATAAAATAAAATGTTATTTTGCTAAGTGAAATAGCTCAAACAGGAAAAGACAATTATCATATGGTTTCACTTATGTGTGGAATTTAAGAAACAAAACAAAGGATCATAGGTGAAGGAAGGGAAAAATAAAATAAGATGAAATCAGAGAAGGAGACAAACCATAAGAGACTCTTAACTATAGGAAACAAACTGAAGGTTGCTGGAGGGAGGTGGGTAGAGGGATAGGGTAATTAGGTGATGGGCATTAAGGAGGGCTCGTGATGTAATGACCACTGGGTGTTCTATGCAACTAATGACTCTCTGAACTCTACTTCTGAAATTAATAATACACTATATATTAATTAATTGAATTTAAAATTAAAATAAAATGTTATCTCCATCTTCTCCTGTGTTTTAAACACCTCAATATTAAATGCTGGATTTAAATACACACACACACACACACACACACCATTATATTGCTTAAAACAGGTTAAAAATGTATACATTGAGACTATTTCCTTCAGTAATTCTCATATCAATATACTCCCATTGTTCTTGTACATACTAATTACAAGATAAAGTATTAGAAGAATGGAAAAAGTGTAACTATAATGAATTAGAATAAACAGTCTGGCAGTGAATTTTATCTTCTCTCAAATTTCCAAAACAGTAAAAAATCTAAATAAAACATATACCTATTAAAATAAATTAATTAAAATTTCATAGCAATGTCAGAATCAATCCAATAGCAGTCAAAATCCAAAGACGATGTCTTCTTTTTTTTAGATTATTTATTTATTTATTTGACAGAACGAGATCACAAGTAGGCAGAGAGGCAGGAGGGGTGGGGGTGGGGTGGGAAGCAGGCTGCCTGCTGAGCAGAGTCCAATGCGGGGCTTGATCCCAGGACCCCCAAGCAGAGGCTTAACCCACTGAACCACGCAGGTGCCCCTGATGTCTTCTTTATCTGATGAGACAATTTAGATCGTTTGCATCTAAAAATTACTCTCTCTATATATATATATATATACACACATATATACACACATATTATGCATATATACATATATATATACATATACACATATATTTCCAAACATTATATCCAAGTAGAGGTTGTATTTCATAATCAGCAATTAAGATTAAAATTACATACTTTTACCAAATGAACAGAAAGCACTTGATTAAAGTGCTTTAAAAGTCCTTTCTATGATAAATGTAATAAAGTATTGCAACATATCTTTAATTAATCCAAAGGGAAAAAGTACAATTGACCCTTAACAACTCAGGATTTAGGGGTGTGAACCCTCCACACAGTTGAAAATTGAGTATAACTTTGACTCTCCATAAACTTAACTACTGTAGCCTTCTATTGATGGAAAGCCTTAAATAACATAAAAAGTTGATCAACACATATTTTGGATGTTATGTGTATTATATACTGTTCTTACAATAAAATAAGCCAGAGAAAAAATATTAAGAAAATAAGGAACCTAAGTACATTTATAATACTATACTGCATTTATTGATAAATTTATATTGTCTAAACAGATAAGATGAATCATCTGTCAAAACCTACATCAATATTGTGTATTATATGATACAAAAGACTGTAGACTTTATACATCTTACTAACACTAAACATCAAAGATGAAAAGATAACAAATGTAAAGATAATGTGAAAAAGAAATTTATATTTATTTATAGCTATAATAGTCTGTGTATTGATGATGACAAAACAATAGTATAATTGTTTCACTGTAGCCTCGCTATAGACTTATAAATGAGCCATAAAATTTTTATATCAGACAGAATTATAGTTACATTCATAATAGAGTTTTGGAAGCATTATTATTTAAAAAAGAAAGCACCTGTAATGATACACTGATACACAGTTTCTCCAGTTACGGGCTAGAGAGGCATACTGTATGGTAAGTATTTGAAAGCAAAGTCATAAAATAGTAAGAGAACTATCACATTAGTAATTTTATGTTAAATATCACTCATCTTATGTCTCTGTAAAGAGACTCCATACAGGTTTTGCTCATGATGCTCTACAGAATGAATACTTAGGCAATGATGATAATGACAGAAAAAAAGTCTCTATGGTTCTTATCACACGGTTATTAGATTTTCACACAAAAACACTCACACACATCCACAACAAGTAAGCTTTTTAACTGTATAACATAACAATTACTATTATTAAGTGGAAAAGAATCATCACAAAGGTCTTCATTTACCTCATCTTCACATTGAGTCGGCTGAGGAGGAGAAGAATAAGTTGTTCTTGTCTCAGGGGTGAGATGCTGGATGTGGAAAGGCAGGCAGGAGAGGCAGGCACACTTGGTGTAACTTTGCAGAAATACATTGAAATTTATGTCAGACATTTTTTTGTTTTTTCACTTCTCTAAAAATGTTTCTATACAATATTTTATCATTCCTTATTCTGTCACTTGCTTTAGTTTCATTGCATATATCATAGAAGTGTCTATGTTGTACAAGAAGTCAAAAGCATTCTTGAATAATCAGAACCTTCTGCTAGATTGTCTACCACAAATTTCTTTTCTAGTACTCCTTCATCTACATTTTCTTCCTCATTGTCTAGTATTCTTTCAGATGCATGAATCTCCATCAAGTCATCTTCTGTTAATTCCTCTGGTGTGGTATCTATTAGACTTGAATTTTTCCAAGATCCCTATCTTGAAACATTTCACTCCCTACCTTTTATGCCATCTACAACTACTTTTATTATTTCTTGACTGGATCTGTTGTAAATCCTGTGAAGTCATGCACAACATTTGGACACAGTTTTATCCAGCAGGAATTTATATTTTATGTTTGATGGCTTTCATGGCTTTTTCTTTAACAATGATAGCATTTCCAATGGTGCAATCCTTCCTGATTTTCATGATGTTTTCTTTATCAGGGTTCTCTTCCATAGCATTGGCAAGTCTTTCCATAGAATACCATGTGTAATGAGACTTAATGGTCCTTGTGAACTTCTTTTTTTTTAAAGATTTTATTTATTTATTTGACAGAGATCACAATTAGGCAGAGAGGCAGGCAGAGAGAGAGGAAGGGAAGCAGACTCCCTGCTGAGCAGAGAGCCCGATGCGGGACTCGATTCCAGGACCCTGAGATCATGACCTGAGCCAAAGGCAGCGGCTTAACCCACTGAGCCACCCAGGCGCCCCGGTCCTTGTGAACTTCTGATCTAGAGGTTAAGTTAGAGACACTGTGTTTGGAGGCAAGTAAACCACTCCCATGCTTTCAATGTTGAACTCATGGGGTTCTGGATGGCCAGGGGGCATTGCCCAATATAAAAATAACTTTCAAAGGCAGTCCCTCACTGGCAAGGAACTTCCAACTTAAGGGACAAAATATGGATGGAACCAATCCTGAAAAAGTGTTCTTGTTGTCCAGGACTTCTTGTTGCACAACCAAAAGACTGGTAGCTGCTGTTTATTTTTTTTTTTCCCTTTAAGGCTCAGGGGTTAGTGGTTTTTCAGGGCAGTCCTGATTATAAATGTGACTGCACTTCCACAAAATGGTATAGGTAGCTTATCCCATCCTATCTTAAATCACAGTGGTCTCGTCTCTTCCTTACTAATAAATGCTTGTTGTGGCACCTTTATCCAGTATAGGGCACTTTAACTTGCATTAAAAACTTGTTCAGGTGGATAGCATTTCTCTTCCATGACTTTCTTAATGACAGCTCAGAACTTCTTTCCTGCCTCTTGGTTGGCAGAAGCTGCTTCTCCCAGTTAGCTTGACATTTTTTTAAAAAGCCAAACTTCTTTCTAAAATTATCAAACCATCCTTTATTGGTATTAAGTGCTCCAGGAGTAGATCCTTCACCTTCCCTTTGCTTTAAGTTTTCATATAATAACTCTGCTTTTTCTCAAATCACATTATAGTCTATAGGTATGCCTTCTGTATAGCAATCTTCTACTCACATAAATACTGAAATTCAATATGAGATAAAATGGTATTTCATGAAAAGTGTGAGGTTTTTACACTTGTTGACATAGCTGCAGTGACAGCTTCATGAATTTCCTTTTCTTCTTTTGCAATTATCTTTATATTGTATTCATTTATCTTAAAATGATAGCTCCTGCTGCAGACCTCAATCTATATAGTACATATCAAGCAATTCAACCTTTTCTTATAATGTCATGACTTCTCTGATTTTTGGGAGCACTTCCAGCATCACTAGTGGCATTTTTTTCTGGGTCTCACGTTGTTACTCACTGTTTATGGTATTACACTAAACATGATGAAAAATACATGAGAACTGCAAAAGATCATTTTTTACTGCCATATATACTTGTGATGAGCACCAGGTGTTGTATGTAAATGTTGAATCACTAAAGTTAATACACCCACAACTAATATTACACTGATAAATAACTGAAATTTAAATAAGAACTTTGAAACAAGGAAAATAAGACTGTTATTATTTGCCAAAAATAACAATGAGTTAAGGAAAAAGAAAAAAAAAGTCAAAGGATATTATGGCTTTATCCTTTTCAACCTGTAAACTACTTTATTTTTTAAAGATTTTTATTTATTTATTTGAGGGAGAGTGAGAGAGAGCATGAGCAGGGGGGAAGGGCAGAGGGAGAAGGAGAAGCAGATTCCCCACTGAGCAAGGAACCCAATGCAGGGCTCAATCCTAGGACCCTGAGATCATCACCTGAGCTGAAAGCAGACACAGCCAACCGAGCCACCCAGGCACCCTAGGTGTAAACTACTTCAAAAAATGTATAATTTGGGGGGGGCCTGGGTGGCTCAGTGAGTTAATCCTCTGCCTTAGGCTCAGGTCATGATCTCAGGGCCCTGGGATCGAGCCCCACATCGGGCTCTCTGCTGGGCAGGGAGCCTGCTCCTCCCTCCCTCTCTGTCGCCTCTCTGTCTGCTTGTAATCTTTCTCTCTCTGTCAAACAAATAAAATATTTTTAAAATGTATAATTTTCTCTGGATATTTGTGGAGTTTTCATTTCTGTCCTGTTATATGCTTATTTATAAGACCTGTCAAATTAAGTTAGATTTATCAAGTTGTTTTAAAAAGTTCAAGTTCTTCTAGAAAATAACATTATATTTAAAATAAACTCATGGGATTTCCTAAAATTAATAATTGGAGAAAGTGTCAGGGAGGGGAGATAAATGATCTGAGTCATGGGTGGACAGAAGGAAAATCCAAAGATTTTCAAGCAAGAATCCAGGGAGTTAATTAGGCCATCAGTAGTACAGAGAAAACAGAGAACACACTGTTATGGAAGGCTATTAGCCTATTGACACCAGAGACTTTAGTCAAATATTATTTATTTCTCTTAAGAAAGATCATAATCATAATATGTGCATAACCATAACTTCAATCTGGTCATGTATTAAAAAGTAAACAGATCAGGCATTACTTCATCCCATTCTGTAATTTAAGATATGTATACATATCTTAAATTAAAAATTTAACTCATATATAACATATATATTAAAATTTAACTCATATATATGTATATATGAGTTAAATTTTTTTGAAGATTTTATTTAGTTATTTGACACAGAGAGAGAGAGAGAGAGAGATAACAGGTAGGAAGAGAGGGAGGCAGAGAGGGAGAGGGGAAGCCGGCTCCCCACTGAGCAGAAAGCCCAAAGCGGGGTTTGATCCAAGGACCCTGTGACCATGACCTGAGCTGAACAAAGAGGCTTAACCCACTGAGCCACCCAGTCTCCCCTATATGAGTTAAAATTTTAAAAATAAATGTCAGAATACTGTTATATTTTCTTTTTTTTTTTTAAGATTTTATTTATTTATTTGTCATAGAGAGAGAAGCGAGAGTGAGCACAGGCAGACAGAGTGGCAGGCAGAGGCAGAGGGAGAAGCAGGCTCGCTGCCAAGCAAGGAGCCCGATGTGGGACTCGATACCAGGACGCTGGGATCATGACCTGAGCCGAAGGCAGCTGCTTAACCAACTGAGCCACCCAGGCGTCCCGAATACTGTTATATTTTCTAATTCAATATTTGCCTGGCAAATATTTAGAGAAAAAATAAAAATATTCTGAAATTTTCTTTTGATTAACCAGTAAAGATTCTTTGGTTAAAGGTGATATCCATTGATCAGCAGAAGGAGGAAAAAATCTGATTTTAAGCTTTACATTTTATATATGAAATATATTTTAGTCTTGTATTAACTTTCTGATATTAGATATCATTTCTTTTGAAAGGATCAATAAACTTCAGATCCTGTATTTATTTGTGCATATCTAAATACTATAGCTAATTTATTCCTAAATATGACTTTAGAATATTTTTATACTTTGAATTTTCTGTTATAATGGCATATATTATTAAGAAACAAAAAATGAGAAAGTAACTTATTTCTGTATGTGGTTTTGTATCCTGCCATCATTACTGAATTGCGTATGAGTTCTAGTAGTTTGGGGGTGGAGTCTTTTATGACCCTGCAATTTCACTACTGGATATTTATCCTAAAGATACAGATAGTGTGAAAAGAAGGGCCATCTGTACTCCAGTGTTCATAGCAGCAATGTCACAATTGCCAACTGTGGAAAGAACCAAGATGCCCTTCAGTGGATGAATGGATAAAGAAGATAGGTCCATATGTACAATGGAATATTACGGCTCCATCAGAAAGGATAACACCCAACTTTTGTATCAACATGGATGGGATTGGAGGAGATAATGCTGAGTGAAATAAGTCAAACAGAGAAAGCCAATTATTATATGGTTTCACTTACTTTTGGAGCATAAGTAATAACATGGAGGACATTAGGAGAAGGAAAGGAAAAGTGAATGAGGGAAATCATAGGGGGAGACAAAGCATGAGAGACTGTGGACTCTGAGAAACAAACTGAGAGTTTTAGAGGGGCAGTAGAAGGATAGGTGAGCCTGGTAGTGGTTATTAAGGAGGGCATGTATTACATGGAGCACTGGGTGTGGTGCATAAAAAATGAAACTTGAAACACTGAAAAATAAAATAAAATTATTAAAAAAAATAATCTTGATAAAATCCCAATAGTTCATTTTTGCCCTTGCTTCCCTTGCTTTTGGCGATGTTCCTAGGAAGATGTTGCTGCGGCTGAGGTTGAAGAGGTTGCTGCCTGTGTTCTCCTCAAGGATTTTGATGGATTCCTTTCTCACATTGAGATCCTTCATCCATTTTGAGTCTATTTTCGTGTGTGGTGTAAGGAAATGATCCAATTTCATTTTTCTGCATGTGGCTGTCCAATTTTCCCAACACCATTTATTGAAGAGGCTGTCTTTTTTTCCATTGGACATTCTTTCCTGCTTTGTCGAAGATGAGTGACCATAGAGTTGAGGGTCTATTTCTGGCTCTCTATTCTGTTCCATTGATCTATGTGTCTGTTTTTGTGCCAGTACCATGCTGTCCTTGATGATGACAGCTTTGTAATAGAGCTTGAAGTCCAGAATTGTGATGCCACCAACTTTGGCTTTCTTTTTCAATATTCCTTTAGGCTATTCGAGGTCTTTTCTGGTTCCATATAAATTTAGATTATTTGTTCCATTTCTTTGAAAAAATGGATGGTACTTTGATAGGAATTGCATTAAATGTGTAGATTGCTTTAGGTAGCATAGACATTTTCACAATATTTATTCTTCCAATCCAGGAGCATGGAACATTTTTCCATTTCTTTGTGTCTTCCTTAATTTCTTTCATGAGTCCTTTATAGTTTTCTGTGTATATATTCTTAGTCTCTTTGGTTAGGTTTATTCCTAGGTATCTTATAGTTTTGGGTGCAATTGTAAATGGGATGGACTCCTTAATTTCTCTTTCTTCTGTCTTGTTGTTGGTGTAGAGAAATGCAACTTATTTCTGTGCATTGATTTTATATCCTGACACTTTACTGAATTCCTGTACAAGTTCTAGCAGTTTTGGAGTGGAGTCTTTTGGGTTTTCCACAATAGTATCATATCATCTGCAAAGAGAGATAGTTTGACTTTTGCACAGCAAAGGAAACAGTTAACAAAACCAAAAGACAACTGACAGAATGGGAGAAGATATTTGCAAATGACATATCAGATAAAGGGCTAGTGTCCAAAATCTATAAAGAACTTAGCAAACTCAACACCCAAAGAACAAATAATCCAATCACGAAATGGGCAGAGGACATGAACAGACATTTCTGCAAAGAAGACATCCAGATGGCCAACAGACACATGAAAAAGTGCTCCACATCACTTGGCATCAGGGAAATACAAATCAAAACCACAATGAGATATCACCTCACACCAGACAGAATGGCTAAAATTAACAAGTCAGGAAATGACAGATGCTGGCGAGGATGAGGAGAAAGGGGAACCCTCCTACACTGTTGGTGGAAATGCAAGCTGGTGCATCCACTCTGGAAAACAGCATGGAGGTTCCTCAAAATGTTGAAAATAGAACTACCCTATGACCCAGCAATTGCAATGCTGGATATTTACCCTAAAGATACAAACGTAGTGATCCGAAGGGGCACGTGCACTCGAATGTTTATAGCAGCAATGTCTACAATAGCCAAACTATGGAAAGAACCTAGATGTCCATCAACAGACGAATGGATAAAGAAGATGTGGTATATATACACAATGGAATACTATGCAGCCATCAAAAGAAATGAAATCTTGCCATTTGCGACGACGTGGATTGAACTAGAGGGTATCATGCTTAGCGAAATAAGTCAATTGGAGAAAGACAACTATCATATGATCTCCCTGATATGAGGGATAGGAGATGCAACATGGGGGGTTAAGGGGGTAGGAGAAGAGTAAATGAAACAAGATGGGATTGGGCGGGAGACAAACCATAAGTGACTCTTAATCTCACAAAACAAACTGAGGGTTGATGGGGGGAGGGGGGTTGGGAGAGTGGGGGTGGGGTTATGGATATTGGGGAGGGTATGTGCTATGGTGAGTGCTGTGAAGTGTGTAAACCTGGTGATTCACAGACCTGTACCCCTGGGGATAAAATATATGTTTATAAAAATAAAATTAATAAAAATTAAAAAAAAATAAGTTGTGTTACCATTTTCATTATCCATTCTCACTCTAGAAGAAAAGTCAGCACTTTTTCATGTGTCTGTTGGCCATCTGGATGTCTTCTTTGCAGAAATGTCTGTTCATGTCCTCTGCCCATTTCTTGATTGGATTATTTGTTCTTTGGTTGTTGAGTTTGCTAAGTTCTTTAGAGATTTTGAACACTAGCCCTTTATCTGATATGTCATTTGCAAATATCTTCTCCCATTCTGTCAGTTGTCTTTTGGTTTTGTTCACTGTTTCCTTTGCTGTGCCAAAGCTTTTGATCTTGATAAAATCCCAATAGTTCATTTTTGCCCTTGCTTCCCTTGCCTTTGGCGATGTTCCTAGGAAGATGTTGCTGCGGCTGAGGTCGAAGAGGTTGCTGCCTGTGTTCTCCTCAAGGATTTTGATGGATTCCTTTCTCACATTGAGATCCTTCATCCATTTTGAGTCTATTTTCGTGTGTGGTGTAAGGAAATGAAAAAAGTGCTCCATATCACTCGGCATTAGGGAAATACAAATCAAAACCACAATGAGATATCACCTCACACCAGTCAGAATGGCTAAAATTAACAAGTCAGGAAATGACAGATGCTGGCGAGGATGTGGAGAAAGGGGAACCCTCCTACACTGTTGGTGGGAATGCAAGCTGGTGCAACCACTCTGGAAAACAGCATGGAGTTTCCTCAAAATGTTGAAAATAGAACTACCCTATGACCCAGCAATTGCACTGCTGGGTATTTACCCTAAAGATACAAACGTAGTGATCCAAAGGGGCACGTGCACCCGAATGTTTATAGCAGCAATGTCTACAGTAGCCAAACTATGGAAAGAACCTAGATGTCCATCTACAGACGAATGGATAAAGAAGATGTGGTATATATACACAATGGAATACTATGCAGCCATCAAAAGAAATGAAATCTTGCCATTTGCGACGACGTGGATGGAACTAGAGGGTATCATGCTTAGCGAAATAAGTCAATCGGAGAAAGACAACTATTATATGATCTCCCTGATATGAGGGAGAGGAGATGCAACATGGGGTGTTGAGGGGGTAGGAGAAGAGTAAATGAAACAAGATGGGATTGGGAGGGAGACAAACCATAAGTGACTCTTGATCTCACAGAACAAACTGAGGGTTGGTGGGGGGAGGGTTGGGGGAGGGGGGGTGGGGTTATGGATATTGGGGAGTGTATGTGCTATGGTGAGTGCTGTGAAGTGTGTAAACCTAGCCATTCACAGACCTGTACCCCTGGGGATAAAATATATGTTTATAAAAATAAAATTAAAAAAAAGAAAAGTCAGCATCTCTTTATCCACTGTTTTAACATCTATTGAAGGAGCTGTTGCTGCCTTATCTCAAGGTGCATGATTCTGAAGCACTTTGGCCAAGTTGAAGCCAACTGTATTTGATTTTAGCCTTTTTTGAGACTTGAGAGAAACTAGGAGCAAGTTAGTAGAGGTTTATGCTTTAACCAGATAAGATGAGAGTATCATTCTTGAATAATAGCACCCAAGTATAGATAATTGGGTCTAGCACTCCACCACAACTTCCTGTAAGTAAAACAAAAGCAAAGGTGACCTCCTATGGACAGAAGTCTGTACCACCATAGTCTTTCTCTGATACCTCTTAAACCCAAAATTCATGTATGACTATATGTAGGGGATAAGAAAATTCTAAAATGACTGACATTAAATTTGCTAACATCCTAATAGATTAAGCCTCAGAGAAATTTATATTTAATTCAGAGTTCTATGGAAATGTGATGTTTTTCAATGCACATTGCCCTGATCAAACTTTATATACCCTGAACTTATAATAGTGGATGTAGTACTATATAGACTATGTTGAAACATCTTTTTTCTGTATTTTGATATATAATTAATATTTAAATAAATATAACTCCCCCCCCACCCCAGGAGAGTTAAATGGTTCTTAAAGGGGACATAAAAAACAAAACCAAAAAAAAAAAACAAAACTAATTTTAACAGAAAATTTTGACAAATTGGGATACATTAAATGGAGAATTTTTGTTTGTCAAAGACTCTTAGGATAACGAATGCACAAGCTAGAGAATGTAAGAAGATATTTTATTTATATATCCTGAATATATATGTATATATTATATATATATATATACACTGAATCTATTCAGTAAAAGATAGACAAATGGAAATATGGA
Source organism: Lutra lutra (assembly GCF_902655055.1). Lineage (NCBI taxonomy): Eukaryota > Metazoa > Chordata > Mammalia > Carnivora > Mustelidae > Lutra > Lutra lutra. Next base: position 34,097,460 of record NC_062285.1, on the reverse strand, counting down.
CAAAAGATTTGAAGAGGACTTAACAAATAGGGTATTTAATTACTAGTATACATATAAAAATACTCAATTTTATTAGTTACCAGAAAAATGCAAATTTAAATATAATATATCTGTATTATCATCAGCATGGACAACATTAAAAAAATCATATAATAGGGTGAGTATTGAAGGTGGAGTAACTCAAATTCACATATGCTATTTATTGGAGTACAAATTTTGTTTGAGTACTAGAAATATCTACTAAACATGTCCTAACCCAGCAATTACTCCCAAAGTAGTCTGAGGAAAATGTCCAAGAGAATGTGTACATAACTTTCAACAAAAATATGTTCAAATAGCCACTGAAGAACTATTAGTATCAACCTGAAAAGAGAAACTACCCAAATATCCATTGGGAGAACAATGGATAAACTATATTCACATGGAAAAATCATAAAGCTGTGAAAATGAATAAATTATAACTGTTTACAACATAATTAATGGATTTTACAAACAAAAGGTTGAGTGAAAGGAGCCAGGTATAAAAAAGTATTGCTGTGTTTTTCCATTTTTAAGAAATTTAAAACAGGAAAAACAAACCTATTGTGTTAGAAATCAGGATACAGTTTTTGCTGTGTCTTAATCTGTGCTGTTTGCATAGGTGTGTCACTTTCTAAAAATTATTTGATCTGCACATTTATAATTTATATACGTTCTTGTGTTAGGTTTTTGCTTTACTTAAAAGCATTTACTTAAAAATATAATTATCTTTAAAATATTGTTTATTCTCTCAGCTATTAGCCAAGTTTTAATTTGCAAATCTATAAGGGGGATTTATTTTTACAAAACAATATATCAAAATTATCTATTTAAAGTTACCCTTTTATTTCTGTTTTGGGTACTCTGAAGTATTCTCTTCCATCAATAAATTTTAATATACTCTACTTGAATAATATATCTTTAGTTATTGCCAAGTGATGGAAATAATTAAGCCTACTTTCCAGTAATCTGTCTAGCTGATCACCCAAGAAGTATTGTCCCTCAAAGAACTGGAGAAAGAAAACAAAGGGGAAGGAGGAAAGAGAAAGAGACACTGGTTACCCAAGCCCCTGTCATGCATTCCCCTTTGTGATATTCATATCAAAGTTTAATTTGCTTTGATATAAAATTTATTAAATCAAAAGGCACTGAGCAAGTTCAAAGATGAAGGTGGGTGGAGGTAGAGTATTATAAAGATATGTCTCCCTTTCAACCTCAACAAATAATTTCACATCTCCCATCTCTACAGAACACTCCTCTATATTTTGTTTTTCAAATTGCGGAAAAAGAACAGGTTTTAGATAGAAAAGCTATCAGCAGGTAAGAAAAAGATTAAGTCTTGGAGAGGAAGGGAAAACATACATTATTCCATTAAAAAGATTTTGACAGCTTTCTACTATGCAAAAAGAGTTTTCCTTCCTTCCTTCTTCCCTCCCTTTCTTCTCCCTCCCCCTTCCTTCCTCCCTTCCTCTCTTTCTTTGCCTCTCTCCTCCTCCCCATGCCCCTCCCTCTTCTTGTCCTTTTCCTTCTCTTTCTTCTTTATGTAACAACTGCAGAGAATCCTCTAAGAATCAGAGGTTACTTTGCTCTGGAAAAACTTAAATTCATACTTTTAAGTAAACAGTTTGCAAGCCCTCTCAGTATATAATCAGAGCAAAGAAAAATACATAAATATTTTTATAAAATGCTCTATCAAGGTATAAAAACTTCTTAAATTTTCTTCAGACATCTGAATTTTCTTCAGACATCACATTTGGCTATCTCCACCATGAGTAAAATAAGAGGGAAACAAAATATAATACAGTTAATCTGGTATTATGAGTTTTGGTATATTTTTCCTTCTCTATCAGAAAACTGGCTTTTGTTTGTTTGTTTGTTTAAGACCTAAGAGGTGATTTTTATCTGATAAGTTTCTTCATACTTTAATTAGTGCTTCATTCTAATTTAGAGAAATGATTCAGATATAAAAATTGCTATACATCTAGGCTCTAAATACATTGAAAGGAAACTACTACCCAAATAAAAATCATTGTTATTACTGGCAATTTTAGCAGAAACTTTCTATCCTATGTGATACTGATTTTCTTGAGAAGCTCAAGATATTAATGTCATCAGTCAGAAATACTTAAGTATAATAGAATAGCTTCTTCAGAAATACTGCAAGAAGAAATTGGTGGTATCATCAGGATTCTTTGCATTTCCTAAAGCCAGATGAAAATGATAGGATCCAAAAACTTGTTCAGACATTTACTACTGTTCCTTGAATCAACATTTCTACCCACATGAATTTTTCTTGGTCTCAACACTAGAACAGGAAGCCTGCATTAAGTGTAAAGGGAAATGATAAATTCAAGAATTTTCTTAATGGATCCTGGTTGCCCAGCACTGTGATAGAGATTATAGTGTACAAAGCATGCAAAATACAACCATATTTATACAAAATGTACAAATGTCAAAAGGAAGACAGTGTGTACATATGTGGAATAATTTGCTAAGGCAAAGCAAAAACTAAATACTAAAAGTGTATTATTCAAATGATTCCATTCAAATGGAATTTTATGAAGGAGAAAGGCTAGGGATTTTAGAATGAAGGTTCAGGGGTAAAAAAATCTAGAACTTGAGATGTATCTGTTAAGACCTAACAGAATGTGGAAGTTGAAAGGACTATAATTTCTAGAAAAGTGTAATTTCATCTTGCCTCTGATTCTTACACATTATATTCGCTATGCATAAAAACACACTTATTTCTGCATTTCCCACTTTATTACACAATTCCATCTCTATCTAAATGTACACTAGATTTTAGGTACAAAATGTAACTTATCCAGGAAGACCATATTCAGTTCCCTAGGATCATTATGATTTTTTTTTGTTCTTTTTTTAAATTTTTTTTTAATTTTTTTTATTTTATAAACATGTATTTTTATCCCCAGGGGTACAGGTCTGTGAATCGCCAGGTTTACACACTTCACAGCACTCACCATAGCACATACCCTCCCCAATATCCATAACCCCACCCCCCCTCTCCCAACCCCCCTCCCCCCATCAACCCTCAGTTTGTTTTGTGAGATTAAGAGTCACTTATGGTTTCTCATTATGTTATCATAGTTCTCTAAATTTTATTACACAGAATATTTTTGCATTTTTTAAAAATGTTAATCTCCCTTACCTGAATGTGTGTTCTATGAGGATACAGACTGTCTTATTGAATATATTTAATATAATATTTGTGATTAATAAATGCATAAATAATTTACATGTTAACAGATTACATACGCTGTTACCTTTATGCCAATGAACATGAAATGACAGGTTGCACAGAAACGTGTACAGAGCTGATATTACAATTACATCAGCAGACTTCCACCCAATATTCTTTGTACTCCAGCATGATGTCTCACCTATATTACACTGAGAAAGGGATGATGCAAAGGAGAGAGTCTTGCAGAGAAATAAATGAGCGTGGCTTATCAGAGAACTGTGAAAGATATGTGCTTTTTTAGGACACTAGACTCTTATAAGGGATCAGCATAATGCTTTAAGTGTGCTTTCCAACATGAACTTCAGCCATCATTTCCCATTATCATCTTCAGATTGTCCACCACACCCTCCTTTAATACCTATATCAGATTCCATTGTACATGGGAATACAGTCTTGCTGTTATTAAGACCTTGTATTACAATTATTGAAAAGTTCTCAAATACATATTCTTGTAGTTCACTCAATGTCATTATTTTGAGAATAAAACAATATATCTTGAGATAAATTGTTCTAAAAACATAGTTTATTTTTGCCAGCTTTAATAAAATATAATTGACATTTGGCATATGTAAGGTTAAGGTGTACAATGTAATGATTTGATACAAATATATATATTGCAGATGTTTACCAAATTAGGTTAAATACACATCCCTCACTTCACATTATTACCATTTTTCTTGTTGTTCTAGATAGTGGGAACACTAAAACTTTAATCTCATAACAACTATTAAGCATACAATAAAGTATTGTCAAATATAGTCTCTATGTTGTATATTCGATCTCTCAGAACTTACTGAAAGTTTGTACTTTTTGCCCAACATCTCCCCATTTCCCTACATCTCCACCCCTAGAAATCATGATTCTTCTTGCTGATTTTTAGATTTCATATATAATTGACATCATACAGTACTTGTCTTTCTCTGTCATATTTCACTTATCATAACACACACAATGTCCATCCATGGTGTCACAAATGGGAGAATTTCCTTGTTTTTAATGACAGACTTATCTATAGATTAGATAGATGATAGAGAGATACAGAGGGAGACAGAGAGTGATCCCACATCTTCACCAATTCATTTGTCAATGGACATGTAGGTTTTGGCCACATGTTGACTATTATGAATAAGGCTTTAGTGAACATGCAAATAAATGTAAATATCTTTTAGAGAATATGGTTTCATTTTCTTCAAATGCATACCAAGAAGTGGGATTTCTAGATCCTATGGTAGTTCTATTTTTTTCTGTTTGTTTTATTTTTTGCTTTTTGTTCTGAAGAACTGACATACCCTTTTCCATAGAAGCTACATCAATTTATTTTACCACTCCAAAAGCAAGAGTCCAGAGCCAGATGGATTCCAAGGGGAGCCTTACCAAACATTTAAAGAAGAAATAATACATATTATACTGAAGCTGTTTCAAAAAATAGAAATGGAAGAAAAACTTCCAAACTCGTTCAGTAAGGCCACCATTACCCTGATCCCATCAGGCAAAGACCGCATCAAAAAGAAGCAGTACAGACAAATGTCCCAGATGAACATGGATGCGAAAATACTCAATAATATCCTATTTAATAAGATCCAACAGTACATTAAAAGGATTACTCACCATGGCTAGGTGTGATTTGTTCCTGGGCTGTAAGGATGGTTCACCATTCACTAATCAATCAACATGATAGAGCACATTAATTAAGAGACAAGAACCATATGATCCATATGGTTTCCCCCCATTCACTTTCCCCTTCCTTCTCCTAATGTCTTCCATGCTATTCCTTATGTTCCACATATAAGGGAAACCATATAATAATTGTCTTTCTCTGTTTGACTTATTTCACTTAACATAATCTCCTCCAGACATGTTGATGGCTGAGTAATATTCCATTGTATATATGGACCACATCTTCTTTACCTATTCTTCTGTTGAAGGGCATCTCAGCTCCTTCCACAGTCTGGCTATTGTGGACATTGCTGCTATGAACATTGGGGTGCATATGGTCCTTATTTTCATTACATCTATAACTTTGGGGTAAGTACCCAGTAGTGCAATTGTTGGGTCATAAGGTAGCTCTATTTTTAAATTTTTGAGGAGCCTCCACAATGTTTTCCAAAGTGGCTTGTTTTCCCACCAACAGTGTAAGAAGGTTCCCCTTTCCCCACAACTTCTCCAACATTTGTTGTTTCTTGTCTTGTCGCTTTTTGCCATAATTCCTGGTTTAAGGTGGTATCTCTTCTATTTTTAACGTTTTAACTGTTTTCCAAAGTGGCTGCACTAATTTTCATTCTTACCAACAATATCAACACCATTTATTGAAGAGACAATCTTTTCCCTTATTTAGTATTTTGGCTCCCTTGTGATGTATTAGTTGACCGCATATGTGGATTTTTTTCTGACCTCTCAGTTCTGTTCCATTGATCCATTTGTCTGTTTATAACCATACAATAATATTTGGATTGCTACAGCTTTGCAGTATGGTTTGAAATCAGGAATTGTGATGTCTCCATATTGTTCTTCTCAAAATTAATTTGGCTATTTGGTTTTTGTTTGTTTTTTTGTCATACTATGTGAATTTTTAGCATTTTTTTCTATGTCTGTGAAAAATGTCATGGGAATTTTGATAGAAAATACATTAAATCTATAAATTGCTTTGGGAAGTAAGGGCATTTTAACAATATTAACTCTTTTGAACATGGGATATCTTTCCATTTATTTCTGTCTTTTTAAATTTTCTTTTACTATTGTCATGCAGTTTTGATGAATAGATCTTTTACTTTCTCAGTGTAAATTTATTACTAAGTATTGTTTTTCAGTGTTACTACAAACGGAACTGTTTCTTTATTTCTTTGCAGATAGTACATTGTTAGTATATAGATATGTGCCTGATTTTTGTATGATGAATTTGTATTCTGAAACTTTCTTGAATTTGTTTATTAGTTCTAACAGTGGAATCTTTAAGATTTTCTATATACTTCCAAAGAAATTATTTTCTATATACTATGATCACATCATCTGTCATTGGAAACAATTTTACTTCTTCCTTTGCTCTTTGGGCGTTTTATTTATCTTTCTTGCTAAATTACTCTGGCTAGTGCTTCTAGAACTATGTTGAGTAGGAGTGATGAAAGTGGGCACCATGTTCCTTACCTTAAAGAGAAAACTTTCAGCTTTTCACCACTGAGTGCGATGTTAGATATGGATTTGTGGATTTGTCATTCACAGCCCTTATTATATTGAATATATTCCTTCTATATCCAATGTGTTGAGCATTTTTATCATGAAAGGATTATATATTTTGTTAATGCTTTTTCTACATCTAATGTTATATTTTTGCCTTTCAATTTATTAATGTGATATATCACATTTATTGACTTGCATATGTTAAACTATCCTTGCTTCCCAGTGATAAATCCCACTACTATTGTGTTGTTGAATTTGTTTAGCATTTTGCTGACAATTTTTGAATCTATATTCATTAGAAATATTAACCCACAATATTTTTTTCTTGTAATGTCCTTATCTGTTTTGTATCAGAGTAATGCTATTCTCACAAAATGAATTTGTGAATGTTCCCTCCTTTTCAATTGTATGGAGGAGTTTGAGAAAAATTGGTATTAATTTTTCTTTAAATGTTTGTAGAATTAACATCTGAAGCCATGCAATCATAGATTTTTCTTATGTTTAGCAGTTGTTGTTGTTGTTGTTGTTTTTAACTGATTCAATCTCCTTTCTGGTTATGAATCAATTCAGATTTTCTCCTTCTCTATGATTTAAACCCAGTAGCATTTCATGTTTCTAGGAATGTATTCAGCTCTTCTACATTTACTGTTAGTGGTATAAATTATTCATAGTAGTTTCTTATTATCCTTTGTACTTTTCTGGTGTCAGTTGTAATGTCTCATTTTTATTTGTTATTTTATTTATTTGAGTCCTCTTTATTCTTGGCAAGCCTAGATAAAGATTTGTGAATTTTGCTATCATTTAAAAAAAAAGTTTTAGTTTTCTTGTTCTTTTCTATTGTTTTACTATTGTTTATTTCATTTCTGTTCTGATCTTGTCATGTATTTCCTTCTGCTAAATTTCAGCTTATTTTGATCTTATTTTTAAAATTTCTTAAAGTGCAAATTTAAGTTGTTTGAGATTTAAAAAAAAATATAGACATTTATGTTGAGTGAAATAAGTCAAGCAGAGTCAATGATCATATGGTTTCACTTACTTGTGGAGCATAAGGAATAACATGGAGGACATTGGGAGAAGGAGAGTAGAAATGAGTTGAAATCAGAGGGGCAGATGAACCATGAAAGAATGTGGACTCTGAGAAACAACATGCAGGTGGGTTGGGTAAGCCTGGTGGCAGGTATTAAGGTGGGCATGTATTGCATGTAGTACTGTTTGTGGTGCATCAAAAATGAATCTTGGAACACTGAAAAAATAAAATAAAATTTAATATTAAAAAAATGGGCATTTATCACTATAAATTTCCCTCTCATTCTGCTTTTGCTGCATCACCTAAGTTCTGGTATGTTGTATTTTCTTTTTCATTTGTTTCAAGATTTTTTTATTACCCTTTTGATTTCATCTTTGATACATTGGTTGTTTCGAGTGTGTTATTTAATTTTTACATATTTGTGAATTTTTCAGTTGTGTTCATGTTATTGATCTCTAATTTCAAACCATTGTAGTTAGAAAAGATATTTAGTATGATTTCAATCTTTCAAGACTTGCTAAGACTTTGTTGTTACCTAGGATATAATGTATCCCACAAAATACATTTACAATAGGGCAGAATGTGAGTTCTCCTTCTATTGAATTATCCTTCTATTGAAATTTCTTTATATGCCCATTAGGTTCATTTGATGTTAAGAGTAGTTCAAGTCCATTGTTTCTTTGATTTTTCTGGATGATTTGTTTATTGTTGAAAGTGGAATATTAAAATCCCCTATTATTAGTGAATTGTCATCTATTACTTCCTTCATATCTGTTAGTATTTAATTAGCATATTTAAATATTCTGTTGTTGGTGAATATATATTCACAATTTTTATATCTTCTAGATGAATGACCACATTATCACTATATAATGATCTTCTTTGTCTTTTATAGTTTTTGACTTAAAATGCATTATTTCTGGCATAAATATTTGTATCTCTGCTCTCTTGTGATTTCCATTTGTGTGGAATGTATTTTCAGTCATTTTCCTTCTAGTCTAAGTATGTCCTTGAAGCTGAAGTGATTTTTCTGTAGGCAGCATGTATAGGTGTAACCATTTTATTCATTCAGCCATTGTATGCTTTTGATTGGAAAGCTTAATCTATATACATTTAAGTAATTACTATCACTATCTTCTTCATTATTTTCTGAATGTCTGGTACTTACTTTGCTCCTTTCTTCTTGTCTTTTTGTCTTTCTTTGTGAATTAATTATTTTTCATTGTGGTATGCTTTGATTTACTTCTCTTTTTCTTGTATGTATCCAATATAGATGTTGTTTTGTGGTTACTCTATGGTTTACTTAAAATATGCTATTGATATGACAGTCTATTTCAATCTGCTCATTTAACTTCAATTATGTACAAAACACAACAAAAAACTCATACAAAAATGTGTTTTCTACATTTTTTGATGTTACAATTTACAAATTTTTATACTGTGTTGCCATTAACAAATTATTGGATCTCTAGGGGTGATTGGCTCAGTCAGTTAAGCACCTCACTATTGGTTTTGGCTCAGATTGTGATTTCATGGGTCCTGGGATCAATCCCCATGTCAGACTTGGTGCTCAGTGGGAAATCTGCTTGAAGATTCTCTCTCTCTGCCCTCCCTCTTGCATGCTCTCTCTGACTCTTTAAAATAAATAAATAAATCATTAAAAATTATTATAGCCATAGCTATGTTAGTAACTTTTTTTTTTTAAATCTTTCAACTCCATACTGGAGTTAAATGGCTAACACCACCATATTATGGCATATAAGTATTCTGAATCAGATTATATATTTACCTTTACCAGTGTTACATATTTTTATGTTTTCATATTAGTAATTGGTGTTTTTGTTTGTTTCAGCTTAAATAACTTTTTTCAGTATTTATGTAAGGTGGGTCTAGTGGTGATGAACTTCAGTTTTTACATTTTGGGGTAGATCTTTATCTCACCTTTACTTATGAAGGACAAGTTTGCTTAGCAAAGTATCTTTGGTTGGCAGTTTTTTTCTTTCAGCACTTTGCATATATCATCTCACTCTCTCCTGGACTGAAAAGTTACTGTTAAGAAATTTACAATAAGGAGGTTTCCTTGCATAAGAGAATTTTCTTTTTCTTGTAAAATTCTTTCTTCATCTTGGATTTTAGAGACTTTTATTAGAGTGTGTCTTGGAGAATACTACTGTGTTGGAATTTTGAAAACACCTATTAAATTTGTAATCTTGGATGTCCAAATCTCTCCCCAAGGTTGGAAAGTTCTCAATTATTATTTAAATAAGCTTTCTGCTCTTTTCTTCTTGTCCTCTTCTGTGAGCCCAGTGATGCATAGTTTGATTCTTTCAGTATTACCCTATAAGTTCTGTATACTTTCTACATTCATTTTCATTATTTTCTTTTTTTGCTCCTCTGACTGGATAATTTCAAATGATCTGTCCTCAGGCTTATAATTTTTTTTTTTCCATCTGCTTGGTCCATTATGCTGTCAAAGCTCTTTATTAGATTCTCCAGGTCAGTCTTTGTATTCTTTACCTTAAAAAAATTATATTTTTTGGTATTTTCTATATCTTTGTTGAATTTCTCATTTTGTTCTTGTATTGTTATCCTGGTTTGTTATATTGTTTATCTATGTTCTTTACTAGCTTTCTAAGCATCTTTAGAACAATTATTTTGAATTCTTTATGTGACAGTTCATGGATCTCCATTTATTTGGGGCTGGTCACTGAAAACTTTCTGTGTTTCTTTAATGGTGTTATGTTTCCCAGATTCTTCATGATCTTTATGGCCTTGGGGGGGTTATCTATACATTTGAAGAAGCAGTCATTTCTTTCAGAAGTTTTGACTGGCTTAGGTAAGGGAATATCTTCTCTTAAGGGGGGCATACTGAATCATGCTGTGATTTTGGATCTAATTCTGCAGGCCTCAAGCATGGAAGAATTTGGTTGGTTTGCAGAGGCATAAATTTTTTTTGTTGTTTCAGTCTACCTGTATCCACAACATTGATAATTTTGTGGTCCTTGGTGAGTGTAGGATATCTGTAGTTGTTGCAAGGGGTGTTTGGGTCCTCAACACACCTGCAGGTTCAGTGACTATGGACCAAGGCTGGCAGTGGTGGTGGCCAAAGTGGTGGTGCCCACATAATAAATTTTGGGGACCACATGCATTTGGCTTGTAGAGTCAAGGTCTGGTTGCACACATACACAAATACACATAGTATTTGGGGCCAGTGCCAGCAGCAAAGACCAGTGTCAGCCACACATACACTGGAAGTTTTAGGGACCCTGGATGTTTATATGTACTATATTGATTCATGGTTTTCCTATGGTAGAGCTCACAGCAGTGGAGGTCAGTGACAGAAATCAGACTGAGGGAGTACCAGTGTACAGCTGGAAGGGCTGTCCCCAAACATACACATGAGAGTAGTTGTCAAACATGAGTGAATAGGCTGGTATGTTGTTACAGACTCCTAGATTGACTGTAAGCATAGATTCCCATCTCTGAGATGCAGAGGATGAGCAGGGAGGGACTCAGGTGACCAGCTTCTGAAAATGTGAATGCTGAGGAACAAAAAGCAATAAAATACAGGAAATCCATGGCTGCTCTGCCCGGCATTGATATCTTCAGTGACAAAATCTTCTTGGGTCCTCTGAAGAACAGGTCACTGGCAACTTTTACCACTTTTATTGTGGGGCTGATATTGATAGCCCCTGGTTTTCCTTCCTGTTCCTTGCTATCTCTATATGTTTCAGTTTTGCTAATCTCTGGGTGGGGTAAAACTAAAGTTGCCCCCAAAGTCTAAGGAAGTTGGTGGCTCACCACAGACTCCCTTTCCTACCAAGAGGTTACCTTTCTATTGGGGGAATTCTCTTTTGGTTCTGAAAAATGTCAGTTTGGGGATGAGATGGTTCAAGCAAAATGAAACTGCTCTTTATTCCTTTTTGTATGGTTAATCTCAGTTTTTTTTTTGTTTGTTTGTTTGTTTTGTTGTTGCTGTTGTTTTGTTCCACCATGTTATTCAAGTTTCTTTACGTGGGCTCCTGAGCTTCCCCAGAACTGTTTTTGCTTATGGATAGCAGTCTGCCTGTTGATTGTTTTCAGGGGATGGAGGCTAGGGGCTCCTAATTCACCATTTTGGTGGTATCACCTAGCTTTTGTTTTTAAAGAGAAGTCATGCATAGAAAATTTTAAGAGCACTTGGAAGTTGAAAATAACTAGAAATTAATAATAAAGGATGTGCTAAAATATCACAAGATCAAAACAAATAAAAACGTTTTTTTCTTTTAGTTGTGTCTGAAATAGTTTTACAAAAATGCTTTGAGTTTGTATACTTTAAACAATTTAGAAGAAGATACACAAGTGAAAATACAATTTAAACACATTAGTACGAAGCAAGAAAAATTTCAAGAACTTAAAACAATGCATAAAATTTACTCCAAACTTTTCATCTAAATACAGAAATAATATGTAAGTGAATGAACATGTTCATGGATTCTCCATATTTTACTTATGCATTTCTTTTCCTTGTTCCTCCCAGTTTCATAAACCTTACATTGATATCTTCTTTAGGGAAAATGTTATGTCACCATGAACAGAATTACAAAAAAAAGAAGGGAAGGCATAAGAAGGGTGATAATAAATGACATCCTTTTTCAAACTGATCAAAATGTTCATACATTTGCTTTTCTAGTTTGACCTAGAAGTATTAAAAGAAACTAAAGGAAAATAAAATACTCTGCTCACAAGGTTAATCTGACTGAAGGAAATATAGCTCTTTTCAGGATCCTTAAGTCATTCTTTTTTAGGGGACATGATTTTCTCTTGTATAAGTAAAACAGGCATGCCCAAATGTCACATGCAGCACATAAGAGGTGTGTACTGGTCTGTGGAAGAATGAATGGGAGTGGAAGTGAGTACCTCCTAGAAATGAGGAGTAGTAAGTATTCTCAAGGCAAGCTTTTGGTGAATTTTCCAGTGTGCCATTGTAACACATAATATTAGGCCAAAAATGATGAAATTAACATCAAGCCTTAAATTTATGCCTTCCATTACAGAAAATAGAGAAACAGGATGAGATGTAATTGTATACCATGAGTTGAGTTATACATGATGTATATAAGATGTAGATATCCAATCTGGAATGTATGATGACAATGCTAACTTTGTGGCTATGAATGTAAGAATAGTTAGTATGTGCCTCACTTGTTTTTTCATTCAGTAAGAATTTAAGGAAAGCTTACTGTACCTAAACCACTGTAAAAAATCCTCTTAGAAAAAACAAATATTACACCAAACAGTGCCTGACTGCAGATTTGTGATATATTGGTTGTCCCAGGTAAACACAATGCACTCTCTAGAATGAAAACATGCAGTTTGAAAGTGACCCATTAGTTTAATTATACTCTTTTATGCCCAATTCCCATTTTAAACAGATTTCCTTTTCTTTGAAAATTTTTTATTTAAATTGTAGTTAGTTAACATATAGTGTAATATTGGTTTCATGAGTAGAACTTAGTGATTCATCACTTACATATAACACCCAGTGCTCATCACAAGTGGCCTCCTTAATATCCATCATCCATTTAGCACTTCCACCTGCCACCTCTTTCCATCAACCCTCAGTTTGTTCTCTATCATTAAGAGTATATTATGGTTTGCTTCTCTCTCTTTTTCCCTTTCCCTATGTTCATCTTTTTTTTTTTTTTTCCTTAAATTCCACAGTTGGGTGAAATCATATGGTATTTGTCTTTCTCTGACTTTTTTTAAACATAATACATGCTAGCTACATCCACATTTTTTATTAACATGTAATGTATTATTTGTCCCAGGGTCCAGGTCTGTGAATCATCAGGCTCACACATTTCATAGCACTCACTATAGCACATACCCTCTCCAATGTCCATAGCCTAGTCACCCTATCCCTTCCCCTCCAGTAAGCCTTGGTTTGTTTCCTGAGATTAAGAGTCTCTTATGGATTGTCTCCCTCATGATCCCATCTTGTTTCATTTTTGCCTCCCTATCCCCCATGACCCCTCACCCTGCCTCTCAAATTGTCATATCAGAGAGATCATATAATTTTTTTTTCTCTGATTGAAATACTTCGCTTAGCATGATACTCTATAGTTCCATCCACATCATTGCAAATGTCAAGATTTCCTTTCTTTTGATGGCTCAATAGTATTCCATTGTACATACATACACCACATCTTCTTTATCCATTTGTCCATTGATGGACATATAGGTTCTTGCCATAGTTTGGCTATTGTGGGAATTGCTGCTATAAACATTTGGGTGCACATGCCCCTTTAGATCATTATATTTATATCTTTAGGGTAAATACCCAGTAGTGCGATTGCTGGGTCCTAGGGTAGCTCTATTTTCACTTTTGGAGGAAGCTCCATACTATTTTCCAGAGTGGCTACACCAGCTTGCTTTCTCACCAACAGTATAGAAAGGTTCCTATTTCTCTACATCCTCACTAAAATCTGTCCTTTCCTGACTTGTTAATTTTAGCCATTCTGACTGATGTAAGGTGGTATCTCATTGTGGTTTTGATTTGTATTTCCCTGATGGCAAGTAATATTGAGCACTTTTTCATGTGTCTGTTGGCCATCTGGATGTCTTCCTTGCAGAAATGTCTGTTCATGTCTTCTGCCCATTTCTTGATTGGATTATTTGTTCTTTGGGAGTTGAGTTTGATAAGTTCTTTATAGATTTTGGATACTAGCCCTTTACCTGATTATGTCATTTGTAAATATCTTCTCCCATTCTCTCAGTTGTCTTTTGGTTTTGTTGACTATTTTCTTTGCTGTTCAAAAGCTTTTGATCTTGATGAAGTCCCAATAGTTGATTTTGTCCTTGTTTCCCTTGCCTTTGGCAATGTTTCCAGGAAGAAGTTGCTGTGGCTGAGGTTAAAGAGGTTGCTGCCTGTGTTCTCCTCAAGGATTTTGATGGATTCCTGTCTCACATTGAGGTCTTTCTTCCATTTGGAGTCTATTTTTGTGTGTAGTGTAAGGAAATGGTCCAATTTCATTCTTCTATATGTGGCTGTCCAATTTTCCCAACACCATTTGTTGAAGAGACTGTCTTTACTCCATTGGACATTCTTTCCTGCTTTGTCAAAGATTAGTTGACCATAAAGTAGAGGGTCCACTTCTGGGCTCTCTATTCTGTTCCATTGATCTATGTGTCTGTTTTTGTGCCAGTACCATACTATCTTGATGATTACAGCTTTGTAATAGAGCTTGAAGTATGGAATTGTGATGTCACCAACTTTGGTTTTCTTTTTAAACAGTCCTCTGGCTATTTGGGGTCTTTTCTGATCCCATACAAATTTTAGGATTATTTGTTCCATTTCCTTAAAAAAATGGATGGTATTTTGATAAAGATTGCATTAAATGTGTATATTGCTTCAGGTAACATAGACATTTTCACAATATTTGTTCTTCCAAACATGAACATGGAATGTTTTTCCTTTCTTTGTGTCTTCCTCAATTTCCTCCATGAATACTTTATAGTTTTCTGAGCACAGATCCTTTGCCTCTTTGGTTAGGTTTATTCCTAGGTAGCTTATGGTTTTGGGTGCAATTGTAAGTGGGATTGACTCCTTAATTTCTCTTTCTTCTGTCTTGTTGCTGGTGTAAAGAAATGCAACTGATTTCTGTGCATTGTTTTTATATCCTGACACTTCACGGAACTCCTGTACTAGTTCTAGCAGTTTTGGAGTGAAATCTTTAAGCTTTTCCACATAAAGTATCATATTATCTGCAAGCAGTGAGAGTTTGACTTCTTCTTTGACAATTACAATGCCTTATATTTGTCTGATTGTTGAGGCTAGGACTTCTAGTACTATGTTGAATAGGAGTGGTGATAGTGGACAGCCCTGCCATGTTCCTGACCTTAGCGGAAAAGCTCTCAGTTTTTCCCCATTGAGAATGATATTTGTGGTGGGATTTTCATAGATGGCTTTGATGATATTGAGGTATGTACCCTCTCTGCCCACACTTTGAAGAGTTTTGATCAAAAAAGGATGCTGTGTTTTGTCAAATGTTTTTTCAGCATCTATTGAGAGGACCATATCATTCTTGTTCTTTCTTTTATTGATGCATTGTATCACATTGATTGATTTGAGGATGTTGAACCAACCTTGCAGCCCAGGAATAAATCCCACCTGGTCGTGGTGAATAATCATTTTAATGTACTGTTGGATCCTATTGGCTAGTATTTTGGTGAGAATTTTTGCATCTGTGTTCATCAAGAATATTGGTCTTTAATTCTCCTTTTTGATGGGGTCCTTTCTGGTTTGGGGATCAAGGTAATGCTGGCCTCATAAAATGATTTTGAAAGTTTTCCTTCCATTTCAAGTTTTCAGAACACTTTCAGGAGAATAGGTATTAATTCTTCTTTAAATGTTTGGTAGAATGCCCTTGGGAAGCTGTCTGGTCCTGGGCTCTTGATTGTTGGGAGATTTTTGATGAGATGTTTGATGCTTATGGGTCTGTTCAGGTTTTCTATTTCTTCCTGGTTTAGTTTTGGTGGTTTGTATGTCTCTAGGAATGCATCCATTTCTTCCAGATTGTCAAATTTCCTGGTGTATAGTTGCTCATAATGTGTTCTTATAATTGTTTATATTTCTTTGGTATTGGTTTTGATCTCTCCTCTTTCATTCATGATTTTATTAATTTGGGTCCTTTCTCATTTCTTTTGGAGAAGTCTGGTGAGGGGCTTATCAATCTTATTAATTCTTTCAAAGAACTAGCTCCTTGTTTCATTGTTTTTTTTTTTTTCTTACTGTTTCTATTTCATTGATTTCTGCTCTGATTTTTATGGTTTCTGTTCTCCTGCTGGGTTTAGGCTTTCTTTGCTGTTCTTTCTCCAATTCTTTTAGGTGTAAGACTAGGTTGTGTACTTGAGACCTTCCTTGTTTCTTGAGAAAGGCATGTATTGCTATATACTTTCTTCTCAGGACTGCCTTTGCTGTCTCCCAAAGATTTTGAGCAGTTGTGTCTTCATTTTCATTTGTTTCCATAATTTTTAAAAATTCTTCTTTAATTTCCTGGTGGACCCATTCATTCTTAGGATGCTCTTTAGCTTCCATGCATTTGAGTTTTTTTCTAACTTTCCTCTTTTGATTGAGTTCTAGCTTTAGAGCATTGTGGTCTGAAAATATGCAGGGAATGATCCCAATCTTTTGATACCAGTTGAGACCTGATTTGTGACCCAGGATGTGATCAATTCTGGAGAATGTTCCATGTGCACTTGAGAAGAATGTGTATTCTTTTGCTTTGGGATGGAATGTTCTAAATATATTTGTGATGTCCATCTGGTCCAGGGTGTCTTTTAAAGCCTTTATTTCCTTGTTGATCTTCTGCTTAGATGCTCTCTCCATTTCAGTAAGGGGGGTGTTAAATTTTTGTATTGTTGCTGATGTGTTTCTTTGATTTTGTTATTAATTGGTTTATATAATTGGCTGCTTCCATTTTAGGGGCATATCTATTTAAAATTGTTAGATCTTCTTGTTGGACAGGCCTTTTAAATATGATATGGTGTCCTTCCTCTGCTCTTATTATAGTCTTTGGCTTAAATCTAATTTATCTGATATAAGGATTGCCACCCCAGCTTTCTTTTGATATCCATTAACATGGTAAATGGTTTTTCACCCCCTCACTTTAAATCTGGAAGTGTCTTTGGCTCTAAAATGAGTTTCTTGTAGACAGCATATCAATTTTTTTTTTTTACATCCAATCTGATACCCTGTGTCTTTTGATTTGGGCATTTATCCCATTTACATTCAGGTAACTATTGAAGATATGGATTTAGTGCCATTGTATTGTCTGTAAGGTGACTGTTACTCTCAGTTGTATCTGTTCCTTTCTGGTCTGTCACTTTTAGGCTCTCTCTTTGTTTAGAGGACTCCTTTCAATATTTCCTGTAGGGCTGGTTTGGGTGTTTGCAAATTCTTTCAGCTTTTGTTTGTCCTGGAAGCTTTTATCTCTTCCATTTTCAATGTCAGCCTAGCTGGAAATAGCATTCTTGGCTGCATATTTTTCTTGTTTAGTGCTCTGAATATATCATGCCAGTCCTTTCTGGCCTACCCAGTCTCTGTGGATAAGTCTGCTGCCAATCTAATATTTCTACGATTGTATGTTACAGACCTCTTGTCAAGTTGCTTTCAGGATTTTCTCTTTGTCACTAAGACTTGTAAGTTTTACTATTCAATGATGGTCTGTGGACCTATTTTTATTGATTTTGAGGGGGTTCCATGTACCTCATAGATTTTGAAGCCTATTCCCTTCCCCAAATTAGGGAAGTTCTGCATTATAATTGCTCCAATATACCTTCTGCAATCCCTCTATCTTTCTTCTTCTGGGATACCATTATTCTAATATTGTTTCATCTTATGTTATCACTTATCTCTTGAGTCTCCTCTCGTGGTCCAGTAGTTGTTTGTCTCTCTTTAGCTCAGATTCTTTATTCTCTATCATCTGGTCTTCTATATCACTAATTCTCTCTTCTGCCTCATTTATCCTAGCAGTAAGAGCCCCCATGTTTTATTGCACCTCATTAGTAGCCTTTTTTATTTTAACTTCGTTAGATTTTAGTGCTTTTATTTCTCCAGAAAGGGATTCTCTAGTATCTTCCAACTTTGTTTTGAGCCCTGCTAACTCTTTGATAATTGTCATTCTGAACTCCAGTTCTGTCATATTACTAAGGTCCATATCAATTAGGTCCCTAGCCATGGGTACTGCCTCTTGTTCTTTTGTTGTTGTTGTGAGTTTTTCCATCTTGCCTTTTATCTAGGTAAAAATAGATGAATGAGAGAATGAAAATGAAAGTGTAGCAATAACCCCAGAAAAATATACACTAACCAAATCGGAAGAGACCCAAGACTGGGGAGAGAAGAAAGGGAGAAAAAGAGGAGAAAAAAAAAAAATATATATATATATATATTATACTGGCTAATAGAAAAGAGCCACACACTTGATTTGGGGTGTATTTTGGTCTGTTAGAAGAGACTACCTCCCAAAATTTTAAAGAAAACAAAACTTATTAATATATATTAAAAAAAGGCCAAACACGTTGAAGGGATGGAATATGACTATAAAGATGAATATTTGAAAAATTCTAAAAAAGGAATTGATAAGATAAGAAATATGTTGAAAAAAGGAAAAAAGAAGAGGAAAGAATGTGATCAGGCTGGACTCTAGAACAAAGCTATATGCTAGATTTAGGGTATATTTTGATCTATTAAAATAAATTGTATCACAAATTTTTAAAGAAAAAAAAAACCTATATTGTACAGGAACTATGGTTAAATACAATGAAGGAATAAAATTTGAGTATAAGAATGAAAATTTAAAAATATTTTTATTTTTTATTTTATTTCTTTAATTTTGTTTTTTCAGTGTCCCAAGATTCATTGTTTAAGCACCAGTGCACCATGCATTATGTGTCCTCCTTAATACCCACCACCAGGCTCGCCTCACCCTCCACCCCCTTCCCTTCCAAAACCCTCAGTTTGTTTCTCAGAGTCCACAGTCTCTCATGGTTCATCTCCCCCTCTGATTTCCTCCAATTCACTTATCCTTTTGTTCTCCTAATGTCTTTTATGATATTCCTTATGCTCCACAAGGTATTGATAAGATAAAATAGTTAAGAAACATTAAAGTAGGAAACAAGAAAAATGAAAATAGAATAAGGAAAAAATAAAATTTAAAAAATTTAACTTTGAAAGACTAAAGGATCATGGGGGAAAAAGTTATGAATTCTATGTGTTGCTTTCCCCTAGCTCTGGAGTTACACAGTTCTCATTTATGGGTGAAATTGGTCTTGGCTGGATGTTCTTATTGATCTTCTGGGGGAGGGGCCTATTGCAGTGACTCTCAAATGTCTTTGCCTGAGGCAGAATTGCACTGCCCTTGCCAGGAGCCAGGCTAAGTAATCTGCTCAGGTTTGCTCTCGGTACCTTTATTTTCCTGAACAATTTCCATACAGTTTTGGAGGGCGGGAATGAAAATGATGTCCTCCCAATCTCTGCTCAATAGGAGCCAAGAGCTCAGGGCCCACACTTCAATGCACACTCATAGAGAAACAGTCAATCACTCCTGTCTCCCTGATCTCCCACCACACTCTGAGCTCACTTTGCCTGTGACTAAGTGTTTCTATCTCTGGTGCATGGCCCCATTTTGAGCCTCCAAACCCAGCAAATTTCTGCATGATGCTCCTGTGCTGCTCCCTTGGAGGAGGAAGGTGAGTCTCCCCAGATCTGCTTATTGTAGGGTCCTTGCTCAAAGACCAGTGGCCTGACTGTGCCTCTAATCATGGTTAAGGTAACCCCAAGCTGAGATCACACTTCTTGGCTCCATCTTGCAGCCAACTTCCCAGCTCCAATGCCTAGGGGCTCTACCACACTCAGGCATCCCTGGTCTTTTAGTATCCCTGTGGGTCCTCAGACCATACCATTATCATGAGGCCTCTACCCCCCACTTAGTCTCTGGAGTGATATCTCTCAGTGGAGCAGACTTCTAAATGTGATTTTGTGCTCTGCTGTTCTATGGCTTCCCAGGACGCCTCCCACAGTGGTCTATCAACCCGTTGGTTCAGTTTCACTTCTCCACACATCCTACATTCTGGAAAGTGGTCAGTTTTCTGTTCCTAGAATTGCTGCTCTTCTTCTCTTCTATATACTGTTCAGTATTTAGGTGTTCAGAATGGTTTGATAACTATCTAGCTGTAATACTGGGACCTGATCACATTTTGGTCTCCAACTCCTATGCCATCTTGCTCCTTTTCCTTAACTAGTACATTTTTAAAGGAGACTAGGAAAAGTTAAAAGTGAAGTGTATGGCCTCTTAGGATGAAGAAATATATAGCAAATTGGAAATTAAAATGTCCACAAAAAGTTTAGGGTTATGTAAAACACTGTATATCACCCATGATACTTGTGGTTGG
Organism: Lutra lutra; assembly: GCF_902655055.1. Lineage (NCBI taxonomy): Eukaryota > Metazoa > Chordata > Mammalia > Carnivora > Mustelidae > Lutra > Lutra lutra. The sequence goes on along the minus strand of NC_062285.1, from coordinate 34,077,046 downwards.
CAATGACAGAAACTCAAATAGATGTACTTCAGACAAAAAGGAGAATTTATTTGCCTGCAAAATCCCCAAAAAGAATGGAACTACTAAGGGCAGGGAAAATGGGATTGTCAGAACATCAGAAAAGACTTGAACTGTGGACTCAAATGCTGAGAGTGCTATCTTACTCTCTTCTTGATTGGTTTTTCTTTGCATGTCAAACTCAATTTTTTATATGCTTTTTTCATGTTGTGGAAAACATAAACATTGAATATTATCAATTTTATATTCTATGGTTTAAACCACCAAACTAATTATCTAAGTTAAAACATACATGCACACACAGACACACACAAATAAAATAAATTTCTTCAGGTTCCTTCACATCCAAAGACTTGGGATGATCAAGTAAAAACAAGCAGATTTCACTTGGAGCTGAGGAAGAAGCAGTTCCTCAAGAATAGGTTGATGGCAATAAAACAGCCTGCCAGAAAGTTTAGAATTAAATTAAAACATAGTCAATAATCAACTTACTCAGGATCATATAAATATTTCCACTGTTTTATATAATATTTCTTACTTTTTTTTCAATTATTATGTTTTTACTATTTTTCTCTATGCTTTTTAAAAAGATAATTCCTTTGTATGTTTTGGATAAAGATCAAGACCAAAAAATACTCAACAAGTAATTCAAAACATTAGACTTATAGGCACTACATTTGCTAAGATAATTCTGTTGAAAATAGTAAAGGATATTTATCACACTTCCAAAAGTATGACAAAATGCACTATCGAAGATGTGTGGATATCTTCTCCCTAATTTTGGTACTGGGAAGAATTTATTTATTTATTTATTTATTTTTAAAGATTTATTCATTTGAGGGGTGCCTGGATTGCTCAGTTGGTTAAGTGTCTTCATTCTGCTCAAGTCATGATCCCAGGGTTCTAGGATAGAGCCCTGCATTGGGCTCTGTCCACAGGGATTCTGCTTCTCCCTCTCCCTCTGTATGCTGCTCTCCTGCTTATGCATGCACTCTCTGCCAGATAAATAAATAAAATCTTAAACAAATAGATTTATTTATTTGAGAGAAAGAAAAAGAGAAAGTGTGTGAATGGGGGAGGGGTAGAGGGTGAAGAGAGAAGCAGACTCCCTGCTGAGCACAGAGCCCCACGTGGTGCTTGATCTCAAGACCCATGAGATCACGACCTGAACCAAAACCAAGAGTAGGCCACTTAACTGACTGAGCTACCCAGGCACCCTGATACTGGAAAATATTTAAATATAACCTCTTCTAATACAAGAGTAGAAATTTCCCTACAAAAGAAGACTGTGCTTTAGTTGTCAAGAAAATAGTAATGAGAATGGAGGACAACTAAATAAGGTAAAAGCAACAAAAGGAGTGTTGGGACAACTACCTTGGTACATAGTGGTCCTCCCCATCATGTGCTTAATTTTAGTGGTTGATTTTTTGTTATAAATGACCAGGAATGTATATTGCTTCCTTCTTTACTGTAATCATAATAAAAACATTCCTTCCAAATCTCAGCTAGCAGGTCTATATAGCAATGAATGGATTGAAGTTAGCTTTTAGATTTTAGATAAGAGAAGAATATCTTCAGATGCAGAATTTTTCCTTTAAGCTTGCTATGTTTCTTGATAAAATGGCTCATATTGCTGACTTTCTTCACATTAGGGTTAGATTATAAGTGTTTCTGAAAAGACTGTTGATGACTATCTGCATTAACAATAATAAATAATATTTATTTATAAATAAATTTATAATAATTTAAATTTATATATATAGTTTATAATAATTTATAATAAATGAAATATTGTTTAACAATTAACCCAAAGTGTCATTTTTAAAATTAATCAATCTATGTTTTTATTCCAAAATAAAGGTGGTTTTAGTGTTTTACTTGAAAAAACAATGTAATTATTCTAGAGAAAATCCTTTAAATAGAGCTTAATGATGTTGATAATTTGCAGTAATTTGTTGAGGTGCACAGAATTGTATAAAAGAAAATACTAGACATCCTCTTATTTGTGATGAGTGACTTGGATTTCTCATAATTTACTGGACTTCAGGTTTTGATCCACAAAAATATCATTGTACCAATACCATAAGTTTCTTTGTAATATTCAGAAATTATTTAGACTTGTAGTATAACTATCTGTATAAATTTTTAATTCCTGATAAGTTTTAAATGGCATGTTGCTAGGTTACATTGGTTGTTTTTAGCAATTGGTAGGACTATGAGACAACATGATGGTACAAAATTAGGATTCCAGCTCAACCTTTGTATAACTGGAGGGTTTTTTTTTTCTTTTTTGTTTGTTTGTTTGTTTGTTTTAACTCTTAAGGTCTAGTCTGAAAAGTTTCACAAAGTTACTTCTGCCTCCATTATAAATCATTACTAAATCATGAAGACAAATATAGATTTAATAAGTTAACAAAATTATACCACTTCTTGATGACAGGCACTGCAAACTGTGGTGGGATATGTTCTCACTCTAACCACAATTCTTATTCTCTTCCACTTATAAAATATGTTCACTACACATTCTCCTATGACATAAGCTTGGGCTCACTCATGTACATATATTTATCTGATAGGTCAACTGAGAGGTTGAATTTTATCTTTATACTATTGATTTAGTTTTAAATTCAGGGAAATAATATGATCAGATTTGCACTTAAATAGTAAACAACTATTGTAGTTTAGTGGTTATGGAAAATATTTTAAAATTTAGTAGTGTTTAGGTCGTAAAATCAGGAGCTCTTAGTGATAATGTAGAGACATGCACTGAGGATTAGGAGTGGGGAGAAAGCTGGTGTGGCACCCAGTATTCTGGGTTAGCAAATAGGATGATATTTTCTAAGCTGAGGGATAGTGTTTTCTAAGATGCAGAACATGTTAGATTTGAGAAACTAGGCAGCAGCCAACTGAAAGTTAGCTCTGCTCATTTTTTTTCCAACCATCATTTTATGATATCACTGAGGGAGATTGCATAGACTGAGTAGAAAAAGGGTCCAGGATAGTACTCTAAAGATAGGCAATATGAAATAGGTCCAAATAAAAGGCCAAGGAGACCAAGAATAGTAGTTAATAAGCTGGGAGAAACATTTAAAGACAGTAGTGTGAAAAAACAAAGGCAAACATCAGGCACTTCATGTGAAGAAAGAGTAAGAAGAGAACACTATCAGATGAATCAGAGAAATCAAGAACTATAAGAAATAAAATATAAGTGTGACATCTTAGAATATCTGAAATACAAAGCACAATTTTGCCTACAAAAATTATAGTATAGCATAGTGTATTAAAATATATAGATAATAAGTTTACATTAGCATGCAATACTCTGTACACATTATTGAAAAGTAGATTAGTTATTGTAGCTTAAATATCTTCAATTGACTTCATCCAATGAATTGAAAAATTGGAAAAGATGAATTATTTTTATCAAGGTAACTTGGATACTAACAAAGACTGAGAGATAGAAAAACACAAAGACAAGTGAAACTTCAGTTTAATAAAGGAAATGAGGAAGACTAAATTGTACAGTTTCTGTTATCAATTCTCTGCTTGACTCAGGTGTTACACTCTCATACACACACACCCAAATGTACATCCAACAAGGTTAAGATCATTGATAGTATGTGGGTAAGGACATGGGTAGAAGCGGAACTGAAGTGACTGAAGTTCTTAACCAAGAAATCTCTATAATGTCAAGCAGTGGTAAGTAGCATTGGGAGTATAAATTGCTCTGGTCAGGATAGACATTTTAACAATTCTTTTTCCAATCAATGAACATGGAATGTTTTTCCATCTTTTTGTGTCTTCTTCAATTTCTTTCATAAGTGTTCTGTAGTTTCTAGAGTATAGAACTTTTATGGCTTTAGTTGGGTTTATTCTTGAGTATCTTACGGTTTTTGTTGCTATTATGAATGGAATTGATTCCTTAATTTCTCTTTCTACAGTTACATTGTTAGCATATAGAAAAGCAATTGATTTCTGTGTATTGATTTTGTATCCTGTCACATTGCTGAATTGCTGTATGAGTTCTAGTAATTTGGGGGTGGAGTCTTTTGGGTTTTCCACATAAAGTATCATGTCATCTGTGAAGAGGGAGACTTTGACTTCTTTGCAAATTTGCATGCCTTTTATTTCTTTTTGTCGTCTGATTGCTGAAGTTAAGACTTCTAGTATTATGTTGAACAATAGTGGCGAGAGTGGGTATCCTTGTTGTCTTTCTGATCTTAAGGGAGAAGTTCTATTTTTTTCCCCATTGAGAATGATATTCACTGTGGGATTTTCATAGATTTTTTTTTTTTATGACATTGAGGGATGTTCCCTCTATCCCTATACTGTGAAGAGTTTTAATCAGGAACAGATGTTGCACTTTGTCAAATGCTTCTTCTGCATCAATTGAGAGGATCATATGGTTCTTTTCTTTTATTGATGTGTTCTATTACACTGATTGATTTGCAAATGTTGATTAAAATACCATTGGCATTTTTCAAAGAGTTGGAACAAACAATCCTAAAATTTGCATAGAACCAGAAAAGACCTGAATCGTCAAAGGAAAGATGAAGAAGAAAAACAAAGCTAAAGACATCACAATGCCTGACTTGAAGCTATATTACAAAGCTTCAAGACAGCAAGACACCAAGAAAGCAATGGTATGGGCACAAAAACAGACACAAAAACTAATGGAACCAAAGGAACAGAATAGAGACCCCAGAAATGGACCCTCAACTCTAAGGTCAACTAATCTTTGACAAATCAGGAAAAAATATACAATGGAAAAAAGACAGTCTCTTTAATAAGTGGTGCTGGGAAAATTGGATAGCTACATGTAGGATGAAACTGAACCATTCCATTACACCATACACAAGGATAAACTCAAAATGGATAAAATATCTCAATGTAAGACAGGAATCCATCAAAATCCTAGTGGAGAACATAGGCAATAACCTCTTTGACATTGGCCACAGTAACTTCTTTCAAGACATGTCTCCAAAGACAAGGGAAAAAAAAAGAAAAATGAACTACTTGGACTTCAACAAGATAAAAAGCTTCTGCGCAGCAAAGGAAATAGTCAACAAGAATAAGAGTCAAATCACAGAATGAGAGAAGACATTTGCAAATGACATTACAAATAAAGGGGTGATATCTAAGATCTATAAAGAATTTCTCAAACTCAACACTCAAAAAACAAATAACCCAGTCAAAAAATGGGCAGAAGACATGAACAAACACTCATTCAAAGAAGACATACAAATGGCTAACAGACACATGAAAAATGCTCCATATCTCTAGCCATCAGGAAAATTCAAATCAAAACCACACTGAGATACCACCTTACACCACTGAGAATGGCAAAAATTAACAAGGCAAGAAACAACGAATGCTGGAAAGGATGTGGAGAAAGGGGAACCCTCTTACTCTCTGTTGGGAATGCAAGTTGGTCCAGCCATGTTGGAAAACAGAGTGTGGAAATTCCTTAAAAAGTTAAAAATAGAGCTACCTTATAACCCAGCAATTACTCTACTGGGTATTTACCCCAAAGATACAGATGTAGTGGAAAAAGGTGTACATGCACTCCAATGTTCATACAAGCAATGTCCACGATATCCAAACTGTAGAGGGAGCCAAGATGCCCTTCAACAGATGAATGGGAAAAGACGTGGTACATATATACAACAGAATATTATTCAACCGTCAGAAGTGAATATCTACCATTTGCACTGACATGGATAGAACTGGATGGAATTAGGCTAAGTGAAGTAAGTCAAGCAGAGAAAGACAATTATCATATAGTTTCACTTAAATGTGGAAAATAAGCAATAGCATGGAGGATCATAGGGGAGGGAGGGAAATCCAAATGCAGAGAATTCATAGAGGAAGAGGAACCATGAGAGACTATGGACCCTGGGACACAAACTGAGGGTTTCAGAGCAGAGGGGGTTGGAAGGGAGGGGGTAACAGGGTGATGTGTATTAAGGAGGGAATGTGCTCTGATGAACAGTGCATTATACATAACTAATGAATCATTGAAGACTTTATCAAAAGCTAGCCACCCAGTGGCTAACTGAACATAAATAAATAAGTGGTAAGTAGTTTTTCAAATTTCCTTCCCTAATGGAGACACGTTGAATATGTTAGAGGATGTTAACTGTGCCATTTATTTACAAGTTACTAAACCATGAGAAGCCACATCGAGACCTGACTCAAACTCAAACTAGTTTGAGCTGACTTTCTGATACCTACATGTAGGAATTTTTAATATGAACTTGAAAATCAAATCAGACATAGAGATCAAGCACTGGAAACAACAACAACAGCAACAGCACAATTCCACAGAAAATGTAGGAATTGAAAATTGATATTAAGAAAAGTTGGATAAATTATATCTGCCCTAATACAAGAGGAAAAACCTACAATTATGCCACAATTTCTAGGCTACATGTAGTGGAAGGAAATAGAATTAGTCACTTAATATTTCAGGCAGTTAAACAGTGATTATCTGCAGTTAGTTGGCATAGGAGTTATATTTCAATGTCATAAAGACATAAAAACATAAAAAGCAAAACTCACTCATTCAAAGATTAACCTATAAACACATGTGTCTATGAACTGCATACACATATACAAGAAACACAGAGAAATAGAAAAAAAAATTTAAAAACAAATCTTTGTATTTGTCAGAAGAGCTTAATCCTAAATCAAATGTGATCATTATAAATCTACAGTGAAATTTATTAGAGCTCTATAAGTTATAACCCAGAGGAAGTCAGCAATCTCTTCAGTGACACCTGCAAGTATGGGCAGCATGAGGAGTTTCTTTGTCCTTTGAACGCCTCTCTTAGGTTAAGAATGTTCCAGTAGGTGGAATGGACCTCACATATACGGATAATTCTTCCTGTCTTCCTCACTGCTTCACACACACACACACACACACACACACACACACACACACATTTTGTTCTATAGTTCCTCCCATAAGATGTCTAGATAAGACTATAAAATCTGCTTTCATTAGAGAAATAAAAAATACTTTTGTTCCCTGACTCCTTGTTCCCTGAATTCTTATATCCTCTGTTGAGACTGTCATCCAGAGGCTTAGTACTCAAGAGAATGTAAATTATTCTATCTTCTAGAATACAATTCTGACTTTCAGTTTTATGTGTAATGTCAATAGACACAAAGTGTTACTGGTCCCTAGGGAGGAAATACTATTGGGCAACTTCAGCAAAGATAGTTACTCTGCCTGTCCTTATATTAATTCTTTATTTTTATATTTATTATATAGATTTATTTATTTAATAAAATTAATTTCACTCTGAATTAATTTTACTCTATTGGCCTCTATCACTGGAAAATTATGCTTTTCTTTAGCAAATGTATCTTATCTATCTTGTGATCACTTAAAATTTCTACTTAGTGAAATTCTCATTATGCTTGAACTACAGGAAGTTGAAAGCCTAGTTTTATAGCATCTCACTATTAAGCCCTGTACACCAGTCTATAGACAAAATGTTATTGGTTGACTTATGTCTACTCCAAATTCATCTTATCTTCTCTATATAATTCATCAAATATCTGAAGTAAACAGATTTTTAAAATATTGAAAATGATGTTTCCTCAACCTGAGCATAACTGATACTTGAGATAGTTTACCAGGGGTCTCAAGTTCTTGAATTACCTTAAACTCACACTTTTACTATCAGTAATTGGTGTCTTTGGCTAACACATTCTCTGACATCCTGGAGGCACCAGCTCATACTATAGTTTCTCTTGAAATAGTAAACCAATCTTAATGCTTTGTTTGCCTGGACCACAATGAAGGTCAAGCTTGCACAACTATGAAACAAAAAGTGAATTGTTGGTATTACCAAGGAATATGAGTCATAAGAAGTGATCCTTCCTGGGATCACTAGGAAATGATCACTAGATCATTAGGAAAATGTTTTTTAAAAGATTTTATTTACTTATTTGATACAGAGATAGAGAGTACAAGTAGGCAGAATGGCAGGCAGAGTGAAAGGGAGAAGCAGGCTCTCCACCAAATAGGGAGCCTGATGCGGGGCTGTATCCCAGGATGCTGGGATGACCTGAGCCAAAGGCAGATGCTTAACTGACTGAGCCACCCAAGCACCCCAGGGAAAATTTTTTAAATTCAATGAATAAATAATAAACCGTCAAGGATAACCAGAAAACATTTGACCAAAGTAGTTTTTGTTCTTACATATTGGAAATCAAAATCATCCATAGAAATGTATTCTGTTCTCCACTTCAATATGATTATTCACATTTCAATTCACCAAATTACTCATTTCAGTGTTATCTGAGGCAGTTGTTCAGGAGTTAGGATGGAAACCAGAGAAACACATGCTTCTTTACATTTGCTTTTTATGTCAAATTGTCAAATTATTAATTTATGTGCCCTGTGGATACCTAATTATATATATTTTGTATCTGTGTATCATATTTAAATGAAGAGTTAGAATAGGGAGAGGTGTGGGTGAAGGAAGGAAAAGAGGAATAAGGATGGAAGGAAAAACTGAAGTAAAAGGGAAGAAAGGAAAGAATTAAGAAAACTTAATTTAAGGGGAGGAGTCAAGATGGCAGAGAAGTAGCAGGCTGAGACTACTTCAGGTAGCGGGAGATCAGCTAAATAGCTTATCTAAAGATTGAAAACACCTACAAATCCAACGGGATATCGAAGAGAAGAACAGCAATTCTAGAAACAGAAAATCAACCACTATCTGAAAGGTAGGACTGGCGGAGAAGTGAATCCAAAGCAACTGGAAGCGGGGAGGGGCCGGCTCCCGGCGAGCGGTGGAGCAACGGAGCACAAAATCAGGACTTTTAAAAGTCTGTTCCGCTGAGGGACTTCACTCCAGAGGCTTAACTGGGGTGAAGCCTGGGCGGGGTCAGCCCGGCCTCAGGTCCCGCAGGGTCACAGGAGGATCGGGGGAGTCTGAGTGTCACAGAGCTTACCGGTATTAGAACGGGGAAGCCGGCTACAGAGACAGAGCCGAGGAATGACTCTCAGCTCGGGGTTGTCTTTAACTGGTCGCAGGCTCGGTCAGCTCAGAGCGCGGCCAGAGGCCAGGGTGGCGGGAGTCATTGGGCACTGTTCTCTGAGGGCTCACTGAGGAGTAGGGCCCTGGGCTCTAGGCCTCTCCGGGCCGGAGACCGGGAGGCCGCCATCTTCATTCCCGTCTTCCGGAACTCTACAGAAAGCGCTCAGGGAACAAAAGCTCCCAAAAACAAACCCAGCAAACCTGAGCAGATTACTCAGCCCGGCCCCGGGTAAGGGCAGTGCAACTCCGCCTGGGGCAAAGATGCTTGAGAATCACTACAACAGGCCCCTCCCCCAGAAGATCAACGAGAAACCCAGCCAGGACAAAGTTCACCTACCAAGGAGTGCAGTTTCAATACCAAGGAGAGCGGCAGAATTCCAGAGGAGAAGAAAGCAAAGCATGGAACTCATGGCTTTCTCCCCATGATTTTTCAGCCTTGCAGTTAATTTAATTTTTTTCTTTTTCAATTTTTTTTTCTTTTTCTCCTGCTAATTTTTTTTAACTTTTACCGTTTTCTTTTTAACGTTTTTAAAATAGTTTATCTAATATATATATTATTTTCCTCTTTTTATATTTTTTCTTTATCGGCGTTCTTTTTTTAATAGTTTCTTTTTTTTTCTTTTTTCTTTCTGAACCCCTTTTTATCCCCTTTCTCCCCCCCTCACGATTTGGGATCTCTTCTGATTTGGCTAAAGCATATTTTCCTGGGGTTGTTGCCACCCTTTTAGTATTTTACTTGCTCCTTCATATACTCTTATCTGGACAAAATGACAAGGCGGAAAAATTCACAACAAGAAAAAGAACAAGAGGCAGTACCAAAGGCTAGGGACCTAATCAATACAGACATTGGTAATATGTCAGATATAGAGTTCAGAATGACGATTCTCAAGGTTTTAGCCGGGCTTGAAAAAGGCATGGAAGATATTAAAGCAACCCTCTTGGGAGATATAAAAGCCCTTTCTGGAGAAATAAAAGAACTAAAATCTAACCCAGTTGAAATAAAAATAGCTATTAATGAGGTGCAATCAAAAATGGAGGCTCTCACTGCTAGGATAAATGAGGCAGAAGAAAGAATTAGCGATATAGAAGACAAATGACAGAGAATAAAGAAGCTGAGCAAAAGAGGGACAAACAGCTACTGGACCACGAGGGGAGAATTCAAGAGATAAGTGACACCATAAGACGAAACAACATTAGAATAATTGGGATTCCAGAAGAAGAGTAAACAGAGAGGGGAGCAGAAGATATGTTGGAGAGAATTATTGGAGAGAATTTCCCCAATATGGCAAAGGGAACAAGCATCAAAATCCAGGAGGTTCAGAGAACCCCCCTCAAAATCAATAAGAATAGGTCCACACCACATCACCTAATAGTAAAATTTACAAGTCTTAGTGACAAAGAAAAGATCCTGAAAGCAGCCCGGGAAAAGAAGTCTGTAACGTACTATGGTAAAAATATTAGATTGGCAGCAGACTTATCCACAGAGACCTGGCAGGCCAGAAAGAGCTGGCGTGATATATTCAGAGTACTAAACGAGAAAAACATGCAGCCAAGAATACTATATCCAGATAGGCTATCATTGAAAATAGAAGGAGAGATTAAAAGCTTCCAGGACAAACAAAAACTGAAAGAATTTGCAAATACCAAACCAGCACTACAGGAAATATTGAAAGGGGTCCTCTAAGCAAAGAGAGACCCTAAAAGAAGTAGATCAGAAAGAAACAGAGACAATATACAATAACAGTCACCTTACAGGCAATACAATGGCACTAAATTCATATCTCTCAATACTTACCCTGAATGTTAATGGGCTAAATGCCCCTATCAAAAGACACAGGGTATCAGAATGGATAAAAAAATACAAAACCCAGCTATATGTTGCCTACAAGAAACTCATCTTACACCCGAAGACACCTCCAGGTTTAAAGTGAGGGGGTGGAAAAGAATTTACCATGCTAATGGACATCAGAAGAAAGCAGGAGTGTCAATCCTTATAGCAGATCAATTAGATTTTAAGCCAAAGACTATAATAAGAGATGAGGAAGGACACTATATCATACTCAAAGGAACTGTCCAACAAGAAGATCTAATAATTTTAAATATCTATGCCCCTAACGTGGGAGCAGCCAACTATATAAACCAATTAATAACAAAATCAAAGAAACACATCGACAAGAATACAATAATAGTAGGGGATTTTAACACTCCCCTCACTGAAATGGACAGATCATCCAAGCAAAAGATCAACAAGGAAATCAAGGCCTTAAATGACACACTGGACCAGATGGACATCACAGATATATTCAGAACATTTCATCCCAAAGCAACAGAATACACATCCTTCTCTAGTGCACATGGAACATTCTCCAGAATAGATCACATTCTTGGTCCTAAATCAAGTCTCAACCGGTATCAAAAGATTGGGATCATTCCCTGCATATTTTCAGACCACAATGCTCTAAAGCTAGAACTCAATAACAAGAGGAAATTTGGAAAGAAGCCAAATACATGGAGACTAAACAGCATCCTTCTAAAGAATGAATGGGTCAACCAGGAAATCAAAGAAGAATTGAAAAAAATTATGGAAACAAATGATAATGAAAACACAACAGTTCAGAATCTGTGGGACACAACAAAGGCAGTCCTGAGAGGAAAATATATAGCGGTACAAGCCTTTCTCAAGAAACAAGAAAGGTCTCAGGTACACAACCTAACCCTACACCTAAAGGAGCTGGAGAAAGAACAAGAAAGAAACCCTAAACCCAGCAGGAGAAGAGAAATCATAAAGATCAGAGCAGAAATCAATGAAATAGAAACCAAAAAAACAATAGAACAAATCAACGAAACTAGGAGCTGGTTCTTTGAAAGAATTAATAAGATTGATAAACCCCTGGCCAGACTTATCAAAAAGAAAAGAGAGAGGACCCAAATAAATAAAATCATGAATGAAAGAGGAGAGATCACAACGAACACCAAAGAAATACAGACAATTATAAGAACATACTATGAGCAACTCTATGCCAACAAATTTGACAATCTGGAAGAAATGGATGCATTCCTAGAGACATATAAACTACCACAACTGAACCAGGAAGAAATAGAAAGCCTGAACAGACCCATAACCAGTAAGGAGATTGAAACAGTCATCAAAAATCTCCAAACAAACAAAAGCCCAGGGCCAGACGGCTTCCCGGGGGAATTCTACCAAACATTTAAAGAAGAACTAATTCCTATTCTCCTGAAACTGTTCCAAAAAATAGAAATGGAAGGAAAACTTCCAAACTCATTTTCTGAGGCCAGCATCACCTTGATCCCAAAACCAGACAAGGAACCCATCAAAAAGAGAACTACAGACCAATATCCTTGATGAACACAGATGCAAAAATTCTCGCCAAAATACTAGACAATAGGATTCAACAGTACATTAAAAGGATTATTCACCACGACCAAGTGGGATTTATTCCAGGGCTGCAAGGCTGGTTCAACATCCGCAAATCAATCAATGTGATACAACACATTAATAAAAGAAAGAAGAATCATATGATACTCTCCATAGATGCTCAAAAAGCATTTGACAAAGTACAGCATCCCTTCCTGATCAAAACTCTTCAAAGTGTAGGGATAGACGGCACATACCTCAATATTATCAAAGCCATCTATGAAAAACCCACCGCAAATATCATTCTCAATGGAGAAAAACTGAAAGCTTTTCCGCTAAGGTCAGGAACACGGCAGGGATGTCCGTTATCACCACTGCTATTCAACATAGTACTAGAAGTCCTAGCCTCAGCAATCAGACAACAAAAGGAAATTAAAGGCATCCAAATCGGCAAAGAAGAAGTCAAACTATCACTCTTCGCAGATGATATGATACTCTCTGTGGAAAACCCAAAAGACTCCACTCCAAAACTGCTAGAACTTGTACAGGAATTCAGTATAGTGTCAGGATATAAAATCAATGCACAGAAATCAGTTGCATTTCTCTACACCAACAACAAGACAGAAGAAAGAGAAATTAAGGAGTCCATCCCATTTACAATTGCACCCAAAACTATAAGATACCTAGGAATAAACCTAACCAAAGAGACTAAGAATCTATACTCAGAAAACTATAAAGTACTCATGAAAGAAATTGAGGAAGACACAAAGAAATGGAAAAATGTTCCATGCTCCTGGATTGGAAGAATAAATATTGTGAAAATGTCTATGCTACCTAAAGCAATCTACACATTTAATGCAATTCCTATGAAAGTACCATCCATTTTTTTCAAAGAAAGGGAACAAATAATCCTAAAATTTATATGGAACCAGAAAAGACCTCGAATAGCCAAAGGAATATTGAAAAAGAAACCCAAAGTCGGTGGCATCACAATTCCGGACTTCAAGCTCTATTACAAAGCTGTCATCATCAAGACAGCATGGTACTGGCACATAAACATACACATAGATCAATGGAACAGAATAGAGAGCCCAGAAATAGACCCTCAACTCTATGGGCAATTCATCTTCGACAAAGCAGGAAAGAATGTCCAATGGAAAAAAGACAGCCTCTTCATTAAATGGTGTTGGGAAAATCGGACAGCCACATGCAGAAAAATGAAATTGGATCATTTCCTTACACCACACATGAAAATAGACTCAAAATGGATGAAGGATCTCAATGTGAGAAAGGAATCCATCAAAATCCTCGAGGAGAACACAGGCAGCAACCTCTTCGACGTCAGCCGCAGCAACATCTTCCTAGGAACATCACCAAAGGCAAGGGAAGCAAGGGCAAAAATGAACTTCTGGGATTTTATCAAAATCAAAAGCTTTGGCACAGCAAAGGAAACAGTGAACAAAACCAAAAGACAACTGACAGAATGGGAGAAGATATTTGCAAATGACATATCAGATAAAGGGCTAGTGTCCAAAATCTATAAAGAACTTAGCAAACTCAACACCCAAAGAACAAATAATCCAATCAAGAAATGCGCAGAGGACATGAACAGACATTTCTGCAAAGAAGACATCCAGATGGCCAACAGACACATGAAAAAGTGCTCCATATCACTCGGCATCAGGGAAATACAAATCAAAACCACCATGAGATATCACCTCACACCAGTCAGAATGGCTAAAATTAACAAGTCAGGAAATGACAGATGCTGGCGAGGATGCGGAGAAAGGGGAACCCTCCTACACTGTTGGTGGGAATGCAAGCTGGTGCAACCACTCTGGAAAACAGCATGGAGGTTCCTCAAAAGGTTGAAAATAGAACTACCCTATGACCCTGCAATTGCACTGCTGGGTATTTACCCTAAAGATACAAATGTAGTGATCCGAAGGGGCACGTGCACCCGAATGTTTATAGCAGCAATGTCTACAATAGCCCAACTATGGAAAGAACCTAGATGTCCATCAACAGATGAATGGATAAAGAAGATGTGGTATATATACACAATGGAATACTATGCAGCCATCAAAAGAAATGAAATCTTGCCATTTGCGACGATGTGGATGGAACTAGAGGGTATCATGCTTAGCGAAATAAGTCAATCGGAGAAAGACAACTATCATATGATCTCCCTGATATGAGGGAGAGGAGATGCAACATGGGGGGTTGAGGGGGTAGGAGAAGAGTAAATGAAACAAGATGGGATTGGGAGGGAGACAAACCATAAGTGACTCTTAATCTCACAAAACAAACTGAGGGTTGATGGGGGGAGGGGGTTTGGGAGAGGGGGGTTGGGTTATGGATATTGGGGAGGGTATGTGCTATGGTGAGTGCTGTGAAGTGTGTAAACCTGGCGATTCGCAGACCTGTACCCCTGGGGATAAAAATATATGTTTATAAAAATTAAAATTAAAAAAAAGAAAACTTAATTTAAAATACAAATGTTATTAGTTCATCTATATTGTACAATGTCTTCAACCATTTAACCTCAAAAGGTAAGTTCTACCTCCCAAAATATGATTAAATGTATTCAGTATTAATTTTCTGAAATGGTCTGTAATATTAAATCCTCAACAAATATTTTCAATAGCTTATTTCTCTTTGGTGATACCAGTATATACCTCTCTGAAATGTAACATCTGGAAAGTCCCCAATTCCCCAAAATGACAGAATGTAACCATGATAATTCTGGAGAATGTGACGAGGAATATCTTCTAATCCATGTGGCTGGGTTTTAATGAGTCTAAGAAGAAAATCCAAATTTAGAAATATAAAATGCTTAATACACTCCAAAGCCATTAACTTGACACCTTCTGGAAAAAGAAATGAACTAATATAAATAAGTACTTAGCAGTTTGAGTTGAATCATGCTGTCTACCACCCTGCTCTCTGCATGCTGTGATATACTGTGCCTATTATTCGTTTGATACAAAGATCATCCCAAATCTCACCCTGCTCTTATAATAGAAATATCATACAAAGATGTTTCTGCACATTAGCCTATCTTCTAAGGATGGGAAAAATTATTTATGGTATTCATTCTTTCAAGGAAAAATATTTGTCTCTAATATGTATAAGTCTTTTAAGAGTATTGTAGACAATGAAATGAGTAAGTGTTGCCCTTATCTCACCCTATAAAAGAGACTAATATCTATTTAGCATTTACTATAAACTGAACACTGTGTTAAGTGCTGGGGTCAGATAATTCCTGAATTTATAGAAATCAAATAATGTAAAAAGAGTCATTAATTAAATTTACATATAAGTGTGACAAATGTATAAATGAGAATTACACAATGTTGCAAGATTCTATATCAAGAGTCATTAAACTATAGCCCATGGTCCAAATCCACCCAACTATTCACTTTTGTACAAACAATGTGGTAAGAAAGTCTTTTAAATAAAATTTTTAAATTTTAAAATATTTAAAATAAAATAACAATAATTATATTTCATTTTATTATATTATATATTTTATATATTTATATATTTTGTTTATATTTATTTATATATTTATTATTTATATATTTTATTTATTTTATTTTATATTCATCTTTAATATATTTGAAAATATTTTAAATATTTAATATTTAACTATTTAAATATAAAATAATTAAAATAAAAAAGAATCATTTAAAATAATGATTTCATTTCAAGTGGTTATGTAGGTGCCTACATAATTATATTCCTGATTTTTGCCTGTTGGAACATAATATCTAAAATATTATCTATTTGGTCTTTTACAGGAAAAACTTGAAGATTCCTATTCCATATTATAGAAATTTGACCTAGTTGGGTGGTAAGTAGAAACCAAGTAAATATAGACCAACTAAAAATTACAAATATCTATGAATTAAAATGGTTACATAAACAATCAAAATTAATCTCAAAGTATATTACATAAAGATACATTGAATATGTGACTGAGTCAATGATAATATTGGGTTGTTTCTTCAGGTGATATGGGATTTGGATATTGGACTTTTCTATATGTATCTGTTGCAGGGAAATTTTTTATGGAGAAAAATTCCCATAGTGAGAAAATGTCTCTGGGACAAAGACACTTAATCCTATGTTATCCTCAAGAGTAGGTTAGAGAGTACAATTAGAATGTGAACTGGGACAAAGTTAATAGAAGTTATAGAAGGAAAAATAAGTTTTATGTTTGCTTTCTTGTTAAAAAAATCAAAGAAAATTTACAATATACTTGAAGGTTGCAATGGGAGATGAGAAGATCTTTGGATATTTTCAATCAGTCAAAATATGTGACAACAGCAAGACTGGTTGAATGCAAGACAGGGGACTTTAGGTTGGCAGAGACTGATTTTCTGCCTTCTATATATTACTGCTGATTTAAAATTATAAAATTTTTTTTCAGTGTGAACAGAATCAGATTATCAGGATTATAAATCAGCAAGTAAGGAAAATAATAAAAGGTACTATGATATAATTGAGGATATTCAGAGCAAGTCTAAGCTTTTCAAGCCAGCCCTGAATAAGTAAAGATTATTATCTTTGAGGCCCTGATCTGCTCACTGACATTAACTTCATTTTTTTTTTTGAATCATTAGGTTTAAGCAGATCCTTCTCAATGCCTTCACTGCTCCAAAATTAAGACCTGACATGCCTATATGGGTAAGAAATGGCTTCTGAATCTATTTTACTGAGGTCAGTGAGATAGTTGATACTAGAGTTTTAGCAAGAAGTATGTAATATCTGTAACTTAAAAAAAAAAAAGCAATACTTTCTCAGGATGATGAAAACAGAACAAGAATGACACCAATAGCAATGCAAATGAATAATTCTTTTATTTCAAATAGGATGTATTTCCAGAGGAAGTTAAGTAAAAAACCACATTTTAGAGTAGTTAATATCACAAATAATAATTGTTAAATACAGTTTTACTTGTTTTGTTTGTAATTGCTCACTTCACTTTTATTGTAAACCTTGCCAAATTTTCAGTACTGTGTGCACAAAATTTATATTGTAGCATCTTTAATCTCAGGCCCGGAGATGAGGTGTAGGGCACAGCAAATATTTGTAAGCAAAAGGAAAGCAAAGATAACTTTAATCTCAGAATCTTAACAATATAGTGAATAGATTGATAAACAAGTTGATTAAAAGGATGTTCAAAAGAATTTAAAAAAAATTAACATATAATGAAACACCTACTAGTGAGGGACAGACTTAAAATCTATTGTACAAATAATAACTTCCAAAATAGTTGCAAATTCCAATGCTTCTAGAGACTAAAATGCAAGTAGTACATTTAGCTGTGCATCCTTTCATAAACAGTTCAATGAATCTGGAGGGCTTGGGGACCAGGTCTCTGGGGACAGAGGCCTGAAAAGCCAATCTAGAGTTAGGTTTAGGGCCTAGGGGCATGGCAGGCCCATTCTGTTTTGTTTCCTCTTGATATCATTGAGGATATTTTGTACAGAAATATAATATCTTCTTTATCATAATACACAGCAGATATATATTTTTGGTCTCAAATCTCATTCCCAGTTAGGTCTTTTTAGCAAATACTTTGCTGTCTAAAAGTTTGATTCTGTGAATTTCTGAGTTGATTGTATTTCCTCTTCAGGCTGGTAGCTCATGCTAATTCTAATTTAGCATGAATGATGTCTAATGGCTACTAAATTCCTGTTAAAATGTAATTTAATGGAAGCCAAGAAAGTTATCTTCATCATCTGACTCATTGGGTAAGTGCTAATAGACACATAAAAATCCCTCAATAAATATTAGCATATTAAAAAAATGGATAGATGAATAGGTCCAGACAATATATAGGATTTTATGGCCCAACTTTTAACTTTAATTTTTATCTATACATTAACTTTTTTTTATCCTGACTTTTTTTGTTAAGATTTTATACATTTCTTTGATAGAGAGAGATTACAAGTAGCCAGAGAGGCAGGCAGAGAGAGAGAGGAGGGGAAGCAGGCTCCCTCCTGAGCGGAGAGCCCGATGTGGGGCTCAATCCCAGGACCCTGAGATCATGACATGAGCTGAAGACTGAGGCCCAACCCACTGAGCCACCCAGGAGCCCCTTTTTATCCTGACTTTTAAAATTATAATTTCCTGACTATTTTTAAACTACTACTACTTGTCCACTCTTTATAACCCTTGATTGACAAAGGTGTAAAGATTTTATTTGTTTGTTTGTCTGTTTATTTGTTTATCAGAGAGAGATAGAGAGTACAAGCAGGAGGAATGGCAGGAAGAGGGAGAAACGGGTTCCCAACTGAGCAAGGAGACCAATGCAGGACTCAATCCAGGACCCTGGAATCAGGAATTGAGCCAAAGGCAGAGGCTTAACTGAACCACCCAGGTGTCCCCAAAAAGGAAAAGAAAAGTCACATGTAAATACTTTAATATTTAGCATTTAAAATATGAGAGAAAGAAAGAAAAAATGTTCTCCAGTACTTAGCATGGCTTGATTTTTTTTTCTCCTGTGATGTGAATGTCAATTGCTAGAATGGAAATAAATCAGCATATTCTAATAGTGAAAATCTTCAACAAGTTCAATTTAGGAACCCATAAGTGAAGCACCTAGTACTGTATCCATCTCTGGACTGGTGCATCTATTTTCTTTCTATTTCAGATAAATACTGCCCAATAAGATTGAGAAGGTGATCCAATAAATAACATTCAGATATTTAGGTACTTTAAAAAACATTTTAGATAGAACATAGATATCAACTGAGAAGCTGAGATAAATGAACAGGTCAGGACTTCAAGACTGATTGCCTCACTGGCGAAGACACAATTAACTTTAAACAGTTTGATATAATAAGAATAATAAGGAAAATAGTTTTTTTAAACCTGTCTAAATACTTCCAGTTCACTTGTTATAAGATCTAAAAATAAGATTCATACCATTTACTATTTCTGAAGCTTTCCATTCTTCATTGAAAACCATCTCAGTTTATTAGCTCCTTAGAGTTTTAGATCATCCTTCCCAACATGATCTCCGCAAAAGGGTTAAATATGGCACTGCTTGTTTGTAAATAAGTAAATAAAATGTCTCACAATTTATATGCCCACTCTCAGATCACTGATAAGATGATAAGATAAGAAAGTACACATAAAACAGTGGATTTTACATTGACATAATTATAAGAAAACCTTTCAAGTTGAGTACTTGTTGATCAAACAGAAGAGTCTGAGATGAGGTTGCTTTAGTTTTTGTTGTTTTTTCATTTGACTGAGTAATTTGCTTGTGAAGTGTTGGTAATTTATATACCAAGTTGACTGGATCATGGGACACCCAGAACTTTGGCTAAATATCTTTTCTAGATATGTCTATGAGGATGTTTCTGAAAAAGATTAACATTTTAATCTGGAGACTGTCTAAAGCAGATTGCCCTCTCTAGTGTGGGTAGACATCATCTAATCCACTGAAGGCCTGACTAGGGCAAAAAAGTAGAGGAAGAGATAATTTGCTTTCTGTGCTTGACTGCTTGAACTGGAACACCAATTTTCTTCTGCCCTTAGATTGGAAATTACACCATTAGCTCTCCAGGTTCTCAGACTTAGACTGAAGTGCACCATTGGCTTTCCGGTGTGTCCAGCCTATAGATGCTAGATAATTGGGCTTTTCATCTTCCATAGCCATGTGAGCTAATATATTATAAAACTCTCTCTCCCCCTCAGTGTGTATGTGTATCTGTATGTGTAAAATTAGGTTTGTTTCTCTGGAGTTGTGAAGTTGGAAAAATATAGGTTTTTGTTGAGTGTGTGCATAGAAATTTTCTAAAAAGGGAATATGGATCATTCTTTGATAGAAATGGGATATGAATTAAATCCTGGGTAGCTATTTCCTCATTACTTGAAGAACAAAGACTATTTCTAGGCATGGAGGGCTGCTATCTATAAATTTTATTTTTATATTTTTGTTGTTTTTTATTATTCTAAAAAGATGATACTGAGGAGCCAGGCTGGAAAAACCTAAGGCAGGAAAATTCCTTAATGAAATTTTTTAAATTCTGTAGAAATACTAATCTGCCATTATTTTTCTTGGGACCATAGAGAACTTAATTGTTTTCAGTTTTTGCCCTCAAAGCTGTAGGAAGTTTAATTTTTTAAATGTGGTTCATTCAGAAGTTAGTAAACAACAAAGAGTATTTCAGTATATTAGACAATAGCATTTATAGATAGAATTTTCCCCTTTGTTTATTAATATGGGATCACAGCACTGTCACATACTGACAGTTTTTACTCTAAACCACAAATGATCAAAACACATAGATCACTCACTCAAGAGGATTTTAAGGAAAAGAAAAGTTGACAGAACTGGAGAGAGGCTAAAATACTGTGATATCAAAAGATCAGATTTTCCTGTGAACTAATTTTACACCCAGGTTTTCAATTCTTTAAAAATGTTAGTATTTCTTGGCTGATGATCACTTGATTAGATCACACAGATAAAATAACACTTCTTATTTTTATGAGGAGGCATAATTAAATTTAACAAAAGCTGTATTCAAAACAGAGAAGATAGATACAATGGATAATTATGTGCACTGAGTTCTGTCTCCCACCATAAATAACCTAATTAGACCTTAAGAGACAGTGTATCTCTGCTAATCATATGTGTCAATCATAGCCCATGTGTCCTGAACTTCTAGCACTCTGCAGGTTGCTGAATGTTATTCTACTGTTTGTTTCCCATAGTACAAATTCCCCATATTTAACTTTCTCTTTTGAATGTTTCTCCATATTAATGAGATGATAGCAGCATCTTTTTTTTGTTAAATGAAAGTGGTTTTAATAATTTTTCTAGAATGACATACACCTATATGCAGAGAAATCTCATTGAAATTTTAAAATTTGAGTCGTTTGCTATTACAATAAAAGGTTATTTCCACATGATTTAGCAGTGGATTTTATTAGTTCCTATGAACATAAACTCAATTTACTGGAGATAACTTACCACCTATTCAAACTAAAGGATTTATTTTGTAATAAATAATTCATAATTCAAGTCATTAGTTCTATTTTTTGAGGTCATTTCAGTTAATAAAATGAAAAAGTTTGACAATGGCAAACTACAAATATCATTTCTGCAGTTGAGATTAGCTGTGCTTCCTTAACTTCCCCCCTCCTATATTCATTAAAAGTTATAAAATACAGTTGGGTTTAACTGTTTAAAATATTTTTTTCAGACAATATCCTTGGCTTGCGGGGATTTACATGAGTCCCTAAACTAGATGTAACACAAAGTAGAGTTAAACAGAACTCTGTTATGACAATCAAGACCCAGGACAGATAGATCTACAATAAAGAATTTAAAGGAATTTATTATTAAATTGAAAATTGCTGTCTATCAGAAGGATGGAACTTTGGAAGTAGAAAATCTCCTCATACACTTATTGATTACACTTGTACACTAACTGCATAAATACTGGCATTAAAATGTTTTAAAGGGGTGACTGGGTGACTCAATCTGTTAATCATCTGCTTTCAGCTCAGGTCATGATCCTGGGCTCCTGGGATCACACCCAGCATTGGGATCCCTGTTCAGTGGGAGCCTACTTCTCCCTCTCCCCCTGCTTGTGCTCTCTCTCACTCTCTCTCTCTTTCTAATAAATAAACAAAATATTTTTTTGAAAAAGTTATTTAAACTAATTAATTGAGCATAGGGGTCCTCAACCACTGAGTAGTCATCAAAATAATCTGTAAAGGTTTTCTCTTCTTTCTTATTTTTAGAAGTACACATGCCTGGACAAATTCATGAAGATTTTGACTCAAGAGTTTTGAAATATAACATGTAAATCTGGAGAATTACAATCTCCACAGGTAACCCAGATTTTTTGGGGAGATTTATTTAAGATTGAGGAAACACTCATTTATATAAAAACATAACTAATTAAACCAATTGATTACACACACAAATCCTCCTTCCTATGTTGTGCATTCAAATCAAATGTTATAAATATAGTTTTTAATAATGTCTCTTGGGAAAGATTTTTTCCTTGAACAAACGTCAGTCAGGCTAATCTAAGCCCTTTTCTACTAGGCCTCTTCTTTGGGCTGTGCCCTTGACTTAATGAAATTAGTCTTAGTTGAGATCCTACTAATTTGCGGATCACCCTTATTATCTGATCAAGTTCTTCATTTTTACTTTTAGTAAAAATATTAAGTCATTTTTGCAAGAATTTCCCTACCCTTCATGTCTCTCAGTTATTTTCCATCTACTATTTCCTCCCCACCAATGTAATTTTTGGTTATAAATCCCTACTTGTTCTTGTATTCAGAATATTGCTCAATTTTATGCTGAGGTCTTTTCCCATGTTGCAATGGTTACTGAATAAAATCTGTCTTGACTGCCTATAACTAGTATGTGGCTTTATTTCTTTTGAACATTTTAGAAGTGCCCTCTTAACAATACACAAAAACAATCTTACTAATAACTTTTTGAGCAAAAAGTTCTTGAAATAGTTTTTAAAGGTGAATACAGCAGACATATTGCTTGAGCTTGTGTTGATCATGTAATCTTAAAGAAAACTTAAATATCTTACATTTTTCTACATAAAAAGTCACACAATTCAAGTTCTAAATGTAATATGTTGAGTTAGTAAAATGTATCCACTGAGTAATAGAGCATCTAGATTGGTTTGGCCAGTATTAATATTGCCTAAATTGGTGGCCAAAATAATTTGCTGTCAAACTTTTGATGTGTATTAGCTGTTTTTATTTTTATTTTTTTCCTGATGTGGGAAAAAAATGTGTCTCTGAGTAATGATTCAAAGTTTCTTTTCAAATTTTGAATTATTTTTTGAATATCTAATTTATTTTATTAAATGTCTCACAGATTGAACAATATTCCATCTAGCAAGTAGAGGGAAATGCTGAAGAATTGTACAAAACAAAAGGTTT
Source organism: Lutra lutra (assembly GCF_902655055.1). Lineage (NCBI taxonomy): Eukaryota > Metazoa > Chordata > Mammalia > Carnivora > Mustelidae > Lutra > Lutra lutra. The sequence continues at coordinate 34,053,655 of NC_062285.1, read as the reverse complement.
TTATAGTAAGGAGAGTGGGGCAAGAAAGTTATTAGCAACAGAAAATGACTGTTCTAATAAAAAAAAGAAAAAAAAGGACTATTCTAGACAGGATAAGTTAAGAAGCTTAAAAAATTATAGAACAGTTCAAAGTATGAAAATAGTCAATAAAAAATAAGTTTGTGGAAAAGAATAAGTTTATGGAAACAGAATTAGAACTTAAAGTTCTCTAAAATTATTTTTTTTCTTAGCATTTGGCATACCATATTACCTGAATCACCATCTCAGAGGAGTGAAAAGAAAATGATGCTTCGAGTTTCCCTGAGGTAGAAGCCAGTCTTTGCAATCAGGTGAGGCCTCAGACATACTAAAGGTGGTATATTAGAAATGACATCCATGTATAAATACAAGATGATCAAAATATAAATCACATGAAAGGGGAATATATAAAATGTTACCCATTAACAAATGAGAAGATAAGGAAACTTCTCTGCGTTGGTCTGGGCTCTAGTTAAGAATTAAAGAAAAAAAAAAGAAAGAGTTCCCTTAATCACTATGGAACTATGAACCAGGTTTCAAAAGGTATACTCAGAGGAAACTCTCAGAATGTGGGTTCTTGTTCTTACAAATTGTTGTATTGTACCCTAAAATGTTCAGATAGTATTAACTGTTTATCAAGTTTTAGAAATACTATCAAATGTTAAAAATAACACATGAGTAGAAATTTAAAATATTAGAAATTAAAAAAACACCAAAGGAAAAAAATTTTAAAAGTAACCAGATAGGAAAGAAAATATTAACTAACAACCATGATGCAAATAGTCAACTTCTCAAGAGCTACAATAATTGTCGGATGGAAGGAGAAAATATCATTGAAAAGGTGAAGAAATAATTGGTAAGCTTGAATTTTAAATCTCACTAAGTATTTTCCTTTTTAACTATTTTAAATATTATTTAAGAATAAAGCAATATAGATATTTTTAGACCCAAAAGCAGACAATAGAGATATTTTCAGACCTGAAGAGTGTCTATATTTAACAATAAAATTTCTTGTTGAGTGAATTAATAAAAAATATATATTTTGAATAAAAATATCATAACATCCACATGGAAGGGCTGGGATATAGATAAATGTGATTAGAGAATTTAGGAACATGTGGGTGGATCTAAAGAATCACTGCTAGTATAAAAGTAATTACAATGGAACACTGAAAAAATAAAATTAAATTAAAGAAAGTAATTACAATAATGACAAATGTTGGAGAGTGCATAAAACATAATGATTTTAATATCCTGGAAAAATAGTAAATTGAATTGTATTGCATGTCATTACAGTTAAAGTTTTAACATTCTACTATTTTATTTTTTTTTATTTATTTTTATTTTTTTTAATTTTTTTTTGAAGATTTTATTTATTTATTTGACACAGAGAGAGAGAGATCACAAGCAGGCAGAGCAGCAGGCAGAGACAGAGGAGAAGCAGGCTCCCTGCTGAGTGGAGAGCCCGATGCAGGGCTCGATCCCAGGACCCTGAGATCATGACCTGAGCCGAAGGCAGAGGCTTTAACCCACTGAGCCACCCAGGTGCCCCACATTCTACTATTTTAATAAAGAGGATAGACATGCTTATTGATTTAAAAATCCATATAAAAATGGTGAACTTGATCTTTTGTTAAAATACAGGTTGAAAGAGTCCAGAGTCCCGGAGTCCCAGCCGGTTCCTACCGCAGTCCCACAGTTGGCCGTCTCATTCCTTTCAACATGACAGATGCCGCTGTGTCCTTCGCCAAGGACTTCCTGGCGGGTGGAGTGGCCGCGGCCATCTCCAAGACGGCAGTAGCGCCCATAGAGCGGGTCAAGCTGCTGCTGCAGGTGCAGCATGCCAGCAAGCAAATCACTGCGGAAAAGCAATACAAGGACATTATAGACTGCGTGGTTCGTATCCCCAAGGAGCAGGGAGTCCTGTCCTTCTGGCGCGGTAACCTGGCCAATGTCATCAGATACTTCCCACCCAGGCTCTCAACTTCGCCTTCAAAGATAAGTACAAGCAGATCTTCCTGGGTGGCGTGGACAAGAGAACCCAGTTTTGGCGCTACTTTGCCGGGAATCTGGCATCGGGTGGTGCAGCTGGAGCCACGTCCTTGTGCTTTGTGTATCCTCTTGATTTTGCCCGTACCCGCCTAGCAGCCGATGTGGGCAAAGCCGGAGCTGAAAGGGAATTCAGAGGCCTTGGTGACTGCCTGGTTAAGATCTACAAATCTGATGGCATTAGGGGCCTGTACCAAGGCTTCAATGTGTCTGTGCAGGGTATTATCATCTACCGAGCCACCTACTTCGGTATCTATGACACCTCCAAGGGAATGCTTCCAGACCCCAAGAATACTCACATCTTCATCAGCTGGATGATCACACAGTCTGTCACAGCGGTTGCTGGGTTGACTTCCTATCCATTTGACACTGTTCGCCGCCGAATGATGATGCAGTCTGGGCGCAAAGGGACTGACATCATGTACACAGGCACAGTGGATTGCTGGAGGAAGATCGCACGCAATGAAGGGGCCAAAGCGTTTTTCAAGGGGGCGTGGTCCAATGTTCTCCGGGGCATGGGTGGTGCTTTCGTGCTGGTCTTGTACGATGAAATCAAGAAGTTCACATAAGTTATTTTGGAGCCTTCTCCCCCTCCCCCCCCCCGCCCCGGAACAGGCATGTTGTATGATAGAACATATCCTGAGCATTCTTGACAGACTGTTCGCTGTCTGTTTATCGATGGCAACTTTCACTGGTTAAACGGGAAGCAATAATACATGAGCAGTTTTCTCTTAAAGCCATTTCCACGATGATGGGACTCAATTATATTTTTTATTTCAGTCACTCCTGATAAATTTGAAGAAATAAAAAATATCTGAAAAAAAAATACAGGTTGAAAGAGACTATCATTTTCAGCCTAAAAATTAAAACCAGTATGAGAAACTACAAAGTCATTTTTTCCACACCAAAGTACGGGATACACAAAAATCTAAATAAGTTAAATTCCAGAAATTGACAAGGCAGGTGAAGGAGAGAAGAGTCATAAAGCTGTTGCCATCTCTGGCAAATTGAGAGGAGGATAAATCTATCATCAATGGGAGTGAAAAGAAATCATCCCAGCTTTTGAAAAACCTAACAACTGTATGCTCACTTGTATGTCTTATAAATAACTTGAAGAATTCCAAACCCAAAGCAAGTTGACACTGTCAAAATTTCCTCATGGACTTTCACTGAGTAGAGGGTGGTTGAATGCCACAGAAAGGATAGAAGACACAAGCATGATCCCCTGATAATGCAATTTCTTCTTCAATTGTAAGTCAGTCTCCAGCAGAAGGTGAGAGCAGAATAGAGCTAAAAAGAATTCCCCTTAAGACACACTCTGTGCCTTGACTAATGCACTGCAGTGGCCTTTTGGAGTCTTATTTGCTTGGGGGCAAGTCAGCAGGTGGGAAAAATGTTGATAGAAGCAAAGAAAATTAGGACAGACTGAACAGTAAAAAAGAATTCACAAAAGCCTTAAACACTGAACTAATTATAAAATAGGACACCCTCATAATTTGGAAGGGCATTGGATGGGGTAGAAAACATTAAGTATTTACTAGATATTTATGGGTACTCAGAACACACACTCTACTAAAGAGAAAGTTCTGGTTCTGTCCTCAAAACACTATGTTGCCAGAGTGTGGAATATAAATAAAAATCGCAACAAAACGTATGTCTGCTTCAATGACAAATTAGATTGTCTCAGTACACTGACATTAGCTAGTTGACACAAAAAGCTGCTTTCCCACTAGGTAAAAAAAAGAGGGACTAGACTCAAATAAAATCATAGATGAAAGAGAAAGTATTATAACTTATAGCACAGAAATACAAAGGATCATGATATTATTATGAACAAACTGAATAATCAAAAAGAAATGGATATTCCTAGAAACATGCGACTTGCTAAGACTGAATCAGGAAGAGAGAAAAATCTGAACAAAAAATTAACTAAGGATATTGAAACAGTATTTCCCAAAAAAGTAAAGCCAAACACCAGATGGTTTTGCTAGTGAATTTTACTATACACTCAAAGAATAATTAAAATCAGTTATTCTGAAATTTCTCCCAAAAACTGAAGAGGAGGAAACACTCTCAGACTCATTTTACAAGGGCAACATTACGCAGAGAGTAAAGCCAGATAAGAACAGTGCAAGCAAAAAACACTACAGGCCAATATCTCTGATAAGTATAGATGTAAAAATTCTCAAAAACATGGTATCGAATCAAATTCAGCTTATTAAAAAGATCATATACCATTATCAAGTTGGATTTATCACTGGGATGCAAGGATGGTTCAATATATGCAAATCAATAAATATAAGACACCACATTAACAGAGTGGAAAGTAAAAATCATAAGATCATCTCAATAGATGCAGAAAAAAGCATATGATGAAATTCAACATCCTTTCATGATAAACACTCTCAACAGATTGGGCAGAGAAGAAACATACCTCAACATTATTAACACCTTATGTGACAAGCCCACAGCTAACATCATGCTCACTGGTGAGGTTTGAAAGATTTTCCCACAGAATAGAACACTATAACAGTATTCACCTTCACCAATCTTATTCACTGTCGCACTGAAAATGTTAGCCAGAACAGTTAGGCATTAGAAAGAAATAGAAGGTACCGAAATCAGAAAGGATGAAGGAAAATTGTCCCTCTTTGCAGACGATATGATTTTAAATATAGAAAATCCTAAAGACTGCACCCAAAAAAACCTGTTAGAATTAATATAAAATTTAGTAGTATTTGAGGATAGGAAAATCAACATACAAAAATTAATTGTGTTTTCATACATTAACAACAACCTATCAGAAAGATAAAGAAACCAATCCCATTTATAACAGCATTAAAAATGATAAAATACTTAGGCATGAATTTAATTAAGGAGATTAAAGATTTGTAAATGGGAATTAGAAAACACTGAACTGCTTTCAGCTCAGGCCATGATCCCAAGGTATTGGGATGGAGTCCTAGAGCTCTACATCAGACTCCTTGCTCAGCAGGGCGCCTGGTTCTTCCTCAGCCTGCCACTGCCCCTGCTTGTGCCTGCTTTCTCTCTCTGATGAAAAAATAAACAAAATCTCAAAAAGAAACAAATAAGCAAAAAAGAAACAAATGGAAAGACACTCCATGTTCATGGATTATAAAATTAATTTTGTTAAAATGTTTATATTTCCCAAATCTACCTATAGATTCATTGTAATCCTTAACAAAATTCCAATGACATTTTTCACAGAAGTAGAAAAAAAGAAATCCAAAAATTTATATGGAACCACAAGGGTCCCTGAATGGCCAAAGCAATCCTGATAAAGAAAACAAACCTGGAGGTATTACACTTTCTGATTCCAAACTTTATTACAAAGTCAGTAAACAAAACTGTATGGTATTCACATAAAAATAGACACGCAGATCAATCAAACAGAATTGAGAGCCTAGAAATAAACATGGGTATGGAAGGTCTACTAATATTTGACAAGTGAGCCAAGAATACTCAATAGGAAAAGATAGTATCATCAATAAACAGTTTGGGAAAAGTAGATATTCACATGCACAACAATAAAATTGAACCCTTCTTTCTATACCACTCACAAAAATTAATTTGAAATGGATTAAAGACTTAAATGTAAGACCCAAAACTTTAAAACTACTACTAGAAATACAGGAAAAATTTCCTTGACATTAATCTTGGCAATGTTTTGTGTTTTGTTGTTGCTGTTTGATAAAACACAAAAGCACACCAGGAAAGTATAAACAAAGAGTCAAACAAATAAAGGGAAGATATCAAGCTAAAATCTACACAGCAGAGCAGAGGGTCAACAGAATGAAATGGCAACCTAGAGAATGTGGAAAAATATTTGCAAACTCTCTGATTAGAAGTTAATATCCAAGGAACTCATTAAATAACCCAATTAAAAATAGGTAAAGAACCTTAATAATCATTTTTACCAAAGCAGACATAGAAATGATGAACAGGTACATGAAAAGATGCTCCATATCAGTAATTGTCAGGGAAATGCAAATAAAATCATAAGGAAATGTTCCCTCATACCAAATAGGATTTCTGTTGTCAAGACAAACAACAGATGTTGCTAAGGATATGATAAAAGGGGAACCTGTGTATAGAATTGGTGGAAGTGTAGATTGTTGCAGCCACTGTGAAAAACGGTCTGGGTATTTATTTAAACAAAAATGGACTGCCTTATGGAACAACAATCCTACTTTGGGTATATATTTGAACGATAAAAATCTATATCTTGAAGAAATATCTTCAGCCCCATGTTTTCTGCAGCATTATTCACAATAACCAAGATATTAAAACAACTTAGATGTCTGTTGACTAATGAATGGATAAAGAATATGTTTTGGATATATACAATGAGTTATTATTCAGACATAGAAAGTGTAGAAAATCCTTTTGCAAAACATGAGTGGATATTGAGGGTATTAAGTAAAATAAGTCAAAAGAGAAACAAATAATATATGTTTTCACTGTACATGAAATCTAAAACAGCTGAATTCATTAAAATGAGAGTAGAATGGTGGTTAGCAGAGGTTGGAAGGTGGAGCAAATAGGAGATGTTGAGTACAAACTTCCAGTTATATGACTAATAAGTTTTGGGGAACTAATGCACAGCATGGTGATTAAAATTCACAAACAAGGGGCACCTGGGTGGCTCAGCGGGTTAAGCCGCTGCCTTCGGCTCAGGTCATGATCCCAGGATCCTGGGATCAAGCCCCGCATCGGGCTCTCTGCTCAGTAGGGAGCCTGCTTCTTCCTCTCTCTCTGCCTGCCTCTCTGCCTACTTGTGATCTCTCTCTGTCAAATGAATAAATAAAAATCTTTAAAAAAATAAATTCACAAACAATTGTTGTTAAGAGAGTAGAACCTAAATGTTATTATCAGGGAAAAAAGTATGATTATGTGAGGCATTGAAAGTGTTAACTGACTTTATTGTGATAATTATATCATGATATATACATGTATCAAAGCATTATGTTGTATACTTAAACTTACATATGTTATATGTCAATAATATCTCAAGAAAGCTGGAAAAAAGAGGCCTTTTTAAACTGTAAACATTATGTACTTGGTCTTGATTTTTCCTTTATATAAATTTTGAACATAGCAAAATATTTTTAAGAGGTAAAGCACTCATAAAGCAAAAGAAAATAGGCTATATTTAAGAAGAAAAATAGTCAATACAAGTAGACCAACTTATGACTCTGGATCATAGGGTAGTTTTATCTTTAACTTTTTGCGGAAATTCCATGCCGGTTTCCACAGTGGCTGCTGCAGTTTGCAATTCCCATCACCAGTGAAAGAGGGTTCCCATTTGCCACATCCTGGTCAGCACCTGTTACTGTTTTTAGCCATTCTGACATTCTGAGATGATATCTCATTGAAGTTTTGATTGCATTTCCCTGATTATCAGTGATGTTGAGCATATGTTCATGTCTCTGTTGGCCATCTGAATGTCTTCTTTGGAGAAATGTCTGTTAATGGCTTCTACCCATATTTTAATTGGATTATTTGTTATTGGGATGTTGAATTTTATAAGTTCTTTATATATTTTATGTAATTATGAATTTATTTTATATATTTATGAATTTTATAATTTCTTTATATATTTTTGATATAAACCTTTTATGGGATACATCATTTGCAAATATCTTCTCCAATACAGTAGATTGTCTTTTAGTTTTGTTGATTGTTTCCTTCATTGTGTAGAAGTTTTTATTTTGATATAGTTCTAATAGTTTATTTTTACTTTTGGTTCCCCTATCTCAGGAGACATAGCTTGAAAAAAATGACTACGGCCACTGACAGACAGATTACTGCCTAAGTTTTCTTCTAGGATTTTTATGGTTTCAGGTCCATATTTAGGTCTTTAATACATTTTGAATTTATAAAAATGTATGATGTGAGGAAGAGGTCCAATTCCTTTCTTTTGCATGTTCCTGTCCGGTTTTCCCAACACCATTTATTGAAGAGATTGTACTTTTCCCATTGGATACTGTTTCCTGTTTTGTTGATTACTTGACCATATAGTCATGGGTTCATTTCTGGGTTTTTTATTCTGTTCCATTGATTATTCTGTTTCATTGTCTGTTTTTGTGACAGTACCACAATATTTTTATTACTACAGCTTTGCAATAAAGCTGGAAGTCTGGAATTGTGATGCCTCCAGCTTTGCTTTTCTTTTCAAAAATCACTTTGGCTATCTAGGATATTTTTTAGAATTGTTTGTTCTAGCTCTGTGAAAAAATGGTGCTGGTATTTTGATAGGGATTTCATTAAATGTGTGGATTGCTTTTGGGAGTATAGACATTTTAACAATATTTGTTTTTCCAATCCATGAGGATGGAATGTCTTTGCCTTTCTGTCATCTTCAATGTCTTTCATCAGCATTTGTAGTTTCCAGAGTATAGTTCTTTCACCTCCTTAGTTAGGTTTATTCCTAGGTATCTTATTATTTTATATGCAATTTCAAATGGAATTATTTTCTTAATTTCTCCTCTTGCTTCTTCATTATTGGAGTACAGAAATGCAACATATTTTTGTACATTAATTTTTTGATCTTGTCTTTATCGAATTCATTTATCAGATGTAGCAGTATGTGGTGGAGGGTTCTAGGTTTGCTATATACAGTATTATGTTAGCAGCAAATAATGAAAGTTTTACTTTTCCTTACTGATTTGGATGTCTTTTATTTCTTTGTGTTGTCTGATTACTGTAACCAGCACTTCCAATACTATGTTGAATTAAAAGTGGTGAGAGTAGACATCCTTGTCTTCTTCTTGACCTTAGAAGAAAAGCTCTAATTTTTTTCCCCATTGCAGATGGTGTGAGCTGTGGATTTTTTAATACTGAATCTTTATACTGAATTTATTTAATTGATTTTATTTTATTGTATACTCAACTTTATTATGTTGAGTCACGTTCCCTCTAAACCTACTTTGTTGAGGGTTTTTATCATGAATCGATGTTGTACTTTGTTAAATATTTACCCATGTCTCTTACTGATGTGATGTATCACGTTAATTGATTTCTAAATATTGAGCCACCCTTGCATCCCAGGAATAAATCCCACTTGATCATGATGAACAGTTTTTAAAAAATATATTGTTGAATTTGGTTTGCTATTACTTTACTGAGGACATTTGCATCTATGTTCATCAGACATATTGACCTATATTTCTCTTTTTTTAAGATTTTATTTATTTATTTGACAGACAGAGATTACAAGTAGGCAGAGAGGCAGGCAGAGAGAGAGGAGGAAGCAGGATCCCCGCTGAGCAGAGAGCCTAATGTGGGGTTCGATCCCAGGACTCTGACATCACGACCTGAGCCGAAGGCAGAGGTTTTAACCCACTGAGCCACCCCAGTGCCCCTGACCTATATTTCTCTTTTTCAATGGTGTCTTTATTTAGTTTTGGTATAAATATAATCCTAGCCTCATCAAATGAATTTTAAAGTTTTCCTTCCTTTACTATTTTTTGAGATGTTTGGAAGGATAGGTATTAACTCTTCTTTAAAATTTTGGTAGAATTCATCGTGAAGCCACCTGGTCTTGGACTTTTTTTTTTGTTTGAAGGTTTTTTTGTTTTGTTTGTTTTTATTATTGATTCAATTTCTTTACTGACTATCAGTCTATTCAAATTTTATATTTCTTCTTGTTTCAGTTTGATTGTTTATATATTCCTGGAAATTTTTCCATTTCATTTAGGCTGTCCTAATTTTTGGCATATGGTATTCATAATATTTTTATAATTAATTTTATATTAGTGGCATTGGTTTTATTTCTCCTCTTTTATTAGTGATTTTACTTATTTGAGTCTTTTCTCTTTTTTTCTTCATAATTCTGAGTAGAGGGTTGTCAATTTACTGATTTTTTTTTCATAAAACCAGCTCCAGGTTTAATTGATCTGTTCTATTATTTTGTTGTTGTTGTTTTATTTTAGTTTTAGTTTGTATATTATTTATTTTCCTCTTATCTTTATCATTTCATTCCTTCTGCTGGTTTTAGTTTCATTTGTTGTTCTGTTCCTAATTCTTTTAGGTATAAAGATTAGTTGTTTATTTGAGATTTCTCTTGTTTCTTAAAGTAGGCCTATATTGCTACTGCTCCCCTCTTAGAACTGCTTTTGTTGTCTCTGAAAGATTTTGGATCATTGTGTTTTGGTTTTAGCTGTTTCCGTGTATTTTTTATTACTTCTTTTATCTCCTGCTTGACCCATTCATTGTTCAGTAGTGTATTATTTAACTTTGAAGTATTTGTGATCTTTCCAGATTTTTTTTTTCTCTTGGTTGACTTCTAGTTTCTTAGAGTTGTGGTCAAAAAAGATTCATGGTATAATTCTAATCTTCTTGAATTTAGTGAGTCTTCTTTTGTGGCCTAATATGTGACCCATGATGGAGAATGTTCCATATTCACTTAAAAAGAATGTGTATTCTCCTGTTTTAAAATCAAGTGTTCTAGACACCCGGGTGGCTCAGTGGGTTGAAGCCTCTGCCTTTGGCTCAGGTTGTGGTCTCAGGGAATTGAGCCCCACATCAAACTCCCTGCTCATTGGAGAGCCTGCATCTCCCTCCCTCTCTGCCTATTTCCTGCCTACTTGTGATCTCTGTCTGTCAAATAAATTAATCTTAAAAAAAAAATCAGGGAGGAGTCAAGATGGTGGAGAAGTAGCAGGCTGAGACTACTTCGGGTAGTGGGAGATCAGCTAAATAGCTTATCTAAAGATTGCAAACACCTACAAATCCAACGGGAGATTGAAGAGAAGAAGAACAGCAATTCTAGAAACAGAAAATCAACCACTATCTGAAAGGTAGGACTGGCAGAAAAGTGAATCCAAAGCGCCCGGAAGATAGACCGCGGGGGGAGGGGCCAGCTCCTGGTGAGCGGTGGAGCAACGGAGCACAAAATCAGGACTTTTAAAAGTCTGTTCCTCTGAGGGACATCGCTCCAGAGGCTTAACTGGGGTGAAGCCCAGGCAGGGTCAGCACGGCCTCAGGTCCCGCAGGGCCGCACAAGGATCGGGGGTGTCTGAGTGTCGCAGAGCTTACCAGTATTAGAACGGGGAAGCCAGCTACAGAGACAGAGCCGAGGAGTGACTCTCAGCTTGAGGTTGCCTTGAACCGGTCGCAGGCTCGGTCAGCTCGGAGCGTGGCCGGAGGCCAGGGTGACGGGAGTCATTTGGCGCTGTTCTCTGAGGGCGCACTGAGGAGTGGGGCCCCGGGCTCTCGGCTCCTCCGGGCTGGAGACCGGGAGGCCGCCATCTTCATTCCCCCCCTCCGGAACTCTACCGAAAGCGCTCAGGGAACAAAAGCTCCCGAAAGCAGACCCGAGCGGATTACTCAGCGTGGCCCCGGGTAAGGGCGGTGCAACTCCACCTGGGGCAAAGACGCTTGAGAATCACTACAACAGGCCCCTCCCCCAGAAGATCAATGGGAAACCCAGCCAGGACCAAGTTCACCTACCGAGGAGTGCAGTTTCAATACCAAGGAGAGCTGCGGAATTCCAGAGGAGAAGAAAGCAAAGCACGGAAATCATGGCTTTCTCCCCATGATTTTTAAGCCTTGCAGTTAATTTAATTTTTTTTTCTTTTTCAATTTTTTTTCTTTTTCTCTTCTTCTGCTAAATTTTTTTTAACTTTTACCGTTTTCTTTTTTAACGTTTTTTAATAGTTTATCTAATATATATATATATATATGTATATATATATATATATTTCCTCTTTTTATATTTTTTCTTTATCGGCTTTCTTTTTTTACATAGTTTTTTTTTTTTTTGTCTTTTTGAACCCCTTTTATCCCCTTTCTCCCCCCTCACAATTTAGGATCTCTTCTGATTTGGCTAAAGCATATTTTCCTGGGGTTGTTGCCACCCTTTTAGTCTTTTACTTGCTCCTTCATAAACTCTTATCTGGACAAAATGAAAAGGCGGAAAAATTCACAACAAAAAAAAAGAACAAGAGGCAGTACCAAAGGCTAGGGACATAATCAATACAGACATTGGTAATATGTCAGATATAGAGTTCAGAATGATGATTCTCAAGGTTCTAGCCAGGCTTGAAAAAGGCATGGAAGATATTAAAGCAACCCTCTCGGGAGATATAAAAGCCCTTTCTGGAGAAGTAAAAGAACTAAAATGTAACCAAGTTGAAATTTAAAAAGCTATTAATGAGGTGCAATAAAAAACGGAGGCTCTCACTGCTAGGATAAATGAGGCAGAAGAAAGAATTAGCGATATAGAAGACAAATGACAGAGAATAAAGAAGCTGAGCAAAAGAGGGACAAACAGCAACTGGACCACCAGGGGAGAATTCAAGAGATAAGTGACACCATAAGATGAAACAACATTAGAATAATTGGGATTCCAGAAGAAGAGGAAACAGAGAGGGGAGCAGAAGGTATGTTGGAGAGAATTATTGGAGAGAATTTCCCCAATATGGCAAAGGGAACAAGCATCAAAATCCAGGAAGTTCAGAGAACCCCCCTCAAAATCAATAAGAATAGGTCCACACCCCATCACCTAATAGTAAAATTTACAAGTCTTAGTGACAAAGAAAAGATCCTGAAAGCAGCCCGGGAAAAGAAGTCTGTAACGTACAATGTTAAAATATTAGATTGGCAGCAGACTTATCCACAGAGACCTGGGAGGCCAGAAAGAGCTGGCATAATATTCAGAGTACTAAATGAGAAAAACATGCAGCCAAGAATACTATATCCAGCTAGGCTATCATTGAAAATAGAAGGAGAGATTAAAAGCTTCCAGGAAAAACAAAAACTGAAAGAATTTGCAAATACCAAACCAGCTCTACAGGAAATGATGAAAGGGATCCTCTAAGCAAAGAGAGACCCTAAAAGTAGTAGATCAGAAAGAAACAGAGACAATATACAATAACAGTCACCTTACAGGCAATACAATGGCACTAAATTCATATCTCTCAATACTTACCCTGAATGTTAATGGGCTAAATGCCCCTATCAAAAGACACAGGGTATCAGAATGGATAAAAAAAACAAAACCCATCTATATGTTGCCTACAAGAAACTCATCTTACACCCGAAGACACCTCCAGGTTTAAAGTGAGGCGGTGGAAAAGAATTTACCATGCTAATGGACATCAGAAGAAAGCAGGAGTGGCAATCCTTATAGCAGATCAATTAGATTTTAAGCCAAAGACTATAATAAGAGATGAGGAAGGACACTATATCATACACAAAGGAACTGTCCAACAAGAAGATTTAATAATTTTAAATATCTATGCCCCTAACGTGGGAGCAGCCAACTATATAAACCAATTAATAACAAAATCAAAGAAACACATCGACAAGAATACAATAATAGTAGGGGATTTTAACACTCCCCTCACTGAAATGGACAGATCATCCAAGCAAAAGATCAACAAGGAAATCAAGGCCTTAAATGACACACTGGACCAGATGGACATCACAGATATATTCAGAACATTTCATCCCAAAGCAACAGAATACACATCCTTCTCTAGTGCACATGGAACATTCTCCAGAATAGATCACATTCTTGGTCCTAAATCAAGTCTCAACCGATATCAAAAGATTGGGATCATTCCCTGCATATTTTCAGACCACAATGCTCTAAAGCTAGAACTCAATAACAAGAGGAAATTTGGAAAGAACCCAAATACATGGAGACTAAACAGCATCCTTCTAAAGAATGAATGGGTCAACCAGGAAATTAAAGAAGAATTGAAAAAATTTAAGGAAAGAAACGATAATGAAAACACAACGGTTCAGAATCTGTGGGACACAACAAAGGCAGTCCTGAGAGGAAAATATATAGCGGTACAAACCTTTCTCAAGAAACAAGAAAGGTCTCAGGTACACAACCTAACCCTACCTAAAGGAGCTGGAGGAAGAACAAGAAAGAATCCAAAAACCCAGCAGGAGAAGAGAAATCATAAAGATCAGAGCAGAAATCAATGAAATAGAAACCAAAAAAAAACGTAGAACAAATCAACAAAACGAGGAGCTGGTTCTTTGACAGAATTAATAAGATTGATAAACCCCTGGCCAGACTTATCAAAAAGAAAAGAGAGAGGACCCAAATAAATAAAATCATGAATGAAAGAGGAGAGATCACAACGAACACCAAAGAAATACAGACAATTATAAGAACATACTATGAGCAACTCTACGCCAACAAATTTGACAATCTTGAAGAAATGGATGCATTCCTAGAGACATATAAACTACCACAACTAAACCAGGAAGAAATAGAAAGCCTGAACAGACCCATAACCAGTAAGGAGATTGAAACAGTCATCAAAAAACTCCAAACAAACAAAAGCCCAGGGCCAGATGGCTCCCCGGGGAATTCTACCAAACATTTAAAGAAGAACTAATTCCAATTCTCTTGAAACTGTTCCAAAAAATAGAAATAGAAGGAAAACTTCCAAACTCATTTTATGAGGCCAGCATCACCTTGATCCCAAAACCAGACAAGTATCCCAACAAAAAAGGAACTACAGACCAATATCCTTGATGAACACAGATGCAAAAATTCTCGCCAAAATACTAGCCAATAGGATTCAACAGTACATTAAAAGGATTATTCACCACGACCAAGTGGGATTTATTCCAGGGCTGCAAGGCTGGTTCAACATCCGCAAATCAATCAATGTGATACAACACATTAATAAAAGAAAGAAGAAGAATCATATGATACTCTCCATAGATGCTGAAAAAGCATTTGACAAAGTACAGCATCCCTTCCTGATCAAAACTCTTCAAAGTGTAGGGATAGAGGGCACATACCTCAATATTATCAAAGTCATCTATGAAAAACCCACTGCAAATATCATTCAATGGAGAAAAACTGAAAGCTTTTCCGCTAAGGTCAGGAACACGGCAGGGATGTCCGTTATCACCACTGCTATTCAACATAGTACTAGAAGTCCTAGCCTCAGCAATCAGACAACAAAAGGAAATTAAAGGCATCCAAATTGGCAAAGAAGAAGTCAAACTATCACTCTTCGCAGATGATATGATACTCTATGTGGAAAACCCAAAAAGACTCCACTCCAAAACTGCTAGAACTTGTACAGGAATTCAGTAAAGTGTCAGGATATAAAATCAATGCACAGAAATCAGTTGCATTTCTCTACACCAACAACAAGACAGAAGAAAGAGAAATTAAGGAGTCCATCCCATTTACAATTGCACCCAAAACTATAAGATACCTAGGAATTAACCTAACCAAAGAGACTAAGAATCTATACTCAGAAAACTATAAAGGACTCATGAAAGAAATTGAGGAAGACACAAAGAAATGGAAAAATGTTCCATGCTCCTGGATTGGAAGAATAAATATTGTGAAAATGTCTATGCTACCTAAAGCAATCTACACATTTAATGCAATTCCTATCAAAGTACCATCCATTTTTTTCAAAGAAATGGAACAAATAATCCTAAAATTTATATGGAACCAGAAAAGACCTCGAATAGCCAAAGGAATATTGAAAAAGAAAACCAAAGTTGGTGGCATCACAATTCCGGACTTCAAGCTCTATTACAAAGCTGTCATCATCAAGACAGCATGGTACTGGCACAAAAACAGACACATAGATCAATGGAACAGAGTAGAGAGCCCAGAAATGGACCCTCAACTCTATGGTCAATACATCTTCGACAAAGCAGGAAAAATGTCCAATGGAAAAAAGACAGCCTCTTCAATAAATGGTGTTGGGAAAATTGGACAGCCACATGCAGAAAAATGAAATTGGATCATTTCCTTACACCACACACGAAAATAGACTCAAAATGGATGAAAGATCTCAATGTGAGAAAGGAATCCATCAAAATCCTTGAGGAGAACACAGGCAGCAACCTCTTCGACCTCAGCCGCAGCAACATCTTCCTAGGAACATCACCAAAGGCAAGGGAAGCAAGGGCAAAAATGAACTATTGGGATTTTATCAAGATCAAAAGCTTTGGCACAGCAAAGGAAACAGTGAACAAAACCAAAAGACACCTGACAGAATGGGAGAAGATATTTGCAAATGACATATCAGATAAAGGGCCAGTGTCCAAAATCTCTAAAGAACTTAGCAAACTCAACACCCAAAGAACAAATAATCCAATCAAGAAATGGGCAGAGGACATGAACAGACATTTCTGCAAAGAAGACATCCAGATGGCCAACAGACACATGAAAAAGTGCTCCATATCACTCGGCATCAGGGAAATACAAATCAAAACCACCATGAGATATCACCTCACACCAGTCAGAATGGCTAAAATTAATAAGTC
Source organism: Lutra lutra (assembly GCF_902655055.1). Lineage (NCBI taxonomy): Eukaryota > Metazoa > Chordata > Mammalia > Carnivora > Mustelidae > Lutra > Lutra lutra. The sequence goes on along the minus strand of NC_062285.1, from coordinate 34,037,299 downwards.
AGGAAATGACAGATGCTGGCGAGGATGCGGAGAAAGGGGAACCCTCCTACACTGTTGGTGGGAATGCAAGCTGGTGCAACAACTCTGGAAAACAGCATGGAGGTTCCTCAAAATGTTGAAAATAGAACTACCCTATGACCCTGCAATTGCACTGCTGGGTATTTACCCTAAAGATACAAACGTAGTGATCCGAAGGGGCACGTGCACCCGAATGTTTATAGCAGCAATGTCTACAATAGCCAAACTATGGAAAGAACCTAGGTGTCCATCAACAGACGAATGGATAAAGAAGATGTGGTATATATACACAATGGAATACTATGCAGCCATCAAAAGAAATGAAATCTTGCCATTTGCGACGACGTGGATGGAACTAGAGGGTATCATGCTTAGCGAAATAAGTCAATCGGAGAAAGACAACTATCATATGATCTCCCTGATATGAGGGAGAGGAGATGCAACATGGGGGGTTGAGGGGGTAGGAGAAGAGTAAATGAAACAAGATGGGATTGGGAGGGAGACAAACCATAAGTGACTCTTAATCTCACAAAACAAACTGAGGGTTGATGGGGGGAGGGGGTTGGGAGAGGGGGGTGGGGTTATGGATATTGGGGAGGGTATGTGCTATGGTGAGTGCTGTGAAGTGTGTAAACCTGGCGATTCGCAGACCTGTACCCCTGGGGATAAACATATATGTTTATAAAGCTGTAAAAAAAAAAAAAAGAAAAGAAAAAAGAAAGGATGAATACCCAAGTTTTGTAGCAACATGGACGGGACTGGAAGAGATTATGCTGAGTGAAATAAGTCAAGCAGAGAGAGTCAATTATCATATGGTTTCACTTATTTGTGGAGCATAACAAATAGCATGGAGGACAAGGGGAAATGGAGAGGAGAAGGGAGTTGAGGGAAATTGGAAGGGGAGGTGAACCATGAGAGACTATGGACTCTGAAAAACGATCTGAGAATTTTGAAGGGGTGGGGGGTGGGAGGTTGGGGGCACCAGGTGGTGGGTATTGTGGAGGGCACGGATTGCATGGAGCACTGGGTGTGGTGCAAAAATAATGAACACTGTTATGGTGTAAAAATAAAAAAAATTAGAAATAAAAAAAATAAATAAAATAAAATCAATTGTTCTGGGGCACCAGGGTGACTCAGTTGGTTAAATATCTGACTCGATTTTTGGCTCAGGTCAAGATTTCACAGTAATGAGACTGAGCCCCACATCAGGCTCTGCAGTCAGCAGGGAGTGTACTGGAAATTCTCCATCTACCCCTCCCCCTGCTCACACTCTCTCTCTAAAATAAATAAATAAATATTTTAAAAATAACAAAATCAAATGTTCTGAATATATCTGTTGGATCCTTTTGTTCTAGTGTGCTATCCTAAACCACTGTATTCTTATTCATTTTTTGGATGATATGCCCTTTGATGTAATTAGGCTCTTAAAGTCCACTACAATTATTGTATTATTAAAGATTAGTTCTTTTATCTTTCTTATTAGCTTTTTTTATGTATTTCGGTGCTCTTACCTTGGATGCATAAATATTAATGCCTGTTATATCTTCTTGATAGATTACCCTCTTTATTATTATAATGTCCTTCTTTGTCTCTCATTACAGTCTTTGTTTCAAAGTTTATTTTGTCTGTTCGGAATATTGCTACACCACTTTTTTGACATCCATTAGCACAATGCATGTTTCTCCATTCCCTCACATTCAACCTGTGGATGGCTAGAACTAAAATGAGTATCTAGTATGCAACATATTGATGAATCTTTGTTTTAAATTTTTATTTATTTTTAAAATTTCTTTTCAGTGCTCCAGAATTCATTGTTTATACAACACACCTAGTTCTCCATGTAATGTGTGCCCTCCATAATACCCACCACCAGGCTCATACAAACTCCCACCACCCACCCCTCCAAAACCCTCAGATTGCTTTTCAGAATCCACAATCTCTCATGGTTCGTATCCCCCTCCAATTTCCCCCTACTCCCTTCTCCTCTCCATCTTCCCATGTCTTCCATGTTATTTCTTATGCTCCACAAATAAGCAAAACCATATGATAATTGACTGTCTCTGCTTGATACAATCTCAGCATAATCTCCTCCAGTCCCATCCATGTTGATACAAAAGTCAGGTATTCATCCTTTCTGATGGAGGCATAATGCTCCATTCTATATATGGACTATATCTTCTTTACCATTCATCTATGGAAGGGCATCTTGGTCCTTTCCACAGTTTGACGACTATGGCCATTGCTGCTATGAAAATTGAGGTACAATTGGCCTTTCTCTTTACTACATCTGTATCTTTAGGGTAAATAACCAGTAGTGCAATTACAGGGTCATAGGGTAACTCTATTTTTAATTTCTTTTTTTTTAATTATTTTTTAAATTAATTTATTTTTTTTATTCATTTTCAGCGTAACAGTATTCATTGTTTTTGTACCACACCCAGTGCTCCATGCAATCCGTGCCCTCTCTAATACCCACCACCTGGTTCCCCCAACCTCCCACACCCCCACCTCTTCAAACCCTTCAGATTGCTTTTCAGTTCTCCACATCCTCTCCAACACATGTTGTTTCCTGTCTTGCTAATTTTGGCCATTCTAAGTGGTGTAAGGTGGTATCTCAATGTGGTTTTAATTTGAATCTCCCTGATGGCTAGTGATGATGAACATTTTTTCATGTGTCTGATAGCCATTTGTATGTCTTCATTGGAGAAGTGTCTGTTCATATCTTCTGCCCATTTTTTGATATGATTCTCTGTTTTGTGTGTGTTGAGTTTGAGGGGTTCTTTATAGATCCTGGATATCAATCTTTTGTCTGTACTGTCATTTGCAAATATCTTCTCCCATTCTGTGGGTTGCCTCTTTGTTTTGTTGACTGTTTCCTTTGCTGTGCAGAAGCTTTTGATTTTGATGAAGTCCCAAAAGTTTATTTTGGCTTTTGTTTCCTTTGCCTTTAGAGACATATCTTGAAAGAAGTTGCTGTGGCTGATATCAAAGAGATTACTGCCTATGTTCTGCTCTAAGATTCTGATGGATTCCTGTCTCACATTGAGGTCTTTTATCCATTTTGAGTTTATCTTTGTGTACGGTGTAAGAGAATGGTCGAGTTTCATTCTTCTACATATAGCTGCCCAGTTTTCCCAGCAGCATTTATTGAAGAGACTGTCTTTTTTTCACTGTATATTTTTTCCTATTTTGTCAAAGATTAACTGACCATAGAGTTGAGGGTCCATATCTGGGCTCTCTACTCTGTTCCACTGGTCTATGTGTCTGTTTTTATGCCAGTACCATGCTGTCTTGGTGATCACAGCTTTGTAGTAAAGCTTGAAAGCAGGTAACGTGATGCCCCCAGTTTTATTTTTGTTTTTCAACATTTCCTTAGTGATTCAGGGTCTCTTCTGGTTCCATACAAATTTTGGGATTATTTGCTCCAGCTCTTTGAAGAATACCGGTGGAATTTTGATCGGAATGGCATTAAAACTATAGATTGCTCTAGGCAGTATAGACATTTTAACAATGTTTATTCTTCTGATCCAAGAGCATGGTATGGTCTTCCATCTTTTTGTGTCTTCTTCAATTTCTTTCATGAGCGTTCTGTAGTTCCTCGAGTACAGTTCCTTTACCTCTTTGGTTGGGTTTATTCCCAGGTAATTTACGGTTCTTGGTGCTATAGTAAATGGAATTGATTCTCTAATTTCCCTTTCTGTATTTTCATTGTTAGTGTATAAGAAAGCCACTGATTTCTGCACATTGACTTTGTATCCTGCCACGTTGCTGAATTGCTATATGAGTTTTAGTAGTTTGGGGGGAGTCTTTTGGGTTTTTTATATAAAGAATCATGTCATCTGTGAAGAGAGAGAGTTTGACTTCTTCATTGCCAGTTTGGATACCTTTTATTTCTCTTTGTTGTCTGATTGCTGTTGCTAGGACTTCTAATACTATGTTGAACAAGAGTGGTGAGAGTGGGCATCCTTGTCGTGTTCCTGATCTCAACGGGAAGGCTGCAAGCTTTTTCCCATTGAGGATCATATTTGCTGTGGGTTTTTCATAGATAGATTTGATGAAGTTCAGGAATGTTCCCTCTATCCCTATACTTTGAAGCGTTTTAATCAGGAATGGATGCTGGATTTTGTCAAATGCTTTTTCTGCATCAATTAAGAGGACCATGTGGTTCTTTTCTCTTTTCTTATTAATTTGTTCTATCACATTGATTGATTTGCGAATGTTGAACCATCCTTGTAGCCCAGGAATGAATCCCACCTGGTCAGGGTGGATAATCTTTTTAATGTGCTGTTGGATCCTGTTTGCTAAGATCTTGTTGAGAATCTTAGCATCCATATTCATCAGTGATATTGGTCTGAAATTCTCCTTTTTGGTAGGGTCTTTGCCTGGTTTGGGGATCAGGGTAATGCTGGCTTCATAGAAAGAGTCTGGAAGTTTTCCTTTTGCTTCAATTTTTTGAAACAGCTTCAGGAGAATAGGTGTTATTTCTTCTTTGAAAGTTTGGTAGAATTCCCCAGGGAATCCGTCAGGTCCTGGGCTCTTGTTTTTTGGGAGGTTTTTGATCACTGCTTCAATCTCGTTCCTAGATATCGGTCTATTCAGGTTGTCGATTTCTTCCTGGTTCAATTTTGGGAGTTTATAGTTTTCCAGGAATGCATCCATTTCATCTAGGTTGCTTAGCTTATTGGCATATAACTGTTGATAATAACTTCTGATGATTGTTTCTACTTCCCCGGTGTTAGTTGTGATCTCTCCCTTTTCATTCATAATTTTATTAATTTGGGCTTTCTCTCTTTTCTTTTGGATTAGTGTGGCCAATGGTTTATCGATCTTATTGATTCTTTCAAAAAACCAGCTTCTAGTTTCATTGATACGTTCTACTGTATCTCTGGTTTCTACCTCATTGATCTCAGCTCTAATCTTGATTATTTCCCTTCTTATGTGTGGAGTTGGTTTGATTTGTTGTTGATTCTCCAGTTCTTTAAGGTGTAGAGACAGCTGGTGAGTTCTGGATTTTTCAATTTTTTTGAGGGAGGCTTGGATGGCTATGTATTTCCCCCTTAGGACCGCCTTTGCTGTATCCCATAGGTTTTGGACCGAAGTGTCTTCATTATCATTGGTTTCCATGAATTGTTTCAGTTCTTCTTTCATCTCCTGGTTGATCCAAGCATTCTTAAGCAAGGTGGTCTTTAGCTTTCAGGTGTTTGAGTTCCTTCTGAACTTCTCCTTGTGATTGAGCTCCAGTTTCAAAGCATTATGATCTGAGAATATGCAGGGAATAATCTCAGTCTTTTGGTATCTGTGGAGTCCTGAATTTTGACCCAGTATGTGGTCTATTCTTGAGAAGGTTGCATGTGCACTTGAGAAGAATGAGTATTCTGTTGTTTTAGGGTGGAATGTTCTGTATATATCTATGAGGTCCATCTGGTCCAATGTGTCATTCAATGCTCTTGTTCTTTATTGATTTTCTGCTTCGATGATCTATTTCTGAGAGAGGTGTGTTAAGATCTCCTACTATTAATGTATTCATTTCAATGTGACTCTTTATCTTTATTAATAATTTTCTTATGTAATTGGCTGCTCCCATATTGGGGGCATAGATATTTACAATTGTTAGATCATCTTGGTGGATAGTCCCTTTAAGAATTATGTAGTGTCCTTCTGTATCTCCGACTACAGTCTTTAGTTTAAAATCTAATTTATCTGATATGAGAATCGCTACCCCAGCCTTCTTTTGAGGCCCATTGGCATGAAAGATGCTTCTCCATCCCTTCACTTTCAGTCTGGGTGTACCTTTAGGCTCAAAATGGGTCTCTTTTAAATTTTTTTGTTTAAGTATTTATTTATCAGAGAGAGAGAGAGAGGGAGAGAGAGCGAGCACAGGCAGACAGAATAGCAGGCAGCGGGAGAAGCAGGCTCCCTGCAGAGCAAGGAGCCCGATGTGGGACTCGATCCCAGGACACCGGGATCATGACCTGAGCTGAAGGCAGCTGCTTAACCAACTGAGCCACCCAGGCATCCCTAAAATGGGTCTCTTTTAGACAACATATGAATGGGTTCTGTGGTTTTATCCAATCTGCAACCCAGTGACGTTTTATGGGCGCATTTAGGCCATTCACATTGAGAGTGATTATTGATAGATACGTTTTTATTGACATCGTGTTAACTTTGAGGTCTTTCTTTCTGTAGATTGTCTCCATATTTCTGTTCAATGCTATTCTTAGGATTTTTCCTCTTTTATAGGACCCCCCCTTAATATTTCCTGCACTGTTGGCTTGGTGGTTGCATAGTCTTTTAAGCCTTGCCAGTCTTGGAAACTCTTTATCTCTCCATTCATTTTGAATGTCAGTCTTGCTGGATAAAGTATTCTTGGATGCATGTTCTTCTCATTTAGTGCCCTGAATATATCTTGCCAACCCTTTCTGGCTTGCCAAGTCTTTGTGGACAGGTCTGACATTATTTTGATGGGCTTTCTCTGTAAGTAAGGAGCCTCTTTTTCCTAGCGGCTTTCAAGAGATTATACCTACAATTATGATTCTTCAATTTGACTATCAGGTGCCTTGATGTTTTTCTGGAATCTATAATCTTGGGTGGAGACCGTTCAGCCTCTAGTACATGAACGCTGGTTCCATTCACGAGATTGGGAAAATTTTCATGAAGAACTTGCTCCATTATATCTTCTAGACTTCTTTCTTTCTCCTGCCCTTCAGGGATTCCAATAATTCTGATGTTGGAATGTTTCATGGTGTCATTTATTTCCCTGATTCTGTTTTCATGGTTTCTAAGCTGTTTGTTCTAGGCCTCCTCTTGATCCTTTCTCTCTGTTTGTCCTCCAGATCACTAATTCTACCTTCTGTCTCAGTTACTCTAGCTTTGAGAGAATTTAGATTAGATTGAAACTCATTGAGAGCATTGTGAACCTCAGCCCTGGTAGCTTTTAGCTCTGCCCTAACATTTTGAACATCCTGTCTGGTAGCTTTCAGCTCGGACCTAATCAATTCTGTTTGGTCATCCATGGCTTTCTCCAACCTAGCTATTGCCTGGATAATTGTTAGCCTGAATTCTCTTTCCGACATATTTTCTATGTTGATAGCCATTAGCTCTATTGCAGAAGGTCCATCCACTGTATTTTTCTTCTGTTGTGCATTCTTCCTCCTAGTCATTTTGGTGAGAGATGACTGAACAGATGTAGCTTGTTGTATCGACCATGGTGCAGTCTGGGTGCACCCTGGAACACTTCTGAGCAATCAGGATTCCCCACCCAAATGAGAGAAAAAAGGAAAGAAAAAAAAAAAAGGAGAGAGAGAGAGAGACAGGAAAGAAAGGGAAGATGAAAGAGAAAAGAGAAAGTTCAGCCCAAATGGGCCCCAAGGTAAGATTTATGAGGTATACAAACAAAAACAGACAAACAAAAAGACTGATAAAAGTATATAACAAGAGAAAAAAAAATATATATGCAGATAAAGGAAGAACCTTGTCGAAAAGAACCCCAAGTGTAAGATTTATATACTATCAGGACAAACACAAAAACACAGAAACACTGGTGGAAGAAAAAGATGGGAGATGGTTATAAATTCTCAGTGTGGGCGAGGAAGGTTGTTTTGATTCTTCCTGGATGTATCTTGATATCTTTGTTAAAGGACTCAACTTTCCTAGGCTAAAGGGGGATTAAAAATTGGTTTACCTATAGGGGTAGTATTGATTGGGGAAAGGGGATTACTTTGAAGTTTAACTCTATATGAATATTAGAAAATAAAAATAAAAAAGGAATAAACTAGACTAAACTAAACTAAAATTTAAAAAAATTCAAAAAATAGAAATGCAAAAGAAAAACACAGGTGTATGTATCAAAAAGTTCAGGTTAGAAGGTTATTATGGAATTTGATGTACTGGACAGCTCACTGTGATGGTAAATAGGTTAAAAAATTATCTATATAAAAAAAATGAGCCAGAATAGTGGGAACAAATTAAAAATAAAAGTTGTCCTATGAAGTTGTGGTGGTGGTTCTCTTGTAGTCATTTTTTTTTTCTTTCCTGCTTGGTTTTCTGGGGGAGGGGCCTGCCACATGTGTTTTCAGTCAATGATGTTCCCTGAGTTAAGTTCTCCAGTCCCCATCAAGGGGGTGGGCTCTGAGGAAACCGGTTTTTTCAGGCTTTTGTTTTCTGGAGGTTTTTATGTTTGTTCACCTTTTTTTTTTTTTTTTTCCCCTCTCACCTTGACTGCTTTTGATGGTTTTTGTAGGTTTAGGGGAAAGCAAACTGCACCCTGACCTCCCTCTCAGAGAGAAGCCTCAGTCTGTTCTTCTGTGGGTGTTGCAGAGCCCATATAAATCCCCCCTTGGCCACTGGCAGAGCAGGTTCTGAGTCACAGTCCCTGGGGATGCAGGATCTTCTGCTTGTACCCAAAACCAAAGCAGCGGCAGCTGTTTGGGCAGCTCCAGACCACCAGAGAGGTTCCAAGCAGAGATCACACACTGAGATTTTCCCACTGACCCAGGCTGGGAGTGCCTGGTCTTTCTGGGTCTAATAGCACCCAGCTTGTGTGCACCTCTTTCAGGGGAGGCTGTGGGTTGTGCGCACATCTCAGGCTCTGAGAACGGGGCACAGGTCCGAAAGCACCAGGCTGGGCCTTCGCGTACCTCTCTTAGGGGAGAGTTTGGGGCACCCATCTTAGGCTCTGAAACAATGGTGTGTATCAAAGAGCGCTGGCTGGGCCTTTGTACCTCTCTCAGGGAAGGATGAGGGGCCCGCACATCTCAGGCTCTGTAGAAGGGCTTGCGAGTTCTGCCGTCTGGCGTGGCTCCCATCCCCTCACAGGGACCAGAACTCACGCAATCTCGGGCGTGCTGGCGGCTCAGGGACCAAGACCTGGTTTCTCCACCACACTCTCTCTGGCTCAGTGCCAGGGGAGGCTGTCCTGGGTCCGGGGACTTAAGCCCCTGTCCCTAGCCGCCCCAATTCCCACAATTTCCCCCACGTGATCTTTTGCTCTTTTGGAGTGCTTTCAACCAGTCTCCAAGTTAATGCTGGTCCCCAGACGCAGGGCACTCTCACTAGTATTAGGGGTATTACTTTCCAACCGGTCACCTCTGGTGGCTCCCTCCCCCTTTTGTTTATCTTCCGATATCAGTCTGCCTTTCCCACTCTGCTTTACCTGCCCACTGGCGTCTTCTGCCCCTGTAGAGATCCAGATGTGTATAATTCTGATCTCAGGCTGATTTCATGGGTGATCGGAGTTCTTTGGTAGGTAATCAGCCTACTTTAGGGTACAGGTTGAAAAGGCGCCTCCTCCTACTTCCCCGCCATCTTGTCCCCCTCTATTTTTAATTTCTTAAGGAATCTCTACACTGTTCTCCAAAATGGCTGCACCAACTTGCATTCCCAAAAACAGTGTAAGAGGCTTTCCCTTTCTCCATATCCTCTCCAACACATGTTGTTTACTGTCTTGTTAATTTTGGCCATTCTAACAGGTGTAAGGTGGTATCTCAATGTGGCTTTCATTTGAATCTCCCTGATGGCTAATGATAAAGAACATTTTTTCATGTGTCTGTTAGCCAATTGTATGTCTTCTTTGGAGAAGCATTTGTTCATGTCTTCTGCCCATTTTTTGATGTGACTATTTGTTTTTTTGAGTGTTGAGTTCAAGGAGTTCTTTATAGATCTTGGATATCATCCCTTTGTTTGTAGTGTCATTTGTGAAAATCTTCTCCCATTCCGTGGGTTGCCTCTTGGGTTTTTGTTTGTTTGTTTTACTGTGCTGTGCAGAAGTTTTTATCTTGATGAAGTCCCAAGAGTTCATTTTTGCTTTTGTTTTCTTTGCTTTTGGAGACATGTCTTGAAAGAGGTTGCTGTGGCCAATGTTGAAGAGGTTATTGCTTTTGTTCTCTCCTGGGATTTTGATAGATTCCTGCCTAACATTGAGGTTTTCTATTTGCTTCAATTTTATCTTTGTGTACAGTGTAAGAGAATGGTCTAGATTCATTCTTCTATACATAGCTGTCTAATTTCCCCAGCACCATTTATTGAAGAGACTGCCTTTTTTTCACTGGATAATTTTCCCTGATTTGTCAAAGTTTATTTGACTTTAGAATTACACGTCCACTTCTGGGCTCTCTACTCTGTTCCACTGGATTATGTGTCTTTTTGTGCCAGTACCATGCTGTCTTGGTGATCACAGCTTTGTAGTAAAGCTTGAAATCAGGCAATGTGATGCCCCCAATTTTGTTTTTCTTTTTCAACATTTCCTTAGGAATTTAGGGTCTCTTCTGGTTCCATACAAACTTTAGGATTGTTTGTTCCAACACGTTGAAAAATGCCAGTGGAATTTTGATTGGGATGGCAATAAAATTATAGATTGCTCTGGGCAGTATAGACAATTCAACAATGTTTATTCTTCTGATCCATGAGCATGGAATGCTTTTCTATCTTCTTGTGTCTTCTTCAATTTCTCTCAAGAGTGTTCTTTAGTTCTTCAAGTACAGATCCTTTTCCTCTTTGGTTAGGTTTATTCCAGGTATCTTATTGTTCTCATTGCTATAGTAAATGGAATCAATTTTCTAATTTCCCTTTATATATTTTCATTGTTACTGTATAAGAAAGCAACTGATTTCTGTGCATTGATTTCATATCCTGCCACATAAATGAAGTGCTGTATGAGTTCTAGTAGTTTGGGGGTAGAGTCTTTTGCGTTTTCCATATAAAGTATCATTTCATCTGTGAAGAGAGACAGATTGACTTCTTTGCCAATTCGAATGTCTTATTTCTTTATGTTGTCTGATTGTTGTCACTAGGACTTCTAGTACTATGTTGAAGAACAGTGGCAAGCGTGGGTATCCTTGTCATGTTCCTGATATCAAAGGGAGGCTGTCTGCTTTTCCCATTGAGGATGATATTTGCTGTGGGTTCTTCATAGATAGATTTTATGAAGTTGAGGAATGTTCCCTCTATCCCTATACTTTGAATCATTTTAATCAGGCACAGATGCTGTATCATGTCAAATGCTTTTTCTGCATCAATTGAGAAGACCATCCCATTCTTCTCTCTTCTCTTATTGATGTGTTCTATCACATTGATTGATTTTCAAATGTTGAACCACCCTTGCATCCCAGGGATAAATCCCACCTGGTCATAGTGGATAATCTTTTTAATGTACCGTTGGATCTTATTAGCTAGGATCTTGTTGAGAATCTTGGCATCCATATTCATCAGGGATATTGGTTTGAAATTCTCCTTTGTTAATGGGGTCTTTGCCTGGTTTGGGGACTCAGGGGAATGTTGGCTTCATAGAAAGAGTCTGGAAGTTGTCCTTCTGTTTATATTTTTTGAAACAGCTTCTGAGATTGTTTCTATTCCTTGTGGTTTAGTCCATGATATCTCCCATTTACTCATAATTGTATTATTTGGGTTCTTCTTCCTCTCTCTCTCTCTTTTTTTGATTAGTTCAGCCAGTAGTTTATTGATCTTACTGATTCTTCCAAAGAACAAGCTTCTGGTCTTCAGTGATTGTGTTCTGCTGAATCTCTAGTTCTATCTCATTGATGTCTGCTCTAATCTTGATTATTTACCTTCTTGTGCTTGGGGTTGGCTTAATTTGTTGTTGATTTTCCAATTTTTTAAGGTATAAAGAGGGCTGGTATAGTTGGGGTTGTTCAATTTTTTTGAGTGAGATTTGGATGGCTATGTATTTCCCCTTAGGACTGCTTTTGCCATGTCCCATAGGTTTTGGACCAATGTGTCTTAATTCTCATTGTTTTCCAGGAGTTTTTTAGGTTCTTCTTTTATTTCCTGGCTGATCCAAACATTCTTAATCAGGGTGGTCTTTAGCTTTCAAGTGTTTGAATTCCTTCCAAACTTTTTCTTGTGGTTGAGTTTCAGTTTCAAAGCATTGTGGTCTGAGAATATGCAGAGAATAATCTCAATCTTTGGTATCAGTTGAGGCTTGATTTGTGACCCAGTATGTTTTCTATTCTGGAGAAAGTTCCATGTGCACTTGAAAAGCATGAGTATTCTGTTGTTTTAGGGTGGAATATTCTGTGTATACCTCTGAGGTCCATATGGTACAATATATCATTTAAAGATCTTGTTTCTTTGTTGATTTTCTGCTTGTTGATCTATTACTGATAGTGTCATGTTAAGATCCCCTAGTATTAATGTATTCTTGTCAATATGACAAGATTATTTTGATTCATTGTTGGCTTATGTACTTGGCTGCTCCCATGTTGGGGGCATAAATATTTACAATAGTTACATCTTCCTGGTGGATAGACCCTTTAAGAATGATGCATTGTCTTTATTTATCTCTAACTATAGTCTTTAGTTTACAAGACCAGTGCTCTAATCCCTGAACTATGGAGCCTAGTCTTTAGTTTAAAATGTAATTTGTCTGATATGAGAATCACTACCCCAACTTTCTTTGAGGCTCATTGACATGAAAGATGTTTCTCCATCTCTTCACTTTCAGTCTGGATGTATCTTTATGTCTCTTGTAGATTGCATATGGACAGGTCCTATTGTTTTATCCAATCTGCAACCCTGTGCTGTTTTATGGAAGCATTTAGGTGGTTCACGTTGAAAGAGATTATTGAAAGTTACATTTTTATTGACATCATGTTGCCTGTGAAGTCCCTGTTTCTATAGATTGTCTCTGTACATTTCTGTTCTATGTCACTCTTGAGTTCTTCCTTCTTTTATAGAAACTCCCCCTTAAAATTTCTTGTAGTGCCAGCTTGGTAATCACATACTTTTTTATACCTTGCCAGTCTTGGAAGTTTTTTATCTTTCCATCCACTTTGAATGTCAGCCTTTCTGGATAAAGTATTCTTGGCTGCACATTCTTTTCTTTTAGTGCCCTGAATATGTTTTGCCAGCCCTTTCTGAGTTGCTAGGTTTCTGTGGACAGGTTTGTCATTATTCTGATGGACTTTCCTCTGTACATAAGGAATCTCTTCCCCCTAGCTGTACTCAGAAGTGGTCCTAGTGGTCCACTAGCTGTGGTCTAAAATTATGATTTATGGGTTTCAAAATTAAGTGTCTTGATGTCTTTGTAGAATTGTTGATCTTGGTAGGTGTTCTTTCTGCCTCCAGGACACATACAGTTGTTCCATTCCAGATTGGGAAAAATTTTCATCCAGAATTTGTTCAAGTATTTCTTCTAGTCTTCTCTCTCTTCTCCACCCCCTCAGTGATCCCAATAATTCTGATGCTGGAATGTTTCATGGAATCATTTCTCCCTAATTCCTTTTTCATGGCTTCTAAACTGTTTATTCCAGTCTTCCTCCTGATTCTTTTTCTTTATCAGTTTGTCTTCTAGATCACTAATTCTATCTTCTGCCTCAGTTACCCTAGCTGTTAGAGTATTTAGATTAGATTATATCTCATTGATAGCATTTTTAACTTCTGTCAGGTCAGCTCTCACTTTTGCCCTTAGAGATTTTATGTTGTCACTAATGGTTTTCTCCAACCTAGAATTTGCCTCAATAATTGTTGCCCTGAATTCCCTTTCCAACATATTGTGTCCATAACCAACAGTTCTAATGGAGAGGACACAGTCTCTGAATTTTTTCTCTGTTGCGTGTTCCTCCTCCTAGTCATTTTGGTTAGAGATGGTTGAGGGGATGTATATCTGAATATATTACCCACAATCCAGGCAAGATACACCCTGCAATGTTTCAGAGCAATTGGAAGTCACCGCTAAAAAGAAAGAAAAAAGAGAAAGAGAAAAAAAAGAGAAAATCCAGCCAAAATGATTCCCCAAAGTAAGATTTATAAGGTATATAAACTAAAACGGACAAATAAAAAGACCAACAAAAATTAATGACAAAAAAAAAAGAACCTAGCCAAAATGAATCCCAGGAATAGGATTTATATAATACCAGAACAAAACACATGCACAGAAGCACTGACAGAAGAAAAAGATGGGAGAGTGGTTATAAATCTTCGATGTAGTTGAAGAAGTTTATTTTGATTCTTCCTTGATGTATCTTGATATCTTTGTTAAAGGACTCAACTTTCCAGAGATAAAGGGAGATTAAAACTGGTTTATATATCATGGTAATATTGACTAGGGAAAGAGGATTACCTTGAAGTTTATATCTATATGTATATTAAAAAAAATAGAAAAGAAAAAGGAAAAAACACAGGTATATGTATGAAAAAAGTTCAAGTTAGAAGGTTATTATGGAATATATTGTATTAAACCTCTAGTTGTAATGGTAACTAGGTTAAAAAATTAGAAAGAACAAGAATAGCAAGAACAAATTAAAAATAAAAGTTGTATCTATGAAATATAGAGGTTTTAGGGAAATACCATGACCTTAATATACTGTTTTCCCCTGACACTGGGGTTTTACAGTTTTATGGGGACCCTGTGGTGGTTGTCCTCTCATTCTTTGGGCTGGCTTTCTGGGGGAGGGGCCTCCCTCTTTGTTTTTCAGGAAGTCTTGCTTGAGTTGAGTCCTCCTGTCCTCTATCAAAGGGCTGGGCTCTGTGGAAACCAGTTTTTCAGGATTTTATTTTCTGTAGGTTTTTGTTCTTTGGCAGCTTTTTGTGGCATTTTGGAGCTTTAGTGGAAAGCAAACTGCACCCAGACTTCCACCTCAGAGAGAAGCCTCAGTATCCTCCCCTCTGGGTGGTCCAGAACACACTGACTCCCCCTTTGCAAACTTCGCTGAATAGTGCAGCCTTCTACAGGCGATGCCCATCCCCAGCCACTGTCTCAGTGGTCACCTGAGGTGCCCTCTTGTGTCTACACCCCTTTACCACAAAACCACAAGCAATATTGGTCCAGGGAGCCCACTTTTGGTTGCTGCCTTTGTTGGGACTGCTGTCTGGGTTCCAGGCCCATGCAAAAAACACTCAGACCCTTTTGTTTTACAGGTTGCAGAAGACTAACCCAACCAGAGAGCATGCCAGGTCCTCCTGCAAGGGCTGGGAGAGTCTAGACCTTGGCCAGTCCTAGAGATCATGCCCACACCAAGCTCTCTCAGGCATGGGTGGGGAATACTCTCTGATCTTGGGCACACAGTAGTCGCAGAGCAGAAAGGCTGTGGTTCTAGAGAGGGCTGGCTTGTGCCCACATCAGACTCTCTCATCTGCAGACGGAAGTGAACCTAGCTGAGTGGTGGTGCAAGCAGCGCAAAGCTGGGGGCTCAGGGACCAGAAACTGGAGGCTCTGCTGCACTTTTCCTGGGATGGATGGTCACCAGCAGTGGCCATCCTCGGTCCATGGGCTTAGGCTCATGCCAGTGACCGCCCAATTCCACCAGCTCTCCCTTAAGATCTTTTGCTCTTTTTGAGTACTTTTAACCAGACTCCAAGTTAATGCTGGTCCCCAATCACAGGGCACTTTCATATGGGGGCATTACTTTCCAATGGGTCACTTCTGGTGGTTCCCCCCCTTCTGTTTATCCTCCAATATCAGTCCAAGTGTTCCCATTCTGCTTTACCTCTCCACTGATGTCTTCTACCCCCATAGAGATCCAGAAGTGTATAATCTTACATCTCAGGCTGATTTCATGGGCATACAGAGTGTTCTGGTAGATATTTAGCTCACTTTAGGGGACGAGTTGTAACAGAGTCTCGTACTTCTTTGCCATCTTGCCTCTCCTTCCTACACTTTCTTTTTAAGTGAATCATGGATCAAGTATTAGGCCATAAGACAAAACACCAAATTCAAGAATATTAGTCATACCATGCATCTTTTCTGACCACAACTCTATAAAACTAGATGGAAAAATATTGACATTTTATCACTTTTTTTTGTGTTTTTCTTTTTTTCTTTTTAGCTTTTCTGTGATATTCTCTTGTCTTTATTTTATGGTATGCTGATTTCACTTAGTGATATACTTGGATTTTTAATTATTCTTTGCATATCTATCAGTGGTTTTTTATTTATATTTACCATTAGGTTTATACATAACCTTTTCTGCATATAGCAGTCTATATTAAGTTGATGGTCATTTAAATTTGAACCCATTCTTTTCTCCATTCTTCCCCATGTTTTAGGTGCATGTTATTATATTTTATATCTTTTTTGGTGAGCTTCTTCACTGATTTTTTACAGAAATATTCACTCTTACTGTTTTTTGTTTCTTATATCTATACTGTCACATTTGGTCTCTCCTTTCTATTCAGAGTCCCCTTTAATATTTCTTGCTGGGTTGATTTAGTGGTCATGAAGGCCTATAGTTTCTCTTTCTCTGGGAAATTTATCTCTCTTTACAAAGGGTTTTTCTTTGTAAACTAATGACTTCTTTGTCTTGCTACTTCTAAGATATTTTTTTCTTTATTGCCATATTTTGCCAATTAAATTACAATTTGTCTTGGTATGGGTCTGCTTTTGTTGATTTTGATAGGAGTTTTCTCTCCCTCCTGAATCCGGATATGTGTTTCCTACTTCAGTTAGAAGGGTGTTCAGCTATTATTTCTTCAAATAAATGATCTGCCACCTTCTCTCTTTTTCTTTTGGGTCACCTCTAATGTGAATGCTATTACATTTGCTGGAGTCACTGAGTTTCCAAAGTCTTTCTTCATTTTGCATAACTCTTTTTTCTCTTGTTCAGTTTGATTACTTCCCATTACTCTGTCTTGTAGGTCAATAATCATTCCTCTACTTCTTCCATCCTGCTATTAATTCCATCAAGTGTGTTTCTCATTTCATTTATTGAGCCCTTTATCTGTTCTATGTCATTCATTATCTTAGTGTTAAGTGTTTCACTCATGTCTTCCATTCGTTTCTCAAGTCAGTGAGTATTCTTATGATTATTGCTTTAAATTCTCTATCAGGCATATTACTTTTATCTCTGGTTGTCACCTTGTCTTGTTCTTTCATTGGATATAAATTTCTGTCCTCTCATTGTCTGCTGCTCTGTGTCTGTTTCTGTATGTTGAGAAAGTCAACTATATTTTCTGCTCTTGAAAGCAATAGTTTTTTTTTAAGATTTTATTTATTTATTTGACAGAGAGAGAGATCCAAGTAAGCAGAGAGGCAGGCAGAAAGAGAGGGAAGCAGGCTCCCTGCCAAGCAGGGAGCCTGATATACCCAGGTGCCCCAAAAGTAGTAGTTTTATAAAGAGATCCTGCAGTGTCCTGCAGTGCAGTGTTGTCTGTTCACCAGAACTTAAGAGGGTATCCTATGTGTGTTGCTTATATCTTATTGTTTTGTATGACTTTTCCTCTTAGTGCAGTCATCTTCACTGGCTCTCTGTGTGTCATTATTTGTACCTGTTTTCTGTGGTGTCATTGGAACCCAAGCAGGCCAGCTGTGAACTTGAGAGTGAGGTTGCTAGTTGCACACAACTGGGCATGTTTTGGTGGCTTGGCATGGGGCATGCTAACAAAATTTGACCTGAGTATAGAGTCAAAGGTAGCAGGCTTTGAGTGGGTGAATTTATTGGGCATGACACAATCATGGACATGGCACACTGTTACCAGCTTAGCTTGCAAGCATCTCTCTAGTTTCACCTCCTGCAGATGGCTCTATGTTTAGGCTTGAGGGTGAGGAAGTAAATGGTGCCTTCAAGTTCTCATGTTTTCAGCAAAGTTCTTAAACATGCTCTGAAATATGTATGAAAAGAAAAAATTTGTCATTTGTCCCTGACATTGTGTACACTGACAAATTTTTAAAAGATTTTTATTTATTTATTTGACAGAGATCACAGGTAGGCAGAGAGGGAGGCAAAGAGAGGGGGAGGCAGGCTCCCTGCTGAACAGAGCCCGATGCAGGGCTCGATCCCAGGACCCTGGGATCATAACCCGAGCTGAAGGCAGAGGCTTTAACCCACTGAGCCACCCAGGTACCCCTGTACACTGCCATTTTAATGATGTTTTCTCAGCTCAGGCTGCTCTCTCTTTTAGGGTGGCAACACAGCTATCTCTTGCCCTTCCTGATCACTGAGTGCTGAGTCAACTAACTTTTAAATCTTTAGGCTCCAAGTCTCGGTGGTTTTAGAAACACATGGAATTCAGCTCCTCTTGTTTTTCAAGCCATACATTATGGAAATGAATTTTCCCCATGTAAGCTTTCTAGTATGACAGCCCATTCCTCTGCCACTATTTGTAAAGCTCCCTCCCTCCTATGGACAGCCTCCCTCCATTTTCCTAACCTTCCTAACTTTGCAGATCCAGCTTCTTTTTTATATTTAATTATGGAGTTTCTCCTGTCAGTTTGGATCATTCTCTCTGGTGTATTGACTTGGATGTGGATGATACCTAGTTGTAAGCATGGGACAAGGATGGTGATCTTCTCACTGGATAAAATCAGCATTAAAACAAGGACTATAACAAAAGACAAAGAACAACACTATGTAAAAATAAGAGGACAATGCATCAAGAGGATATAATAGTTGTAAATATTTATGCACTAACATGGGAGAAGCATAATACATAAAACAATTAGTAAAAAACATAAAGGAACACATCAATAGTCATACAATAATGGTAGGAGACTTTAACACCATACTTAGATTAATGATCAGATCATCCAAAAAGAAAATTAACAAGAATACATTGACTTCAAATGACATACTGGAGCAGATAGATTTAACAGATATATGCAGAACATTCCATCCTAAAATAGCAAAATGCACATTATTTTTAAGTGCATGGGGAGCATTCTCCAGAATTGATCACATATTAGGCCAGAAAACAAACTTTATCAAATTCAAGAAGAGTAAAGTTATAACATGCAACTTTACTAAGCACAATTATAATTATAATTATTATTATAATTATTCCATAAGATAAAATAAAATAATAAAATCTGGAAAGACAACAAATACAAGGAGGTTAAATAATATGTCACTAAATAATGAACAGGTCAACCAAGATATCTATTAAGAAATCAAAAAGTACACAGCAACAAAAGAAAATGAAAACACAACAATCTAAAAAACCTTTGGGGGGGGACAAAAGCAGTTCTAAAAGGAAAGATTATAGCAATAGAGGCTTAGCTTACACCAAAAGATCTAGAAAAAGAACAGTGCATGAAACTAAAACTAGCAGAAGGAATGGAATAATAAATAGTAAGAGAGAAAAAATGGTACAGAGACAAGGAAAAAAATAGATTAATGAAACCAGGATTTGATTCTTTGATAAATTCAGCAAACTTGTTAAGTTTCCACACAGACTCATGAAAAGAGAGTGAAAGAGACAATATTTAAATAGAGTCACAAATGAAAGAACAGAAATAACAACAAACACTTCAGAAATACAAAAAATTATAAGGGAATATTAAGAAAAAAATGATAGGCCAACAAAGCAGACAACCTATAGAAAATGGATAAATTTCTAGAAATAAACAGAAAAAATATCAAGACAGAAGATAGAAATTTTGAACAGATCATTTATCAGCAAGGAGACTGAATCAATAATCTAATAAAAGAACTCCCAACAAACAAAATTCCAGGACCAGTTGGCTTGAATTCTACCAAATGTTTAAAAAAGAGTCAACACCTGTTCTTTTCAACTTATTCCAAAAAATAGAAAAAGGAAAACTTCCAAATTCATTCTATGAGGTCAGTACCTCTCTGATACCAAAGGCAGATAAAGACATGATGCAAAAATGAGAACTACAGATCAATGTTTCTGATGAATATAGATGCAAAAACCCTCAAAAATATTAGCAAACAAGTCAAAAAATGAGCAGAAGACATGGACAGACACTTCTCAAAAGAACGCATACAAATGACTAACAGACACATGAAAAAATGTTCTTCATCATTATCCATCAAGGAAATTCTAATCAAAAACCACATTGAGATACAACCTTACACCATTGAGATACACCTTACACCTTAACGTGGCAGGAAACAACAAATGTTGAAGAGGCTGTGGAGAAAGAGGAAAACTTTTACACTGTTGATGAGAATACAAGTTGGTACTACCACTTTGGAAAACAGTTTGGAGGTTCCTCAAAAAATTAAAAATAGAGTTATCCTCTGACTTGGCAATTGCACCACTGTGTATTTACCCCAGAGATACAGATGTAGTGAAAAGAAGGGTCATATGTACCCTCATATTCATGACAACAATATCCACAATAGTCAAACAGTGAAAAGAGAGGAGATGCCCTTCAACAGATGATTGGATAAAGAAGATGTTGTCCATATATACAATGGATATTACTCAGCCATCAGAAAGGATGAATACCCAACTTTTTCATCAACATGTTTAGGACTGGAGGAAATTATGCTAAGTGAAATAAGTCAAGCAGAGAAAGTCAATTATCATATGATTTCATTTATTTTTGGAACATAAGGAATAGCATGAAGTACATTAGGAGAAGGAAGGGGAAAATGAAGGAGGAGGGAGAATCAGAGAGGAAGATGAACCATGAGAGACTGTGGGCTTCAAAAAACAAACTGAGGGGTTTAAAGGGGAGGGGTGTGGGGAGATGGGTTAGCCAGGTGATGGGTATTAAGGAGGGCATGTATTGCATGGAGCACTGGGTGTTATACACAAACAATGAATCATGGAACACTACATCAAAAACTAATGATGTACTGTATGGTAACTAAGATAATATAACAAAAAAATTAGCAAACCAAATCCACCAATATTTTAAAAATTTATTCACCATGATTAAGTGGGATTTATTCCCAGGATGTAAAGGTGGTTCAATATTCACAAATTAATCAATGTGATACATCATATCAATAAAAGAAGGATAAAAACCATATGATCATTTCATTAGATGCAGAAAAAAACTGACAAAGTATAAAATCCATTCATAATAAAAGCCCTCAACAAAGTAAGTATAGATTGAACATACTTCAACATAATAAAGACCATATATGAAAAACCCACAGCAAACATCACACTCACAGGGGTAAAACTGTTGAATAAAAGGTGTGAGAGTAGACATTTTTTTCTTGTTCCTGACCTTAGATGAAAAGCTCTCAGTTTTACTGACTACTGGAAATCTCACTACAGCAATTAGACCACAAAAAGAAATAAGAAGCATCCAAAGGAATGCCTATGTCAAAATTTCACTCTTCCCAGATAACATATACTCTACATTGAAAACCTTGGTGAACAAATTCAGTAAAGTTATAGATTACAAAATTAATTTGTACAAATCTGTTGCATATCTATAGGCAACTAATAATTAAGCAGCAGAAAGAGAAGTTAAGAAAACAATCATATAACTGAAATATGAGAAAAGTCTTAAAAAGTGAAACTGTACCAGTTTCCTTCACCATACACAAATATAAACTCTAAATGGATTAAAGATCTAAATGTGACACCTGTAATTGTAAAAATCCTAGAAGAAAGCACAGGCAGTAATATCTCTGATATTGTTCATAGCAACATTTTCTAGATTTGTTTCCTAAGTAAAGAGAAACAAATGCAAAAGAAAAGTTTGGGACTATGTCAAAATAAGAAACTTCTACACAGTAAATGAAACAATCAACAAAACTAGAAGGGAACCTACTGAATAGATGAAGGTATTTGTGAAAGACATAACCAATAAAGGATTCTCCAAAGAAGACATACAAATGGATAACACACACATAAAAAAATGTTTATGATCATTAGCCATCAGGGAGATTCAAATAAAAACCACATTTAGATACCACCTCACACAAGCTAGAATGGCAAAAATTAACAAGACAGCAAACAACATGTGTTGAAGAGGATGTGGAGAAAGGGGGGCCCTCTTACACTGTTGGTGGGAATGCAATTTGGTGCAGCCACTTTGGAAAACAGTGTGGAAATTCCTTAAGAAATTAAAAATAGAGCTTCCCTGTGACCCTGCAATTGCACTACTGGGTAATTACCCCAAAGATACAGATGTAGTGAAAAGAAGGTCCATCTGTACGCCAAAGTCCATAGCAACAATGGCCACAGTCACCAAACTGGAAAGAACCAAAATGCCCTTTAGTGGACAGATGGATAAAGAAGATATGTTCTATATATACAATGAAGTATTATGCCTCCATCAAAAAGGATGAGTACTCAACTTTTGTATCAACACAGACAGGACTGGAAGAGATTATGCTGAGTGAAATAAATCAAGGAGAGAGAGTCAATTATCATATGGTTTTACTTAGTTGTGGAGCATAAGGAATAACATAGAGGACATGGGGAGATGAAGAGGAAAAGTGAGTTGGGGGAAATGGGAGGGGGAGACAAATCATGAGAGACTGTGGACTCTGAGAAACAAACTGAGGTTTTTGGAGTGGAAGGGGGGGTTGGATGAGCCTGGTGGTGGGGATTATGGAGGGCACGTATTGCATGATGTGCTGGGTGTCGTGCATAAATAATGAATTTTGGAACACTGAAAAAAATAAAATAAAACTTTTAAAAAGTATTAGTATTCAAAATATATAAAGAACTTATAAAACTTAATACCCCCCCCAAATAATCCAATCAATAATGGTAAGAAGACAAGAATGGACATTTTTCCAAAGAAGACATTCATATGTCAAAAGACATCACTGATCATCAGGGAAATGCAAATGAAAACTACAGAGAAATATCACCTTACACTTGTTAGAATAACAAAATCAACACATACAAAAGGTGCTGGTGATAATGTGGAGAAAGGAACCCTCTTGCATTGTTGGTGGGAATGCAAACTTCAGCAGCCACTGTGGAAAACAATACAGAGGTTCCTTAAAACATTAAAAGTAGAAGTACCCTATGATCCAGCAATTGCATTACTGATTATTTCCCCAAAGAATACAAAAACAGTAATTCATAGAGATAAATCCATCCCTATGTTCCCAAAATCATTATTTACCATAGCCAACATATAGTAGCAGCCTAAGTGCCCAATGACAGATGAATGCATAGAAAAGATGTGATATATAAACATATATACAG
Source organism: Lutra lutra (assembly GCF_902655055.1). Taxonomy (NCBI): domain Eukaryota; kingdom Metazoa; phylum Chordata; class Mammalia; order Carnivora; family Mustelidae; genus Lutra; species Lutra lutra. The sequence continues at coordinate 34,014,460 of NC_062285.1, read as the reverse complement.
TGAAGTATTATTCAGCCATAAAAAGAATGAAATCTTACCATTTGCAATGATATGGATGGAATTAGAATGTATAATGTTAAGAAAAATAAGTCAGTCAGAGAAAGACAAATACCATATGATTTCACCCATATGTGGAATTTAAGAAACAAAAAAATTGTGCAAAGTAAAAAAAAAAGAAAGAGAATGAGAGAGTGACAAACCAAGAAACAGACTCTTAACTACAGAGAAAACAAACTGATATTTACCAGAGGGGAGGTGGGTGAGGGGATAGTTAAGATAGATGATGGGGATTAAGGAATACACTTGTCACGTTGAGCACTAAGGGATGCATAGAATTATTGAATCACCATATTGTGCATATATATAATGATATATATAAATAATGATATATATTTATATATAAATGATGATAAGTAATATATATTTATATATAAATAATAATATAAATTATATATTAATATAAATAATGACAATGAATGATAAATAATAAATACACAAATAATGATATAAAATTATGTATAAATAATAATTATTATTAATATGAGAAATAGAAGTGGTACCATCACTACTAATCTTTTTGACATTAAAAGGATAATAAAATATTAGGAACAACTTTATGCTCACAAATCTGATAACCTAGATATAATTGGTCAATTTCTTGAAAAACACAACCTATCAAAACTCACTCAAGAAGAAATAACCTGATCTGTTAGAGAAATTGAATCAATTTTAGTAACCTTCCTAAAAGGAAGACACCAGACTCAAATGGGTTCACTGGTGAATTCTGTCAAACATGTAAGCAATAAATTATTCTAATACCAAAACTGGACAAAGACATTATCAGAAAAGAAAACTATAGACCAATATAGTTCATGTTAAAAACTGAATGCTCTCATCTCCCAAAATTCATGTGTTGAAAGCCTAATCATTAAATTGATGGTGAAAGAAGTGAGGCCTTTGGGAGTCAATTGGATTGACTATGATATGAGCATGAAATTCCACGAATGGGATTAATTCCCTTATAAAAGGAACCCCCAAGGGAGAGTTTTCTTCCTCTTTGTATCAAAAGAGAATAATACAAGGAAAAACAGTCTATCTGCAACCTGGAAGGGGGTCTTTTTCAGAAACTGACTATGCTTACTCCCTGATCTTAGATTTCCATCTTCTAGAATTGTGGGAAATAAATGTGTTGTTTAATTCATTCAGTTTATAACTTGTTACATCAACTGAACCTAAGACATCTCATAAAGATACAAAAATCCGCAATAAAATATTTACAAATTAAATAAAACATTGTACAAAAAGAATTCTACAACATAACCAGTGGGATTTAACTCGTGCTCAAGCTGGTTCAACTTTCAAAAATCAAGTAAACTATCAAACCAACAGGTTAAAAAAGAAAAACTATAATCATATCAATATATGTAGGAAAAAAAATATTTGACAAACATCAATTCATGATGAAAATTCTCAGCAAAGTAGGACTAGAGAGGAGGATCCTTAACATTAAAAAGAACATCTAGGGGTTCCTGGGTGGCTGTCATTAAGTGTTTGACTTTGTCTCAAGTCATGATCCCAGCATCCTAGGATGGAGCCCTGTGTCAGGCTCCCTGCTCAGTGCAGAGCCTGCTTCTCCCTCTCCAGCTCCCCTCTGCTTGTGTTCCCTCTCTGATGGTCTCTCTCTGTCAAATAAGTAAATAAAATCTTTAAAAGTAAAGGAACTTCTACAAATACTCTACAGCTAAACATCATACTTAATGGTAGGAAACTAGACACTTTCTCATTAAGATCCAGAACAAAACAAGGGTGTCCCCTCTTACCACTCCTTTGTTAACACTATATGAGAAGTTAAAACCAATGCAATAAAACAAGAAAAGGAAACAGAAAATTATAAAGAGTAGGGAGGAAAAACAAAATTTTTTATCCACAGTTGGCATGATTGTCCATGTACAAAATATGAAAACATTAAAGAAAAAAAAAAAAAACTTCCTGCAACTAACAAGTAATTATAATGAGGTTTTAGGAGATTGTATACACACACACACACACACACACACACACACACACACATATGTATGCATATATATTTATATATTAGTGCAATAAAGTGCAATAATTTAGGTAATGCAGTAACTGAATTTTCAAAAGGTTAATCCACCATTTTATGAAGCTAGCTACTTTGAATAGTGGGGAACTTGGCAAAAACAGTGATTTCCATAAGCATGAGCTCATTGCTGCATTTGCATTTGCTGTGAAGTCCCTGACAATGGAAAGGTTCTTAATGCCATACATCACTAGGGAATTACAAATTAAAACTATATATGTATTATTATATGTATTAGATATAAATGTATTAGAATGACTAAAATTCAAATCACTGCCAACACCAAAATCTGGTGAGGGTATGGTCAACAAAAATTCTAATTCATTGCTGGTTGGAATTCAGAATGGTACAGCCACTTTGGAAGACACTTCGGCACTTTTTTGGGTGGAGGGGCACTTTCTCATTTTATTTTCCTTTTTATTTTATTTTTTGGGAAATTTTATTTTTTTTCAGTGTTTCAAGATTCATTGTTTATGCACCATACCCAGTGCTCCATGCAATACATGCCCTCCATAATACCCACCACCAGGCTCACCGAAGCCCCCACTCGCCTTCCCTCCAAAACCCTCAGTTTATTTCTCAGAGTCCAGAGTCTCTCATGCCTTTTCTCCCCCTCCAATTTCTCCCAACTCACTTCTCCTCTCCAACTCCCAATGTCCTCCATGTTATTGCTTATATGCCACAAGTAAGTGAAACCATATGATAACTGACTTTCTCTGCTTCACCCATTTCACTCAGCATAATCTCTTCTAGTCCCATCCATGTTGATACAAAAGTTGGGGATTCATCCTTTCTGATGGAGGCATAATATTCCATTGTAAATGGACCGTATCTTTATCCTTTCATCTGTTGAAGGGCATCATGGCACTTTCCATAGTTTGGCAACTGTGGCCATTGCTGCTATGAACATTGGGGTACAGACAGCCCTTCTTGACTTCATCAAGATCAAAAGCTTCTGCACAGCAAAGAAAACAGTCAACAAAAAAAAGACCAGGGCGCCTGGGTGGCTCAGTGGGTTAAGCCGCTGCCTTCGGCTCAGGTCATGATCTCGGAGTCCTGGGATCGAGCCCCGCATCGGGCTCTCTGCTCTCTCAGGGAGCCTGCTTCCTCCTCTCTCTCTGCCTGCCTCTCTGCCTGCTTGTGATCTCTCTGTCAAATTAAAAAAAAAATGTTTTGAAAAAAAAAAAAAAAGAGTCAACCCACAGAATGGGAGAAGATATTTGCAAGTGACACTACAAAGGGCTGATATCCAAGATCTATAAAGAACTCCTCAAACTCAACATACACAAAACAGATAATCACATCAAAAAATGGGCGAAAGACATGAACAGACACTTCAGCACTTTCTTACAAAATCAAACATACTGTCACCATAGGATCCAGCAATTGTGCCATTGGTATTTACCCAAATTATTTGGAAACTAATGCACAATTATAAACCTGGATAAGCACAGTTATAGCAGTTTTATTTATAATTGTCAAAATTTAAAAGCAACAAATATGTCCTTTGACCAGTGAATGGTTAAATAAACGGTGCTACATCAATAAAGTAGAATATTATTTAGTGCTGAATAGAAATGAGCCAACTAAAAAGAACATGGAAAAATCTTAAATGTAAGTGAAAAAAAAAAAAAAGAAAGTTACACACTACGTGATCCCAACTGTATATTATCCTAGGAAAGAAAATAATACTATTAAGCAGTAAAAAGATTAATGGTCTAGATTTTTTGGGAAGTGGTGGCAGGGATAAGAATGAACTGATGGATTAGTTCTTCTAGGGAGGAGTCAAGATGTGGAGAAGTAGCAGGCTGAGACTACTTCAGGTAGCGGGAGATCAGCAAGATAGCTTATCTAAAGATTACAAACACCTACAAGTCCAATGGGATATCGAAGAGAAGAAGAACAGCAACTCTAGAAACAGAAAATCAACCACTTTCTGCAAGGTAGGACTGGCGGAGAAGTGAATCCAAAGTGAAGGGAAGATAGACCGAGGGGGGCGGGGCCGGCTCCCGGTGAGCGGCGGAGCAACGGAGCAAAATCAGGACTTTTAAAAGTCTGTTCCGCTGAGGGACATCGCTCCAGAGGCTTAACCGGGGTGAAGCCCAGGTGGGGACAGCGCGGCCTCAGGTCCCGCAGGGTCGCAGAAGGATCGGGGGTGTCTGAGTGTCACAGAGCTTACCGGTATTAGAACGGGGAAGCCGGCTGCAGAGACAGAGCCGAGGAGTGACTCTCAGCTCGGGGTTGCCTTGAACCGGTCGCAGGCTCGGTCAGCTCGGAGCGCGGCCAGAGGCCAGGCTGACGGGAGTCATTGGGCGCTGTTCTATGGGGGCGCAATGAGGAGTGGGGCCCCGGGCTCTCGGCTCCTCCTGGCCGGAGACCGGGAGGCCGCCATCTTCATTCCCGCCATCTGGAACTCTACAGAAAGCGCTCAGGGAACAAAAGCTCCCGAAAGCAAACCCGAGCAGATGACTCAGCGCGGCCCCGGGAGAGGGGGGTGCAACTCCGCCTGGGGCAAAGACGCTTGAGAATCACTACAACAGGCCCCTCCCCCAGAAGATCAATGGGAAACCCAGCCAGGACCAAGTTCACCTACCCAGGAGTGCTGATTCAATACCAAGGAGAGCAGCAGAATTCCAGAGGAGAAGAAAGCAAAGCACGGAACTCATGGCTTTCTCCCCATGATTTTTTAGCCTTGCAGTTAATTTAATTTTTTTTTCTTTTTCAATTTTTCTTTTCTTTTTCTCTTCTTCTGCTAAATTTATTTTTTAACTTTACCGTTTTCTTTTTTTAACGTTTTTTTAAATAGTTTATCTAATATATATATATTTTTTCCTCTTTTTATATTTTTTCTTTATCGGCTTTCTTTTTTTAAATAGTTTCTTTTTTTTCTTTTTTTTTTTTTTTAAAGATTTTATTTATTTATTTGACAGAGAGAGATCACAAGTAGGCAGAGAGGCAGGCAGAGAGAGAGGAGGAAGCAGGCTCCCTGCTGAGCAGAAAGCCCGATGCGGGGCTCGAACCCAGGACCTGGGATCATGACCTGAGCCGAAGGCAGCGGCTTAACCCACTGAGCCACCCAGGCGCCCCTTTTTTTTTTTCTTTTGAACCCATTTTTTATCCCCTTTCTCCCCCCTCACGATTTGGGATCTCTACTGATTTGGCTAAAGCATATTTTCCTGGGGTTGTTGCCACCCTTTTAGTATTTTACTTGCTCCTTCATAAACTCTTATCTGGACAAAATGACAAGGCGGAAAAATTCACAACAAAAAAAAGAACAAGAGGCAGTACCAAAGGCTAGGACCTAATCAATACAGACATTGGTAATATGTCAGATATAGAGTTCAGAATGACGATTCTCAAGGTTCTAGCCGGGCTTGAAAAAGGCATGGAAGATATTAAAGCAACCGTCTCGGGAGATATAAAAGCCCTTAGTGGAGAAATAAAAGAACTAAAATCTAACCAAGTTGAAATCAAAAAAGCTATTAATGAGGTGCAATCAAAAATGGAGGCTCTCACTGCTAGGATAAATGAGGCAGAAGAAAGAATTAGCGATATAGAAGACCAAATGACAGAGAATAAAGAAGCTGAGCAAAAGAGGGACAAATAGCTACTGGACCACGAGGGGAGAATTCGAGAGATAAGTGACACCATAAGACGAAACAACATTAGAATAATTGGGATTCCAGAAGAAGAGGAAACAGAGAGGGGAGCAGAAGGTATGTTGGAGAGAATTATTGGAGAGAATTTCCCCAATATGGCAAAGGGAACAAGCATCAAAATCCAGGAGGTTCAGAGAACCCCCCTCAAAATCAATAAGAATAGGTCCACACCCCGTCACCTAATAGTAAAATTTACAAGTCTTAGTGACAAAGAAAAGATCTTGAAAGCAGCCCGGGAAAAGAAGTCTGTAACGTACAATGGTAAAAATATTCGATTGGCAGCAGACTTATCCACAGAGACCTGGCAGGCCAGAAAGAGCTGGCATGATATATTCAGAGTACTAAACGAGAAAAACATGCAGCCAAGAATACTATATCCAGCTAGGCTATCATTGAAAATAGAAGGAGAGATTAAAAGCTTCCAGGACAAACAAAAACTGAAAGAATTTGCAAATACCAAACCAGCTCTACAGGAAATATTGAAAGGGGTCCTCTAAGCAAAGAGAGACCCTCAAAGTAGTAGATCAGAAAGAAACAGAGACAATATACAATACCAGTCACCTTACAGGCAATACAATGGCACTAAATTCATATCTCTCAATACTTACCCTGAATGTTTTTGGGCTAAATGCCTCAATAAAAAGAAACAGGGTATCAGAATGGATAAAAAAACAAAAACCATCTATATGTTGCCTACAAGAAACTCATCTTACACCCGAAGACACCTCCAGGTTTAAAGTGAGGGGGTGGAAAAGAATTTACCATGCTAATGGACATCAGAAGAAAGCAGGAGTGGCAATCCTTATATCAGATCAATTAGATTTTAAGCCAAAGATTATAATAAGAGATGAGGAAGGACACTATATCATACTCAAAGGAACTGTCCAACAAGAAGATCTAACAATTTTAAATATCTATGCCCCTAACGTGGGAGCAGCCAACTATATAAACCAATTAAGAACAAAATCAAAGAAACACATCGACAAGAATACAGTAATAGTAGGGGATTTTAACACTCCCCTCACTGAAATGGACAGATCATCCAAGCAAAAGATCAACAAGGAAATCAAGGCCTTAAATGACACACTGGACCAGATGGACATCACAGATATATTCAGAACATTTCATCCCAAAGCAACAGAATACACATTCTTCTCTAGTGCACATGGAACATTCTCCAGAATAGATCACATTCTTGGTCCTAAATCAAGTTTCAACCAGTATCAAAAGATTGGGATCATTCCCTGCATATTCTCAGACCACAATGCTCTAAAGCTAGAACTCAATCGCAAGAGGAAATTTGGAAAGAACCCAAATACATGGAGACTAAACAGCATCCTTCTAAAGAATGAATGGGTCAAACAGGAAATTAAAGAAGAATTGAAAAAATTTATGGAAACAAATGATAATGAAAACACAACGGTTCAGAATCTGTGGGACACAACAAAGGCAGTCCCGAGAGGAAAATATATAGCGGTACAAGCCTTTCTCAAGAAACAAGAAAGGTCTCAGGTACACAACCTAACCCTACACCTAAAGGAGCTGGAGAAAGAACAAGAAAGAAACCCTAAACCCAGCAGGAGATGAGAAATCATAAAGATTAGAGCAGAAATCAATGAAATAGAAACCAAAAAAACAATAGAACAAATCAACGAAACGAGGAGCTGGTTCTTTGACAGAATTAATGATTGATAAACCCCTGGCCAGACTTATCAAAAAGAAAAGAGAGAGGACCCAAATAAATAAAATCATGAATGAAAGAGGAGAGATCACAACGAACCCCAAAGAAATACAGACAATTATAAGAACATACTATGAGCAACTCTACGCCAACAAATTTGACAATCTGGAAGAAATGGATGCATTCCTAGAGACATATAAACTACCACAACTGAACCAGGAAGAAAGTGAAAGCCTGAACAGACCCATAACCAGTAAGGAGATTGAAACAGTCATCAAAAATCTCCAAACAAACAAAAGCCCAGGGCCAGATGGCTTCCCGGGGGAATTCTACCAAACATTTAAAGAAGAACTAATTCCTATTCTCCTGAAACTGTTCCAAAAAATAGAAATGGAAAGAAAACTTCCAAACTCATTTTATGAGGCCAGCATCACCTTGATCCCAAAACCAGACAAGGATCCCAACAAAAAAGAGAACTACAGACCAATATCCTTGATGAACACAGATGCAAAAATTCTTGCCAAAATACTAGCCAATAGGATTCAACAGTACATTAAAAGGATTATTCACCACGACGAAGTGGGATTTATTCCAGGGCTGCAGGGCTGGTTCAACATCCGCAAATCAATCAATGTGATACAACACATTAATAAAAGAAAGAACAAGAACCATATGATACTCTCCAAGATGCTGAAAAAGCTTTTGACAAAGTACAGCATCCCTTCCTGATCAAAACTCTTCAAAGTGTAGGGATAGACGGTACATACCTCAATATTATCAAAGCCATCTATGAAAAACCCACCGCAAATATCATTCTCAATGGAGAAAAACTGAAAGCTTTTCCGCTAAGGTCAGGAACACAGCAGGGATGTCCGTTATCACCACTGCTATTCAACATAGTACTAGAAGTCCTAGCCTCAGCAATCAGACAACAAAAGGAAATTAAAGGCATCCAAATCGGCAAAGAAGAAGTCAAACTATCACTCTTTGCAGATGATATGATACTATATGTGGAAAACCCAAAAGACTCCACTCCAAAACTGCTAGAACTTGTACAGGAATTCAGTCAAGTGTCAGGATATAAAATCAATGCACAGAAATCAGTTGCATTTCTCTACACCAACAACAAGACAGAAGAAAGAGAAATTAAGGAGTCCATCCCATTTACAATTGCACCCAAAACTATAAGATGCCTGGGAATAAACCTAACCAAAGAGACTAAGAATCTCTACTCAGAAAACTATAAAGGACTCATGAAAGAAATTGAGGAAGACACAAAGAAATGGAAAAATGTTCCATGCTCCTGGATTGGAAGAATAAATATTGTGAAAATGTCTATGCTACCTAAAGCAATCTACACATTTAATGCAATTCCTATGAAAGTACCATCCATTTTTTTCAAAGAAAGGGAACAAATAATCCTAAAATTTATATGGAACCAGAAAAGACCTCGAATAGCCAAAGGAATATTGAAAAAGAAAACCAAAGTTGGTGGCATCACAATTCCGGACTTCAAGCTCTATTACAAAGCTGTCATCATCAAGACAGCATGGTACTGGCACAAAAACAGACACATAGATCAATGGAACAGAATAGAGAGCCCAGAAATGGACCCTCAACTCTATGGTCAACTCATTTTCGACAAAGCAGGAAGGAATGTCCAATGGAACAAAGACAGCCTCTTCAATAAATGGTGTTGGGAAAATTGGACAGCCACATGCAGAAAATGAAATTGGATCATTTCCTTACACCACACATGAAAGTAGACTCAAAATGGATGAAGGATCTCAATGTGAGAAAGGAATCCATCAAAATCCTTGAGGAGAACACAGGCAGCAACCTCTTGGACCTCAGCCGCAGCAACATCTTCCTAGGAACATCACCAAAGGCAAGGGAAGCAAGGGCAAAAATGAACTATTGGGATTTTATCAAGATCAAAAGCTTTTGCACAGTGAAGGAAACAGTGAACAAAACCAAAAGACAACTGACAGAATGGGAGAAGATATTTGCAAATGACATATCAGAAAAAGAGCTTGTGTCCAAAATCTCTAAAGAACTTAGCAAACTCAACACCCAAAGAACAAATAATCCAATCAAGAAATGGGCAGAGGACATGAACAGACATTTCTGCAAAGAAGACATCCAGATGGCCAACATACACATGAAAAAGTGCTCCACATCACTCGGCATCAGGGAAATACAAATCAAAACCACAATGAGATACCACCTCACACCAGTCAGAATGGCTAAAATTAACAAGTCAGGTAATGACAGATGCTGGCGAGGATTCGGAGAAAAGGGAACCCTCCTACACTGTTGGTGGGAATGCAAGCTGGTGCAACAACTCTGGAAAACAGCATGGAGGTTCCTCAAAAGGTTGACAATAGAACTACCCTATGACCCAGCAATTGCACTGCTGGGTATTTACCCTAAAGATACAAACGTAGTGATCCGAAGGGGCACGTGCACCCGAATGTTTATAGCAGCAATGTCTACAGTAGCCAAACTATGGAAAGAACCTAGATGTCCATCTACAGACGAATGGATAAAGAAGATGTGGTATATATACACAATGGAATACTATGCAGCCATCAAAAGAAATGAAATCTTGCCATTTGCGACGACGTGGATGGAACTAGAGGGTATCATGCTTAGCGAAATAAGTCAATCGGAGAAAGACAACTATCATATGATCTCCCTGATATGAGGGAGAGGAGATGCAACATGGGGGGGGTCGAGGGGGTAGGAGAAGAGTAAATGAAACAAGATGGGATTGGGAGGGAGACAAACCATAAGTGACTCTTAATCTCACAAAACAAACTGAGGGTTGATGGGGGGAGAGGGTTTGGGAGGGGGGTGGAATTATGGACACTGGGGAGGGTATGTGCTATGGTGAGTGTTGTGAAGTGTGTAAACCTGGTGATTCACAGACCTGTACCCCTGGGGATAAAAATATATTATATGTTTATAAAAAATAAAATTAATGAAAAAAAAAAAGAATGAACTGATGGAGCACAGGGGAGTTTTAGGGAAGGGAAACTATTCTGTATAACAATCAATATATGCTATTGTGCATTTCTTAAAACCTCTAAAGAAGTACAACACCAAGTTTGAGCCCCATTTGAAACTATGAACTATAGTGGATAACATGTGAATATTCATCCTCTAATTGCAGCAAATGTACCACACTGATTTGGAATGTTGATGGTGGAGGGGATTGTGTATTTATATGACAGGGATCATGCGAACTCTCTCTGTACTTAGTGCTTAATTTTGCTGTGATCCTAAAACTTCTCCAAAAACCTCAATATATTAATTTTTTTGGAGGGGCAAGATGGCGGAGAAGTAGGAGACCTGTTTCAACTGTTCCCCTAAAATGAGTTAATTATCTACCAGAACACTCTGAACACCCATGAAATCAGCCTGAGATGTAGGATTATACACTCCTGGATCTCTATGGGGCAGAAGACTCCAGTGGAGAGGTAAAGTGGAGTGGGAATGATCGGACTGATATCAGAAGATAAACAGAAGGGGAAGAGAGCCACCAGAAGTGACCCATTAGAAAGTAATATCCCAATATGAGAGTGCCTTGTGATTGGGGACCAGCATTAACTTGGAGTCTGGTTAAAAGCACTGAAAAAGAACAAAAGATCTTAAGGGGCAACTGGTGGAATTGGGCAGTCACAGGTACGGACCTAAGCCCATGGTCCCAGGATGGCCACCGTGGTCGACCACCCATCCGAGGGAGAGTGTAACGGAACCCCCGGGGTCATGCATGTTGCATCATGGTTGGGCTGGGCACACTCCTGCCCTCTCATGAGGGAGTCTGGTAATAGCGCCAGCCTGCTTTCCCTAGAACTTTCACACACTGCTTGACCAGGGTCTGAACCACTCCCCACCTAGAACTAGCTGGAGGTCTCTCAGACCCTCTGAAGTTTATTTCCACCCAGTTTGGGTAGAAAGAAACTCAGTGCGATCTCCTGTGGTGGCAATCTGAGGTCTGGACCCCAGCAGTCCTGGCAAAGGCAGCCACCTGAAGCAGGCTCCCTGGACCAATATCACTCATGGTTTTAGTAGCACTGGGGTGCAGAGACAAGTGGGTGCTTCGGGTGACCCCTGAGATGGTGGCTGGGGATGTGTTCTGCCTGTGGGAGTTTGTGTGGCTCAGTAGAGTTTGTAGAGGGGGGTCTGAGTGTTCTGGACCACCCAAAGGGTAGGATACTGAGGCTTCTCTCTGAGGTGGAAGTCTGGGTGCAGTTTGCTTTCCACTAAACCTCCTAAAAGCCACAAAAATCTGCCAAAGGAAAAAAATCCTCCAGAGAACAAAATCCTGAAAAACCAGTTTCCACAGAGCCCAGCCCCTTGAGAGAGGGCAGGAGGACTCAACCCAAGCAAGACTGCATGAAAAACAATGAGGCAGGCCCCTCCCCCAGAAAGCCAGCCTAAAGAATGAGAGGACAACCACCACAGGGTTCCCATAAAACTGTAAAACCCAAACATCAGGGAAAAACAGTATATTAGGCTCATGGTATTGCCCTAATACCTAATTCCACAGACACAACTTTTATTTTTAAGTCGTTCTCACTATTCTTATTCTTTCTAATTTTTTTAACCTACTTACCATTATAACTAGAGGTTTAATACAACATATTCCATAATAGTCTTTTAACTTGAACTTTTTTCATATATATATACCGGTATTTTTTTCTTTTTCTTTTCTATTTTTTTTTTAATATACATATAGATACAAGCTTCAAGGTAATCAATACTACTCCTATATATAAACCGGTTTTAATCTCCCTTTACCTCTGGAAAGTTGAGCCTTTTAACAAAGATATCAAGATACACCAGGGAAGAATCAAAATAACCTTTTTCGCCCACATTGAGGATTTATATAACCACCCTCCCATCTTTTTCTTCTGTCATTGTTTCTCTATTTGTTTTTATTCTGATATTATATAAATCTTATCATTGGTGTTTATTTTGGCTGGTTTCTTCTTCTTCTTCTTCTTCTTCTTCTTCTTCTTCTTCTTCTTCTTCTTCTTCTTCTTCTTCTTCTTCTTCTTCTTCTTTTTCTTTCTCATTTACTTTTGTCAGTCTTTTTCTTTGTCCATTTTTGTTTGTATACCTTATAAATCTTACCTTTGGGGACCATTCTGATTGGGTCTTCTCTATTTTTTTTTCCTGTCTCTCTCTTTCTCTCTCTCTCTTTTTTTTTTTTTTTTTTTTTTTTTTTGACTTCTGATTGCTCAGAAGCATTCCAGGGTGCACCTTGCCTGGATCACAGTTGATATATTCAGCTACACATCCCCTCAACCACCTCTCACCAAAATGACTACTGAGGAACACCGAACAGAGGAAAAATTCAGAGACTGTGCCCTCTCCATCAGAGCTATTGGATATGGACATAAACAATATGTTGGAAAGGGAATTCAGGGTAATAATTATCCAGGCAATGGTTAGGTTGGAGAAAACCATTAGTGACAATATGAAATCAATTAGGGCAGAAGTGAAAGCCACCTAGGAAGAAGTTTAAAAATGCTATCAAAGAGGGGCGCCTGGGTGGCTCAGTGGGTTAAAGCCTCTGCCTTCGGCTCAGGTCATGATCCCAGGGTCCTGGGATTGAGCCCCACATCGGGCTCTCTGCTTGGCAGGGAGCCCGCTTCCTCTTCTCTCTCTCTCTCTGCCTGCCTCGCTGCCTACCTGTGATCTCTATCTGTCAAATAAAAAAAAATGCTATCAAAGAGATCCAGTCTAATCTAAATACTCTTAACAGCTAGGGTAACTGAGGCAGAAGATAGAATTAGTGATCTAGAGGACAAACTGATAGAGAGAAACGATCTGGAGCAGGCCTGGAACAAATAGCTTAGAAGCCATGAAAACAGAATTACTAAAATAAATGATGCTATGAAATGTTCCAACATCAGAATTATTGGGATCCCTTAGGGGGAGGAGAAAGAAAGAATGGAAGATATAGTCAATATATTAATTTTTAAAATTTAAAGAAAATAATTGTTGAGTTGTTTGAACATGAAGCCAGGATTCAGAAGACCTGAGATTCTAATTTATTTCTTGAAAATTCCATAGATTTGGACATGTCTTTAAATATTCCTTAATGTCTTCTTTTATTTTTTTATTTTTTTTTTGCTTGTTCTTTTTCTTTTTCTTTTTTTTTTTTAATTTTTTTTATTTTTTTCAGCATAACAGTATTCATTATTTTTGCACCACACCCAGTGCTCCATGCAATCCGTGCCCTCTAAAATGCCCACCACCTGGTGCCCCCAACCTCCCACCCCCCACCCCTTCAAAATTCTCAGATCATTTTTCAGAGTCCATAGTCTCTCATGGTTCACCTCACCTTCCAATTTACCTCAACTCCCTTCTCCTCAACATCTCCCCTTATCCTCCATGCTATTTGTTATGCTCCACAAATAAGTGAAACCATATGATAATTGACTCTCTCTGCTTGACTTATTTCACTCAGCATAATCTCTTGCAGTCCTGTCCATGTTGCTACAAAACTTGGGGATACATCCTTTCTTTCTTTCTTTTTTTTTTTTTTTTTTTTTACAGCTTTATAAACATATATTTTTATCCCCAGGGGTACAGGTCTGCGAATCGCCAGGTTTACACACTTCACAACACTCACCATAGCACATACCCTCCCCGATATCCATAACCCCACCCACTCTCCCAACCCCCTCCCCCCATCAACCCTCAGTTTGTTTTGTGAGATTAAGAGTCACTTATGGTTTGTCTCCCTCCCAATCCCATCTTGTTTCATTTACTCTTCTCCTACCCCCTCGACCCCCCCATGTTGCATCTCCTCTCCCTCATATCAGGGAGATCATATGATAGTTGTCTTTCTCCGATTGACTTATTTCGCTAAGCATGATACCCTCTAGTTCCATCCACGTCGTCGCAAATGGCAAGATTTCATTTCTTTTGATGGCTGCATAGTATTCCATTGTGTATATATACCACATCTTCTTTATCCATTCGTCTGTAGATGGACATCTAGGTTCTTTCCATAGTTTGGCTACTGTAGACATTGCTGCTATAAACATTCGGGTGCACGTGCCCCTTCGGATCACTACGTTTGTATATTTATGGTAAATACCCAGCAGTGCAATTGCTGGGCCATAGGGTAGTTCTATTTTCAACATTTTGAGGAACATCCATGCTGCTTTCCAGAGTGGTTGCACCAGCTTGCATTCCCACCAACAGTGTAGGAGGGTTCCCCTTTCTCCGCATCCTCGCCAGCATCTGTCATTTCCTGACTTGTTAATTTTAGCCATTCTGACTGGTGTGAGGTGGTATCTCATGGTGGTTTTGATTTGTATTTCCCTGATGCCGAGTGATATGGAGCACTTTTTCATGTGTCTGTTGGCCATCTGGATGTCTTCTTTGCAGAAATGTCTGTTCATGTCCTCTGCCCATTTCTTGATTGGATTATTTGTTCTTTGGGTGTTGAGTTTGCTAAGTTCTTTATAGATTTTGGACACTAGCCCTTTATCTGATATGTCATTTGCAAATATCTTCTCCCATTCTGTCAGTTGTCTTTTGGTTTTGTTCACTGTTTCCTTTGCTGTGCAAAAGCTTTTGATCTTGATAAAATCCCAATAGTTCATTTTTGCCCTTGCTTCCCTTGCCTTTGGTGATGTTCCTAGGAAGATGTTGCTGCGGCTGACGTAGAAGAGGTTGCTGCCTGTGTTCTCCTCGAGGATTTTGATGGATTCCTTTCTCACATTGAGATCCTTCATCCATTTTGAGTCTATTTTCGTGTGTGGTGTAAGGAAATGATCCAATTTCATTTTTCTGCATGTGGCTGTCCAATTTTCCCAACACCATTTATTGAAGAGGCTGTCTTTGTTCCATTGGACATTCTTTCCTGCTTTGTCGAAGATGAGTTGACCATAGAGTTGAGGGTCCATTTCTGGGCTCTCTATTCTGTTCCATTGATCTATGTGTCTGTTTTTGTGCCAGTACCATGCTGTCTTGATGATGACAGCTTTGTAATAGAGCTTGAAGTCCGGAATTGTGATGCCACCAACTTTGGCTTTCTTTTTCAATATTCCTTTGGATATTCGAGGTCTTTTCTGGTTCCATATAAATTTTAGGATTATTTGTTCCCTTTCTTTGAAAAAAATGGATGGTACTTTCATAGGAATTGCATTAAATGTGTAGATTGCTTTAGGTAGCATAGACATTTTTACAATATTTATTCTTCCAATCCAGGAGCATGGAACATTTTTCCATTTCTTTGTGTCTTCCTCAATTTCTTTCATGAGTACTTTATAGTTTTCTGAGTATAGATTCTTAGTCTCTTTGGTTAGGTTTATTCCTAGGTATCTTATAGTTTTGGGTGCAATTGTAAATGGGATGGACTCCTTAATTTCTCTTTCTTCTGTCTTGTTGTTGGTGTAGAGAAATGCAACGGATTTCTGTGCATTGATTTTATATCCTGACACTTGACTGAATTCCTGTACAAGTTCTAGCAGTTTTGGAGTGGAGTCTTTTGGGTTTTCCACATAGAGTATCATATCATCTGCGAAGAGTGATAGTTTGACTTCTTCTTTGCCGATTTGGATGCCTTTAATTTCCTTTTGTTGTCTGATTGCTGAGGCTAGGACTTCTAGTACTATGTTGAATAGTAGTGGTGATAACGGACATCCCTGCCGTGTTCCTGACCTTAGCGGAAAAGCTTTCAGTTTTTCTCCATTGAGAATGATATTTGCGGTGGGTTTTTCATAGATGGCTTTGATAATATTGAGTATGTGCCGTCTATCCCTACACTTTGAAGAGTTTTGATCAGGAAGGGATGCTGTACTTTGTCAAATGCTTTTTCAGCATCTATGGAGAGTATCATATGGTTCTTGTTCTTTCTTTTATTAATGTGTTGTATCACATTGATTGATTTGTGGATGTTGAACCAGCCTTGCAGACCTGGAATAAATCCCACTTGGTCGTGGTGAATAATCCTTTTAACGTACTGTTGAATCCTATTGGCTAGTATTTTGGAGAGAATTTTTGCATCTGTGTTCATCAAGGATATTGGTCTGTAGTTCTCTTTTTTGTTGGGATCCTTGTCTGGTTTTGGGATCAAGGTGATGCTGGCCTCATAAAATGAGTTTGGAAGTTTTCCTTCTATTGCTATTTTTTGGAACAGTTTCAGGAGAATAGGAATTAGTTCTTCTTTAAATGTTTGGTAGAATTCCCCCGGGAAGCCGTCTGGCCCCGGGCTTTTGTTTGTTTGGAGATTTTTGATGACTGTTTCAATCTCCTTACTGGTTATGGGTCTGTTCAGGCTTTCTATTTCTTCCTGGTTCAGTTGTGGTAGTTTATATGTCTCTAGGAATGCATCCATTTCTTCCAGATTGTCAAATTTGTTGGCGTAGAGTTGCTCATAGTATGTTCTTATAATTGTCTGTATTTCTTTGGGGTTCGTTGTGATCTCTCCTCTTTCATTCATGATTTTATTTATTTGGGTCCTCTCTCTTTTCTTTTTGATAAGTCTGGCCAGGGGTTTATCAATCTTATTAATTCTTTCAAAGAACCAGCTCCTAGTTTCGTTGATTTGTTCTATTGTTTTTTTGGTTTCTATTTCATTGATTTCTGCTCTGATCTTTATGATTTCTCTTCTCCTGCTGGGTTTAGGGTTTCTTTCTTGTTCTTTCTCCAGCTCCTTTAGGTGTAGGGTTAGGTTGTGTACCTGAGACCTTTCTTGTTTCTTGAGAAAGGCTTGTACCGCTATATATTTTCCTCTCAGGACTGCCTTTGTTGTGTCCCACAGATTCTGAACTGTTGTGTTTTCATTATCATTTGTTTCCATAATTTTTTTCAATTCTTCTTTGATTTCCTGGTTGACCCATTCATTCTTTAGAAGGATGCTGTTTAGTCTCCATGTATTTGGGTTCTTTCCAAATTTCCTCTTGTGATTGAGTTCTAGCTTTAGAGCATTGTGGTCTGAAAATATGCAGGGAATGATCCCAATCTTTTGATAGTGGTTGAGACTTGATTTAGGACCAAGAATGTGATCTATTCTGGAGAACGTTCCATGTGCACTAGAGAAGAATGTGTATTCTGTTGCTTTGGGATGAAATGTTCTGAATATATCTGTGATGTCCATCTGGTCCAGTGTGTCATTTAAGGCCTTGATTTCCTTGTTGATCTTTTGCTTGGATGATCTGTCCATTTCAGTGAGGGGAGTGTTAAAATCCCCTACTATTACTGTATTCTTGTCGATGTGTTTTTTTGATTTTGTTCTTAATTGGTTTATATAGTTGGCTGCTCCCACGTTAGGGGCATAGATATTTAAAATTGTTAGATCTTCTTGTTGGACAGTTCCTTTGAGTATGATATAGTGTCCTTCCTCATCTCTTATTATAATCTTTGGCTTAAAATCTAATTGATCTGCTATAAGGATTGCCACTCCTGCTTTCTTCTGATGTCCATTAGCATGGTAAATTCTTTTCCACCCCCTCACTTTAAACCTGGAGGTGTCTTCGGGTGTAAGATGAGTTTCTTGTAGGCAACATATAGATGGTTTTTGTTTTTTTATCCATTCTGATACCCTGTGTCTTTTGATTGGGCATTTAGCCCATTAACATTCAGGGTAAGTATTGAGAGATATGAATTTAGTGCCATTGTATTGCCTGTAAGGTGACTGTTATTGTATATTGTCTCTGTTTCTTTCTGATCTACTACTTTGAGGGTCTCTCTTTGCTTAGAGGACCCCTTTCAATATTTCCTGTAGAGCTGGTTTGGTATTTGCAAATTCTTTCAGTTTTTGTTTGTCCTGGAAGCTTTTAATCTCTCCGTCTATTTTCAATGATAGCCTCGCTGGATATAGTATTCTTGGCTGCATGTTTTTCTCATTTAGTACTCTGAATATATCATGCCAGCTCTTTCTGGCCTGCCAGGTCTCTGTGGATAAGTCTGATGCCAATCGAATATTTTTACCATTGTACGTTACAGACTTCTTTTCCCGGGCTGCTTTCAGGATCTTTTCTTTGTCACTAAGACTTGTCAATTTTACTATTAGGTGACGGGATGTAGACCTATTCTTATTGATTTTGAGGGGGGTTCTCTGAACCTCCTGGATTTTGATGCTTGTTCCCTTTGCCATATTGGGGAAATTCTCTCCAATAATTCTCTCCAATATACCTTCTGCTCCCCTCTCTGTTTCCTCTTCTTCTGGAATCCCAATTATTCTAATGTTGTTTCATCTTATGGTGTCACTTATCTCTCGAATTCTCCCCTCGTGGTCCAGTAGCTGTTTGTCCCTCTTTTGCTCAGCTTCTTTATTCTCTGTCATTTGGTCTTCTATATCGCTAATTCTTTCTTCTGCCTCATTTATCCTAGCAGTGAGAGCCTCCATTTTTTATTGCACCTCATTAATAGCTTTTTTGATTTCAACTTGGTTAGATTTTAGTTCTTTTATTTCTCCAGAAAGGGCTTTTATATCTCCCGAGAGGGTTGCTTTAATATCTTCCATGCCTTTTTCAAGCCCGGCTAGAACCTTGAGAATCATCATTCTGAACTCTATATCTGACATATTACCAATGTCTGTATTGATTAGCTCCCTAGCCTTTGGTACTGCATCTTGTTCTTTTTTTTGTTGTGAATTTTTCCGCCTTGTCATTTTGTCCAGATAAGAGTTTATGAAGGAGCAAGTAAAAGACTAAAAGGGTGGCAACAACCCCAGGAAAATATGCTTTAGCCAAATCAGAAGAGATCCCGAATTGTGAGGCGGGAGAAAGGGGATAAAAAGGGGTTCAGAAAGAAAGAAAAAAAAAAAACTATTAAAAAAAAGAAAGCCGATAAAGAAAAAAATATAAAAAGAGGAAAAAATATATATATATTAGATAAACTATTTAAAAAACCTTAAAAAAAAAGAAAATGGTAAAAGTTAAAAAAAATTTAGCAGAAGAAGAGAAAAAGAAAAAAAAAATTGAAAAAGAAAAAAAAAATTAAATTAACTGCAAGGCTAAAAAATCATGGGGAGAAAGCCATGAGTTCCGTGCTTTGCTTTCTTCTCCTCTGGAATTCCGCCGTTCTCCTTGGTAGGTGAACTTGGTCCTGGCTGGGTTTCCCGTTGATCTTCTGGGGGAGGGGCCCGTTGTAGTGATTCTCAAGCGTCTTTGCCCCAGGCGGAGTTGCACCGCCCTTACCCGGGGCCGTGCTGAGTCATCCGCTCGGGTTCGCTTTCGGGAGCTTTTGTTCCCTGAGCGCTTTCTGTAGAGTCCGGAGGACGGGAATAAAGATGGCGGCCTCCCGGTCTCCGGCCCGGAGGAGCCGAGAGCCCGGGGCCCCACTCCTCAGTGCGCCCTCAGAGAATAGTGCCAAATGACTCTCGTCACCCTGGCCTCCGGCCGCGCTACGAGCCGACCGAGCCTGCGACCTGTTCAAGGCAACCCTGAGTTGAGAGTCACTCCTCGGCTCTGTCTCTGCAGCCGGCTTCCCTGTTCTAATACCGGTAAGCTCTGCGACACTGAGACACCCCCGATCCTTCTGCGACCCTGCGGGACCTGAGGCCGCGCTTACCCTCCTGGGCTTCACCCCAGTTAAGCCTCTGGAGCAATGTCCCTCAGCAGAACAGACTTTTAAATGTCCTGATTTTGCTCCGTTGCTCCGCCGCTCACCGGGAGCCGGCCCCTCCCCCCGTGGTCTATCCTCCCGTCGCTTTGTATTCACTTCTCCGCCAGTCCTACCTTGCAGAAAGTGGTTGATTTTCTGTTTCTGGAATTGCTGTTCTTCTTCTCTTCAATCTCCCGTTGGATTTGTAGGTGTTTGCAATCTTTAGATAAGCTATTTAGCTGATCTCCCGCTACCCGAAGTAGTCTCAGCCTGCTACTTCTCCGCCATCTTGACTCCTCCTCCTAATGTCTTCTTTTAAAAGGTGATATCATGTTTACAACATCCTATACATTTTGCAAAGGTATTTACTAATTATCAATTTAGGTGGAAAAATAATCAAGATATCTTTATTTCAGGAATCCTAGGTACTTCTTTTTTATTTTACTGTATCTGTCATATATAATAATTCAATTTAAACTTAGAGTATGTGAAGACTTTCTGATGTTAAAGGCTAAATTATCTCATTCAATGCTTCATCTCTTTTTACTTCAAAATAATAAGAGAATGGTGCACCTGGGTGGCTCAGTGGGTTAAAGCCTCTGCCTTTGGCTCAGGTCATGATCCCAGGGTGTTGGGATCAAGCCCTGCATTGGGCTCTCTGTTCAGCAGGGAGCCTGCTTCCCACTCTCTCTTTTTGCCTGCCTCTCTGCCTACTTGTGATCTCTGTCAAATAAATAAATAAAATCTTTAAAAAAATAATAAGAGAATGTGGGAAAAACGAGAGAAAATATTTTGTAATTTAATGCTTAGATTCTATCTACCTGTGAGATAGAAAATGACTGGCAATCTGTACTAAACTCAAAGGATGTGGAATGGATAAATCGGTTAATTAAAAATAAAAAAATGTCAAGATTCCTGTAATCAATAGTATGAATTTAATCTCTCATTAACAAGACCCTTGAAACATATATCTATTGTCTTTTGTAGCTAGTCATTCAATGCACATGGACAGTGACACTGATGAAAACTCAAGAGGCCAAATTGATATTTCTGTTTTGAATGTAAATTTTAAGAAGACTTTTTTTAAGGGACGCCTGGGTGGCTCACTGGGTTAAGCCTCTGTCCTCAGCTCAGGTCATGATCTCAGGGTCTTGGGATCAAGCCCCGCATTGGGCTCTCTGCTCAGCAGGGAGCCTGTCCCCCACCCCTTTTCTCTGCCTCTCTGCCTTTGTGATCTCTGTCTCTGTCAAATAAAGTCTTTTAAAAAATAAAGTCTTTTAAAAAAAGACTTTTTTAGGTTAATTATTTGTGAATTCTTTGGTAAGTTGATAAACCACCTGGGAAGCTTTCAGGGTAAAAGCAGATTATAACATATGTTAAGATGAGCATTTGGTAATCAGTGCTATCTCTGTTGAGCCCAGAAAAATAGAGAAGCATAGACATCAATCAGTGTCTCAATAAACAATAATTTATCATGGCTGTGTAATTACTGTAGTGTTCATTATACTTTTTTTTTTTCTTTTTGGAGGTTTGTTATAAATGAAAGTAGAAATTTGATAATACACTTTCTACTGACTTAAAAAATCTTCACAACAGGGTGTCTTCTCTGCCTTCTTTTTGATACTGACTTGTATGGCACCTTTGACTCATACATTAAGAGAAAATGGAAAATTAAAAGTATCCAAGTGAGGTGAAAATGAGTTCAGGAAATGAATATTATATAGCAAGCACCCTATTGTTATCAGGCTAAGAAGTTCCCAAACAGCAGCCAAAATATGATAGCACTTAAAATTAGATTCTGCTTATTCAAAGTTAACTGAATATAAGAAGTTCTGAAGTAAGGAATCTATCAAAACAAAAACAAAAACAAAAACAAAAACACCACAAAGTTTCAAATCATTGCCAGAGGGCATAAAGCACTTTTGAATAACTGTTACAAAGTACTTTAAATTTGTTCAGACAGGAGAGCAAGACTCATAAATGCTATAGTGTGGGCAGCTAAATATATGACCAGCTTCCTTTGTTACCATAAAACATATATAGTTCAATGTAGTACTTATGAGTATAGATAATTACCTTCTTTACCCAGAGTCACAGAATAAAGGAAATTTTTATTCTATTTTAAGGGAAGAATAAATGAAATTTAATCAATACATAATGGCTAAATGTTTACTTCACTTGAGTTTATCATCATGGATGTTATTTCAAAGTGCATCTAACGTGACCATATTGAATTTTCTTTAAAAACAAATAAAATGTAGCTATATCATTAAGACATAAAAATTTATTGATAATGGATTTTTTAGACTCATAACTGCATAGGAAAATAAGATTGACATAATTATATTATCACCCCATTTCAAAAATTTAATCACTTACCTACAACAATAATACTCAACATTTTGGTTTCAGGAATCTTATACTTCTATGAATTATTGAGGAACTCAAACAACTTTTGCCCATACATATTTTGTGTGTCTAACTCCATGTACTATGTTAAATTGTAAAATTGAAAACATTTAAAAAATAAGAATACATAAACTCACATTGCATTTTCCATCAAAATAATGATTTCATTGCAGGTCATGTAGATTGGAAAACTTCACTGGATCTCATGAGAGAAGAAGAGGAAAAATTAATATATTGTTTTAGCATTTTTGCAAAAATAGTTTTGATGTCATGAATGTCTTGAAAGGGTCTCTAAAAGCCTTGTGGCACCACAAAGACTTTGGGAATCGCTGGCTTAGGAGACAAAAATTCTTGCTATAATGTACTTCACAACGCCTTCAGGTCTTCTTTTTCAGAACTATTTCTATCCATTATTCTTCTGTATCTCTTACCATACTATGTATACTTTAGTAATATCAATTTATTCATGCTTTAACACAAATGTTTACTGGATGCCTATTTGCCTGGCTTTCATTTAGGAAAATAATAAAGTTATAATCTTTGATCCCATAATGTGAGATTATACTGAGCAGATAAATAATTACATATATTTTGTAGTTTTTATAGTAGAGACATATATACAGTGGTGCAGAAACAAAGGAGAAAGTCTTGTCAGATTATTGACCAGCCATAATGACTCATTGTCTTTCCTGACCTTTTTTGCTTCCCCTACTTCTACAAACTGAAAATTCTTATCTATCATCCAAGTCCATGGTCAAAGATTTCTTTCCCTGTAAGTTTTATCCTGATGCTGTAATCAACTTCAACTATGCTTTTTTACTACACAACAGTTTGCAAAGATGTCCCATTACTCTTTTATTTGTTTTTATTTATATGGAGAAAATTAAAGAAAATCATTGCTTAACCCCTAAGAAAACAAAGTTACCATGAGACATTGAAGATAGTTTACCATTTAGAAAATGAGAGAGGTTGTACTGTTTATGACCTGTAGGTTGGGCCTCCTGGGGACATAAGGGATATTGACATTAAGTGCTGTGATGGATATTCTACTTTACAAGGTGAATTCTGCTTAAAAAGTTGGTACAGCTTATGCAGATCATTTAGGAGGAAAAGAGCCACAAGGAATGTATATCCAAACCAATGTAGAACTAGTGGCCCTGGTGGGGCTGGTGCCTCTAGTAGTGAGTAGTAAGAGACACAACACCAGACATCTGCTTGTTTCTGACCTCCCTTGGCTTTTAAGGAAGAGATTTGTTTCCCACTGAAGTCTCAGGATGACAGAGTGCCCTCCCCTTAGTAACTGGCCTCAAAGGAAAAATTCTGAACAGAACTGATAAAGCAGCAAAACATCATACTATAATGGTTATACTCATTCATTCTAGAACTAGTTTGTGTGAGTTCAAATTAACCCCTTACTAGCTATGGAAAACTGAGCAAATTATTTAACCTGTTTGTGTTTCACTTTGCTCATTTGTAACTTTGGGATAATAATTTTTCTTCATTGGAAAGAGTATCTATCTATATAAATATACATAGTATCTGATGTTAAATGTTATTGTCACTAGAATGTAAGGTTTGTAAAAACAAACACCATTGTTTTTCTAGGTGCTGTATTTCCAGCATTTAAAACAGTACCTGAAATATAACATCAATTAATAATACTTGTTGAGTGAATAAAAGAACCAATAGTCAAGATGCACAGGATGCATTGTCAATAGCCACATGATGAATAATAAATTCTAGTTGCAGATCTGCGTCTCACCATGGTTGTGAAGTAGAGCAGCATCCTCACATTTAAACTGTGGAAATCTCTTTGACCTTTGATGCATTTAGGAGATAGAGAAATGCAACATAGAGATAACGGATTTATAGCAATTTTGACATGTGGGTTCAAACCAGTATTAATATAATTGGAATAAAGTATAAGGTGACCATTTTTTCCTAAACAAACAAACAAAAAATTTGTTTGAGTATAGTTGACACACAATGTTACATTAGTTTCAGGTATACAACTTAGTGATTTGACAAGTTTATATATCACGCTATGTTCACCAGAAATGTAGCTACCATCTGTCCTGTTACATTGCTATTATAATATTATAATGTTGACTATTCCTTATGACTATATTTTATCTTTGTTTTGTGATGTAGTTTTGTTGGTTTTATCACCATTGCAATACTTATCACATTGTATTATACCTTCTACATGTACACATCACAAACTAACAAGAAAAATATGATAGATTTATAGAAATCAAACTAAGTTTTGAGGGAGAGATTTTACCTTGCTTGTGCTATTAGGCAGGGGGATGAATTGCTGAGGAAAAGGAAGGGGTCTTCTTTTATGTAAATCTTCCAGAATAAGACATTGCTCAATTTGAATACTAAAAATTTATGTCGTCTTTTAAAAATATTCCCTTTTGCCTTTATCCTCTGTTCTACCCATAGTATTGTGGGAAGATAGATCATATTAAATGGAAAAGAAAAAGAGATTTCCAATAACTCTCTGACAGTGTTGTAATTTATAAATGTCCTCCTTTTAAAGTATATATTTTTTTTCATAGGAAAACACCAAAAGGTAAACAAGAACTAAATACATATTAGATTTGGAAAAGGAAAATTTGTGGGTACAAAAAAAATCTACAAAACCATTGCAGGCATTATGTTGTCAATATATCAACCAAAAGGAAACACAGCCTTTATAAACACTGTAATGTTCTTGAAATTCTTCCTATGTAAACAAATGAAATGCCAGCCCTTTAGGAGGAAGAGTTATAGAGTTGCTTACACAGGGGAAAAAAAAAAAAAAAGATTTCAAAGTGATTCTGGGTTGAAATGAATTTTAGAATGGGAGACATTAAATACAATGATAGAGTAAATTAGTCAGAATTATCTGATATGTGGATTTATAGAACACTGATTTAGAAAGGTGAAGTTTGTGAATCATTTGTCCTTTCTTTAACTCACCTTTTCACTTTATATTTCCTTAGTATATGTATTTTCTTAGATCATTTTTTTTTGTAAGTTAGAAATTTCTATGCATTTACTAGGGATCTACTACATGCAGTTTTCTGGGTTCATTATCTTATTTAATCCTCATTGCTGTTCTGTAAAGTACACACTGTTATCCCCAGTGTGTATAAGACAGATGAAGTTATAGAGGTTAGGTGTCTTACCAAGGTCATACAAGTTTAGTTGAAAGAGGTAAAATTTGAGATCATGACTCATAACTTTTGCTTGATGTTAATTAAAGATTAAATCTCAGGTGCCTGGGTGCCTGTCATTTAAGTGTCTGCCTACAGCTCAGGTCCTGATCTCAGAGTCCTGGGACTGAGCCCCATGTTCTCAGGCTCCCTACCCAGAGGGGAGCCTGTTTTTCCCTATGCCCCTCTCCCTGATTTCTCTCTCCATTTCTCTTTCTCAAATAAATAAAATATTTTTAAAAGATGAAATCTAGATCATATATTTAAAAAGACTTTCATTTTTATTTTTTTGCTTTTATAATAATATAATAATTTGGCAAATGTATTCACAAAGTCCATATTATTTATCTTCTAGTGCAATTATCATAGCATCTTATAGTGACATTTGGATATGATTAATCATATTCTCTACAAATAAAGTAATGCATTTTGTTTCATTTGATAATGATAAGAGTTATACAAATATAAGATATGAATTACTTCTGCTACTTTGAGAGAAGCAAATATTATGGAAAAAAACTATTATGAAAGAAGGTGATAGAATACTTATATTGTCTAAATGGACATAATATATAGAGACAAAAGAAACGTATCAGCCTTAAAAAAAAAAAGTAGAATGGGAGGCAAGTTTATCTAAAAACTTGTAAAATAGCTATCTTATTTTCTAGACAATTAAGTCTGAATCATCTCTTTTGCCCATCTATATTTGGAAACCTCCATGGAAAAAGCTGAGAACTTACTCTTGTTTGCATCTATCAGAGATTTTAATTACCTAACTTGTTGGTTATTTCTAAGCTTATCAAGACAAGATTCTACTTTTTGGCTCACTAGAATATAAAGGTATTACATTGATTTGCTCAAAATGCAAAACTTATGCTGTACTGGTAATGCTGTAGACAAATATAACCAAATGCAGCAATGACGTGAGGAGATTTTGCCTGGGAGCAGTTGGGTAGCTCAGTCAGTTAAACTTTGCCTTCAGCTCAGGTCATGATCTCAGGGTCCCAAGATGGAGCTCTGTGTCAGGCTCCCTGATCAGCAAGAGTTTGCTTCTCCCTCTCTCTCTGCCCCTTTTCCTGCTCATGCTCTCTCTAATAAATAAAATTTTAAAAATCTTTAAAAAAAAAAAAAAGAGAAGATGATTTCCTCTGGACTTTGTTTAGAGACTTACTCTGTTCACTGAGTTTCTGTCATGAGATGAAGATGAGCTACAGTCTCGGGGCCAGATAACAATTTGCTGATAAACATCTCACTCTTGGATGCCCTACAGATTCTTTTGTTGCCCTATATCTTTTCCCTGATTACTGGAAAAATAATTGTGAATGTGCTGTTCAGTCTATTTAATACTATTAACACACATTCATTTTCAAGAAGAATGTTGCATTTTTTTGAGAAATATAATCCAATATGCTCTTTTGAATAACACATAATTTGTAAAGCAGCTAATGTCTTAGACAGATGTTAGGTCAAGGCTGACTTGTTACTCTTTAAAAGGTTACAGATATGGACATGTTAAATAGATATCTAAGTTTTCAGAGGCTAATGAACCACAGATACTTCAGCTTTTTCGGCACATACTATAGGAAATTTTGCATACTGTCAAATCAATTTGCTTCTTAAGAACTAAAGTACTGATACAATTATGTACTAGAATATGTTGTTTTATTTTTATATTAAAGATCACATTGACAAAATGAAATAAGAGGTAAATATACTTCAAGTTTTGAGCACCTGGTTTCTGTTTCTATCATTTTTATTTTGCTTGGAGTTATTTTTCATTGGTTTGTTGGGCCTGAGAACAAATTACCTAGCTCTATAACCAGAATTAATCACCATATGAAAGTGGAATTCTTTGAAACCTCCATGGTATTCAACATCGCTACAGGGCTCCAACTACACCATCTGGTCATCTGGAACTGGTCTGTTTCCCAGGCCAGGAATTAGATCGACAGGGTAAGACTAAGACAGCAGGTGAAACGATTCACCATAGTGCAAGGATATGGAAGATAAATAACAAGCAATCATCAGTGATTAATGAAAACCCTCATATTTTTATTTCACAATCTGGATTATAATCTAAGAAATAAAAAGAGAAAACACATGACAGTTTCTGGTAAAAGCACGCTTTTTAAAATTTCTTTTCAGCGTAACATTATTCATTGTTTTTGCACCAAAAAGCACACTTTTGATTATTGTGTACTGTGGCATTGAAGTGCAAATGCCCAAGGTAAGGGAGGGTGAGAAAAATATGCAGAATTGTATCTGGGAATGTGGGAATTGAATATTGTTTTTGGCCTTTCCTAGACTCTCATAAGTACAGTAAGATACCATAATATGTGGTTAATATAAAATCAAATTTCATATCGAAAATGTAGCTTTATTCTCCTCAAAGAGGTTAGTTTATAGATGATTTCATTTTATAACCACAAAAATGAAATGTCTCCCTACTGTGAGAACATTTACCATAATAGTAGGAGAGAAGTGAAGCTAGATAACAGTCTTGGAAAAATTAAATATTCCAGAAAAAAAAAAAAAGGAAAGAAAGAAAGACAAGTTAAATGTTCAAGTAGCTTTATACTGTGATTGCTTGAATCAGATCTCAACATATCAAGTCACAGTTCACTTTCCTTTGTGTAAAAAAAAAAACTGGTAACTACAGGAAAACAACAACAACAACAACTGCAGTGTTTAGAATCTGTAAGCAGGTGATAAGCACTAAAGGTAAAACAGCATCATACTTTTTATATTATTGTTTTTGTGTTCTTTTCTATAACCTAACAGTACTGTATAACCTCTGATTTCTTTCTTTCTTTTTTTTTTTAATATTTTATTCATCTATTTGACAGAGATCACAAGTAGGCAGAGAGGCAGTCAGAGAGAGAGAGGGGAGGAAGCAGGCTCTCTGCTGAGCAGACTGTGGGGCTCAGTCCCAGGACCCTGAGATCATGACCTGAGCCGAAGGCAGAGGACTCAACCCATTGAGCCACCCAGGCGCCCCTATAACCTCTGGTTTCTTGCATGATTAAGATTACCTCTCTTCATGAATAAGATAGCTCAAATCAGAGTATTTTTCTTTGATTCCTGTAATGAAAAAAGAAAAAAAAACAAAGAAAAAACAAAGCTTTGAATTAGTTGGACAAAAATGTTTCTACTTTACAATATTTACACAATTAGAAATAAAAAAGTTGGATTAGAACATATCTTGAATTGGAGCCTATAGTTTCCATCTATCATGGAATGGTTCATATTGAAGGCTAGATATTCTATTTAAAATAATTGAAGTGTTCAACAGGATGATATTTAATGATTGTAAGTAAAAATTATGAAAGAGGTGTAGAAATTGTTTGTAGGTTTATGATAGACTAATAAAGTAATATGGTACATGGAGTGAATGTACTATGATTTTAACAATTAAAAATGAGTAATACAAGTTAATATGTACAAATTAAACTGATAGAATGTATTTATTTATTTATTTATTTATTTATTTATTTATTTTTATTTTCTTAAAGATCTTTATTTATTTGACAGACAGATCACAAGTAGGCAGAGAGGCAGGCAGAGAGAGAGAAGAGGAGGAGGCAGGCTCCCTGCTGAGCAGAAAGCCCGATGTGAGGCTCGATCCCAGGACCCTGGGATCATGACCTGAGCCGAAGGCAGAGGCTTTAACCACTGAGCCACCCAGGTGCCCCTGATAGAATGTTTTTATTTTTTTTAAATTTTAGATATCATATTTTCTTTAATATTAAAACATTCTGAGGAACTAACTGAGGGTTTTGGAAGGGAAGGGGGTGGGAAGTTGGGTGAGCCTGGTGGTGGGTATCATGGAGGGCATGTATTGCATGGAGCACTGGTGTGGTGCATTAACAATGAATTCTGGAACACTGAAAATAAATTAAAAAAATAAATAAGCAAAAACTGTCCTCACAGCTGTGTTGTTTTGTAAATCCAAGCTTGAAAGGGTCTGGCTTCTTGCTTTCACTGAATTGGGGCTTTTTCCCGTGTAAAAGCCTGTACTCAGAATCTACATTGATGCTTTCCAACTTTGATTTTTACTTGGGGGGGGCACACCAATAGGGACTCACAGGAAGTGGTTTACTCTTCTGGGCCATTTAATAAATCATTAAAGATACACCAGAAATGTTTCCAAGTAATTTAAATGCATCACTAAACAAAGCTTAATATTACAGAAAACAAAAAATATGCAGCAACCAACATCATAGCATTCACATTGTGTGGCATCCCATCCGATGGTTTGAGGTCTGCAGACAGGGGAAGTGAGCCCTCATGAAGAGATGGGTCACTCATCTGAAAATGACCCAGAGCTGACACCAAGGTGAGAATCACCAGAGGACAAGAAAGCGTTTGTTATAACTGCATCCCATGGGTTCAAAACACTCAGCAGATACGTGGAAAATGTAAAACAAAACAAAACAAAACCTGGAAAATGTAAAACAAAACAAAACAAAACAAACCCCCAATTTCACATTAAGAGATGAAAACCACAACATCTGGGGTGCCTGGGTGGCTCAGTGGGTTAAAGCCTCTGCCTTCAGCTCAGGTCAGGATCTCAGCGTCCAACGTCCTGGGATTGAGCCCCGCATCGGGCTCTCTGCTCAGCAGAGAGCCTGCTTTCTCCCCCTGTCTCTCTTCCTACTTGTGATTTCTGTCAAATAAATAAATAAGATATTTTTTAAAAAGAAAAATAAATAAATAAATAAAAATTTAAAAACATTTTGCTAATATTTTATTTTTTAATCAAGTCAATGATAATTGTTCACAGAATGTTAATATAATTGGTTTATAAATATTTAATTTAATGTATTTCAGACACTTCAATAAAACAAGGTATAGAAGATAGGAGTGATTATCAACAAGATAGTGGAGTAGGAAGACTTGAATACTCTTTTCCCAAATGAATACATTGATTCAGCAACAATTCATGGCCACATTCTCTTCATGAGAAATCCAAAAACTAATTGAAAGTCTCTAGTACCTTATGCAAACATGAAAACCAACCTACTGAATGAAGCCAGTAGGGAGATATAGGATCTACTCTTGCCAGAATCCCTAATGTTAGCACATAACCCAATGGTTGAGAAAATAACTCAATGGGAGGGTAAGAAATACCAGTCTGTGAACAACAAGAACAGTGCCCGCTTTGTTTATTGCACAGAAACCAACACAGATAGTCAAGAAAAATAAATAAGTAAATATATTCCCCCCAAATTACAAGATAAATCTCCAGAAATTGCTACTAATAAAACATAATTATATGGTTATGATTTACCTGATAGAGAATTCAAAATAATTGGCATAAAGAAGCTCAATAGGTTCAAGAAAATGATGCATAAAAATGGGGCCCATGGATGGCGCAGTCAGTTAAATGTACAACTCTTGGTTTTTGCTTATGTCATGATCTCAAGGGACCACTTAAGATTCTCTCTCCCCCTCCCTCTTCCCACCCCACTCATGCTCTCTCTCTTTCTCAAATAAATAATAAATCTTTAAAAAAATAATGCTTCAACAAACTGAGAATTTCAACAGGGATAGAATATAAATCGAAGAATTGAAGAGCACAATACCTAAAATGAAAAATTCACTAGAAGGATTCAAAATCAGACTAGATCAAGCAAAAGAAAGGCTGAAAGAATTCTGACTCTAAGTCATTGGAAACAGTTCAGTCAGGGAAGCAAAAAGAAAAAAAAAGAACAAAGAGTAAGAAAAGATTAAGGAATTTATGGGACATAATTAAAAAGAACAATATATGCATTATGGGAATCCAAGCATCTCAGCATGAAAAGGTGGAGGGAAAGAACCAGAAAGTCTCTTCAAGGAAAGAATGCATTAAAAACTCCCCAAACTGGGGGAAGAAAATGTGGACATCCAAATCCATGATGCCCAAAACACACACCAATTAAGATGAGCTCAAACAAATCCACAAGACACCTTATAATTTAATCACCAGAATTCACAGAGAATATTGAAAATAGCAAAAGTAAAGTAGTTCTGCAAGTAATGTAACTTGTCATATACAGGGGACTCTCTTTAGATATTCAGTAGATTTTCAGCAGAAAACTTGCAGACCAGAAGAGAGTGGGATGATATTGTCAAAGTTTAGAAAGAAATAACTTACCAACCAAAAATTGCTATATTCAGAAAAACGATGCTTTATAACTGGAGAGATAAAGACTAAGACAAAAAATTCTGAAAGAGTTTATGGTCACTAGACTGTCTCATAAGAAATGGTAAAGGTAACAAAGGGATACTAAAAACAAAAACAAAAACAAAAACAAACAAAAAACCCGAAAAAAATCCAATGAGAGTAAAGAATGAAACTTGTTGGTTAAGATATATATGAAAGTACTTAAATCTAAATGCTTAATTTTAAAAAATAGACATTAAAAGACAAAGTTTTAAAAATAACTAGAACAGGGGCGCCTGGGTGGCTCAGTGGGTTAAGCCACTGCCTTCGGCTCAAGTCATGATCTCAGGGTCCTGGGATCGAGTCCCGCATCGGGTTCTCTGCTCGGCAGAGATCCTGCTTCCCTCTCTCTCTCTGCCTGCCTCTCCGTCTACTTGTGATCTCTCTCTGTCAAATAAATAAATAAATAAAATCTTAAAAAAAATAAATAAATAAAAATAAAAATAACTAGAACAAAAGTACAATAGATGCATGTTATAAAGAGTTGTAAATTGCAACAACAAAAGCAAAATGTGGAGGAGGGAGAATTAAAAGAATTAACTTATATTAACTTAACTTATATTAAAAGAATTAGATTAAGTTGTTAGCAGCTTAGAATGGAATGCTATGACTATAAGAAGCCTGTGGTAACCACAAAGAAAACACCTAAACGAGTTACACAAAAGAAAAAGAGAAAGGATTCAAACATTAATACAAAAATTTAGCAAAAAAACAAAAAGGCATCAAGGAGAGAAAAGATAGATAAAAGAATTGAAAAGCCAATAAAAAAATTAAAAAATGTCAATAGTGTATCTTTTCTAGTAATAGTTACTTTACTTAATTTTTTTTACTTTTTATTTATTTACTTATTTTTAATTTTTAATTTTTTTTAATAAACGTATAATGTATTATTAGCACCAGGGGTACAGGTCTGTGAATCGAAGGTTTACACACTTCACAGCGCTCAACATAGCACATACCCTCCCCAATGTCCATAACTCCACCACCCTCTCCCAAAACCCCTCCCCCCAGCAACCCTCAGTTTGTTTTGAGGTTAAGAGTCTCTTATGGTTTGTCTCCCTCCCAATCCCATCCCGATCCCATCTTGTTTCATTTATTCTTTTCCTACCCCCTAAACCCCTCACGTTGCATCTCCACTTCCTCGTGTCAGATATCAGGGAGATCATATGAGAGATGTCTTCCTCTGATTGACTTATTTCTCTAAGCATAATACCCTCTAGTTCCATCCACGTCATCGCAAATGGCAAGATTTCATTTCTTTTGATGGCTGCATAGTATTCCATTCATCTGTTGATGGACATCTAGGTTCCTTCCATCGTTTGGCTATTGTGGACATTGCTGCTATAAACACTTGGGTGCACGTGCCCCTTCGGATCACTACTTTTGTATCTTTAGGGTAAATACCCAGTAGTGCAATTGCTGGGTCATAGGGTAGCCCTATTTTCAGCTTTTTGAGGAAGCTCCATGCTGTTTTCCAGAGTGGTTGCACCAGCTTGCATTCCCATCCACCGTGTAGGAGGGTTCCCCTTTCTCCGCATCCTCGCCAGCATCTGTCATTACCTGACTTGTTAATTTTAGCCATTCTGACTGGTGTGTGAGGTGGTATCTCATTGTGGTTTTGATTTGTATTTCCCTGATGCCGAGTGATGTGGAGCATTTTTTCATGTGTCTGTGGCCATCTGGATGTCTTCTTTGCAGAAATGTCTGTTCTTGTCCTCTGCCCTTTTCTTGATTGGATTATTTGTTCTTTGGGTGTTGAGTTTGCTGAGCCCTTAATAAATTTTGGATGCTAGTCCTTTATCTGATATGTCGTTTGCAAATATTTTCTCCCATTCTGTCAGTTGTCTTTTGGTTTTGTTAACTATTTCCTTTGCTGTGCAAAACCGTTTGATCTTGATGAAATCCCAATAGTTCATTTTTGCCCTTGCTTCCCTTGCCTTTGGCGATGTTCCTAGGAAGAAGTTGCTACAGCTGAGGTCAAAGAGGTTGCTACCTGTGTTTCCTCAAGGATTCTGATGGATTCCTTTCTCACATGGAGGTCCTTCATCCATTTTGAGTCTATCTTGAAATTTTTCTGCATGTGGCTGTCCAATTTTCCCAACACCACTTGTTGAAGAGGCTGTCTATTTTCCATCGGACGTTCCTTCCTGCTTTGTCGAAAGTTAGTTGACCATAGAGTTGAGGGTCTATTTCTGGACTTTCTATTCTGTTCCATTGATCTATGTGTCTGTTTTTGTGCCAGTACCCTACTGTCTTGATGGTGACAGCTTTGTAATAGAGGTTGAAGTCCGGAATTGTGATGCCACCAACTTTGGCTTTCTTTTTCAATATTCCTTTGGCTATTCGAGGTCTTTTCTGGTTCCATATAAATTCTAGGATTATTTGTTCCATTTCTTTGGAAAAAAATGGATGGGATTTTGATAGGGATTGCATTAAATGTGTAGATTGCTTTAGGTAGAATAGACATTTTCACAATATTTGTTCTTCCAATCCATGAGCATGGAACATTTTTCCATTTCTTTGTGTCTTCCTCAATTTCTTTCATGAGTCCTTTATAGTTTCCTGAGTATAGATTCTTTGCCTTTTTGGTTAGGTTTATTCCTAGGTATCTTATGGTTTTGGGTGCAACTGTAAATGGGACTGACTCCTTAATTTCTCTTTCTTCTGTCTTGCTGTTGCTGTATAGAAATGCAACTGATTTCTGTGCATTGATTTTATATCCTGACACTTTACTGAATTCCTGTACAAGTTCTAGCAGTTTTGGAGTGGAGCCTTTTGGGTTTTCCACATATAGTATCATACCATCTACAAAGAGTGATAGTTTGACTTCTTCTTTGCTGATTTGGATGCCTTTAATTTCTTTTTGTTGTCTGATTGCTGAGGCTAGGACTTCTAGTACTTCGTTGAATAGCAGTGGTGATAATGGACATCCCTGCCGTGTCCCTGACCTTAGTGGAAAAGCTTTCAGTTTTTCTCCATTGAGAATGATATTTGTGGTGGGTTTTTCATAGATGGCTTTGGTAATATTAAGGTATGTGCCCTCTATCCCTACACTTTGAAGAGTTTTAATCAGGAAGGGATGCTGGACTTTGTCAAATGCTTTTTCAGCATCTGTTGAGAGGATCATATGGTTCTTGTTCTTTCTTTTATTAATGTATTGTATCACATTGATTGATTTGCGGGTGTTGAACCAACCTTGCAGCCCGGGAAGAAATCCCACGTGGTCGTGATGAATAATCCTTTTTTTTTTTTTTTTTAATTTTTTATTTTTTCAGCATAACAGTATTCATTAATTTTTGCACCACACCCAGTGCTCCATGCAATCTGTGCCCTCCACAATACCCACCACCTGGTGCCCCCAACCTCCCACCCCCCACCCCTTCAAAATTCCCAGATCGTTTTTCAGAGTCCATAGTCTCTCATGGTTCACTTCCCCTTCCAATTTCCCTCAATTCCCCTCTCCTCTCCATCTCCCCTTGTCCTCCATGCTATTTGTTATGCTCCACAAATAAGTGAAACCATATGATAATTGACTCTCTCTGCTTGACTTATTTCACTCAACGTAATCTCTTCCAGTCCCGTCCATGTTGCAACAAAACTTGGGTATTCATCCTTTCTTTCTTTCTTTCTTTCTTTTTTTTTTCAGCTTTATAAACATATATTTTTTTCCCCAGGGGTACAGGTCTGCGAATCGCCAGGTTTACACACTTCACAACACTCACCATAGCACATACCATCCCCAATATCCATAACCCCACCCCCTCTCCCAACCCCCTCCCCCCATCAAACCTCAGTTTGTTTTGTGAGATTAAGAGTCACTTATGGTTTGTCTCCCTCCCAATCCCATCTTGTTTCATTTACTCTTCTCCTACCCCCTCGACCCCCCATGTTGCATCTCCTCTCCCTCATATCAGGGAGATCATATGATAGTTGTCTTTCTCCGATTGACTTATTTCGCTAAGCATGATACCCTCTACTTCCATCCACATCGTCGCAAATGGCAAGATTTCATTTCTTTTGATGGCTGCATAGTATTCCATTGTGTATATATACCACATCTTCTTTATCCATTCGTCTGTTGATGGACATCTAGGTTCTTTCCATAGTTTGGCTATTGTAGACATTGCTGCTATAAACATTCGGGTGCATGTGCCCCTTCGGATCACTATGTTTGTATCTTTAGGGTAAATACCCAGCAGTGCAATTGCAGGGTCATAGGGTAGTTCTATTTTCAACATTTTGAGGAACCTCCATGCTGTTTTCCAGAGTGGTTGCACCAGCTTGCATTCCCACCAACAGTGTAGGAGGGTTCCCCTTTCTCCGCATCCTCGCCAGCATCTGTCATTTCCTGACTTGTTAATTTTAGCCATTCTGACTGGTGTGAGGTGATATCTCATGGTGGTTTTGATTTGTATTTCCCTGATGCCGAGTGATATGGAGCACTTTTTCATGTGTCTGTTGGCCATCTGGATGTCTTCTTTGCAGAAATGTCTGTTCATGTCCTCTGCCCATTTCTTGATTGGATTATTTGTTCTTTGGGTGTTGAGTTTGCTAAGTTCTTTAGAGATTTTGGACACTAGCCCTTTATCTGATATGTCATTTGCAAATATCTTCTCCCATTCTGTCAGATGTCTTTTGGTTTTGTTCACTGTTTCCTTTGCTGTGCAA
Organism: Lutra lutra; assembly: GCF_902655055.1. NCBI lineage: Eukaryota > Metazoa > Chordata > Mammalia > Carnivora > Mustelidae > Lutra > Lutra lutra. The sequence goes on along the minus strand of NC_062285.1, from coordinate 33,977,952 downwards.
AAGCTTTTGATCTTGATAAAATCCCAAAAGTTCATTTTTGCCCTTGCTTCCCTTGCCTTTGGTGATGTTCCTAGGAAGATGTTGCTGCGGCTGACGTCGAAGAGGTTGCTGCCTGTGTTCTCCTCGAGGATTTTGATGGATTCCTTTCTCACATTGAGATCCTTCATCCATTTTGAGTCTATTTTCGTGTGTGGTGTAAGGAAATGATCCAATTTCATTTTTCTGCATGTGGCTGTCCAATTTTCCCAACACCATTTATTGAAGAGGCTGTCTTTGTTCCATTGGACATTCTTTCCTGCTTTGTCGAAGATGAGTTGACCATAGAGTTGAGGGTCCATTTCTGGGATCTCTATTCTGTTCCATTGATCTATGTGTCTGTTTTTGTGGCAGTACCATGCTGTCTTGATGATGACAGCTTTGTAATAGAGCTTGAAGTCCGGAATTGTGATGCCACCGACTTTGGCTTTCTTTTTCAATATTCCTTTGGCTATTCGAGGTCTTTTCTGGTTCCATATAAATTTTAGGATTATTTGTTCCATTTCTTTGAAAAAAATGGATGGTACTTTGCTAGGAATTGCATTAAATGTGTAGATTGCTTTAGGTAGCATAGACATTTTCACAATATTTATTCTTCCAATCCAGGAGCATGGAACATTTTTCCATTTCTTTGTGTCTTCCTCAATTTCTTTCATGAGTACTTTATAGTTTTCTGAGTATAGATTTAGTCTCTTTGGTTAGGTTTATTCCTAGGTTTCTTATAGATTTGGGTGCAATTGTAAATGGGATGGACTCCTTAATTTCTCTTTCTTCTGTCTTGTTGTTGGTGCAGAGAAATGCAACTGATTTCTGTGCATTGATTTTATATCCTGACACTTTACTGAATTCCTGTACAAGTTCTAGCAGTTTTGGAGTGGAGTCTTTTGGGTTTTCCACATAGAGTATCATATCATCTGCGAAGAGTGATAGTTTGACTTCTTCTTTGCCGATTTGGATGCCTTTAATTTCCTTTTGTTGTCTGATTGCTGAGGCTAGGACTTCTAGTACTATGTTGAATAGCAGTGGTGATAACGGACATCCCTGCCGTGTTCCTGACCTTAGCGGAAAAGCTTTCAGTTTTTCTCCATTGAGAATGATATTTGCGGTGGGTTTTTCATAGATGGCTTTGATAATATTGAGGTATGTGCCGTCTATCCCTACACTTTGAAGAGTTTTGATCAGGAAGGGATGCTGTACTTTGTCAAATGCTTTTTCAGCATCTATGGAGAGTATCATATGGTTCTTGTTCTTTCTTTTATTAATGTGTTGTATCACATTGATTGATTTGCGGATGTTGAACCAACCTTGCAGCCCTGGAATAAATCCCACTTGATCGTGGTTAATAATCCTTTTAATGTACTGTTGAATCCTATTGGCTAGTATTTTGGCGAGAATTTTTGCATCTGTGTTCATCAAGGATATTGGTCTGTAGTTCTCTTTTTTGTTGGGATCCTTGTCTGATTTTGGGATCAAGGTGATGCTGGCCTCATAGAATGAGTTTGGAAGTTTTCCTTCTATTTCTATTTTTTGGAACAGTTTCAGGAGAATAGGAATTAGTTCTTCTTTAAATGTTTGGTAGAATTCCCCCGGGAAGCCGTCTGGCCCCGGGCTTTTGTTTGTTTGGAGATTTTTGATGACTGTTTCAATCTCCTTACTGGTTATGGGTCTGTTCAGGCTTTCTATTTCTTCCTGGTTCAGTTGTGGTAGTTTATATGTCTCTAGGAATGCATCCATTTCTTCCAGATTGTCAAATTTGTTGGCGTAGAGTTGCTCATAGTATGTTCTTATAATTGTCTGTATTTCTTTGGTGTTCGTTGTGATCTCTCCTCTTTCATTCATGATTTTATTTATTTGGGTCCTTTCTCTTTTCTTTTTGATAAGTCTGGCCAAGGGTTTATCAATCTTATTAATTCTTTCAAAGAACCAGCTCCTAGTTTCGTTGATTTGTTCTATTGTTTTTTTGGTTTCTATTTCATTGCTTTCTGCTCTGATCTTTATGATTTCTCTTCTCCTGCTGGGTTTAGGATTTCTTTCTTGTTCTTTCTCCAGCTCCTTTAGGTGTAGGGTTAGGTTGTGTACCTGAGACCTTTCTTGTTTCTTGAGAAAGGCTTGTACCGCTATATATTTTCCTCTCAGGACTGCCTTTGTTGTGTCCCACAAATTCTGAACCGTTGTGTTTTCATTATCATTTGTTTCCATAAATTTTTTCAATTCTTCTTTAATTTCCTGGTTGACCCATTCATTCTTTAGAAGGATGCTGTTTAGTCTCCATGTATTTGGGTTCTTTCCAAATTTCCTCTTGCGATTGAGTTCTAGCTTTAGAGCATTGTGGTCTGAAAATATGCAGGGAATGATCCCAATCTTTTGATAGCGGTTCAGACTTGATTTAGGACCAAGAATGTGATCTATTCTGGAGAATGTTCCATGTGCACTAGAGAAGAATGTGTATTCTGTTGCTTTGGGATGAAATGTTCTGAATATATCTGTGATGTCCATCTGGTCCAGTGTTTCATTTAAGGCCTTGATTTCCTTGTTGATCTTTTGCTTGGATGATCTGTCCATGTCAGTGAGGGGAGTGTTAAAATCCCCTACTATTATTGTATTCTTGTCGATGTGTTTCTTTGATTTTGTTATTAATTGGTTTATATAGTTGGCTGCTCCCACGTTAGGGGCATAGATATTTAAAATTGTTAGATCTTCTTGTTGGACAGTTCCTTTGAGTATGATATAGTGTCCTTCCTCATCTCTTATTATAGTCTTTGGCTTAAAATCTAATTGATCTGCTATAAGGATTGCCACTCCTGCTTTCTTCTGATGTCCATTAGCATGGTAAATTCTTTTCCACCCCCTCACTTTAAACCTGGAGGTGTCTTCGGGTTTAAGATGAGTTTCTTGTAGGCAACATATAGAAGGTTTTTGTTTTTTTATCCATTCTGATACCCTGTGTCTTTTGATTGGGGCATTTAGCCCATTAACATTCAGGGTAAGTATTGAGAGATATGAATTTAGTGCCATTGTATTGCCTGTAAGGTGACTGGTATTGTATATTGTCTCTGTTTCTTTCTGATCTACTACTTTGAGGGTCTCTCTTTGCTTAGAGGACCCCTTTCAATATTTCCTGTAGAGCTGGTTTGGTATTTGCAAATTCTTTCAGTTTTTGTTTGTCCTGGAAGCTTTTAATCTCTCCTTCTATTTTCAATGATAGCCTAGCTGGATATAGTATTCTTGGCTGCATGTTTTTCTCATTTAGTACTCTGAATATATCATGCCAGCTCTTTCTGGCCTGCCAGGTCTCTGTAGATAAGTCTGCTGCCAATCTAATATTTTTACCATCGTACGTTACAGACTTCTTTTCCCGGGCTGCTTTCAGGATCTTTTCTTTGTCACTAAGACTTGTCAATTTTACTATTAGGTGACGGGGTGTGGACCTATTCTTATTGATTTTGAGGGGGGTTCTCTGAACCTCCTGGATTTTGATGCTTGTTCCCTTTGCCATGTTGGGGAAATTCTCTCCAATAATTCTCTCCAATATACCTTCTGCTCCCCTCTCTGTTTCCTCTTCTTCTGGAATCCCAATTATTCTAATGTTTTTTCGTCTTATGGTGTCACTTATCTCTCGAATTCTCCCCTCGTGGTCCAGTAGCTGTTTGTCCCTCTTTTGCTCAGCTTCTTTATTCTCTGTCATTTGGTCTTCTATATCGCTAATTCTTTCTTCTGCCTCATTTATCCTAGCAGTGAGAGCCTCCATTTTTTATTGCACCTCATTAATAGCTTTTTTGATTTCAACTTGGTTAGATTTTAGTTCTTTTATTTCTCCAGAAAGGGCTTTTATATCTCCCGAGAGGGTTGCTTTAATATCTTCCATGCCTTTTTCAAGCCCGGCTAGAACCTTGAGAATCATCATTCTGAACTCTATATCTGACATATTACCAATGTCTGTATTGATTAGGTCCCTAGCCTTTGGTACTGCCTCTTGTTCTTTTTTTTGTTGTGAATTTTTCCGCCTTGTCATTTTGTCCAGATAAGAGTTTATGAAGGAGCAGGTAAAATACTAAAAGGGTGGCAACAACCCCAGGAAAATATGCTTTAGCCAAATCAGAAGAGATCCCGAATTGTGAGGGGGGAGAAAGGGGATAAAAAGGGGTTCAGAAAGAAAGAAAAAAAAAAAGAAACTATTATTAAAAAAAAAAAAGAAAGCCGATAAAGAAAAAATATAAAAAGAGGAAAAGAATATATATATTAGATAAACTATTTAAAAAACGTTAAAAAAAGAAAACGGTAAAAGTTACAAAAAATTCAGCAGAAGAAGAGAAAAAGAAAAAAAAATTGAAAAAGAAAAAAAAATTAAATTAACTGCAAGGCTAAAAAATCATGGGGAGAAAGCCATGAGTTCCGTTGCTTTGCTTTCTTCTCCTCTGGAATTCCGCCGCTCTCCTTGGTAGGTGAACTTGGTCCTGGCTGGGTTTCCCCTTGATCTTCTGGGGGAGGGGCCTGTTGTAGTGATTCTCAAGCGTCTTTGCCCCAGGTGGAGTTGCACCGCCCTTACCCGGGGCCGCGCTGAGTAATCCGCTGGGGTTCGCTTTCGGGAGCTTTTGTTCCCTGAGCGCTTTCCGTAGAGTCCGGAGGACGGGAATGAAGATGGCGGCCTCCCGGTCTCCGGCCCGGAGGAGCCGAGAGCCCGGGGCCCCACTCCTCAGTGCGCCCTCAGAGAACAGCGCCCAATGACTCCCGCCACCCTGGCCTCCGGCCACGCTCCGAGCTGACCGAGCCTGCGACCGGTTCAAGGCAACCCCGAGCTGAGAGTCACTCCTCGGCTCTGTCTCTGCAGCCGGCTTCCCCGTTCCAATACCGGTAAGCTCTGCGACACTCAGACACCCCTGATCCTTCTGCGACCCTGCGGGAGCTGAGGCCGCGCTGACCCCGCCTGGGCTTCCAGTTAAGCCTCTGGAGCGATGTCCCTCAGCGGAACAGACTTTTAAAAGTCCTGATTTTGCTCCGTTGCTCCGCCGCTCGCCGGGAACCGGCCCCTCCCCCCGCGGTCTATCTTCCCGTCGCTTTGGATTCACTTCTCCGCCAGTCCTACCTTGCAGAAAGTGGTTGATTTTCTGTTTCTGGAATTGCTGTTCTTCTTCTCTTCAATCTCCCGTTGGATTTGTAGGTGTTTGCAATCTTTAGATAAGCTATTTAGCTGATCTCCTGCTACCCGAAGTAGTCTCAGCCTGCTACTTCTCCGCCATCTTGACTCCTCCCCTGAATAATCCTTTTAATGTACTGTTGGAACCTATTGGCTAGTATTTTGGTGAGAATTTTTGCATCTGTGTTCATCAAGGATATTGGTCTGTAATTCTCTTTTGTGATGGGATCCTTGTCTGGTTTTGGGATCAAGGTGATGCTGGCCTCACAAAATGAGTTTGGAAGTTTTCCTTCCATTTCTATTTTTTGGAACAGTTTCAGGAGAATAGGAATTAAATCTTCTTTAAATGTTTGGTAGAATTCCCCTGGGAAGCCGTCCGGCCCTGGGCTTTTGTTTGTTTGGAGATTTTTGATGACTGTTTCAATCTTCTTACTGGTTATGGGTCTATTCGGGTTATCTATTTCTTCCTGGTTCAGTTGTGGTAGTTTATATGTCTCTAGGAATGTATCCATTTCTTCCAGATTGTCGAATTTGTTGGCATAGAGTTGCTCATAGTATGTTCTTATAATTGTTTGTATTTCTTTGGTGTCGGTTGTGATCTCTCCTCTTTCATTCATGATTTTATTTATCTGGGTTCTTTCTCTTTTCTTTTTGATAAGTCTGGCCAGGGGTTTATCAATCTTATTAATTCTTTCAAAGAACCAGCTCCTAGTTTCATTGATTTGTTCTATTGGTTTTTTTGTTTGTTTCTATTTCATTGCTTTCTGCTCTGATCTTTATGATTTCTCTTCTCCTGCTGGGTTTAGGCTTTCGTTGTTGTTCTTCCTCCAGCTCCTTTAGGTGTAGGGTTAGGTTCTGTATTTGAGACCTTTCTTGTTTCTGGAGAAAGGCTTGTGTCGCTATATATTTTCCTCTCAGGACTGCCTTTGCTGTGTCCCACAGATTTTGAACCAATGTGTTTTCATTATCATTTGTTTCTATGGCTTTTTTCAATTCTTCTTTAATTTCCTGGTTGACCCATTCATTCTTTAGAAGGATGCTGTTTAGTCTCCATGTATTTGGGTTCTTTCCAAATTTCCTTCTGTGATTGAGTTCTAGCTTCAGAGCACTGTGGTCTGAAACTATGCAGGGAATGATGGCAATCTTTTGATACTGGCTGAGACCTGATTAATGACCCAGGATGTGATCTATTCTGGAGAATGTTCCATGTGCACTAGAGAAGAATGTGTATTCTGTTGCTTTGGGATGGAATGTTCTGAATATATCTGTGATGTCCATCTGGTCCAGTGTGTCGTTTAAGGCCTTTATTTCCTTGTTGATCTTTTGCTTGGATGATCTGTCCAATTCAGTGAGGGGAGTGTTAATGTCCCCTACTCTTATTGTATTATTGTTGATGTGTTTCTTTGATTTTGTTTTTAATTGGTTTATATAGTTGGCTGCTCCCATGTTAGGGGCATAGATATTTAAAATTGTTACAGCTTCTTGTTGGACAGACCCTTTGAGTATGATATAGTGTCCTTCCTCATCTCTTATTATAGTCTTTGGCTTAAAGTTTAATTGATCTGATATAAGGATTGCCTCCCCAGCTTTATTTTGATGTCCATTAGCATGGTAAATTGTTTTCCACCCCCTCACTTTAAATCTGGAGGTGTCTTGGGTCTAAAATGAGTTTCTTATAGGCAGCATATTGATGGTTTTTGTTTTGTTTTGTTTTTGTTTTTTAATCCATTCTGATACCCTGTGTCTTTTGATTGGGGCATTTAGCCCATTTACATTCAGGGTGACTATTGAGAGAGATGAATTTAGTGCTATTGTATTGCCTGTAAGGTGATGGTTACTGCGTATTGTCTGTGTTCCTTTCTGATCTACTACTTTTAGGGTGTCTCTTTGCTTAGAGGACCCCTTTCAATCTTTCCTGTAGAGCTGGTTTGGTGTTTGCAAATTCTTTCAGCTTTTGCTTGTCCTGGAAGCTTTTTATCTCTCCTATTTTCAATGATAGCCTAGCTGGGATATAGTATTCTTGGCTGCATGTTTTTCTCGTTTAGTGCTCTGAATATATCATGCCAGTTCTTTCTGGCCTGCCAGGTCTCTGTGCATAAGTCCACTGCCAATCTAATATTTTTACCATTGTATGCTGCAGACTTCTTTTCCCGGGCTGCTTTCAGGATTTTCTCTTTGTCGCTAAGACTTGTAAGTTTTACTATTAGGTGACGGGGTGTGGACCTATTCTTATTGATTTTGTTGGGGGTTCTCTGTGCCTCCTGGATTTTGATGCTTGTCCCCTTTGCCATATTAGGGAAATTCTCTACAATAATTCTCTCCAACATACCTTCTGCTCCCCTCTCTCTTTCTTCTTCTTCTGGAATCTCAAATATTCTAATGTTGTTTCGTCTTATGGTGTCACTTATCTCTCGAATTCTCCCCTCATGGTCCAGTATTTGTTTGCCTCTCTTTTGCCCAGCCTCTTTATTCTCTGTCATTTGGTCTTCTATATGACTAATTCTTTCCTCTGCCTCACTTATCCTAGCAGTAAGAGCCTCCATTTTTGATTGCACCTCATTAATAGCTTTTTTTTTTTTAATTTCTACTTGGTTAGATTTTAATTCTTTAATTTCTCCAGAAAGGGCTTTTATCTCTCCAGAGAGGGTTTCTCTAATATCTTCCATGCCTTTTTCGAGCCCGGCTAGAACTTTGAGAATCGTCGTTCTGAACTTTACATTTGACATATTATCCATGTCCATATTGATTAGATCCCTAGCCTTCGGTATTGCCTCTTGTTCTTTTTTTTTTTTTTTTTTTTTGTGGTGAGTTTTTCCACCTTGTCATTTTGTCTAGATAAGAATATATGAAGGAGCGAATAAAATACTAAAGGGGTGGCAAAGACCCCAGAAAAATGTGTTTTAACCAAATCAGAAGAGTCCCCAAATCATGGAAGGGAGAGGGTATAAAAAGAAGGTCAGAAAAAAAAAAAAGTTAAAAAAGAAAACAAATAAAGAAAATATATTAAAAAAGAGAAAAAATATATAAATATATATATACACATATATATGTGTGTGTATATATATATGTATAAATATATATATATATATATATATATATATATATATATATGACTGGTGACTAGAACAGGGTCAGCCACTTAATTTTGGGAGTATTTTGGTCTCTTAGAAGAAACTACATCCCAAAATTTTAAGAATGAAAAACATATGTAAGTGTAGACACAATGAAGGGAAGGGATATGCCTATAAAGATGACAAAAAAATTTTTTTTTAATTTCTAAAAAAGTTGATAAATTAAGTTGTTTGGGAGAATAAAGAAAAAGAAAGTTGAGAGAATTTGCTTGGGTTGGATGCTAGAACAAGCCCGGTGCTAGATTTAAGGTATATTTTAATCTTTTAGGAGAAGTTTTACCCTAAATATTTTAGAAGTAAAAACCCTATGTGTATACAAAAAATAAAGTTAGATACAATGTAGGATAAAATATTACTATAATAATGAAGGTTCAATAAAGATTATTAATATTTTTTTTAACAATTTTATTTATTTATTTGAGAGAGAGACAGTGAGAGAGAGCATGAGCTAGGAGAAGGTCAGAGGGAGAAGCAGACTCCCCATGGAGCTGGGAGCCTGATGTGGGACTTGATCCCGGGATTCCGGGATCATGACCTGAGCCGAAGGCAGTCGTCCAACCAACTGAGCCACCCAGGGGTCCCAAGATTATTAATATTTTTAATGAAAGGTATTGTTAAGATAAACTAGTTAAAAAACATTAAAAGAGGAAAGGGTAAAAGTTAAAAAAAAATTTAGCAGAAGAGAAAAAAAAATTAATTAACTGAAGGAGAAAAGAATCATGGTGAGAAAGCCATGAATTCCATGCTTTGCTTTCTCCTCTTTTGGAATTCTGCTGTTCTCCTTGGTAAGTGAACTTAGTTTGGCTGGATTTCTTGTTGATCTTCTGGGGGAGGGGCCTGTTGTAGTGATTCTCAAGTGTCTTTGCCTGAAGCGAGATTGCCCTCCCCTTGCCGGGGGCCAGGCTAAGTAATTTGCTTGGGTTTGCTTTCGGGAGCTTTTGTTCCTTGAATACTTTCTGTAGAGTTCCAGAGGATGGGAATGATAATGGCAGACTCTCAATATCCAGCCCGGAGGATCTGAGAGCTAGAGCCACTGCTTCAGATCACCCTCAGAGAAAAGCACTCAATCACTCCTGTCTCCCTGGCCTCTGGTCGTGCTTGGAGAAAAGCGCTCAATCGCTTCCGTCTCCTTGGACTATGGCTACACTCCAAGCTCACCCAGCCTGTGACCGGTTCAAGGTAACCCTGAGATGAGAGCTCACTCCTCAGCTTTGTCTCTGTAGCCAGTTCCCCACTCTAATACCTGAGATCTCTGGGACACTCAGACATTCTCTATCCTTCTGTGACCCCACGGGACCTGGGGCCATGCTGGCTCCACATGGGTTTCACCTCGGTTTAGCCTCTGAAGCGATGTACCTCAGTGGAGCAGGTTTTTAAAAGTCCCAATTTTGTGCTCCATTGCTCTGCTGCTTGCTGGGAACTGGCCCCTCTTCCCACGGTCTATCTTCCCATCGTTTTTGATTCGCTTCTCCAGCAGTCTTACCTTTCAGTAAGTGGTCGATTTTCTGTTCTAGAATTGCTGCTCTTCTTCTCTTCCATCTCCTGTTGGATTTGTAGGTGTTCGCAATGGATTGATAAGCTATCTAGCTGATCTCCTGCTACCTGATGTAGTCTCAGCCTGCTACTTTTCCGCCATCTTGACTTCTTCCCACCTGTGGTCACGGACTTTTTTAAATCTTTCCCGTCTTAGAAGCTCTTTATCTCTCCATCCATTTTGAATGTCAGTCTTGCTGGATAAAGTATTCTTGGCTGCACGTTATTCTCATTTAGTGTCCTGAGTATGTCTTTCCAGCCCATTCTGGCTTGCCAGGTTTCTGTGGACAGTTCTGACATTATTCTGATGGACCTTCCTCTGTACATAAGGAATCTCTTCCCCCTAGCTACCCTTAAGACTTCCTGTCTGAAATTAAGATTCATGAATTTCAAAATTAAGTTTCTTGATGTCTATACTCATTGATCTTGGGTGCTATCCTTTCTGCTCTAGGCACAAAAACTTGTTCCATTCCCCAGATTAAGGAAATTTTCATCCATGCTTTTTTCAAGTATATCTTCTAGTTTTCTCTCTTTCTCCAACCCCTCAGGGATCCCAATAATTCTGACATTGGAACTGTTATACCCGAGTTTTCACGTCTGAGAGACCACCAAGGAGTCAACACTGATGCAATCACACGAGGGTTTACTTAATAAGCTTAAGCTTGGGCCCAAGTATACCTGACATAGCAGAGTAGGAACTTGGATCCCGAGCTTTGTTAAGGCAGAGGAATTTATGGGTTCACGTTACTAAAGCAGGGTGGGGATTCCTGTTACTAAAGCAGGGTGAGGGTTTCTGGAACCAAAGCAGGGTGGGGCTTCCTGTTACTAAAGCAGGGTGGGGGTCTCTGGAAGTAAAGCAGGATGGGGCTTCCTGTTACTAAAGCAGGGTGGGGGTCTCTGGAACCAAAGTAAAGTAGGGGAAAGTTTGGCCCTTGCACACAGGGGTCTGAGATGGCTGCCGGAACTAAGATGGCTGTACTTATGCTAAGGCTAAACCCGAGGTGGGATGGCCTTAATTTTTCTCAGCCTCCACACTTCTCCCTCTCAGAGGAACCTAAGGAAAACCCAATCATGGGTCCAGGCTGGTCTCAGCAACAAGGTCCGGTGGTTGGTATTGCTGTCTGAGTACCATGAGCTGAACTGTACTGACTCTGTCTTTGATAAAAGTAAGCAGCATTAGTGGGGTAAGTGAGAATGCACAGTCTTAGCTTTAGGGGATTGTCCTCAGGCTGATTTTTCCATTCTGGGATGAAGTCCTTGAGAATGGCATGTGGGTCAGCTGGCCAGACGTGGTTGTAGTGGACCCAGGGAGTAATCCCATCAACCTTGAGAGTGGTGGGAGTGGTCAGGATCACGATGTAGGGTCCCTTCCAGCGTGGTTGGAGTGTCTGGTGTTGGTATCTCTGGACGTACACCCAGTCACCCGGCTGATATTGATAGGGGTCTGGGGGTGGCCCAGTTTCGTAGAGGGCCCTCAGCTTAGGCCACACCTGTTCATGGGTTCATTGTAACGTTTGGAGGGATAAAAGGAGTTGGTGATCATTAAACTCAGCAATCACCTCAGATTTTAAATTGGGAATAATAGGTGGAGGAATACTGAACATGATCTCGTAAGGGGTAAGTCCCATCTTATATGGGGAGTTTCACACCCTATATAGGGCGAAGGGGAGGAGAGTCATCCAATCCATGCCAGTCTCCAAGGCTAATTTAGTCAAGGTCTCTTTTAATGTTCTTCTCATCCTCTCTACCTGTCCTGAGCTTTGGGGCCTATATGCACAATGTAATTTCCAATCTGCCACAAGTACTAGTGCCACTCCCTGTGTTACCTTAGAGATGAATCCTGGTCTGTTGTCTGATCAAATCTTAATAGGAAAACCATACCTCAGTAAGATGTTTTCCAGCAGTTTCTTGGTCACGGTCTGTGTGGTTTCATGTTTGGTGGGAAATGCCTCTGTCCATCCTGAAAAAGTATCTACAAATACCAGTAAATACCTGTATCTGTATTTTCCAGGTTTTATCTCAGTGAAGTCCACTTCCCAGTAGGCTCCTGGGTGGTTCCCCCAGAGCTGGGTGCCCAGGTTAGATCCATGGATGGTGGCATTAGTTAATTGGTATGCGTGGCAGCTTGCCACAATCTGTTCGATCTTTGATCGGGAGTGTTTGATAGTGATCTTTACATGTTGCACCAAGTCTTCCATTTTTTTGTTGTTGTTGTTCCCATATGTGTACTCCTGTGCATTTTGGATAGGAGTCGTTGTCCCAGTTCCTCTGGTAGGATTATGCTGCTATCTGCAGCTCTCCACCAGCCATGTAGGCATTGTGTCCCGGGCAGAGGCCTAATCCATTGTAAGTCTGCATCAGCATAGTTGGGGATATCTGGCAAGCTCAGTGCTCCCAGATCAGGCAGTGTGGTCACTAAGACATGGTCCACTGAAAGAGCTGCCTCTTTTGCCTTTAAGTCAGCCAGCCTGTTTCCCCTGGCCACTGGCGTGTCTGCTTTTTGATGTTCTAGACAATGGATAATGGCCAGTGCCTTGGGCAGCCAGAGGGCCCTTAGGAGCTCGAGGATTTCTGCCTTGTTTTTAATAGTCTTTCCTTCTGCTGTTAAGAGCCCTCTTTCTCTATAAATGGCTCCGTGGATGTGGGCTGTGGCAAAGGCGTACCTGCTATCAGTATAGATGTTTATCCACTTGCCTGCTCCCATTACTAGTGCCTTGGTTAGTGCAATCAGTTCTGCACGTTGCGCAGAAGTCCCAGCCGCCAACGGTTCCACCCAGACAGTCTCTGTCTCTGTGGTCACAGCTGCCCCCACATACCTGATTCCTTCCTGGACAAAGCTACTGCCATCTGTATACCAGGTGTCATCTGCATTTGGCAGCAGTTGATCCTGGAGATCAGCTCTGACTCTGTGCACCTGAGCCAGGATTTCTTGGCAGTCATGTGGGAGGGGGGTCCCCGTCAGGGTTAGGGAGCAGTGCTGCTGGGTTTAGGGCTGTTGGCGCCTGGAACAAAATTCTGGTAGGGTTCAAAAGCAAGCTTGGTAATGGGTCAAGTGGACATTGCTGATCCAACAGTCCGGGAGTTGTTTGAGTACCCTTTCAATGGCATGTAGGGTAGTGACGTATAGTTCCTGCCCATAGTCAGCTTATCTGCATCTTTAACCATGGTGGCCACTGCAGCAATAATTTTTAAACATGGAGGGCATCCAGCGGCCATGGCATCTAATTCCTTTGAGACGTATGCCACCGGTCTCTTCCAGGGGCCCAGTATTGAATTAGGACTCCCTTTGCCACCCCTTCCTTTTCATCCACGTAAAGATGGAAGGACTTAGATCAGGCAGTCTGAGTGCCGGGGCCAAAAGCAAGGCTTGTTTAAGGTCATTGAAGGCTTTGTCCATGGCCTCAATCCATACAAAGTCCCATTTTTGTTTCGTGGCCTCGTAGAGGGGCTTAGCTATGTCAGCAAAACCTGGGATCCACAATCAGCAGAACCCATCTGACCCCAGGAATTCATGTACCTGGTGGACATTTCAAGGCTGTGGGATTTTCATGATGGTCTCCTTCCATACATCCATTAACCATCTTTGTCCATCTTTTAATTTGTACCCCAGGTAGCTCACCTCCATTCTTCAGATCTGGGCCTTCTTAGCTGAAGCCCGGTATCCTAGAGTTGCTATCATTTGGAGCAAGTCCTTGGTGCCCTGTAGGCATGTTTCCTGGTCCTCTGCCAACAGGATATCATCTACATAATGTAATAGAGTCAGATTAGGATGTTTGGCACGGAATTCACCTAAGTCTTCGTGCAGTGCCTCGTCAAAGATGGTGGGCGAATTCTTGAATCCTTGGCTATTGATGCCTTTCTCCGGGTCTGCCCATTCAAAAGCGAAGAGGTCTTGACTCTTTGGGGCCAAGCTGAAAAAGGCATCCTTTAGATCTAGCACTGTATACCAAGTCTTGTCTGGGGGCAAGGTGGAGAGGAGGATGTAGGGGTTTGGGACCGTAGGGTGTATGTCCATCACCCCTCGGTTAACTTCCCTCAAGTCCTGGACTGGTCTATAATCATTAGAGTGTGGCTTTCATACTGGCAGCAGGGGAGTGTTCCATGCCGACTGACAAGACCAAAGTATGTCTGAGTCTAGCAGTCACCAGATGTGTGGGATGATCTCTGTCTGTGCTGTGAGAGGCATGGGGTATTGGCAGGCTCTGACTGGTTCTGCTCCTGGCTTTAGTTCAATGTATATCGCTGGCTGATGTTGGGCCAATCCCATTCCCCCGGTTTCTGCCCAAGCTTGGGGAAACTCCTGCAACCAGTGGTCAATGTCAGTCATTCGTTCTGGGGGCGTTTGGTGAAGACGATATTCATCCTCCAGGTTCATGACAAGCACCTGGATCAGGTGTCCCTCTTTATCCAGAACCTTTGCCTCTTCAGGGTGGAAATTAATTTGGGCTCCCATCTTGGTGAGTAGGTCCCAGCCTAACAGGGGGTAGGGGCACTCAGGAATGACCATGAAGGAGTGGGTTTCCCGGCCCACGCTGAGATCCACTGTTCTTCAGGTAGTCCATGAATATTGTTTAGTGCCTGTGGCCCCCTCTACCCATGAGGTCTTATTTGCCAACTTCTCTTGAGGTGGTAGCAAGAGAGAGTGCTGTGCTCCAGTGTCTACTAGGAATTTGATTGGTTGCCCCTCCACTTTAAGGGTTATCCTGGGCCTCTGGGAGGGGTGCCAAACCCCGACTCCCCTAATCATCTAACTCTTCAACCTCCAAGATAGTAGTGGAGGCCTTTGGTCTTTTGTCGGGGGATTCTTTTAACCAGGGGCAGACCCTTGCCCAGTGGCCTTCTTTCCTGCAATAAGCACACTGGTTTCTATTCAGTTTGGGGCGTTCTCAGTGGGAGCCATCCCCATTAACTTCTTTTGAAGCCAGCTTCTTGAGACGTCTCTGTTTTTCATGTGGGTCATCCATGGTCATGGCCCATAGGATCTTAGCCAGGTTCTGAGTCTGACGGTCACTTATTCTAGCCTGTTGCTCCTCCAGGGTCTCTCTGTTATTGTAGACTTTTTCTGCCACCACTATCAGATCCCATAGGCTCTTCTCTCCTAGTCTTTCTACCCTCTGTAATTTCCTTTTAATGTCCAGAGTGGCTTGGTTAACAAAAGCCAAAACTATGACAGCTTTGTTCTCTGGGGCCTCTGGATTCATAGGGGGTGTACTGTCTGAATGCCTCTATTACCCTTTCTAGGAATGCCACTGGACTCTCATCTTTACCCTGTTTTACATCATATACCTTGGCCAGATTGGTAGGCTTGCATGCTGCAGCCTTGAGACCTGCCATTAGAGTCTGGCAGTAGACCTGGAGCCTCTCCTTACCTTCTGCCAAGTTGTAGTCCCAAGCAGGGTGAGACAAGGGGAAAGCTGCATTTATGAGATTTGGAGTTCTGAGTTGGCTGTCCGTCATCACCTAGGATGGACTTCTGAGCTTCCATCTGGATTCGCTCTCTTTCCTCAGTGGTAAAGAGGACCTGCAAGAGCTGCTGACAGTCATCCCAGGTGGGCTGATGGGTGAAAAGAACAGTATCCAAAAGACCAACCAGATCTTTTGGGTTATTGGAGAACTTTGCATGTTGAGTTCTCCAATTGTATAAATCACTAGTAGAGATGGCCAATATAACATTGGTTGTCCCTCTGTTTCATCCGGGAGTCCCATGGTGCAGAGGGGAAGGACAGTGGAATCAGCCATTCCCAGGTTTGAGGCTGGGGCCGCTCAATGGGTCCGTCCACGTGTCCCTGCCGCCAGCCCATGCATGGGGTCCCCTCCATCTGAAAGGGGGGGTGGCACTCCCTCGACAGCCCCTGATGCCTCTGCTGGAGGGGCAGACATGGGGGGGGGACCTGGTAGGGTGGCGCAAAAATCAGGTCCTCTGTGGGAGTGTCCTGGAAGACTGGGTAAAGTGGAGTCTTTGGTTTGGACTCCACTTTCTTGTTAGACTTAGGAGTTGGTTTCCACAGGGCCAGGATCTTGGGTGTAGGTCCTGCTTCGGGAGGGAGAAAAGGTTTAAGCCAGGAGGGAGAATTCTCTATCATGTCTTGCCAGACCAGTATATAAGGCATTTGGTCAGGGTGGCCGTGTGGTTTTTCTCTGAAGATGATGGCCTTAACCTGTAGGATAATATGCAGTTGAAAGGTTCCCTCCTGTGACCATTTTACATTAAAAGCTGGCCACTCAGACATGCAGAAAGTCCGAAACTTTCCCTTTTGTACATCTGTCCTCAGATTATGAGCTCTCTCCCTGACAGAGAAGTGGTTAATCATCAGGGACAGAGGGGTAGTCAGTGTCTGTCCCATCACACCTTTAGTCCACAACAAGGCACATATACTTACAACAATTAACAAGAACACACTCACACAGACAAACAATCCCATGGGCCGCAAAGACAAAACTGAAAGGAAGTTAAGGGAGAATACAACTGCCACAGCAGCCGGCTCTCCTCACAGATGAGGATCTTGTCCTCCAGGTAGGGATAACGGACGCCTCTTCCAAAAATTCCCATAAACTTAACAACCAGCACAACAGACAAAATTCCCATACATTTAACAAACAGCACAACTGACAACAAAAACAAGACACCTGACCGCCTAGGGGGACTCTAACCCCCTGAAATGGCAGGGGACTCGAACCCCCTGCGGTGGCAAGGGACGTCTCCCAAGACTCCTGGTTGATGGCCAGCCATGCGTCCGCTTGAGCCAATGTCGACCCAAATACAAGTTGGAATTCTTATGGGTAAAAATGCAGACTGGAGCTTCCAAAGTATGCGTGCAAATAGATAAAAATGAGTGTACTCACCAGCCAGCATCAGACCCTCTGGTTCGGGGTACTGGGAGTCTCCCAGATCTCAGTGGGACCTCCAAATGTTGCACCTGAGTTTTTGTGTCTGAGAGACCACCAAGGAGCCAACACCGATGCAATCACACTAGGGTTTATTTAACAAGCTTAAGCTTGGGCCCAAGTATACCCAACACAGCAGAGTAGAGACTTGGACCCCGAGCTTAGTTAAGGCAGGGTATTTATGGGTTCCTGTTACTAAAGCAGGGTGGGGATTCCTGTTACTAAAGCAGGATGAGGGTTTCTGGAACCAAAGCAGGGTGGGATTCCTGTTACTAAAGCAGGGTTGGGGTCTCTGGAACTAAAGCAAGGTGGGACTTCCTGTTACTAAAGCAGGGTGGGGGTCTCTGGAACCAAAGTAAAGTAGGGGAAAGTTTGGCCCTTGGGCACAGGGGTCTGAGATGGCTGCTGGAGCTAAGATGGCTGTACTTATGCTAAGGCTAAACCTGAGGTGGGATTCATTTTATTAATTTTTCTTGGCCTTAATTTTTTTCGGCCTCCACATTAGAATGTTTCATGGCATCATTTATTTCCCTAATTCTGTTTTCAAGACTTCTAAACTGTTTGTTCCAGGCCTCTTCCTGAACGTTCTTTTCTATCTGTTTGTCTTTTAGATCACTAATTCTATCTTCTCTCTCAGTTACCCTAGCTGTCAGAGTATTTAGATTAGATTGGACCTAATTTATAGCATTTTTAACTTCTGCCAGACCAGCTTTCACTTCTGCCCTTAAGTGATTCTATGTTGTCACTAATAGTCTTCTCCAAACTAGCCATGCTTGGATGTTTGCCTTGAATTCCTTTATCAATGTACTGTTTATGTCCATAACCAACAGTTCTGATGGAGAGGGCACAGCCTCTGAATTTTGCCTCTGTTGGGTGTTCTTCCTCCTAGTCATTTTTGTTAGAGGTGGTTGAGGGGATGTATAGCTGAATATATCTAATACAATCCAGGCAAGGTACACCCTGGAAAGTTTCAGAGCAATCAGAAGGCACCACCAAAAAGAAAGAAAGAAAGAAAGAAGGAGGAAAAAAAAAAGAGAGAGAGAAAACCCAGCCAAAATGAGGCCCCAAATTAAGGTTTATAATGGATATATACAAAAACAAACAAAAAGGCCGGGAAATGTAAAGGACAAGGAAAAAAAGAAAAAAAACCCACCTAAAATGAACCCCAAGAATAAGATTTATATAATATCAGAACAAAAATAAATATACAGAAACACTGACAGAAGAATAAGATGCGAGGTTGGTTATAAATCCTCCATGTGGGTGAAGAAGGTTATTTCAGTTCATCCTGGGTATATCTTGTTATCTTTGTTGAAGAACTCAACTTTACAAAGATAAAGGGAGATTAAAACTGGCTTATATATAGGGGTAGTATTGAAAAAGGAAAAAGGATTACCTTGAAGCTTATATCTAAATGTATATTTAAAAAAAAGAAAAATAAACAGATATATGTATGAAAAAAGTTCAAGTTAAAAAGTTATTTTGGAATATATTGTATTAAACCTCTAGTTGTAATGGTAAGTAGGTTAAAAAAAATTAAAAGATCAAGAATCATGAGAATGAATTAGAAGAAAGAAAGAAAGAAAGAAAGAAATAAAGAAAGACTTGTATCTAGGAAATATACAGGTTTTAGGGTAATAAAACCTTACTATACTGTTTTCCCCTGACATTTGGGTTTTACAGTTTTATAGGGACCCTGTAGTGGTTATCCTCTCATTCTTTCAGTTGGTTTTCTGGGGGAGGGGCCTGCCTCATTGTTTTCCAGTCAATCTTGCTTGGTTTGAGTTGCCCTGCCCCCTATCAAGGGGTTGGGCTCTGTGGAAACCGGTTTTTCAGGCTTTTGTTCTCTGAAGGTTGCCGTTCTTTGGTGGCTTTTTGCAGCTTTTCAGAAGGTCAGAGAACAGAATCTGTCTGCCCCCAGATCTCTGCCTCAAAAAGAGCCTCAGGCTTCCCCTGACTCCTCCACTGCAAACTCCACTGAACACCGCAACCTTCCACTGGCTGTGTGTACCCCCAGCCACAGTCCCAATGGTTACCTGAGACCTCCGCTTGTCTCTGCACCCTGGTTCCGCTAAAACTGTGAATGATATTGGTCCAGGTAACCTGCTTCTGGTGGCTGCCTTTGCTGGGCCTGCTGTCTGGAGTCCCAACCCACACCAGGTACATTCAGACCCCACAGCTGATCAGGTCACGGAAGGCTGCAGGCTGAGGGACCCCCAGTGGAGTTCAGGCTGGGTTCTCTCAGGCACCAGCTGGGTGCGCTCAGACCTCATGGTCACGCAGGTTACAGAAGGCTGTGGGCTGTGGAAGGCTGCAGGCTGAGGGATCCCAACTGGAGTTCACACTGTGTCTCCAGTGTGGTGGAAGTGCACCCATACCAAGTGGTGGTGCAAGCAGCAGAAAGCCTTGGGTTCAGGGACCACTGACTTCTAGACTCTCCAGACTCTTTCTGTCATGGGTGGTTGCCAGTAGTAAACATCCTGGAACCGTTGGCTTAGGCCCATGCTGACAATCACCCAATTCAACCAGTTGCCCTTTAAGATCTTTTTTTTTTTTTTTTGAGTGCTTTTAACCAGACTCCAAGTTAATGCCAGTCGCCAGTCACAGGGCACTTTCATATTGGGGTATTACTTTCCATTGGGTCACTTCTGGGGGCTCCTTCCCCCTTCTGTTTATCCTCTAATATCATTCCGTGCATTCCTACTCCACTTTACCTCTCCACTGATGTCTTCTGCCCCTGTAGAGATCCAGAAGTGTATAATCTTACATCTCAGGCTGACTTCATGGGTGTTCAGAGTGTTCTGGTAGATATTTAGCTCACTTTAGGGGACTGGTTAAACAGGGTCTCCTATTTCTCTGCCATCTTGCCCCTCCTCACTATTTATTTATTTTTAAAGATTTTATTTATTTACTTGAGAGTGAGAGAGCACAAGCAAGGGAGTGGCAGAGGGAGAGAGAGAAGTAGGCTCCCCACTGAGCAGGGAGTCCAGTAAGATCATGACCTTAGTAGACGCTTAACCTTAGCAGACATTTAACCAACTGAGCCACTCAGGTGCCCCTTTTTCCCCATTTAAATGTTTAGTTTACCTGGGAATTAATTTTGCGTATGGTTATAGCTAAGAAACCAAATTTATGTTCATCAATACAGATAATCAGTTATTCTAGAACCACTTAATTTGTTGCCCATATTTTTCTCCTTTTGTTCAATGACAAATTCTTCTTTAATGAGGTTCATATTTTCCTGATTCTCTGCATTTTTTTCATTAGTGTCTTTGTCTCTGGTCATTCCATACTGTCTTAATTTTTATGGTTTATAATAGCTTTATTATATGTCTTGAAACCTAATAGGACAAATCTCCCTATCTTCCCCTCTTTGGGAAAGACTTTCCTGTTTCTGGATCTTTGCTCTACATTTATATTTAAGAATAAATGTTGTGGAGAGCAAAAAGTAAACCTATTTTTCATTAGAATTATAATTTAATCTATAGATAAATTTTGGAAAAATTGGCATCTTCATGAAATTGAATTTGATCTTCTCTGAAGTTGGAATGTTAATTTATTTGATATTTTAACACCTTAAGATCCAATTTATGATTTCATTTTGCACATCTTTTGTTAGATTGATGTCTAAATAACAAATTTAAGGTAGTTATTATTTACTTCTTTATATCTACATGTTTGAGCCTTCCTATAATTGGCCAAGAATATTTTAATGGAGTGGTCAACAGGATATATAACTGGATCATTTAATGTTTATAAATATATGTGTGCTTATATAAATTTATAGCAAATGTGTAAATGTGTGTGTAAAAATACAAACATATATGTAAGTATCTTGAGACACTCTCACTGGAGAATCAACAAGATCCATGCTTTATGTAGAACAATATAATCTCCTTTTTGTATATAAAAAAAAATGTCTCCTATGTTTCATGAAACCAGGTATTTTCAAGGTGCTACCTATTACAACTTCAGACTTGCTTGTATAGAAAATTCTGTAACAATTCACACCAAGATGGTAATCATAAAATATTTTCTGTAATATTTTTTAAATTTATTGATTTTTTTAAGAATAAGAAACATGAGATCTCTGTTCTTAATTTTAAGTGTATAATAAGTTATGTTAATTATAGGTATAATGTTGTACAGCAGATCTCTAGAACTTATTCATCTAGCTTAAGTAATGCATGTTGATTAGCAACTTTTCATTTCCCCTCTCTCCAGATGCTGGAAACCAATATTCCATTCTTTGACACTTTTATATATTTCTTATTAGGGAATCATGCAATATTTGACCTCTGCAACTGGCTTACTTCACTTAGCATAATGTCCTTAAGGATCATCCATGTTGTCACATATTACAAGATTTCCTTTTTAAAGGCCAAGTAGCATTTTATTGTATATGTGTAGCACATTTTCTTTATACATTCCCCCATGAATGCACATTTAGGTTGTTTCCATTGTTGGCTATTGTGAATAATGAGCATGGGGCTGCTAATATTTCTTCTACATCTGACTTCAGTTCTTTTAGATAAATACCCATTAGTGAGATTAATGGAGCATATAGTGGCTTTATTTGTAATTTTTTCAAGAATCTCCATACTGTTTTTCATAACGGACACACCATTTTGTTTTCACATTACAATACCAGTGTTCAATTTTTCCACATCTCAACAGTGTTCTTTTGTTTGTTTTCTTTTTCCTTTTTAAAATACCAGTCATTTTGATACATGTGAGGTGATATCTTCTGGCATTGATTTGCATTTCCCTGAAGATTGGTGGCACTGAACAGATTTTCTTATACCTATTAGCAATTTGTATGTCTTCTTTGAAGAAATATCTATTCAAGTCCTAGCTCATTTTTCAGTCAAGTAATTATCTTTGTCTCTTTTTGTTTTTGTTATTTGGTTGAAGACACTCCTTCTATATTCTTGAAATCAACTCCTTATCAGATATACAGCCTACAAACACTTTCTACCATTCCCTACCTTTCCCTAGGTTGCTCTTCCCAATCACTTTACTCATTGTGGAGAACTTTTTATTTTGATGTAGTACTACTCCCCTGTCCTTGTTACTATTGTTCATGCTTTGCTGTCAGATTCGTGATCTCATTGTTAATACTGTCATGAAACTTCCCCATGTTTCCTTCTAGAAGTCCTATAGTTCCAAGTCCTATGTTCAAGTCTTCAACCTATTCTGAATTGATTCCTCTATAGGGTTTAAGACGAGGGTCCAATTTAACTTTCTGCATATAGACATCCAATTTTCCAGCACATTTTGCTGAAGAGACTATCCTTTATTCATTGCACATTCTCAGCCCCCTTGTTGAAGTTCAGACAACTGTCCAAGCATGGATTTATTTTTAGGATTTCCCCTCTGCTCTTTTGGTCTACATATCTATCCTCATAAATACACCACACTGTTTCAATTACTGTAGCTTTGTAATAGATTTAGGAATTGGTAAGTGTGATAACTCCAGCTTTGTTCTTGCCCAAAATTGTTTTGACTATTCAAGTTCTTTTGTAGCTTTGTATGAACTTTAGAATTGTTTTCTTATTTTTACTATGATTTTTAATGATAAATTCTACATTCTTGAGGTGTGAAACATGATTTGATATACACATGCATAGTGAAATGATTATTATACTCAAGCTAATTATCTTATGATCTTACATAGTTATCATTTCTTGTGTGTATTGTGAGAGAACCTAAAATCTGCTCTCCTAGAAAATTTCCAGAATCCAATACAGTATTATTAACCATAACATAATGTTGCACATTAGACCTCTTGACTTATCTTACATAACTGCAACTTTGTACCCTTGACCAACATGTTGTTTCTCCCACTCCCATATCTGGTAATCATTGTTCTACTCTCTAATTCTATATATTTGCTCATGATTTTAGATTCTATGTAAAATGAGACCATATATCTTGATTGAAGTGTTCTGCCCACTTACATTTAAAGTAACTATTAGCCTTTCTGCCCATGGATGCTGCAGAGCAAACATGGTTAAAGTCTCCCCTCCCACTGCTGTCTAAATCAGAGTCTCCCAAAGAGCCTGAACAGATGCGAAAGCTCTTCATCAGAGGTCTCACCTTTGAAACAACCAATAATAGTCTGAGGAGCCATTTTGAGCAATGGGGAACACTTATGGGCAGTGTGGTAATGATAAATCCAAACACCAAGCGCTCCAGAAACTTTGGGTTTGTCACATATGTGGAGGAGGTGGATGCAGCCATGAATGCAAAGCCACACAAGGTGGATGGAAGTGTTGTGGAAACAAAGAGAGCTGTCTCAAGAGAAGATTTTCAAAGACCTGGTGCCCACTTAACTGTGAAAAAGATTTTTATTGGTGGCATTAAAGAAGACACTGAAGAATATAATCTAAGAGATTATTTTGAACAGTATGGGAAAACCGAAGTGATTGAGATGATGACTAACCAAGGCAATGGCACAAAGAGAAGTTTTGCTTTTGTAACATTTGATGACCATGATTCTGTAGACAAGATTGTCATTCAAAAATACCATACTGTGGGGGCACCTGGGTGCCTCAGTGGGTTAAAGCTTCTGCCTTCGGCTCAGGTCATGATCCCAGGGTCCTGGGATTGAGCCCCGTGTTGGGCTCTCTTCTCCACAGGGAGCCTGCTTCCTCCCCTTTCTCTCTGCCTGCCTCTCTGCCTACTTGTGATCTCTCTCTGTCAAATAAATAAATAAAATCTTTTGTGAATGGCCATAAATGTGAAGTAAGGAAAGCGCTCTCTAAGCAAGAGATGGCTAGTGCTTCATCCAGCCAGAGGTCTAAGTGGTTCTGGAACTTTGGTGATGGTCATGGAGGTGGTTTTGGTGGGAATGACAAGTTTGGTCGTGGAGGAAACTTCAGTGGTTGAGGTGGCTTTGGTGGAAGTTGAGGTGGTGGTTGATATGGTGGCAGTGGGGATGGCTATAATGGATTTGGTAATGATGGAAGCAACTTTGGAGATGGAGAAAGCTATAATGATTTTGTCAATTACAACAATCAATCCTCAAATTTTGGGCCCATGAAAGGAGGCAATTTTGGAGGCAGAAACTCTGGTCCTTATGGTTGTGGAGGCCAATACTTCACCAAACCACAAAACCAAGGGGGCTATAGTGGTTTCAGCAGCAGCAGTAGCTACAGCAGTGGCAAAAGGTTTTAATTACTTCCAGGAAACAAAGATTAGCAGGAGAGGAGAGCCAGAGAAATGACAGGGAAGCTACAGGTTACAAAAGATTTGTGAACTCAGCCAAGCACAGTGGTGGCAGGGCCTAACTGCTAAAAGAAGACATGTTTTAGACAATACTCATGTGTATGGGCAAAAAACTCGAGGACTGTATTTGTGACTAATTCTATAACAGGTTATTTTAGTTTTTGTTCTGTGGAAAGTGTAAAGCATTCCAACAAAAGGTTTTAATATAGATTTTTTTTTGCACCCATGCTGTTGATTGCTAAATGTAATAGTCTGATCATGATGCTAAATAAATGTGTCTTTAAAAAAATAGGGGGGAGGAGTCAAGATGGCAAAGAAGTAGCAGGCTGAGACGACATCAGGTAACAGGAGATCAGCTAGATAGCTTATCAAACCATTCCAAGCACCTACAAATCCAACAGGAGATCAAAGAGAAGAAGAGCAACAATTCTAGAAACAGAAAATTGATCACTTTCTGAAAGGTAGGACCGGTGGAGAAGTGAATCCAAAGCAACGGGAGTATAGACCGCGGGGGGAGGGGCTGGCTCCCTGAAAGTGGTGGAACAACGGAGCACAAAATCAGGACTTTTAAAAGTCTGCTCCACTCTGGAACATTGCTCCAGAGGCTAAACTGGGGTGAAGCCCATGCAGGATCAGCGTGGCCCCAGGACCCACAGGGTCATAGAAGGATCAGGGTTATCTGAGTGTCTCAGACCTCTCAGGTATTAGAGCAGGGAACCCGGATACAGAGACAGAGCCAAGGAGTGAGCTCTCAACTTGGGGTCATCTTGAACCATAATCAATGGGAGAGGCCACTGCTCTGTGAGTGGGGTCCCCACAAGATCCAGGGAGACACCCCCTGGAAGAGCTCAGGGATCTGTGGGGTTTGAAGACTCCAGGTGGAGCTGTGTGCCAGAGACAGAGATGCTTAGTCACAGGCTGGGTGAGCTTGGAATGCGGCCAGAGGCCAGGGAGACGGGAGTGATTGAGCACTTTTCTCTGAGGATGCACTGAGGAGTGGGACCCTGAGCTCTTGGCTCCTCTGGGCTGGAGATTGGGAGGCCACTGTTTTCATTCCCGTCCTCCAGAAATCTACAGAAAGCACTCAGGGAACAAAAGCTCCCGAAAGTGAACCTGAACAGATTACTTAGCCTGGCCCCTGGTAAGGGCCGGGCAATCCCGCCTCAGGCAAAGACACTTGAGAATCACTACAACAGGCCCCTCCCACAGAAGATCAACAAGAAATCCAGCCAAGACCAAATTCACTTACCAAGGAGAACAGCAGAATTCCAGAGGAGGAGAAAGCAAAGAATGGAATTCATGGCTTTCTCACCATGATTCTTTTCTCCTGCAGTTAATTTATTTTATTTTATTTTATTTTCTACTGCTATGTTTTTAACTTTTACCCTTTCCTCTTTTAACGTTTTTTAACTAGTTTATCTTAACAATACCTTTCATTAAAAATATTAATAATCTTTATTGAACCTTCATTATTATAGTCATATTTTATCCTTCATTGTATTTAACTTTATTTTTTTATACACATAGAGTGTTTTCTTCTAAAAAGTTTGGGGTACAAATTCTTCTAAGAGATCAAAATATACCCTAAATCTAGCTCTGGGCTTGTTCTAGTATCCAGCCCAGGAAATTCTCTCCACTTCCTTTTTCTTTATTCTCCCAACCAACTTACTTTATCAACTCCTTTTTTAGAAATTTAAAAAAAAAAAGATTTTTTTTAATCTGTATAGGCAAATTTCATCCCTTCATTGTTTTTACCCTCACATATGTTTTTAATTCTTTAAAATTTTTAGATGTAGTTTCTTCTAAGAGACCAAAATACTCCCAAAATTAAGTGGCTGACCCTGTTCTAGTCACCAGTCATATATATATATATATATATATATATATATATATATATATATATATATTTATACATATATATATACACACACATATATATGTGTATATATATATTTATATATTTTTTTCTCTTTTTAAATATATTTTCTTTATTTGTTTTCTTTTTTAACTTTTTTTTTTTCTGACCTTCTTTTTATACCCTCTCCCTTCCATGATTTGGGGACTCTTCTGATTTGGTTAAAACACATTTTTCTGGGGTTTTTGCCACCCCTTTAGTATTTTATTCGCTCCTTCATATATTCTTATCTAGACAAAATGACAAGGTGGAAAAACTCACCACAAAAAAAAAAAAAAAAAAAAAAAAGAACAAGAGGCAATACCGAAGGCTAGGGATCTAATCAATATGGACATGGATAATATGTCAAATGTAAAGTTCAGAACGACGATTCTCAAAGTTCTAGCCGGGCTCGAAAAAGGCATGGAAGATATTAGAGAAACCCTCTCTGGAGAGATAAAAGCCCTTTCTGGAGAAATTAAAGAATTAAAATCTAACCAAGTAGAAATTAAAAAAAAAAAAGCTATTAATGAGGTGCAATCAAAAATGGAGGCTCTTACTGCTAGGATAAGTGAGGCAGAGGAAAGAATTAGTCATATAGAAGACCAAATGACAGAGAATAAAGAGGCTGGGCAAAAGAGAGGCAAACAAATACTGGACCATGAGGGGAGAATTCGAGAGATAAGTGACACCATAAGACGAAACAACATTAGAATATTTGAGATTCCAGAAGAAGAAGAAAGAGAGAGGGGAGCAGAAGGTATGTTGGAGAGAATTATTGTAGAGAATTTCCCTAATATGGCAAAGGGGACAAGCATCAAAATCCAGGAGGCACAGAGAACCCCCAACAAAATCAATAAGAATAGGTCCACACCCCGTCACCTAATAGTAAAACTTACAAGTCTTAGCGACAAAGAGAAAATCCTGAAAGCAGCCCGGGAAAAGAAGTCTGCAGCATACAATGGTAAAAATATTAGATTGGCAGTGGACTTATGCACAGAGACCTGGCAGGCCAGAAAGAACTGGCATGATATATTCAGAGCACTAAACGAGAAAAACATGCAGCCAAGAATACTATATCCCAGCTAGGCTATCATTGAAAATAGGAGAGATAAAAAGCTTCCAGGACAAGCAAAAGCTGAAAGAATTTGCAAACACCAAACCAGCTCTACAGGAAAGATTGAAAGGGGTCCTCTAAGCAAAGAGACACCCTAAAAGTAGTAGATCAGAAAGGAACACAGACAATACGCAGTAACCATCACCTTACAGGCAATACAATAGCACTAAATTCATCTCTCTCAATAGTCACCCTGAATGTAAATGGGCTAAATGCCCCAATCAAAAGACACAGGGTATCAGAATGGATTAAAAAACAAAAACAAAACAAAACAAAAACCATCAATATGCTGCCTATAAGAAACTCATTTTAGACCCAAGACACCTCCAGATTTAAAGTGAGGGGGTGGAAAACAATTTACCATGCTAATGGACATCAAAATAAAGCTGGGGAGGCAATCCTTATATCAGATCAATTAAACTTTAAGCCAAAGACTATAATAAGAGATGAGGAAGGACACTATATCATACTCAAAGGGTCTGTCCAACAAGAAGCTGTAACAATTTTAAATATCTATGCCCCTAACATGGGAGCAGCCAACTATATAAACCAATTAAAAACAAAATCAAAGAAACACATCAACAATAATACAATAAGAGTAGGGGACATTAACACTCCCCTCACTGAATTGGACAGATCATCCAAGCAAAAGATCAACAAGGAAATAAAGGCCTTAAACGACACACTGGACCAGATGGACATCACAGATATATTCAGAACATTCCATCCCAAAGCAACAGAATACACATTCTTCTCTAGTGCACATGGAACATTCTCCAGAATAGATCACATCCTGGGTCATTAATCAGGTCTCAGCCAGTATCAAAAGATTGCCATCATTCCCTGCATAGTTTCAGACCACAGTGCTCTGAAGCTAGAACTCAATCACAGAAGGAAATTTGGAAAGAACCCAAATACATGGAGACTAAACAGCATCCTTCTAAAGAATGAATGGGTCAACCAGGAAATTAAAGAAGAATTGAAAAAAGCCATAGAAACAAATGATAATGAAAACACATTGGTTCAAAATCTGTGGGACACAGCAAAGGCAGTCCTGAGAGGAAAATATATAGCGACACAAGCCTTTCTCCAGAAACAAGAAAGGTCTCAAATACAGAACCTAACCCTACACCTAAAGGAGCTGGAGGAAGAACAACAACGAAAGCCTAAACCCAGCAGGAGAAGAGAAATCATAAAGATCAGAGCAGAAAGCAATGAAATAGAAACAAACAAAAAAACCAATAGAACAAATCAATGAAACTAGGAGCTGGTTCTTTGAAAGAATTAATAAGATTGATAAACCCCTGGCCAGACTTATCAAAAAGAAAAGAGAAAGAACCCAGATAAATAAAATCATGAATGAAAGAGGAGAGATCACAACCGACACCAAAGAAATACAAACAATTATAAGAACATACTATGAGCAACTCTATGCCAACAAATTCGACAATCTGGAAGAAATGGATACATTCCTAGAGACATATAAACTACCACAACTGAACCAGGAAGAAATAGATAACCCGAATAGACCCATAACCAGTAAGAAGATTGAAACAGTCATCAAAAATCTCCAAACAAACAAAAGCCCAGGGCCGGACGGCTTCCCAGGGGAATTCTACCAAACATTTAAAGAAGATTTAATTCCTATTCTCCTGAAACTGTTCCAAAAAATAGAAATGGAAGGAAAACTTCCAAACTCATTTTGTGAGGCCAGCATCACCTTGATCCCAAAACCAGACAAGGATCCCATCACAAAAGAGAATTACAGACCAATATCCTTGATGAACACAGATGCAAAAATTCTCACCAAAATACTAGCCAATAGGTTCCAACAGTACATTAAAAGGATTATTCAGGGGAGGAGTCAAGATGGCGGAGAAGTAGCAGGCTGAGACTACTTCGGGTAGCAGGAGATCAGCTAAATAGCTTATCTAAAGATTGCAAACACCTACAAATCCAACGGGAGATTGAAGAGAAGAAGAACAGCAATTCCAGAAACAGAAAATCAACCACTTTCTGCAAGGTAGGACTGGCGGAGAAGTGAATCCAAAGCGACGGGAAGATAGACCGCGGGGGGAGGGGCCGGTTCCCGGCGAGCGGCGGAGCAACGGAGCAAAATCAGGACTTTTAAAAGTCTGTTCCGCTGAGGGACATCGCTCCAGAGGCTTAACTGGAAGCCCAGGCGGGGTCAGCGCGGCCTCAGCTCCCGCAGGGTCGCAGAAGGATCAGGGGTGTCTGAGTGTCGCAGAGCTTACCGGTATTGGAACGGGGAAGCCGGCTACAGAGACAGAGCCGAGGAGTGACTCTCAGCTCGGGGTTGCCTTGAACCGGTCGCAGGCTCGGTCAGCTCGGAGCGTGGCCGGAGGCCAGGGTGGCGGGAGTCATTGGGCGCTGTTCTCTGAGGGCGCACTGAGGAGTGGGGCCCCGGGCTCTCGGCTCCTCCGGGCCGGAGACCGGGAGGCCGCCATCTTCATTCCCGTCCTCCGGACTCTACGGAAAGCGCTCAGGGAACAAAAGCTCCCGAAAGCGAACCCCAGCGGATTACTCAGCGCGGCCCCGGGTAAGGGCGGTGCAACTCCGCCTGGGGCAAAGACGCTTGAGAGTCACTACAACAGGCCCCTCCCCCAGAAGATCAAGGGGAAACCCAGCCAGGACCAAGTTCACCTACCAAGGAGAGCGGCGGAATTCCAGAGGAGAAGAAAGCAAAGCAACGGAACTCATGGCTTTCTCCCCATGATTTTTTAGCCTTGCAGTTAATTTAATTTTTTTTTCTTTTTCAATTTTTTTTTCTTTTTCTCTTCTTCTGCTGAATTTTTTGTAACTTTTACCGTTTTCTTTTTTTAACGTTTTTTAAATAGTTTATCTAATATATATATTCTTTTCCTCTTTTTATATTTTTTCTTTATCGGCTTTCTTTTTTTTTTTAATAATAGTTTCTTTTTTTTTTTTCTTTCTTTCTGAACCCCTTTTTATCCCCTTTCTCCCCCCTCACAATTCGGGATCTCTTCTGATTTGGCTAAAGCATATTTTCCTGGGGTTGTTGCCACCCTTTTAGTATTTTACTTGCTCCTTCATAAACTCTTATCTGGACAAAATGACAAGGCGGAAAAATTCACAACAAAAAAAAGAACAAGAGGCAGTACCAAAGGCTAGGGACCTAATCAATACAGACATTGGTAATATGTCAGATATAGAGTTCAGAATGATGATTCTCAAGGTTCTAGCCGGGCTTGAAAAAGGCATGGAAGATATTAAAGCAACCCTCTCGGGAGATATAAAAGCCCTTTCTGGAGAAATAAAAGAACTAAAATCTAACCAAGTTGAAATCAAAAAAGCTATTAATGAGGTGCAATAAAAAATGGAGGCTCTCACTGCTAGGATAAATGAGGCAGAAGAAAGAATTAGCGATATAGAAGACCAAATGACAGAGAATAAAGAAGCTGAGCAAAAGAGGGACAAACAGCTACTGGACCACGAGGGGAGAATTCGAGAGATAAGTGACACCATAAGACGAAAAAACATTAGAATAATTGGGATTCCAGAAGAAGAGGAAACAGAGAGGGGAGCAGAAGGTATATTGGAGAGAATTATTGGAGAGAATTTCCCCAATATGGCAAAGGGAACAAGCATCAAAATCCAGGAGGTTCAGAGAACCCCCCTCAAAATCAATAAGAATAGGTCCACACCCCGTCACCTAATAGTAAAATTGACAAGTCTTAGTGACAAAGAAAAGATCCTGAAAGCAGCCCGGGAAAAGAAGTCTGTAACGTACGATGGTAAAAATATTAGATTGGCAGCAGACTTATCTACAGAGACCTGGCAGGCCAGAAAGAGCTGGCATGATATATTCAGAGTACTAAATGAGAAAAACATGCAGCCAAGAATACTATATCCAGCTAGGCTATCATTGAAAATAGAAGGAGAGATTAAAAGCTTCCAGGACAAACAAAAACTGAAAGAATTTGCAAATACCAAACCAGCTCTACAGGAAATATTGAAAGGGGTCCTCTAAGCAAAGAGAGACCCTCAAAGTAGTAGATCAGAAAGAAACAGAGACAATATACAATACCAGTCACCTTACAGGCAATACAATGGCACTAAATTCATATCTCTCAATACTTACCCTGAATGTTAATGGGCTAAATGCCCCAATCAAAAGACACAGGGTATCAGAATGGATAAAAAAACAAAAACCTTCTATATGTTGCCTACAAGAAACTCATCTTAAACCCGAAGACACCTCCAGGTTTAAAGTGAGGGGGTGGAAAAGAATTTACCATGCTAATGGACATCAGAAGAAAGCAGGAGTGGCAATCCTTATAGCAGATCAATTAGATTTTAAGCCAAAGACTATAATAAGAGATGAGGAAGGACACTATATCATACTCAAAGGAACTGTCCAACAAGAAGATCTAACAATTTTAAATATCTATGCCCCTAACGTGGGAGCAGCCAACTATATAAACCAATTAATAACAAAATCAAAGAAACACATCGACAAGAATACAGTCATAGTAGGGAATTTTAACACTCCCCTCACTGAAATGGACAGATCATCCAAGCAAAAGATCAACAAGGAAATCAAGGCCTTAAATGACACACTGGACCAGATGGACATCACAGATATATTCAGAACATTTCATCCCAAAGCAACAGAATACACATTCTTCTCTAGTGCACATGGAACATTCTCCAGAATAGATCACATTCTTGGTCCTAAATCAAGTCTCAACCGCTATCAAAAGATTGGGATCATTCCCTGCATATTTTCAGACCACAATGCTCTAAAGCTAGAACTCAATCGCAAGAGGAAATTTGGAAAGAACCCAAATACATGGAGACTAAACAGCATCCTTCTAAAGAATGAATGGGTCAACCAGGAAATTAAAGAAGAATTGAAAAAATTTATGGAAACAAATGATAATGAAAACACAACGGTTCAGAATTTGTGGGACACAACAAAGGCAGTCCTGAGAGGAAAATATATAGTGGTACAAGCCTTTCTCAAGAAACAAGAAAGGTCTCAGGTACACAACCTAACCCTACACCTAAAGGAGCTGGAGAAAGAACAAGAAAGAAACCCTAAACCCAGCAGGAGAAGAGAAATCATAAAGATCAGAGCAGAAAGCAATGAAATAGAAACCAAAAAAACAATAGAACAAATCAACGAAACTAGGAGCTGGTTCTTTGAAAGAATTAATAAGATTGATAAACCCTTGGCCAGACTTATCAAAAAGAAAAGAGAAAGGACCCAAATAAATAAAATCATGAATGAAAGAGGAGAGATCACAACGAACACCAAAGAAATACAGACAATTATAAGAACATACTATGAGCAACTCTACGCCAACAAATTTGACAATCTGGAAGAAATGGATGCATTCCTAGAGACATATAAACTACCACAACTGAACCAGGAAGAAATAGAAAGCCTGAACAGACCCATAACCAGTAAGGAGATTGAAACAGTCATCAAAAATCTCCAAACAAACAAAAGCCCGGGGCCAGACGGCTTCCCGGGGGAATTCTACCAAACATTTAAAGAAGAACTAATTCCTATTCTCCTGAAACTGTTCCAAAAAATAGAAATAGAAGGAAAACTTCCAAACTCATTTTATGAGGCCAGCATCACCTTGATCCCAAAATCAGACAAGGATCCCAACAAAAAAGAGAACTACAGACCAATATCCTTGATGAACACAGATGCAAAAATTCTCGCCAAAATACTAGCCAATAGGATTCAACAGTACATTAAAAGGATTATTCACCACGACCAAGTGGGATTTATTCCAGGGCTGCAAGGTTGGTTCAACATCCGCAAATCAATCAATGTGATACAACACATTAATAAAAGAAAGAACAAGAACCATATGATACTCTCCATAGATGCTGAAAAAGCATTTGACAAAGTACAGCATCCCTTCCTGATCAAAACTCTTCAAAGTGTAGGGATAGACGGCACATACCTCAATATTATCAAAGCCATCTATGAAAAACCCACCACAAATATCATTCTCAATGGAGAAAAACTGAAAGCTTTTCCGCTAAGGTCAGGAACACGGCAGGGATGTCCGTTATCACCACTGCTATTCAACATAGTACTAGAAGTCCTAGCCTCAGCAATCAGACAACAAAAGGAAATTAAAGGCATCCAAATTGGCAAAGAAGAAGTCAAACTATCACTCTTCGCAGATGATATGATACTCTATGTGGAAAACCCAAAAGACTCCACTCCAAAACTGCTAGAACTTGTACAGGAATTCAGTAAAGTGTCAGGATATAAAATCAATGCACAGAAATCAGTTGCATTTCTCTGCACCAACAACAAGACAGAAGAAAGAGAAATTAAGGAGTCCATCCCATTTACAATTGCACCCAAAACTATAAGATACCTAGGAATAAACCTAACCAAAGAGACTAAGAATCTATACTCAGAAAACTATAAAGTACTTATGAAAGAAATTGAGGAAGACACAAAGAAATGGAAAAATGTTCCATGCTCATGGATTGGAAGAACAAATATTGTGAAAATGTCTATGCTACCTAAAGCAATCTACACATTTAATGCAATCCCTATCAAAATCCCATCCATTTTTTTCCAAAGAAATGGAACAAATAATCCTAGAATTTATATGGAACCAGAAAAGACCTCGAATAGCCAAAGGAATATTGAAAAAGAAAGCCAAAGTTGGTGGCATCACAATTCCGGACTTCAAGCTCGATTACAAAGCTGTCATCATCAAGACAGCATGGTACTGGCACAAAAACAGACACATCGATCAATGGAACCGAATAGAGAGCCCAGAAATGGACCCTCAACTCTATGGTCAACTCATCTTCGACAAAGCAGGAAAGAATGTCCACTGGAAAAAAGACAGCCTCTTCAATAAATGGTGTTGGGAAAATTGGACAGCCACATGCAGAAAAATGAAATTGGATCATTTCCTTACACCACACACGAAAATAGACTCAAAATGGATGAAGGATCTCAATGTGAGAAAGGAATCCATCAAAATCCTCGAGGAGAACACAGGCAGCAACCTCTTCGACCTCAGCCGCAGCAACATCTTCCTAGGAACATCACCAAAGGCAAGGGAAGCAAGGGCAAAAATGAACTTTTGGGATTTTATCAAGATCAAAAGCTTTTGCACAGCAAAGGAAACAGTGAACAAAACCAAAAGACAACTGACAGAATGGGAGAAGATATTTGCAAATGACATATCAGATAAAGGGCTAGTGTCCAAAATCTATAAAGAACTTAGCAAACTCAACACCCAAAGAACAAATAATCCAATCAAGAAATGGGCAGAGGACATGAACAGACATTTCTGCAAAGAAGACATCCAGATGGCCAACAGACACATGAAAAAGTGCTCCATATCACTCGGCATCAGGGAAATACAAATCAAAACCACCATGAGATATCACCTCACACCAGTCAGAATGGCTAAAATTAACAAGTCAGGAAATGACAGATGCTGGCGAAGATGCGGAGAAAGGGGAACCCTCCTACACTGTTGGTGGGAATGCAAGCTGGTGCAACAACTCTGGAAAACAGCATGGATGTTCCTCAAAAGGTTGAAAATAGAACTACCCTATGACCCTGCAATTGCACTCCTGGGTATTTACCCTAAAGATACAAACGTAGTGATCCGAAGGGGCACGTGCACCCGAATGTTTATAGCAGCAATGTCTACAATAGCCAAACTATGGAAAGAACCTAGATGTCCATCAACAGACGAATGGATAAAGAAGATGTGGTATATATACACAATGGAATACTATGCAGCCATCAAAAGAAATGAAATCTTGCCATTTGCGATGACGTGGATGGAAGTAGAGGGTATCATGCTTAGCGAAATAAGTCAATCGGAGAAAGACAACTATCATATGATCTCCCTGATATGAGGGAGAGGAGATGCAACATGGGGGGTTGAGGGGGTAGGAGAAGAGTAAATGAAACAAGATGGGATTGGGAGGGAGACAAACCATAAGTGACTCTTAATCTCACAAAACAAACTGAGGGTTGATGGGGGGAGGGGGTTGGGAGAGGGGGTGGGGTTATGGATATTGGGGACGGTATGTGCTATGGTGAGTGTTTTGAAGTGTGTAAACCTGGCGATTCGCAGACCTGTACCCCTGGGGAAAAAAATATATGTTTATAAAGCTGAAAAAAAAAAGAAAGAAAGAAAGAAAGAAAGGATGAATACCCAAGTTTTGTTGCAACATGGACGGGACTGGAAGAGATTACGTTGAGTGATATAAGTCAAGCAGAGAGAGTCAATTATCATATGGTTTCACTTATTTGTGGAGCATTACAATTAGCATGGAGGACAAGGGGAGATGGAGAGGAGAGGGGAATTGAGGGAAATTGGAAGGGGAAGTGAACCATGAGAGACTATGGACTCTGAAAAACGATCTGGGAATTTTGAAGGGGTGGGGGTTGGGAGGTTGGGGGCACCAGGTGGTGGGTATTGTGGAGGGCACAGATTGCATGGAGCACTGGGTGTGGTGCAAAAATTAATGAATACTGTTATGCTGAAAAAATAAAAAATTAAAAAAAAAAAAAAAGGATTATTCATCACGACCACGTGGGATTTCTTCCCGGGCTGCAAGGTTGGTTCAACACCCGCAAATCAATCAATGTGATACAATACATTAATAAAAGAAAGAACAAGAACCATATGATCCTCTCAACAGATGCTGAAAAAGCATTTGACAAAGTCCAGCATCCCTTCCTGATTAAAACTCTTCAAAGTGTAGGGATAGAGGGCACATACCTTAATATTACCAAAGCCATCTATGAAAAACCCACCACAAATATCATTCTCAATGGAGAAAAACTGAAAGCTTTTCCACTAAGGTCAGGGACACGGCAGGGATGTCCATTATCACCACTGCTATTCAACGAAGTACTAGAAGTCCTAGCCTCAGCAATCAGACAACAAAAAGAAATTAAAGGCATCCAAATCAGCAAAGAAGAAGTCAAACTATCACTCTTTGTAGATGGTATGATACTATATGTGGAAAACCCAAAAGGCTCCACTCCAAAACTGCTAAACTTGTACAGGAATTCAGTAAAGTGTCAGGATATAAAATCAATGCACAGAAATCAGTTGCATTTCTATACAGCAACAGCAAGACAGAAGAAAGAGAAATTAAGGAGTCAGTCCCATTTACAGTTGCACCCAAAACCATAAGATACCTAGGAATAAACCTAACCAAAAAGGCAAAGAATCTATACTCAGGAAACTATAAAGGACTCATGAAAGAAATTGAGGAAGACACAAAGAAATGGAAAAATGTTCCATGCTCATGGATTGGAAGAACAAATATTGTGAAAATGTCTATTCTACCTAAAGCAATCTACACATTTAATGCAATCCCTATCAAAATCCCATCCATTTTTTTCCAAAGAAATGGAACAAATAATCCTAGAATTTATATGGAACCAGAAAAGACCTCGAATAGCCAAAGGAATATTGAAAAAGAAAGCCAAAGTTGGTGGCATCACAATTCCGGACTTCAACCTCTATTACAAAGCTGTCACCATCAAGACAGTAGGGTACTGGCACAAAAACAGACACATAGATCAATGGAACAGAATAGAAAGTCCAGAAATAGACCCTCAACTCTATGGTCAACTAACTTTCGACAAAGCAGGAAGGAACGTCCGATGGAAAATAGACAGCCTCTTCAACAAGTGGTGTTGGGAAAATTGGACAGCCACATGCAGAAAAATTTCAAGATAGACTCAAAATGGATGAAGGACCTCCATGTGAGAAAGGAATCCATCAGAATCCTTGAGGAAACACAGGTAGCAACCTCTTTGACCTCAGCTGTAGCAACTTCTTCCTAGGAACATCGCCAAAGGCAAGGGAAGCAAGGGCAAAAATGAACTATTGGGATTTCATCAAGATCAAACGGTTTTGCACAGCAAAGGAAATAGTTAACAAAACCAAAAGACAACTGACAGAATGGGAGAAAATATTTGCAAACGACATATCAGATAAAGGACTAGCATCCAAAATTTATTAAGGGCTCAGCAAACTCAACACCCAAAGAACAAATAATCCAATCAAGAAAAGGGCAGAGGACAAGAACAGACATTTCTGCAAAGAAGACATCCAGATGGCCACAGACACATGAAAAAATGCTCCACATCACTCGGCATCAGGGAAATACAAATCAAAACCACAATGAGATACCACCTCACACACCAGTCAGAATGGCTAAAATTAACAAGTCAGGTAATGACAGATGCTGGCGAGGATGCGGAGAAAGGGGAACCCTCCTACACGGTGGATGGGAATGCAAGCTGGTGCAACCACTCTGGAAAACAGCATGGAGCTTCCTCAAAAAGCTGAAAATAGGGCTACCCTATGACCCAGCAATTGCACTACTGGGTATTTACCCTAAAGATACAAAAGTAGTGATCCGAAGGGGCACGTGCACCCAAGTGTTTATAGCAGCAATGTCCACAATAGCCAAACGATGGAAGGAACCTAGATGTCCATCAACAGATGAATGGAATACTATGCAGCCATCAAAAGAAATGAAATCTTGCCATTTGCGATGACGTGGATGGAACTAGAGTGTATTATGCTTAGAGAAATAAGTCAATCAGAGGAAGACATCTCTCATATGATCTCCCTGATATCTGACACGAGGAAGTGGAGATGCAACGTGAGGGGTTTAGGGGGTAGGAAAAGAATAAATGAAACAAGATGGGATCGGGATGGGATTGGGAGGGAGACAAACCATAAGAGATTTTTTTTAAATATTTTATTTATTTATTTGTCAGAGAGAGAGAGAGAGAGAGAGAGAGATCACAAGTAGGTAGAGAGGCAGGCAGAGGCAGAGGGAGAAGCAGGTTTCCAGCCGAGCAAGGAGCCCGATATGGGACTCAATCCTAGGACTCTGGGATCATGACCTGAGCCGAAAGCAGCTGCTTAACCAACTGAGCCACCCAGGCGTCCCACCATAAGAGACTCTTAACCTCACAAAACAAACTGAGGGTTGCTGGGTGGAGGGGTTTTGGGAGAGGGTGGTGGAGTTATGGACATTGGGGAGGGTATGTTCTTTGTTGAGTGCTGTGAAATGTGTAAACCTGGTAGTTCACAGACCTGTACCCCTGTGGATCAAAATACATTATATGTTTATAAAAAAAATTAAAAATTAATAAAATAAAAAAGATAGAAACTAGACAAATAATAATAAATTGACCCAAATAAGCCAAAGAAAATAAATATCAGAGTAGAAATCATTAAAAGAGGAAAACTATAGAGATAATCTATATAATCTATATATATATCTATATAATCAGAAGCTGGTTTCTTGATATCAATAAAATTAATAAAATTATAACCAGATCAATCAGAAAAAAGCAAAGACATAAATTATAAATACCAGGAATGAGGGATTACATGACCAAAAAATCCATTAAAAGGATAATGAAAGAAAAAAAAAAGTCTGTGACCACAAAGCTGAAACTATAAGAAATATTAAGGGGGTTTTATAAAATAAGAACCCAATAGTCACATAGAACAAAAATTTACAGAGACATTCTATAGAAACAAGGACTTCATAGGGAATGCAATGTCAATAAAAATGTATCTTTCAAAATCACTCTCAACATGAGTGGCCTATGTGCTCCCAAAGAACAGTGCAGGGTTGCAGACTGTATAAAACAACGGGACCTGTCCATGCGCATTCTACAGAGACACATTTGGAACCTAAAGATACTTCTACACTAAAAGTGAAGTGATGGAGTAGCATCTTTCATGTTAACGGGCCTCAAAAGAAAGTTGGGTTAATGACTCTCGTATCAGATAAGTTAGATTTAAGCTAAAGACTGTAGTCAGAGATAAAGAAGGACACTACATCATTCTTAAAGGGTCTATCAACCAAGAAGATCTAACAATTATAAATATTTATGCACCCAATATGGGAGCAGCCAACTACATAAGCCATATGTTAATCACAATAGCCATATTGACATGAATACATTAATACTAGGGGATCTTAACATGACATTCTCAGTAATAGACAGAAAATCAACAAAGAAACAAGAGCTTTGAATGACACATTGGACAACGTGGACTTCATTGATATATACAGGACATTCCACCTTAAAAGTAGAGAATACTCATTCTTCTTGAGGGCACATGGAACTTTCTTTCCAGAATAGACCAGATACTGGGTCACAAATCAGTTCTCAACTGATACCAAAAGACTGATAATATTCCCTGCATATTCTCAGACCATAATGCTTTGAAACTGGAACTCATCCACAAGAAAAGATATGGAAGGATTCAAACTCTTGA
Organism: Lutra lutra; assembly: GCF_902655055.1. Classification (NCBI taxonomy): domain Eukaryota; kingdom Metazoa; phylum Chordata; class Mammalia; order Carnivora; family Mustelidae; genus Lutra; species Lutra lutra. The sequence continues at coordinate 33,938,666 of NC_062285.1, read as the reverse complement.
AAGCTAAAGACCACCCTGCATAAGAATGTTTGGATCACCAGGAAATCAAAGAAGAACTTAAACAATTCATGGAAACCAATGAGAATGAAGACACATTGGTCCAAAATCTATGGGATATAGCAAAGGCTGACCTAGGGATGAAATTCATGGCCATCCAAGCCACACTCAAAAAAAAAAAAAATGGAAAAATGCAGAATACACTAGCTCTCTTTACACCTTAAAGAACTGGAAAATCAACAACAATTGAGCCAACATCATGCACAAGAAGGGAATTCATCAAGATTAGAACACAGATCATTGAGTTAGAAGCTAGAGATAACAGTAGAATACATCAATGAAACCAGAAGCTGGTTCTTTGAAAGAATAAATAATTCCAATGAGCCACTGACCAAGCTAATCCAAAAGAAAAGAGAGAGGACCCAAATTAATAAAATTATGAATAAAAGGGGAGAGATCATGACTAACACCAAGGAAATAGAAAAAAAAATAATCAGAAATTATTATCAAAGTTATATGCTAATAAGTTAAGCAACCTAAAAGAAATGGATGCATTCCTGGAAATCTATAATCTTCCAAGACTGAATCAGGAAGAAATTGACAACCTGAATAGACCAACTTCCCAAAACAAGAGCCCGGGACCTGATGGATGCCCAGGGAAATTCTACCAAACATTCAAAGAATAAATAATACCTACTCTCTAGAAGCTGTTTCAAAAAATAAAAACAGAAGGAAAACTCCCTGACTTTTTCTATTATCCTAATCCCTAAACCAGGCAAAGATGCCATTAAAAAGGAGATTTCGGACAAATATCCCTGATGAATATGGATGCCAAGATTCTCACAAGATCCTAATTAATAGGATCCAACAGTACATTAAAAAGATTATCCACTATGACCAGGTAGGATTTATCCCTGGGATGCAAGGGTGATTCAACATTCGCAACATTCAATGTGATAGAACACATCAATAAGAGAAGAGAGAAGAACCTGATGGTCTTCTCAATTGATGCAGAAAAAGCATTTGGCAAAATACAGCATAGTTTCCTGATGAAAACTCTTCAAAGTATAGGGATAGAGGTAACATTCCTCAACTTTCTAAAATCAATCAATGAAAAACCCTCAGCCAATATCATCCTCAATAGGGAAAAGCTGAGAGCCTTCCCTTTGAGATCAGGAACACGACAATGATGCCCCCTCTTGCCACTCCTATTCAACATAGTACTAGAAGTCCTAGCAACAGCCATCAGACAAATAAATAAATAAATAAATAAATAGTATTCAAATTGGCAAAGAAGAAGTTCAACCTCCTTCTTCACAGATAACATGATGCTTTATATGGAAAATCCAAAGACTCCATCCCCAAACTACTAGAACTCATACAGCAATTCAGTAATGTGGCAGGATGCAAAATCAATGTACAGAAATTAGTTTTTTTTTCTTATACACTAACAATTAAAATATAGAAAGGGAAATTAGAGTAGCAATTATGTTTACTATAGTACCAAGAACCATAGGATACCTTGGAATAAACCTAACCAAAAGTTAAAAATCTGTATTCAAAGAACTACAGAACACTCGTGAAAGAAATTGAAGATATAAAAAGATGGAAAAACATTCCATGTTCATGGATCAGAAGAATAAACATTGTTAAAATGTCTATACTCCCCAGAGCAACCCACATTTTCAATGCCATCCCAATCAAAATTCCACTGGCATTTTTCAAAGTGCTGGAACAAACAATCCTAAAATTTGTTTGAAACTAGAAAAGACCCCAAATGGCTAAGGAAATGTTGAAAAAGAAAAACAAAACTGAGGGCACCATGTTGCCTGATTTCAAGTTTTACTACAAAGCTGTGATCACCAAGGCAACATGCTACTGGCACAAACACAGATATGTAGACCAGTGGAACAGAGTAGAGAGCCCAGATAGGGACCCTCAACTATACAGTCAAAAAATCTTTGACAATGCAGAAAAAAATTTCCAGTGGACAAAAGATAGTTTCTTCAATAAATGGTGCTGGGATACTGGATAGGTATGAATAAAAGAATGAAACTTGACCATTCTCTTATATCATACACAAAGATAAACTCAAAATGGATAAAAGACCTAAATGTGAGGCAGAAATCTATCAAAATTCTACAGGAGAACATGAGCAGTAATCTTATTGCCAAAACAGCTTCTTTCAGGACATGTCTCCAAAGGCAAAGGAAACAAAAGCAAAATGAACTTTTGGGACTTCATCAAGATCAAAAGCTCCTGCACAGCAAAGGAAACAGTCAACAAAACAAAGAGGCAACCCACAGAATGGGAGAAGATATTCTCAAATGACACTACAGACAAAGGGCTGATGTCCAGGATCTATAAAGAACACTTCAAACTGAACTCTCAAAAAACAGATAATCATTTCAAAAAATGGGCAGAAGACATGAATAGACACTTCTCCAAAGAAGACATACAAATGGCTAACAAACACCTGAAAAATTGTTCATCATTATTAACCATCGGGGAGATTCAAATCAAAACCACTTTGAGATACCACCTTACACCAGTTAAAATGGCCAAAATTAACAAGACAAGAAACAACAAATGTTGAAGAAGTTGTGGGAAAAGGGGAGAACCCTCTTACACTGTTGGGAATGCAAGTTGGTGCAACCACTTTGGAAAACAGTGTGGAGATTCCTTAAGAAATTAAAAATAGAGCTAACCTATGACCTGGCAATTGCATTTCTGGGTATTTACCCCAAAGATACAGATGTAGTGAAAAGAAGGGCCGCAGGAACCCCAATGTTCATAGCAGCAATGGCCACAGTGGCCAAACTGTGGAAAGAGCCAAGATGTCCTTCAACAGACGACTGGATAAAGAAAATATGATCCATACAATGGATATTACATCTCCATCAGACAGGATGAGCAGCCAACTTTTGTATCAACATGAATGGGAATGGAGGAGATTATGCTGAGAGAAATAAGTCAAGGAGAGAAAGTCAATTATCATATGGTTTCATTTACTTGTGGAGCATAAGGAACAACATGGAGGTCATTAGGAGAAGGAAAGGAGAAGTTAGCTGGGACAAAACAGAGAGGAAGAAAAATGAGAGACTGTCGACTCTGAGAAACAAACTGAAGGTTTGGAAGGCAGGGGAGTAGGGGATGGGTGAGCCTGATGGTGGCTATTAAGGAGGACAAGTATTGCATGGATTATGGGGTATGGTGAATAAACAATGAATCTTGGAACACTGAAGGAAATAAATAAATAAATAAATAAATAAATAAATAAATATAAGTAGGGAAGTGAAAGCTTTAAAAACTGCAGAAAAAATAGGAACTGGGTTTGCCAATTACTTAGATAAGAAGCATGATTAATAAATTTGACTTCATTATAATTAAGTGAATCTGTTTATAAACAGACACCACAAAGCACACTTTCATTCATATATTATATAGACATTTACACTAATCAAAAATGTGACAGTAACATGAATAATTATTTTCAAGAGGAAATAATGAATTACATAATTATATCTGAAGATGTTCAATTTTAATAGTAATCTGAATCATGAAGTCATCAGTTAACTTCAGTCCTTCTTATAAAATATTGAATTATATCTAATAGAAAAAGAATATTGGGGAACTCACCTGCACATTGAAGGAAATATAATAATGTGTTTGCATTATATTTATAAAATGAAATATTCTGCAACAGTAAGAACAAATGTACAGTGTGAAATGACCTTAAAAATATTATTTTAAACATAAAGGCACATTATACAAAAGATAACAATCCATTTAAAATTTTGAAACATGCAAAGCTACTCAATATTTAGTTTTAACATACAGAAATCATTATCAATATAAAGAGAAGCAAGAGAACTATAAATGTAATTGAAGACACCATTTCTCTCTAAATTAGAAGGAATATAACATACTTTAAAGATATTGATAATGTTCTGTTTCTTGCATTGTGTCATATGTAGGTATCATCATTTTTATTCCTTAGGTATTTTGTATTTGTAAATTATTTGATAATGAAATCTTTTAAAAACTAAGAAGTCATGCTTATTTCCCTTGTTTTTCCAATAACAAGAACTCAGTCAAAAGGTCAGACAAGAAAGATGTCAAATGTTGTTTGGTTTTATACCCCAAAATGGAAATGGGTTTGTGGTTCCATCTTTAGTCTCTACAAAAGTCTGTCCTTCTTTTCATAAAATATGAATTTAACTGTTTCTCACATTCCTTTTACAAATAAGACAAGACAAAACCCCACCCTATTACGACATCTCCTGGTGATGCACAATTTTTCCTATCAGGAAAATTTTCCTATCAGGAAAAATTTCCTATGAAGGAAGTCCAATCTTTCCACATTCACATCTAAGTTTCAAAGGGTCATGGTATAGTTTGTGGAAAGAAGTATTTCCTTTAACTTAGGACTTTATTTTTGAGTTGAAATTGCTTCTTAAATGCCAGTTTTATATATTTTTAAATTAGTTAAGTAATACAAGTTTACAGATTTTTATTTTTTTTCAAGGTAGCAAATCTTTAAAATGAAGTGAAGATATCATTGGTAAAGGTGCATGCCCTGTTCTGAAGAAAATGACAAAATATTTTGAAACATAAAGGAAGTAAAAACCTATCTGGGTTTCTCATCCTTACAATGTAGAGAGAGAGAAAAAACAAAAACAAAAACAAAAACAACTGTGTGTTGGCATATAACTTCTCCTTAGAGAGGTTTGAACCAAGAATTTAATAATGTTCTACTTCTCTCTATAAAAGTTCTGTGAGCCACAATACTAAGAAAAGCAGTTGGACCCATCGCCTCTGAATTTTGGGAATTTGTCATGTACGAAGATGGAGGAAGTCCATTTCATTTTTTGTCCTAGACACTTATGTGTGTGTTTTCTTCTTGGCTTCATATTTTTTTAGGGAATTTTCAAAACTTGATTTTCAGGAATGTAATCTAAAACAGATTGTTAACTTCACTGTTTATACACTGAGCCATTTAAGCAAGAGTAATTCACTGCTGTTAGTCTGGGTTACAGTTTTGGAAAGCTTTGTCTCAGAAGAAAATGTAACTTTTCTTTGAATTTCTATTCATTGCAGTATTCTAATTTTGTAGGAATAGTCCAGACGATCTTTTCAAATGTCTCAGAATTCTGCTTCTTGAGTAGGTTTATTCTGTTATTTGTAGAGATCACAGAGCTTAATCACGTTATTTAATTCTCTTAGATTTCTTATACAGAAAAGTCCTAATTCTTCACATCTCAAGTACACAAAGTAGTCATATGATAAATATGTTTTTGTTATCATAAAAATGGTGGTAAGAAACACTTAAAATAGGTTAAATATATAAAAACTAACTTGCATTTATTGTAAAACAAAATAAAACTTATTAATTTGTATGAAGTTAAAAATAGAAATCTGTCTTCATTTTTATCTCCCTTCATTGATCTCCATTCATTTATTTTTATTTTTTTATTTTTCAGCGTAACAGTATTCATTATTTTTGCACCACACCCAGTGCTCCATGCAATCCGTGCCCTCTCCAATACCCACCACCTGGTTCCCCCAACTCCTACCCCCTGCCCCTTCAAAACCCTCAGATTGTTTTCAGAGTCCATAGTCTCTCATGGTTCACCTCCCCTTCCAATTTCCCTCAACTCCCTTCTCCTCTCCATCTCCCCTTGTCCTCCATGCTATTTGTTATGCTCTACAAATAAGTGAAACCATATGATAATTGACTTTCTCTGCTTGACTTATTTCACTCAGCATTATCTCTTCCAGTCCTGTCCATGTTGCTAAAAAAGATGGGTATACCTCCTTTCTGATGGAGGCATAATACTCCATAGTGCATATGGACCACATCTTCCTTACCCATTTTTCCGTTGAAGGGCATCTTGGTTCTTTCCACAGTTTGGTGACCGTGGCCATTGCTGCTATAAACATTGGGGTACAGATGGCCCTTCTTTTCACTACATCTGTATCTTTGGGGTAAATACCCAGTAGTGCAATTGCAGGGTCATAGGGAAGCTCTATTTTTAATTTCTTGAGGAATCTCCACACTGTTCTCCAAAGTGGCTGCACCAACTTGCATTCCCACCAACAGTGTAAGAGGGTTCCCCTTTCTCCACATCCTCTCCAACACATTTTGTTTCCTGTCTTGCTAATTTTGGCCATTCTAAGTGGTGTAAGGTGGTATCTCAATGTGGTTTTAATTTGAATCTCCCTGATGACTAGTGATGATGAACATTTTTTCATGTGTCTGATAGCCATTTGTATGTCTTCATTGGAGAAGTGTCTGTTCATATCTTCTGCCCATTTTTTTGATATGATTCTCTGTTTTGTGTGTGTTGAGTTTGAGGAGTTCTTTATAGATCCTGGATATCAACCTTTTGTCTGTACTGTCATTTGCAAATATCTTCTCCCATTCCGTGGGTTGCCTCTTTGTTTTGTTGACTGTTTCCTTTGCTGTGCAGAAGCTTTTGATCTTGATGAAGTCCCAAAAGTTCATCTTTGCTTTTGTTTCCTTTGCCTTTGGAGACATATCTTGAAAAAAGTTGCTGTGGCTGATATGGAAGAGGTTACTGCCTATGTTCTCCTCTAGGATTCTGATGGATTCCTGTCTCAATTCCATTTACTATAGCACAAAAAACCATAAGATACCTGGGAATAAACCTAACCAAAGAGGTAAAGGAACTGTACACTCATGAAAGAAATTGAAGAAGACACAAAAAGATGGAAGACCATTCCATGCTCTTGGATCGGAAGAATAATCATTGTTAAAATGTCTATACTGCGTAGAGCAATCTATACTTTTAATGCCATTCTGATCAAAATTCCACCAGTATTTTTCAAAGAGCTGGAGCAAATAATCCTAAAATTTGTATGGAATCAGAAGAGACCCCGAATCGCTAAGGAAATGTTGAAAACAAAAATAAAACTGGGGGCATCATGTTACCTGATTTCAAGCTTTACTACAAAGCTGTGATCACCAAGACAGCATGGTACTGGCATAAAACAGACACATAGACCAGTGGAATAGAGTAGAGAGCCCAGATATGGACCCTCAACTCTATGGGTAAATAATCTTCGACAAAACAGGAAAAAAATATACAGTGGAAAAAAGACAGTCTCTTCAACTATATGCAGAAGAATGAAACTCGAACATTCTCTTACACCATACATTGATATCCATTCTTAATCCCTACCTTTCCACAAGCAAGTGTTCATTACTTTTGACAGTTTTAAATGTATACTTTTTTAAAGAAGAAGTTTGTTTATTTTTTTTTTACAGAGAGAGAGAAATCACAAGCAGGCAGAGAGGCAGGAAGGGGTGGGAGTAAGGGTGGGGAGAAGCAGGCTCCCTGCTCAGCAGAGAGCCTGATATGGGGCTCAATACCAGGACCCTGAGACCATAACCTAAGCTGAACCCTCTGAGCCACCCAGGCACCCCTCACAAGTACCCTTATGACTGTTTTGCCACTCCTTACATTAATTAACAGTCTCATTAAAATTTTAGGTCCTCATTTAATTTTGACTATGATTTGTTAGTTGTTTTTCTCTGAAATGTACCATTACAGTGTTATTAGCTGATGTATTTTGCCTTTGTTGTTAAAAAACATTACAAAATGCCATTGAAATATTAAGTCGATATTATGCTTAGATAGTAAATTACAAATTATGAACTGTATATATGGTAAAGCATGAAAATATTCTTTCTGAAAGTTACTTATTGCATTACTAAAGCATAGTTGGCATCCATTTATTAGTTTCAGGATTACAGCATAGTGACCGGGAAATCATATGCATTATGAAATGCTCATCATGATAAGTATTATTACCATCTGTCACCACATAACTTATTGCACAATTATGGACTATATTTCCTCTGCTGTACTTTTTATCCCTGTGATGTATTTATTTTATAACTAGAACTTTGTATTTCTTAATTCCCTTCACCCCTTTTGCCCTCACTCACTTCCCCTCTGGTAACCTTCAGTTTCTTCTCTGCATTTATGAGTCTGTTTCCGTTTTGTTGTTCTTTTGGTTTGTTGTTCATTTGTTTTGTTTTTTAGTTCCCACATATATGTGAAATCATATGGTATTTGCCTTTGTTTTTCTGACTTATCTCATTTAGCATAATATCCTTTAGGTCAATCCAAATTGTTGTGAATGACAAGATTTCATTCTTTTTTTAAGGCTGAGCAACATTCTATTGTGTCTTTATACAACAATTTCTTTACCCATTTATCTATCAGTGGATATGTAGGTTGTTTCCCTGTCTTGACTATTACAAATAATGCTGCAATAAACATAAGTGTGTATATATATATATATATATATATATATATAGAGAGAGAGAGAGAGAGAGAGAGAGAGAGATGATAAATAGATATAGATATAGATTTTCAAATTAGTGTTTTTGTTTGCTTCAGATAAATATTAAGAATAGAATTACTGGGTCATATGGTATTTCTATTTTTAATTTTTTGAGAACTTTCTATAATGTCTTCTGTACTAGTTGCACATGTTTACATTTTCATCAACAGTGCATGCCTGTTTCCTTTTCTCAACATTCTTGTTAACACTTCTTATTTCTTGTCTTCCTGATACTAGCCATTTTACTGATGTGAGGTGATATATCATCATGGTTTTGGTTAGCATTTCACTCGTGTTTATCAATGATGAACATCTTTTCATGATGTCCATTGGCAATCTATAGGTCCTCTTTGGAAAAATGTCTATTCCTTTTCCTCTGCCTAGTTTTAATTGGATTATTTATTGTTCTGATGTTTAGCTGTATGAATTCGTTTTTTAAAAAAATATTTTATTTCATGTATTTTTTCAGAGAGATAGAGAAAGAGCACAAGTAGGCAGAGAAGCAGGCAGAGGGAAAGGGAGAAGTAGCATCTCTGCTGAGCCAGGAGCTCCATGTGGGGCTTAATCCCAGGACACTGGGATCATGACCTGAGCCAAAGGCAGCCACTTAACCAACTGAGACACCCAGGCACCCCTAGTTGTATGAATTCTTTGCTTATTTTGTATATAAACCACTTATTAAATATAAAATCTGCAAATATTTTCTCCCATTTAGTAGGTTGTCATTTCATTTTGTTAATGATTTCTTTCACTGTGTAAAAGGTTTTGATGAAGTCCTAATTGTTTATTTGTGGTTTCATTTCCTTTGTTGGGGGAAACATATCCAGAAAAATTTTGCGAAGGCTGATGCCCAAGAGTATATCGCCCATGTTCCTGCAGGAGTTTTATTGTTTCAGGTCCTACGTTCAGATCTTTAATCCATTTTGAGTTTATTTTTGTATATGGTATAACAAAGTAGTCCAGCTTCATTCTTTTGCATGCATTCTTATTAGCTGATGTTTTCCCAGCGCCATTTATTGAAGAGAATATATTTTCCCATTCTTGCAATCTTTGTTATCCAGGGTTCTCTATTCTGTTCCATTGACCTATGAGTCAATGTCTTGTGCTGGTACCAGGTGGCTTTGATTAATATAGGTGTGTAGTATATCTTGAAGTCTAGAATTATGATACCTCCAGCTTTATTCTTCTTTCTTTTTTTTAAGATTTTATTTATTTATTTGACAGAGAGAGATCACAAGTAGACGGAGAGGCAGGCAGAGAGAGAGAGAGAGAGGGAAGCAGGCTCCCTGCCGAGCAGAGAGCCTGATGCGGGACTCGATCCCAGGACCCTGAGATCATGACCCGAGCCGAAGGCAGTGGCCTAACCCACTGAGCCACCCAGGCGCCCCTTTATTCTTCTTTCTTAAAATTCTTTTCACTATTCAAGGTCTTTTGTGATCCCATACAAATTTTAGGATTATTTGTTTTTATTTCTATATATATATATATATATATATATATGTATATAGGTAGAGATTGCATTGAATCTTAGGTTGCTTTGGGTAGTATGGACATTTTAAATATATTAACTCTTGCAATCCATGAGAACATTATATTTCCCCACTTATTTGGGTCATCTTCAATTTCTTTCATTGTGTCTTATAATTTTCAGAGTATAGGCCTTTCACCACATTGATTGAATTTATTCCTAGGCATTTTATGCATTTGATGCTATTGTAAATAGGGTTGTTTCCTTTTTAAATTTTAATTCCAATATAGTTAACACAGAGTGTAACATTGGTTTCAGGTATGAAATATAGTGATTTAACAATTTCATATATCATAACAAGTGCACTTTTTAAAACCCACCACAAATTTCACATCACTTCACCTCCAAACTGTTAACCATCAGTTTGTTCTCTATAGTCAAGAATCTGTCTCTTGCTTTGTCTCTCTATCTCTCCCTTCCTCTCTCTCTCTCTCTTTAACTTTGATCATTTGTTTTTTCTTAAATTGAACATATGAGTGAAATCATATGGTATTTGTCTTTCTCTGACAGCCTTATTTCACTTAGCATTGTACTTGTTAGCTCCATCCATGTCATGGCAAGTGGTAAGATTTCATTCTTCTTACAGCTTCTTCTTTATCCATTCATTTGTTGAAGGAAAGTTGCTCTGCTTCCATATTGTAGCTATTGTAAATGATACTGTTGCATTGTATATGATTTTTTAGTTTTTAGTATTTAATTTTTTGTGTTTTTGGGGGGGAGGTAAATGCATGGTAATGTGATTGCTGGATCTTAGGTAGTTGTATTTTTTTTTTTTTTTTTTACTGTTTTCCACAGTAGCTAAACCAACAGTGCAAGAGTATTCCCTGTTCTCCATATCCTGGCCAACACTAGCTGTTTTTGGCTTTTTTTTTTCTTTTTAAAAATGTTTTTTCTGTTTTTATTTGTGTGTTTTTGTTTTTAAGATTTTACTTTTTAAAATTATATTAATTATGTTAATTATGTTAATCACCAAAGATTTTACTTTTAAGTAATGTACACCCAATGTGGGGCTCAAACTTACAACCCTGAGATCAAGAGTCACATGCTCTACCAACTGAACCAACCAGGCATCCCCATTTCTAGTGATTCTAGCCATTCTGAGAGGTGTGAGGCGACATCTCATTGTAGTTTGATTTTCATTTCCTTAATGATGAGTGATGTTGAGCATCTTTTCATGTGCCTGTGGGCCACTGGCATATCTTCTCTGCAGACATGTCAGTTCATGTCTTCTGCACATTTTTAATTAGACTATTTTTATTTTGGGTGTTGAGTTATATCAATTCTTGTTGTTTCAAGTTGTTTTTAAAATTCCAGTTAGTTAATATATAGTGTAATATTGGTTTCAGAAGTAGAATTTAGTGATTCATCACTTTCATATAACAACCAGTGCTCACCACAAGTGCCCTCCTTAATATCCAACACCCATTTAGCCCAGCGCCCACCCACCACCAGTCCATAAAACCTCAGTTTGTTCTCTATATTTAAGACTTTCTTGCAGCATTTGCTTATCTCAGTCAAAAGACCAGGGGCTATAGCTCTTGGGGTCATGATTTCAACCCCCAATTTGGGTAAAGATATTACTTAAATGAAACATAAGAAAGAAGAGTCTCTTATGGTTCACTTCCCTATTTTTTTTTCCTTTCCCTACATTCATCTGCTTTGTTTCTTAAATTCCTCCTATGACTTATATCATATGGTATTTGCCTTTCTTTACCTGGCATATTCACTTGCCATAATGCATTATAATTCCATCCTTGCAGATTAAAAGGCTTCATACTTTTTGATGGCTGAGTAATATTCCCCTCTGTATATATACTATAACTTCTTTATCCATTCATCGGTCAATGGACATTTGGGCTCTTTCTATAATTTCCCTATTGTTGATAATGCTATTATAAACATTGGGGTATATGTGCCTCTTTGAATCAATATTTTTGGATCCTTTTTGTAAATACCTAGTAGTACAATTGCTAAGTCATAAGGTAGTCTATTTTTAACTTTTTGAGGAACTTTCATACTGTTTTTCTGAGAGGCTGTACAAGTTTGCATTCCCACAAACCCTGTAAGAGAGTTCTAGTTCCTCTACATCCTTACCAACATCTGTTAATTCTTCTGTTGTTAACTGTAGCCATTCTGACAGGTGTGAGGTTAGATCTCATTGTAGTTTTGATTTGTATTTCTCTGATAAGTGATGTTAAAAATATTTTCATGCACCTCTTACCCATGTGTATGTATTCTTTAGAAAAATGTCTATTCATGTTTCCTTGCCACTTCTTACTGGATTATTTGTTTCTTGGGTGTTCAAATAAGTTATTTATATATTTTGGATACTAACATTTTAGTATTTTGGATACTAAAAATTTGCAAGTATCTTTTCCCATTTTCATAGGTTGTCTTTGTTTCCTTTCTTGTGCAGAAACTTAATCTTGATGAAGTCCCAATAGCTCATCCTTGCTTCCTGAGACATGTACAGTAAGAAGGCCAAAGTCAAAGAGGTTGCTATTTGTGTTCTCCTCCAGGATTTTGATGGTTTCCTGTTTCACATTTAACCCTTTCATCTATTTTGAATTTACTTTGTGTATAGTGGAAGAAAGCAATCCAGTTTCATTCAACCCTTTGTTGAAGAGACTTTTTTCCATTGGGTATTCTTTCCTGCTTTGCCAAAAATTAGTTGATAATATGGTTGTGGGTCCATTTCTGTGTTTTCTATTTTGTTTCATTGATCTATTGGTCTGTTTTTGTGCCTGTACCATACTCTCTTGATCACTATAGCTTGAACTATGGGATTGAATGCCTCCAGTTTTGCTGTTCTTCTTCAAGATTGTTTTGACTATTTGGGTTGTTTTTTGGTTTCATACAAATTATAGGATTATTTGTTCTAATTCTCTGAAAACGCTGGTGGTATTTTGATAGGAATCACATTAAATGTGTAGACTGCTTTAGGTAGTATAGACATCTTAACAATATATATTTTTTTCTTCCAGTCTATGAGCATGGAATGGTTTTCCATCTCTCTGTGTCCTCTTCAATTTCCTTTATAAGTTTTCTATAGTTTTCAGAATACAGAACTTTTACCTCTTAGGTTAGGTGTATTCCTAAGTATCTTAAGGTTTTTGGTGCAATTGTAAATGGGATTGATTCCTTGATTTCTCTTTCTGTTGTTTCATTATTAGTATATAAAAATGCAAAAGATTTCTGTATGTTAACTTTGTATCCTGTGACTTTTCTGAATTTGTTTACTAGTTCTAGCAATATTTTGGTGGAATCTTTTGGTTGTCTTTGGGATTATTTTGGTAGAATCTACATAGAATATCATGTTATCTGTGAATAGTGAGAGTTTCATATTTTCCTTGCCAATTTGGATTTGTTTTATTTGTTTTTGTTGTCTGATAGCTGAGGCTAAGACTTCTGGTACTACATTAAACAACAATGTTGAGAATGGACATCCCTGTCTTGTTCCTGAATGTAAAGAAAAAGTTGTCAGTCTTTCTTCATTGTGGATGATATTAACTGTGGGTCATTATATGTGACATTTATGATGTTGAGTTATGTTCCCTCTATCCCTACTTTGTTGTGGGTTTTTATCAAGAAAGAATGCTGCATTTTTCAAATGTCTTTTCTGCATCTGTTTGAGAGCATCATATAGCACTTATCCTTTCTTCTATTAATGTGGTGTATCATGTTGACTGATTTGCAAATATTAAACAACTCCTGCAAACCTGGAAAAAAAAATCCCACTTGATTGTGGTGAATAGTTCTTTTAATGAACTATTGGATTCTATTTGCTAGTATTGTGTTGAGAATTTTTGCATCCATGTTCACCAGGGGTATTAACGTATAGTTGTCTTTTTGAGTGGGGTTTTAGCCTAGTTTTAGAATCAAGGTAATGCTGGCCTCATAGAAGGATTTTGGAAGTTTCCCTTCCATTCTTATTTTTTTTTAAAACAGTTTGAGAAGAATAGGTATTAACTCTTCTTTAAATGTTTGGTAGAATTCCCCTGGGAAGCCATTTTTGGGAGATTTTTTTGATTACTAATTTATTTGCTGGTTATGAGTCTTTTCAAATTTTTTATTTTTTCCTGTTTCAATTTTGGTAGCTTATATGTTTCTAGGAATTTATCTATTTCTTCCAGATTGGCCTATTTGTTGGCATATGATTCTCCATAATAGTGTCTTATAATTTTATTTCTTTGGAGTTTGTTGTGATTTCTCCTCTTTCATTATTATATTTATTTGGGTCCTTTATCTTTTCTGTTTGATAAGTCTTGCTAAGGGATATAAATATTACTAATTGTTTTGAAGAACAAGCTCCTAGTTTCATTGGTATGTTCTACTCTGGGTTTTTTGTTTTGTTTTGTTTATTTCTATATCATTTTTTCCTGCTCTAATCTTTATTATTTCCTTTCTTCTGCTTGATTTAGGCTTTATTAATTAATTATTTAACATTTTATTTATGTATTTGAGAAAATGCAAGCAGGGGATGAGAGGTGGGAAGGGGCAGAGGGAAAAACAAACTCCCCACTCAGTAGGGAGCCTGATGTGGGGCTTGATCCCAGGATTTCAAGATCACAGCCTGAACCCAAGTCAGATGCTAAGTGATTGAGTCACTCAGGTGCTCCCAGGTTTTATTTACTATTCTTTTTCCAGCTCCTTTAGTTCTAAGTTCAGTTTGAATATTTGAAAATGTTCTTGCTTTTTGTGGTAGGCCTGTATTGCTATATACTTCCCTCTTATGACAGCTTTTACTGTATCCCAAAGTTTTTGGACCATCATGTTTTTCTTTCTCTTTTTTTTTCTTCTTTTTTTATTGTGTTATGTTAGTCACCATAAAATACATCATTAGTGTTTGATGCAGTGTTCCAATATTCATTGTTTATGTACAACATCAGGTGCTCCATGCAGTATATGCCCTTCTTAATACCCAACACCAGGCTCACCCATCCCACTAAACCCTCCCCTCTAAAACCTTCTGTTTGTTTCCCAGAGTCCATAGTCTCTCATGGTTCATTTAATGTATTTATTTTTTTATTCTTCTTTAATTTCCTGGTTGACCCATTCATTCATTGATAGGATGCTTTTTAACCCCCATGTATTTGTATTCCTTCCAGTTTTTTTTTTTCCTCATAATTAAGTTCAAGTTTTAAAGCATTGTGCTCTGAAAATATACATGGTATAATCTCATTTTATTTTGGTACTTATTGAGGCTTGATTTCTGACCCAGCACATAATCTAGTCTGGAAAATATTCCATGTACACTTGAAAAGAATGTGTATTCTGCTGCTTTAGCATGAAATGCTTTGAATACATATTTAGTCCATCTGGTCCAGTGTGACATTGAAAGTCATTTGTTTCCTTGTTGATTTTCTGCTTAGATGATATGTCCATTCCTGTAAGTGAGCTGTTACAGTCTCTTGCTATGATTGTATTATTATCAATGAGTTTCTTCATTTTTGTTATTAACTGGTTTATATATTTGGGTGCTCCCATGTTGGGGGCATAAATATTTACAATTGTTAGATATTTTTGGGTAAACCTCTTTATTATGGTATAAAGTTCTTCCTTATCTCTTTTTACAGTCCTTGGTTTAAAATCCAGTTTGTATGATATAAATATGGCTATTCCACATTTTTTAATGTCCATTAACATGATAAAATGTTTTCCATCCTCTCACTTTCAATCTTCAGGAGTTTTTAAGTCTAAAGTGAGTCTCTTGTAGTCAGCATATAAATTGGTCTTGTTTTTTAATCCATTCTGATACATATTGTCTTTTGTTTGCATCATTTAAGCCATTTACTTTCAAAATGATTATTGATAGATATGAATTTAGTCCTACTATATTACCTGTAAAGTTGTTTCTCTTTTCCTTTCTAGTCTTTGTTGGTTTTGGTCTTTCTTTCCCAGAGAGTCCCCTTTAATATTTCTTGCAGGACTGGTTTGGTGGTCATGAACTCCTTTAGTTTTTATTGTCTGGGAAACTCTTTATCTTTCTTCCATTCTGAGTGACAGCCTTGCTAGATAAAATATTCTTGGCTGCATATTTTTACCACTTAGCAAGTTGAATACATCATGCAACTCTTCTCTGGCCTGCTAAGTCTCTGTGGATTGATCTGCTGCTAACCTTTTTTGTCTTCCCTTTTAGGTTAGAGATTTCTATTCCCTTGCTTCTTTCAGGATTCCCCCCCCCCCTTATGCCTGTATTTTGCAAATTTTACTACAATATGTCTTGGTATTGGTCTGCTTTTGTTGATTGGATGGAAATGCCTGCTCCTCCTAGATTTGGCTGTCTGTTTCCTTCCCCAGATTAGGGAAATTTTCAGCTATAATTTGCTGAAATAAATCTTCTGCTCCCCTTACCCTCTCATCCTCTGGCACTTCTATGATACAAAAATTATGCTTTATAGAGTCACTGAGTTCTCAGTCTACATTCATGATCCAATATTTTTCTTTCTGTCATCTTTTCAGCTTCATTATTTTCCATAATTTTACCTTCCTCATTCTTTTGCTTCTTCCATCCTTGTCATTTCATCTGGTCACTTTTGCATCTTGGTTATAGCATTTTTTATATTGGCTTGACTAGTTATTTAGGTCTTTTTTTTTCCTGCAGTAAGAGGCTCTCTGGAGTCCTCAATGTTTTTCTCAAGCCTAGTTAGTTATCTTTATGATTGTTATTTTAAATTCTGGTTCAACATATGGTGTGACTAGATCCCTGGCTTTTCTTTTTATCTCTTTTGGGATGAATTCCTCAATCTTGGTGTTTTGTCTAGGACTCTGCCTTCCATGTGTTAGGAAATTCTGTTGTTTCCTGCTCCTGAGATTAATGACTATATTAAGAACAGGTCATATATTGCCCAGGGCCTGGTACTTCAGAAAGTGTTTCTGGTGTATGCAATGTGCACTGTTCTGTTGTGTTTTGGTTGTTTGTTCCTTCAGGTCAGTTCCCTGCAGTGAGGAGTGTTTGGAACTTGCCCAGTGTGGGAAATTTTAACTAGCTGGGTTTGGGTCTGCTTGTTAAAACAGGCTAAATTCTATTTTCCCTAGAGCTGAATCTTTGCAGCATTCTATGGTCAGTAGATTTGGTATGTGTGGGGGATTTTTGCTGGTCTTCTGGGGGAGGAACTTGCTGCTTCTCTGACTGTCAGGCACACTTGCCCTATTTAAAAGGCACCTGCAGAACACGGGGTGGGGGGAGGAGGAAGCCAGGTATTAGTGTAAGTGGCTAATGCCTTTATTGTGGGTCAGTCTGTCAGTCCATCAGTGCTAATGGACAGTGGGAAAATATGGCATCTGCTGACTCTCCCATTCCTGGAGAGAAGCCACTCTTGCTGCAGTTCAGGAAGCTCTCACAGAAGAGCAAACAGTTTCACCTCATTTGTTCCTGACACCTCTCATTTCCCTGTCTTCACTCTGTGACTGAGCTGTCCAACCAGTGGTGGCATGGTGATCCTGTTTTTTGTTTGTTTGTTTTTTACTTAAATTCAATTAGCCAATATATAGTATATCATTAGTTTTTGAAGAAGTGTTCAGTAATTCATAAGTTGCTTATAACACCCAGTGCTTATCACATCACACACCATTTTTAATGCCCATCACCCAGTTGCCCCATAACCCCAAGAAACTCCCCTTCTGCAACCCTCAGCCTTTTCCTCCAGAGTCAAGAGTCTCTCACGTTTTGTGTCCCTCTCTGATTTTTTTCCTTTTCAATTTTTGCTCCCTTCCCCTATGATCTTCTGCACTATCTCTTATATTCCACATATGAATGAAACCATTTGATAATTGTCTTTCTCTGCTTGACTTATTTCACTTAGCATTATACCCTAGAGTTCCATCCATGTTGATATAAATGGTTGGTATTAATCTTTTCTAATAGCTGAATAATATTCCATTGTATATATAAACTGCATCTTTATTTATTCATCTGTTGAAGGACATCTTGACTCCTTCCATAGTTTGGATATTATGGGCATTGTGGTTATGAACATTGGAGTGCTGGTGACCTTATGTTTCACTACGTCCATATCTTTGAGGTACCCAGTAGTCATAGGGTAGCTCTATTTTTAAATTCTTTAGGAAATTTCATACTGTTTTCCAGAGTGGCTGAACCGCTTGTGTTCCCACCAATAGTGTAAGAGGGTTCCCCTTTCTCCACATCTTTGCCAACACTTGTTGCTTCCCACCTTGTTAATTTTTGACATCCTAACTGGTGTAAGGTCACTGTGGTTTTGATTTGTATTTCCCTAATGGCAAATGACGCAGAGCATTTTTTTCATGTGTCTATTGGCCATTTGTATGTCTTTTCCTTTTTTTTTTTTTGTAGCATTGTTTTAAATTTTATTTTTTTATAAACATATATTTTTATCCCCAGGGGTACAGGTCTGCGAATCGCCAGGTCTACACACTTCACAGCACTCACCATAGCACACACCCTCCCCAATATCCATAACCCCACCCCCCTCTCCCAAGGCCATTTGTATGTCTTACTTGAAGTGCCTGTTCATATCTTCTGCCCATTTCTTGACTGGATTATTTATATTTTGGATATTGAATTTGAGAAATACTTTATAGATCTTGGATACCAGCCATTTATCTGATACATCATTTAAAAATATCTTCTCTAATTCTGTAGGTTGGCTTTAAGTTTTCTTGAGTGTTTCCTTTGCTGTGCAAAAGCTTTTTATCTTGATGAACTATCAACGGTTCATTTTTGCCTTTGTTTCTTTTCACTTTAGAGACTTGTCTTGCAGGAAGATGCTGTGATCAATGTCGAAGAGGTTACTGCCTGCACTCTCCTCTAGGATTGTGATGGATCCCTGTCTCACATTGAGGTCTTTCATCCATTTTGAGTTTATCCTTGTGTATCATATAACAGAATAATCCAGTTTTATTCTGCATGTGGCTGTCCAATTTTCCCAGCACCATTTATTGAAGAGACTATCTTTTTCCCATTGGATATTCTTTTCTGATTTGTTGAAGATTAGTTGACCATAGAGTTGATAATCCATTTTTGGGTTCTCTATTTTGTTTCATTGATCTAAGTGTCATTTTTGTGCCAGTACCATGCTGTCTTGATAATCATAACTTTGTAATATAGCTTCAAGTCCAGGATTGTGATGGCATTAGCTTTGGTTTAGTTTTTCAACATTTCCCTGATAATTTGCAGTCTTTTCTAGTTCTGTACAAATTTTAGACTTGTTGTTGCAGCTCTGTGCAAGGTGTAGATGGTATTTTGATAAAGATTGCCTTGAATGTGTAGATTGCTTTTGGTAGCATAGACATTTGAAACAATATATATTTTTTATTTAAACTTTTTAAAGATTTTATTTATTTATTTGACAGACAGAGGTCACAAGTAGGCAAAGAGGCAGGCAGAGAGAGAGGGGGAAGCAGGCTCCCTGCTAATCAGAGAGCCCAATGTGGGGCTTGATTCTAGGACCCTGAGATCATGGCCTGAGCCGAAAGCAGAGGCTTAACCCACTGCGCCACCCAGGCACCCCTAAACAATATTTGTTCTTCTAATCCATGAGCATAGAATGTTTTTCCATCTTTTTGTGTCTTCCTCAATTTCTTTCATAAGGATTCTGTAGTTTCTAGATTACATCTTTGGCTAGTGTATTCCTGGGTATCGTATGGGTTTGGATGCACTTGTAAATGAGATTGATGCCTTAATTTCCCTTTCTTCAGTCATGTTGTTAGTGTATAGAAAAGCAACTGATTTCTGTGCATGGATTTTGTATCCCACCACATTGCTGAATTGCTAGAATGAGTTCTAGCAATTTTGGGGTAGAGTCTTTTGGGTTTTTCACAGGAAGTGTCATATCATCTGTGAAGAGTGAGAATTTAACTTCTTTGTCAATTTGAATGCTTTTTATTTCTTTTTGTTGTCTGATTGTTCAGGCTAGGACTTCTAGTACTATGTTGAAAAACAGGTAAGAGTGGGCATCCCTGTTGTGTTCCTGACCTTATGAGAAAAGTTCTCAGTTTTTCCCCATTGGGATGATATTTGCTGTTCACTTTTCATTGGTAGCTTTTACGATATTGAGGTATGTTCCTTCTATCCCTACACTGTGAAGAGTTTTAATGAAGAAAGGATGCTGTATTTTCTCAAACGCTTTTTCTGCCTCAATTGAGAGGATCATGTGGTTCTTGTTTTTTTCCTTTAGTAATCTGACTGATTTTCAAATGTTGAACCACCTTGCATCCCAGGAATAAATCCCACTTGGTCTTGGTGAATAATCCCTTTCATGTCCTGCTGGATCCTATTGGCTAGTACCTTGGTGAGTATTTAGGCATCCATTTTCATCAGGGATAATGGTCAATACTCCTTTTTGATGAGGTCTTTGTCAGGTTTTGGGATCAAGGTAATGCTAGCCTCATAGAACAAGTTTGGAAACTTTCCTTTCATTCCTATTTTTTAAAACAGCTTCAGAAAAATAGGTACTCTTTCTTCTTTAAATGTTTGGTAGAATTCCAGTGGGAATCCATCTGACCTTGGACTCTTATTTGGTAGGACATTTCTGATTACCACTTCAATTTCCTTGCTGGCTATTTGTCAGTTCAGATTTTCTATTTCTTTCTGTTTCAATTTTGGGAGTTTATAAGTTTCCAGGAATGCATCCATTTCTTCCAGATTGTTTTTTGCTCATTGCTCATAATATGTCCTTAAAACTGTCTGTATGTCCTTGGTATTGGTCGTGATCTTTCCCCTTTCATTTATGATTTTATTTACTTGGGTTGTTTACCTTTTCTTTTTGGTAAGTCTGGCCAGAAGCTTATTGATCTTAATAATTCTTTCCAAGAAAGAGCTTCTAGTTTTTTAATCAGTTCTACTGTTTTTCTGGTTCTATTTCATTGATTTCTGCTTGAATCCTTATCATTTCTTTTATGCTTGGTTTAGGCTTTATTTGCTATTCTTTCTCCATGTCCTTTTTTTTTTTTTAAAGATTTTATTTATTTATTTGACAGAGAGAGAGAGATCACAAGTAGGCAGATAGGCAGACAGAGAGAGAGGGGGAAGCAGGCTCCCTGCTGAGCAGACAGCCCAATGTGGGCTGAGATCATGACCTGAGCCAAAGGCAGTGGCTTAACCCACTGAGCCAGCCAGGTGCCCCTCTCCATATCCTTTATGTGTAAGGTTAGCTTGTGCTTTTGGGATTTTTCTAATTTTTTTGCGAGAGGATCGAATGGCTATGTACTTTCTGCTTTTCTGTGTCCCAAAGGTTATGAACAGTTGAAGTTTTAAAAATTAGGTCTTCTGTCTCTATGAATTTTTATTTTTTCTTTAATTTCCTGGTTGACCATTCTTTATCAGCATGCTCTTTAACCTCCAAGTGTTTGAGTTCCTTCCAAATTTCCTCTTGTGTTTGAGTTCAAGTTTCAAGGCATTGTGGTTTGAAAATATGCAGGGAATAATCCCCATCTTTTGGTATCTATGCAGACCAGATTTTCGACCCAATTTGTGATCTATTCTGGAGATTGTTCCATGTACACATGAGAAGAAAAAATATTCTGTTGTTTTAGATGAAATGTTCTGTATATGTCTACAAAGTCCAGCTGGTCCAATGTGTCAATCTTGTTTCTTTGTTGATCTTCTACTTAGATGATCTGTCCATTGCTATAAGTGGAGTGTTGAGATCCCCTACTATTAATGTATTATAACCAATGTTTTTTTTCTTTATTTTGGTTATTAATAGATTTATATAATTGGCTGCTCCCATGATGGAAGTATAGATATTTACAATTGTTAGATCTGTGGGTAGACCCTTTAAGTATATTGTGTTCCTCTTCATCACTTATTACAGTCTTTGTTTTAAAAACAAAACAAACAAAAGCAAAGATGAACTTTTGGGACTTCATCAAGATCAAAAGCTTCTGCACAGCAAAGGAAACAGTCAACAAAACAAAGAGGCAACCCACGGAATGGGAGAAGATATTTGCAAATGACAGTACAGACAAAAGGTTGATATCCAGGATCTATAAAGAACTCCTCAAACTCAACACACACAAAACAGAGAATCATATCAAAAAATGGGCAGAAGATATGAACAGACACTTCTCCAATGAAGACATACAAATGGCTATCAGACACATGAAAAAATGTTCATCATCACTAGCCATCAGGGAGATTCAAATTAAAACCACATTGAGATACCACCTTACACCACTTAGAATGGCCAAAATTAGCAAGACAGGAAACAAAATGTGTTGGAGAGGATGTGGAGAAAGGGGAACCCTCTTACACTGTTGGTGGGAATGCAAGTTGGTGCAGCCACTTTGGAGAACAGTGTGGAGATTCCTCAAGAAATTAAAAATAGAGCTTCCCTATGACCCTGCAATTGCACTACTGGGTATTTACCCCAAAGATACAGATGTAGTGAAAAGAAGGGCCATCTGTACCCCAATGTTTATAGCAGCAATGGCCACGGTCACCAAACTGTGGAAAGAACCAAGATGCCCTTCAATGGAAAAATGGGTAAGGAAGATGTGGTCCATATACACTATGGAGTATTATGCCTCCACCAGAACATGGACGGGACTGGAAGAGATGATGCTGAGTGAAATAAGTCAAGCAGAGAAAGTCAATTATCATATGGTTTCACCTATTTGTGGAGCATAACAAATAACATGGAGGACAAGGGGAGATGGAGAGGAGAAGGGAGTTGAGGGAAATTGGAAGGGGAGGTGAACGATGAGAGACTATGGACTCTGAAAAACAATCTGAGGGTTTTGAAGGGGTAGGGGGTGGGAGGTTGGGGGAACCAGGTGGTGGGTATTGGAGAGGGCATGGATTGCATGGAGCACTGGGTGTGGTGAAAAAACAATGAATACTGTTACGCTGAAAAGAAATTTAAAAAAAATCATATTTATCTAACATGAGGATTGCTACACCAGATTTCTTCTGAGGTCTACTAGCATGGTTAATTTTTCTCTACCCTCTCACTTTCAATCTGGAGGTGTCTTTAGGTCTAACATGAGTCTCTTATAGACTGCATATGGATGGGTCTTGCTTTTTTTTTTTATCTAATCTGATACCCTATGTCTTTTGATTGGAACATTTAGTGCATTTACATTCAGAGTAACTGTTGAAAGATATGAGTTTAGTGCTATTGTACTGCCTGTAAAGTCCCGGTTTCTGTAGGTAGTTTGTTTCTGGTTTATATTACTCTTGGGCTCTCTTTGCTTACAGGATCCCCTTAATATTTCTTGCAGGGATGGCTTGGTGGTCACATATTCTTTCAGTTTCTATCTGTCATGGAAGTACTTTACCTCCTTCTATTCTAAATGACAGCCTTGCTGGATAAAGTAGTCATGGCTGCATGTTCTTCTCATTTAGTATCCTGAAGATATGCCAGCCTTTTCTAGCCTGCCAGGTCTCTGTGGATAGGTCTGATGTTAGTCTGATATTCCTCTCTCTATAGGTTAGGAGCTTCTTGTGGCAAGTTGCTTTCAAGGTTTTCTCTTTGTCTCTGAAGTTTGAAAACTTCACTATTATATGCCAGGATATTCATCTATTTTCATTGTTTATGGGAGGAGTCTTCTCTACCTCTTGGACATGAATGCTTGTTTCCTTCCCCAGATTAGCAAAGTTCTTAACCATGATTTGCTCAAATATACCTTCTGGCCCTCTTTCTCTCTTCACCCTCACACCAACAATTCTGATATTTTTATATTTTATCACATCACTAATTTCTCAAATCCTCTCTTCATGGGTTATTGTTTTTCTCTCTTTTCCTTAACTCCCTTCCTTTCTGTCAGCCTGTTTTCTAGATCACTTACTCTCTCTTCTGCCTCATTTACACTAGCTGTTAGAGGATCCAATTTAGACTGCATCTCATTTTAAATTTTGGCCTGGTTAGATCCTCTTTCTGCACTAGGAGATTTTCTAGTGTCTTCTGTGCCTTTTTAAAGCCCAGCTATTAACTTTATAATTTTTATCCTGAATTCCATCTCTGACATCCTGCTTATATCCACATTGATTAGATCTGTGGCAGAGAACATTACCGCTGCTTTTTTCCTTTGTTGTGAATTCCTCCTTCTAATCATTTTGCCCAGCAAAGAATTGATTGAGTGAATCAGCAGAGTTCAGTATATCAACCATGATCCAAACAAAATACACACTAGACAAATTGGAAGATATCAGAAACAAAAACAGAAAGGTTAGGAAAACAAAGCAAAACAAAACAAAAAGTGGGGGGAGAATATAATCTCACAGGGTGGACAAAACATGGTGATCCACTTGTTCCTGAGTGTATTTTAGTGTGTGTGTTGAAGACACTAATTCCCAAAGTTTCAAAGAAGGCAAAACTTACATAGATAGAAAAAATAAAATTGAATAAAATGAAAGGAATAAAAAAATGAAGCATATATCTATAAAATGTAGGGGTAAAAAAATAAAAGTTAAAAAAAGACTTAAAAACCAAGAGTTGATAAATAAGAAACTAGTTAAGAATAGAACAAAGAAAAAAAAAAAAGAAATGGAAAATTGTAGAGTAACAGATAAAAGAAATCATGAGTAAACCTCGAGTTCTTTATACTATTTTCCCCTACCACTGGAGTTTTACAGTCTTGTGAGATCTGTAAGCTTTTGTGCACCTGTTCTTCTAATAGGTCTTCTGCGGGAGGGATCTGCTGTGTTGCTTATCAGGTGTCTTTGCCTGGGCAGAGTTGAACCACCCCTTGCCAGGGGACTAAGCTCAGTGTAAGCTGGCTCTGTGTGTGTGTGTGTGTGTGTGTGTGTGTGTTTTCTTGAAGGTTTTCTGTGCCTCTTTAGAGTATTCAAATAAAAATGGCTGTGCCCCAATCTCCAGCCCCAAAGCCAAAAGATTGCAGTTTCTCCCTTCAGTAAACCCTCCGGGAAAAACAGTCTTCAGTTTTGTGTGTGCCAAACTCTGCAGACTCCTGCAGTGTGTGCCCACAGCGATCCTCCAGGGGGTATTCCAAAGGTCCCATGTTACTGTCCTTTGCAGGGCCCTGTCACTGAGAGTGGCCCTACAAAGAGTTCTGCTCTTCTGTTCTGCTCTTCCCAGGCATGGAGGGTGGTCTCCATGTTCCATTCCATTGTAGGGTGCCCAGGCAGAGAGTGGTCACCCCATTGGTCCCAGCTCGAAGTTTATGGTGAACTGAGCAGAGATCCACCTGCTGCACTCACTGATCATAACCAATTTCCCACTCTACTTCTTGGGAACTCTACCCATTTAACCACCCCCATTAGTTCTGTGACTCCTGGAATCCTGAGACCGCACTGACCCACCTAGAATTCTGCCTGTTTATCCTCTGATCCCCTTTCAGACAGGGATGTTTCTCACTGGAGCAGATTTCTAGTGGTTCTGATTTTCCCCTCCAGGACCATCTTACTTTCCAGTAGCTGGCTTACAGAGGCTCCCTCCCCGCTCCATTTATCTTCTGTTATCTTCCCTCAGATTCCCTTCTCTGTACTTCCTACCTTGCAAAAAGTGGCTGCTTTTCTATTTGTAGAGTTCCAAATACTTTTTTTTTCTTATATCTCAGGCTGAGTTCATGGGTGCTCGGAATGGTTTGATAGTTATCTAGGGACCAGATGAAAAAGGTCCTCTACTCTTCCACCATCTTGCCTCCTCCTGCTCCTGTGTTTTATCTCAGATGCACTAACTGGTTTTCAAAACTCCAAATTTCATGAACTTATGCTGATCCTCTGTGGGAGATTCTTGCTATGCTCTGGCTGGTACAAGTTTATCCTAGTAGGACAGTTGCACAAATCTGCAAGTGTTTGGAGTTCATGGCATAGTGCAGCACAAAGCCAATTTCTGTGGGCACTGGGGTGGCTCAGTTGGTTAAGCATCCAACTCTTGGTTTTGGCTCAGGTCATGAGATTAAGTCCCACATTCAGGATCTGTGGTCAGTGTGGAGTTTGCTTGAGATTCTCTCCCTCTGCCATTCCCCTCACTCATGCTCTCTCTCTCTTTCTCAAATAAATAAATAAAATCTTTTTTTTTTTAAGAAGCCAGTTTCCAGGTTACCTGCCCAGAGGAGGTGCCTCTGCTTCTTTGCTAACTAATGGGGCCACTCAATGCTCACTAACAGGTCTTTTGTCCCCTGAGAGACAATGGCATATCTCCCAAATGCACTCCTAGAAGGGGAACTGTCTCTCCCAGTGTGACCCAGGGATCCTGAGTCCAAGCTGTCACTCCTAGGCCTCTGCCTTCCTTCTCCACAGGAGCACAGGAGCACAAGTTCCACTCTTGGATGGCATGGATTTATAAACCTTTAGTCTTTGAGCTTCACTGCTTATAAAACTTTAGATAATCAGCCCCTCTCATTTCCCAATCAATGGTTTTGGTGATGTGTTTTTTTCATGAAATCCACTATGTACTGCTTTCACTCTCTTTCACTTTCTCTTCCTTCTTTCTCCATAATCAGAGATCCCTCTCTTATGCAGCAGTCTTGATTATTTTCTCCCCCAAGTCATGTCTCTGCACCTCCTATGTTCCACAACATTGGTGTCTTTTCTCCTAGTTGTACAGTTTGTTCTCTCAGTCCTAATATTGATATCTTGGGTGTTCAGAATGATTTGATATTTGTCTAGCTGTGTTCAGTGGACAAGGCAAGCATACTAATCTGCCATCTTAAATCACTCACCCAGTTCTTTATGAATTTTGGATACTAAACATTTATTAGATATGTCATTTGCAAATATCTTCTTCCATTCGATAGGTTTCCTTTTTATTTATTTATTTATTTATTTATTTATTTATTTTATTTTTTTAATTTATTTGACAGAGAGAGATCACAAGTAGACGGAGAGGCAGGCAGAGAGAGAGAGAGAGGGAAGCAGGCTCCCCTCTGAGCAGAGAGCCCGATGCGGGACTTGATCCCAGGACCCTGAGATCATGACCCGAGCCGAAGGCAGCGGCTTAACCCACTGAGCCACCCAGGCGCCCCTCCTTTTTTTTTAAATTAACTTTTTATTAGAGGTATAGTTTGATTAGCAATTTGTTATATACGTAGTTGCATTTGTTTGCTTTTGTATTCAATTTTACATTTGATTTTTGTTCTTGTTGAGTAAAATTTATTTTTTCAATGACCAAAACATATACATGTATCAATTTCAAAACAATAAGAAAAATAGTCTACTTAAAGAAGTCTTACTCTCCATTTATGGCACCATTCCTGTCTTTACTTTTAAAAATTAATGTATACTAATACATACACATAGTTTTTGGTATATTGCTTTTACATTTACAAATATCTCCTAGGAATTAACCTTCACGTGTGCTTACTTTTCTTCATTTCTATGGCTATACAATACTCCACTAAATAAATATATCTTTGTCTCTTCAACTAGTTGCCTATGTATTTTACAACTGCAAATATCAAAATAGGTAAAATTTTGCATATTGTTTCATATATGTAGAACTAAACTACATACTTAGATTTCTGGGTCAAAGAATAAATGCATACCTAATAGTTAGAAATTGTCCATTTACCCTAATGATTGAGAGTGCCTGTTTTCTCACAGCCTTGACATTTAAGTGGGTTGATCTGATAGATAAGTACTATCTAAAAATTAGGGAAAAGAAGTCTATCATTATCCTTTTTTTTTTAAGACTTTATTTATTTATTTGACAGAGAGCGAGATCACAAGTAGCCCAAGAGGCAGGCAGAGAGAGAAGAGAAACCAGGCTCCCTGCCAAGCAGAGAGCCCGATGTGGGGCTTGGTTCCAGGACCCTAAGATGATGACCTGAGCCAAAGACAGAGGGTTAACCTGCTGAGCCACCAGGTGCCCCCATAGGTTTCCTTTTAGCTTTGTTAATTATTTCCTTCACTCTGCAGAGCATTTAATTTTGAAATAGTTCCAAAAGTTTATTTTCCCTTTTATTTTCCTTGCCTCAGAAAACATATCCAGAAAAAATGTTGCTATGACCAATGTCGAAGACATTACTGCTTGTGCTCTCAATAAGGTTTTTATGGTTTCAGGTCTCACATTTAGCTCTTTCATCCATTTATGTCTTAAATTCCTTTTTAGCTTAATCCATTTATATATGGTGAAAGAAACTAATCCATTTTCATCTCTTTGCGTGTAGCTGATCAGTTTTCCCAACACCATTTATTGAAGAGACTGTCTTTTACCCATTCCATATTCTTCCATTTACCCATTCCATATTCTGGTTTATTGAAGATTAATTAACTATACAATTGTAAGTTTATTTCTGGGGTTTCTATTCTGTTATAAATAGATTTGTTTGTTAATTTATCTTTCTGCTCTTTCATTTTTACATTAATAATGTATAGAAATACAACCAATTCCTTTATATTAATTTTGTATACTGTAACTTTACTAAATTCATTTAATAGGGCTAATCGTTTTACTGGTAGTCTCTAGGTTTTTATATATATAGTATCATAACATCTGCAAAAAGTTAGTTTTTCTTCTTCCTTACCAATTTTGACACCTTTTATTATTTTTTTTAATTGGTTGTTTTTGTCTGATTACTCTGTCCATGATTTTCCTTACTGTTTTGAATGAAAGTGAGAGTGGACATCCTTGTCTTGTTCTTGACCTTAGAGGAAAACCTTTCAGATATTCACTATTGACTATGAAGTTAGGTATGAATTTGGCAGATATGGTCTTTTTTTATGTTGAGGTATGTTCCTTCTATACTCATTTTGTTGTGAATTTTTGTCATGAATGTTATTGTTTTGTAAAATGCTTTTTCTGCATCTATTGAGAAGATTATATTGTGTTTATTTTTCATTTTGTTAATGTGGTGATCTATCCATTGATGCAAGTAGATATTAAAGTCTCCTACTATTAGTGTATTACTCTAAATACCTCCCCTTTCTGTCTGCTTCATGTATTTAGGTTCTCCCATGTTGGATGCATAAATATTTAGAATTTTTATATCCTTTTGTTGGATTGATCTTTTTAGCATTAGGTACTACCACTGTCTCCCACTACAGTCTTTGTTTTAAAGTATATTTTGTCAGATGTGAGTACTGCCACCCCAGGTTTTTTTCACCACTATTTGCATAAAAAATCTTTTTTCATCTTTGCACTATCAGTCTGTATGTGTCTTTAGGTCTGAAGCGAATCTCTTTTAGGTAAAAGATAAATGGGTCTTGTTTTTATTTTTTAAATCCATTCATTCATCCTATGTCTTCTGATTGGAGCACTTAGTTTATTTACATTTAAGGTAATTATTGATAGGTATGTACTTTTTGCCATTTTGTTAATTACCTTTTTGTTGTTTCTGTAGTTCTTCTCTGTTCCTTTCTCCTTCTCTTGCCCTCTTCCCTTGTGACTCATTGATTTTCTTTATTATTATGCTTGGATTGATTTCTCTTTATGTTTGTATATTAGTTATAGGTGTTATGGTTTGTGGTTACCATGAGGTTCATATATAACATTCTGTGTATATAGCAATCATATTGTTGAGGTTTACTGAAATTTAAACATAGTCTAAAAGCACTACATTTTACCCCTTCTATATTTTATGTATATAATGTTATATTTAACATTTGAAAAAATCTGTGCATCACTTAAAATATAATTTATTACTTTCATCTTTAACCTTTATACTAGCTTTATATGTAATTGATCTACTACTTTTACTGTATGTGCGCATTTACCATTGAGATTTTTCAGTTTTATTATTGTCTTACTTTTTGTTATGGCCTTTTTTTAATGTAAAGAAGTCTCTCTCTCTCTCTCTCTTTTTAAAATATTTTATTTATTTGTATGGGTGTGAGAAAGCACACCAGGAGGGGTAGAAGCAGGCAGAGGAAGAAGCAGGTGTCCTGCTGAGCAAGGAGCATGATGCTCCCAGGACCCTGGGATCATAACCGCAGATGAAGGCAGACCCTTAAATGACTGAGCTACTCAGGTGTCCCTAAAGAGGTCTCTTTAACATTTCTTTCAATTTTAGTGGTGATGACACCTGTAGCTTTTGTTTTTCTGGGGAACTGTTTATCTATCCTTCAATTCTGAATAATAAAATTGCCCAGTAAAGTATCATTGAGTGTGGATTTTTTCATTTCCACTTTGAATGTATCATGACACTCCCTTCTGACCTGCAAAGCCCCTGCTGAAAAATCTGCTAATTGCCCTATGTGTATTTTCTTTTTATCGGTAACTGTTTTTTTTTCTCTTGTTGATTTTAAGTTTTAAAATCAGATTTCCCCATTTAAAATTTTTGACACTTTAATTATTATGTGTCTTGATGTGGAGCTCCTTGGATTCATCACGTTTAGGGCTTTTTGTGTTTCCTGGACCTGGATGTCTATGTCCTTCTCCAGGCTAGGGAAATTTTCAGCTATTTAAAATTTTTTTTAATTTTATTTGAATTCAATTAATTGTTATATTGTGTATTATTAGTTTCAGAGGTAGAGTTCAGAGATTCGTCAGTTGTATATAACATCCAGTACTCACTATATCATAAGTCCTCCTTAATGCCCATCATCCAGTTATCCATTCCCCCACCACTTCCCCTCCAGTAACCCTCAGTTTGATTCCTATAGTTCAGAGTCTCTTATGGTTTGTTTCTCCCTCTGATTTCATCTTACTTTATTTTTCCCTCCCTTCCCCTATGATTTTCTGTTTTGTTTCTAAAATTCCATATATGAGTGAAATTGTATAATTGTTTTTCTCTGATTGACTTATTTCACTTAGCACAATACCCTCTAGTTCCATCCATGTCATTGCAAATGGTAAGATTTCACTTTTTGATGGCTGAGTAATATTCCGTACTACTTATATACCACATCTTCTTTATACATTCATCTGTTGATGGATATCTGGGCTCTTTCCATAGTTTGGCTACTGTGGACATTGCTGCTATAAATCTTGGGGTTCAGATACCCCTTTATGTCCTTACATTTGTATCCTTTGGGTAAATACCTAGTAGTGAAATTGCTGTGGGAGGTTAGTTCTATTTTCAGCTTTTAAGGAACCTCCATACTGTTTTCCAGAGTGGCTGTACTAGCTTGCATTCAAACCATCAGCGTTAGAGGTTTCTTCTTGCCCCACATCTTTGCAAACATTTTTTGTTTCCTGACTTGTTAATTTTAGCCATTATGACTAGTGTGAGGTGATATTTCATTGTGCTTTTCATTTGTATTTCCCTGATACTGAATGATGTTGAGCATTTTTTCATGTGTCTGTTGGCCATTTGTATGTCTTCTTTTGAGAAATATCTGTTCATATCTTTTCCCCATTTCTTGACTGGATTTTGTTTTATTTTTGAGGAGTATTGAGTTTGGTAAGTTCTTTATAGATCTTGGATACTAACCCTTTATCTGATAACACATTTGCAAATTATCTTCTCCCATCAGCTAATTTTCCTTCAAGTGTGTTTTCTGTCCTGTCCTCTCTCTCTTCTCCTTCTGGGACTGCTATAATTGAAATGTTAGTGCACTTGATGTTGTCTCTGAAGTTTTTTAATCTATCCTCATATAAATATTATGTTTTTTCCTGTGCTTGGCTGCTACTTATTACTATTTTTTATGTTGCTTATCTATTTTTCTGTATCCTCTCCACTGGTGTTGATTCCATCTAGTGTATTTTTTAAAGTTTCAATTATTTTATTTTATTTTATTTTATTTTATTTTTTTAGTTCAGACCGATTCATTTTAGTATTTTTTATATCTTTGTTGAAGTTCTCAATGGGTTCATCCTCTCTTCTCTCAAGTCTGTTGAGTATGTTTATAATTATTACTTTGAACTATTCATCAGATGGCTTATCTCCCTTTTTAGATCTTTTTCTATAATTTTGTCTTGTTCTTTCATTAGAAACATATTCCTTTGTCTCCTCATTTTGTTTGACTCTGTAATTCCATGTATTAGGTATGTGAACTATATCTCCCGGTCTTGAAAATAGTGGCTTTCTGTGTAAGCCATCCTGTGGTACCCAGTAGCATAAGTCCCTGTGGTCACCAGAACCAGGCACTCCAGGATGTCCCCCTGTCTGGGCTGCATCTTACCTTCTGTTTTGGTTTGGCTAAAATTGCTGCAGATGTGTTAGTGGGCAGGGCTGGCCCTATATTAGCTGTCTGAGAGGTCTAGCTGTAGCTACTGCAGACATACTGTTGAATGAGGCTAACTTCACCCTTCCTTGAAGCAAGAGTTGTTCTGGAGGTTTGCTGGTCCAAGTTGAGGTCTACCTTCTAGATGTGACAAGGTGGTAGTTGATGAGAATGTCAGACACGACTGAGGCTGCCAGTTGGTGTGGCAGGGAAGGCACCACTTTGAAAGGCCACCTTGTAGGACAAGTTGGGGAGTTGTGGTGGGGTCTGTAAGGGAATACAAGGGATACAGTGGTGTTAGCAGCAAGGTAGATGGAAGGTGTCAGAATTAGCATCTGCAAGTATCTAGTCAACTAGGTCTAAAGGAAGGTAAGAAAAGTGATGCCTGTCAGCATTTCCATTCCTGGAGAAAGTTCTTACAGTTTTCTACTCCTCCTGCATATGTCCTAAAACTAGTCAATAAATCTTCATACAGGTGATTTTCAAACTGCTATTTCTTGATTGTTGAGCAAAGTAATGTAGGTCACTGACCCTTTAAAAGTTAAGCCCCACTGCTTTTCAAAGCCAGATGTTATGGAGCTCATCCTCCTGTGCAGGTCCCCAGAGCCAGGGTTGATCCTGATATGGTGCTTGATCCTCTTCCTCCTCCACACCTGCAATATCCTCCAGTTTGTGGGTTGACATATGCAGGTTTGGGTTCTATAGAAAATCTGTTCTAGTCTTTTAGGTCATTTTCGGACTGAGTTGCATTAAATGTAGTTTTTGTCTTCTTGTGTCCATGGGACGACATGAACTCAGGATCCTCCTACTCTGCCACCTGTCTCTGCAAATATCTCTGATACTTTTGATAATTTCTTGAAAAAATTCCATCATCAAATTTACACAATCTGATTTAAAATCTTTTAGAAGCAATTGATGCCAACTCCTTTTTTTTTTTTTTTTAATGATACTAAAGGAGGGGTGCCTGGGTGGTTTAGTCAGTTAAGCATCTGCCTTTGGCTCAGGTCATTATCCCAGGGTCCTGGGATCAAGTTCTGCATTGGGTTCCCTGTTCAGTTCATTCTTCTCCCTCTCCTTTAGTTGCTCCCCCTGCGTGTACACACACACACACACACACACACACAGTCAAATAAATAAACAAATAAATAAATAAAATCTTTTTAAAAAATGAAGTAAATGATACCTTCCAAGTTTTATCCATTTGTTAATTAATTTCTGCTCATTAACTGAAAACTGTGCTTTTCCTGGAATTGACATGATTCCACAGAAACCCAGCTCAGGACTGATTTGAAACAGATTTGAGGTAGTAATTTCATCAGTGGCACCACAATGCTTATGCTCTGAGTCTCAGAGAATGTGCAGGTAACCCTAAGCCATAATTCTGGCAATTAATTTGATGGTATTTTGAGATGCAAGACTCAGATTTTTTTTTTAATTTCCTTCCAATGGGTCTTTTTAAAGTTAACTGTTTGATCCTGCTTAGTGTGATTAAACGAATTTTTGCGCATATTGAAATATTATTTCAGATTTAGGAACATGTGCAATACAACAATTGTATGATCACAAGGAGAGTGCCATTTTCTTTCCTTTATGTGACTATAAAATTTTGGGGGTCCCAAAATCCTTAAATTCTAAGACTAGGACAATACTTGGAATATAAACTTACTGAATGAATGAAAACATAGTAAAGTCACTTATGTGTTATGATATGAAGATTAATAGCCTAACCATGTGTCTTTCAAAGGTCTTTACAATATTTGTGATTCTCATAACTGTGTTGATTTGAGGTAATGGCAAGTGCCAAAATATAGATTCTATTACTTTGGAATAACACATTGAAATTCATCATCCATTAACATATTTGAATTAGTTGATCTCTTTCTAGAATGCAGAGGAAATAGGACTTAAGACAAATTTGACTTTGTCAGAAAGGAAAGGTTTCAAAACATATCATGATAGAGAAAGAAAGTTTAACAGAATCTCATAATTGAAGAGCCTAGAAAATTAGCAGCTTATAAGAAATGAGTAAAGTGGATGCAGATGGGGGCTGGAGATACACGATGGAAAATATTCTATTATATAACATTTCATAGTATTCTCACAGTATTATATGTCCACTAGAGGTCTAAATGTAGGAAATTAAAAAGTATGTATCCAGGTAGAACCAGGCAGAATGATGTTGGATAATCACTGTGGAATGAGAAAGATGAGTTGAAGCTAAAGATCAAATTTGCCAGTAGGAAAATAAAGTTATAGAAGATTTTCTCTCATAGTTTAAATAATCAATGCATTTTATGATTGGAACTTATTCATTTGTTTATTGAGGGAAAATGTATTAGGTAAAAGAAAAATAGATTCTACAAAACAAAAAAGGATGGCATTCTATGTAATAATTATCATCTGAAAAAGAATCTAATGGGAAATGGCATCTTACAAGGACACAATTTTACAATAATTAAGAGAGCAAGCATCAAATGAAAGAAGTTAAATGTTTAGTAGTGACACACATGAAGTAATACAGCCATTACTGTAAGTGTTCAATGCTGACATATAACTCTTTCCACAAAATCAGATGCTCAGTATACAAACTACAATTGTAAAGACAAAAGATCTCAAGATAATGTCTGTTTTTAAGATATTTCACATAGATAACATTCACTGGTTATTTATATGGATAAGTAGGTATAGATATCAATATCTATCTATA
This sequence comes from Lutra lutra, assembly GCF_902655055.1. Classification (NCBI taxonomy): domain Eukaryota; kingdom Metazoa; phylum Chordata; class Mammalia; order Carnivora; family Mustelidae; genus Lutra; species Lutra lutra. The sequence continues at coordinate 33,904,067 of NC_062285.1, read as the reverse complement.
GATCTATATCTATATCTATCTATCTATCTATCTATCTATCTATCTATCTATTCTGCCATATCCAGTTCCTGAATGAATCCTGAGGGTGGACAAAATTCCCACAACCACAGTGCTAGGAAGAATTGCTAGTGCTTCAATAATGCTTCTGTCCCCAAGGTCTGAGTTGACCTCAGATATACTAAAACAGGCCACCAATGGCAAGGCAGGATGAGCAAATGAGGGGGAATGCAGCTATCATGATGTTGGAAATGACAGACTAATGAATATTTATAGGGCTTTTGACCATGTTCTCTGGGAGAAGAGGATCAAATAGTAATTCCACTGCATGTTCTTTATTCAGGGAATGGTCTCAGGATGTGAGGGAAACAAGACATAGGGGAGAGAGAATGTTGCTAAGCAAGGATGTGATCTCAAGTGGAATATGGCATGAGCTTGATCCCATAAGAAACTGGAGCAGAACTCTCCAAAACACGTATCTATCTGTGATTGTAGAAAGATGTGGTATATATACACAATGGAATACTATGCAGCCATCAAAAGAAATGAAATCTTGCCATTTGCGACGACGTGGATGGAACTAGAGTGTATCATGCTTAGCAAAATAAGTCAATCGGAGAAAGACAACTATCATATGATCTCCCTGATATGAGGGAGAGGAGATGCAACATGGGGGGTTGAGGGGGTAGGAGAAGAATAAATGAAACAAGATGGGATTGGGAGGGAGACAAACCATAAGTGACTCTTAATCTCACAAAACAAACTGAGGGTTGATGGGGGGAGGGGGTTCGGAGAGGGGGGGTGGGGTTATGGATATTGGGGAGGGTATGTGCTATGGTGAGTGCTGTGAAGTGTGTAAACCTGGCGATTCCCAGACCTGTACCCCTGGGGATAAAAATATATGTTTATAAAGCTGTAAAAAAAAAAAAAAAAGAAAAAAGAAAGGATGAATACCCAAGTTTTGTAGCAACATGGACGGGACTGGAAGAGATTATGCTGAGTGAAATAAGTCAAGCAGAGAGAGTCAATTATCATATGGTTTCACTTATTTGTGGAGCATAACAAATAGCATGGAGGACAAGGGGAGATGGAGAGGAGAAGGGAGTTGAGGGAAATTGGAAGGGGAGGTGAACCATGAGAGACTATGGACTCTGAAAAACGATCTGAGAATTTTGAAGGGGTGGGGGGGTGGGAGGTTGGGGGCACCAGGTGGTGGGTATTGTGGAGGGCACGGATTGCATGGAGCACTGGGTGTGGTGCAAAAATAATGAATACTGTTATACTGAAAAAATAAAGAATTAATAAAAAAAAAGAAATACTTTCTCCTCGATGTCTAATATAATAGCTACTATCCACATGTTGTTGCTCTTTGAGCATTTAAAATATCTTAGCTAAGAAACTGAATTTTAAATTTATTCAACTTTTATTAGTTTCATTATAACACCCAATGCTCATTACATCAAGTACCCTTCTTAATGCCCATCAGTCAATGTCTGTTTATGTCTTCTGCCTATTTCTTGACTGGATTTTTAATTTTTTGAGTGTTGAGCTTAATAAGTTCTTTATAGATTTTGGATCCTAGCCCTTTATCTGATAAGACATTTGTAAATATCTTCTCCTATTCTGTACTTTGACTTTTAGTTTTGTTTATGATTGGCTTTTAAAGGTTGGCTACAGAGTCATTGTCAAATGCTTCCAACCTTATCTTTCCACTAAAGATATAATTATTTTAGCAGAGACTGCTATTTCATACCAATTTAAACTTTGTCTCCATATGGATGGAGTGGGAATTCAGCAGAGCCACCTGGAAGCCTTGTTAAAACATATATTGATTGGACCCACAATCAGGGTTTCCCATTTAGTAGATCTTAGGATGGGGCCCAAGAATTTAAACTTTAATAAACTTCCAGGCGCTGCTGCTGCTGCTTTTCCAGTAAACTGCAGATGCAAATTTTCCAAATCAGGTACTAATTACTAGTATGCCAAGTGGTTTTATAGTGGATATAAACTGAGAAATACTGGCTTGTTTTTCTTGCTGTTTATGTTGATCTTTTCATCTTGAGAATTGAGTTTCCAAATTAAACATTTGTATATTATATAACAGCTGTTCTCTATTAGTTTTGTTAGATGCATTTAAGGAAAAGCTGAATAATATGAGTTTTGAACAGAACTGCTTCAAATACATATCTATTATGGGTTATGAAATTCTAATAGGATGAGTTGACTTTTAGAAGTTTCTGATGATCACAATGGAATAAAAAAAAAGTCAGAATCAATTCATAGTTCTCTATTGTTCTTTGAGACACTTTCTGGATCAGTGACCACATAGAGGGCATTACTTTTAAAATGAGAAAGCTGCCATCCACAAGATGGATCACAATAGCTCCACAGGAGATAGTATCATTGGCCATGCCAATGATCCATACAATGAAATTCTGTGGCTTATTGTGTCAGTGAGCTAAAGTGAGTGGATTATTCATATATCGAAAGCCTTTGAAATCATATGTATTCTTTTTTTTTCTTTTAAATTGAGGAGGAAGAGGAATTAAACATCAAAACATCACATTAAAACTGTAAATTAAACTGCTGTAGAAACAAGTTAGTCATCATTTAAATTACTAATGTATTTGAAGAAGTAGAATATAGCTTATTCTACTTATTTGAAAGATTATAAGTATGAGCAAAGTATGCTATGAACATTCTTAAGCTTGTGAGTTTAATGTTATCTGGTGAAAACTATGACATATTCTTATCTAATATCCTCTGGAGCCATTGTCAAAAACACAAACACTAGGTTAGCTGGACCTCTGGTCTAATCCTCTTGATACTGTACCGATATTCAAGAAAATGTTCTATGAGTAGTGTAATTATTCAAATTAGACTTCATTTATAATTATACAACTTTAAATAGTTTTAAAGATATATTCACGTGCATGATCCCTTGTAACATAGCAATCTTGTGAGATAGGCAGAGCAATTCCATGACCAAACCAAATCTCACTTTGTGAAATAATGGAAGTTCCTAATAATAAATGCTGTAAAACTGACCACCACAACCTATGCAAAAATAAAGTATCAAGAGCAGTTGTAGCACTTTGTCTTCCACCCCTACTAGCAATTTGATGTTATCATGGCAGTAAAGGACCATTAAGAGCAGCCTCAGGCTTCTTCCTTCATATTACGGGACTCTCCTGAACCACCTTATGTTCCTCTGATGGTTTTTTCAACATGGTCAATGTTCCTCATAAAAAAAGTCAAGAGTATAAGCCACAATACTTAGTACCTTGTTCTGGCTTTTGTGCCTGGTGCCTTTTGTTGTTCATTTGAACATGCATTTTCTCAAATTTGGTAAAACCTAGATTGGAGAATATAGTTATAAATGATGATCACATCAACAATGGATTGGTGGAAAATGTAATAAATTTACCCTAACACTTATGTGGTGGATATCATGAACAATGCCAGGGATAAAAGAATGAAAAGATGCATTGTGTGGCTTCCAGGAACCTATGTCTAGCATGCAGACAGATATAAAAATCAAAATTAGATATAGGATTATAACTACAGTGGAAATATATAGTAAAAGAAATGAAAGCTTGAGAGGGTAAGAATATGTATTAAGTTTGTATCAGCTAGGTGAAAGTGGGAATTCAGAGAAAATGAAAGGGCACATTTTTCAGTGCAAATATAAGCCATGTCATGACTACTCTGTGATGTGATTATTTCATAATACCCATGATATAAACAGGCTTATGAATGTTTTATATTTATTAAATATGCCTTATAATGTATTTTAAATGTCTCCTAAAAATCCAGGGTTTCATTCATAAAACTCTTTTAAAAAGAATCTAAAGTGAATACAACAAAAAAATGATCTCTCTCTCTCTCTCTATATATATATATATAATATAACCCACATAATTGTACATAGTACTTTAATTTTTCTGCCAAATTGTGATTTTTTTTCTGATACAACTAAAATTTATCATATTTTTTTACCTAGTATGGGACTAACATTATTTTTTGATGATTTTTATTCTTTTTGTAAATGAAAAATTAAACTTTCTTTTAACTGCGAGCTGCAAATATTTAAATATGCAGTCTTGTATATTATCTTTAATTTTATGTATTCTTTGTAAATATCTTCAGTAAAATTTTTCAGTAAAAGATCATTTCCTCTGTAAATAGAATAGTTTTGCTTATTCCATTTGATCTTTATGCCTTTATGCCTTTTTTGCTTATCTAACCTTTTTGAAATGGCTAATGTCTTGGCTATAATATTGAATAAAAGTGCTTTTTACTTTGCTCTCAATTGAAAGCAGAAAGTTTTCAATATTAAACCTTTAAATATGATGTATGTAGGTTTTTCTTTTTTTCTTTTCATAAGTGCCACTTCACAGATTGAGGATATTTACTTGTATCCCTGGTTTGCTGAGAGATTTTGCCCTAAATGATCATTAAATTTTATCAAATGAATTTTCTACATCTACTGAAAAAATCATATAAATGTTTTCTTTGATGTGTTATTATGGAGAATGACATTGACTGCTATTCTAATGATGAATCAACTTTGAAATCCCAGGGTAAACTTTCTTGGTCACATGTATTATTTTTTTCTTTAATATACTACTGGGTATAATTTGCAAATATGTTATTTAAGGGGTTTGCACTACTGTTCATAGTGAATATTAATCTTCAATTTCTTTTTTTTTCTTTTTCTTTTCTTTTCCTTTTTTTTTTTTTTTTTTGGAAAAGTCCTTCTCATTATACTTGTTCCATTTTAAAAAGTTAAAGAATACATTCCTGGTTTGGATTAAAAAAAAGATAATGTAACATTGGCTTTAAGTCTTCATTAAATATATGATATAATTTACCTATGAAACCACTTATGCCTGGAGTTTTATTTCTCACAAGGATTTTGACAACCAAATCATTATTTTTTCATTAGGTACTCATCAGTAATTACCTTGCTGGAGTGCCTGGGTGGCTCACTGGGTTAAAGCCTCTGCCTTTGGCTCAGGTCATGATGCCAGGGTCCTAGGATCAAATCCCACATTGGGCTCTCTGCTCAGCAGGGAGCCTGCTTCCCCCTTCTGTCTCTGCCTGCCTCTCTGTGTACTTGTGATCTTTGTCTGTCAAATAAATAAATAAAATCTTAAAAAAACCTTTTTTTTTTTTTAATGTGCCAAGTTGACACATAAAACTAATCATTCTATTCACCATATAGCAAGAACTACTTCAGGTCTTAGAGATACAGCAATGAACAAAACAGAAAAAAAAAATCCCCGACCCCAAGTGGCTTGTATTATACCAAAGGAATAGAGATAATAAACAAGTAAAATATATAACATGTCATGTTATTAGTATTCAGTGCCTTAGTTAAATAAATAGCATGAAAAGGGGATAGGGAACAATTTCAAATACAATAGTTTGGGAATTAAATATTTAAATCATGACCTAAATAAAGTGAAATATCCATAAGAAAATCAGATGGAAAAGTGTTCCAGGCAAAGAGAGTAATGAGGGCAAAGTCTATGAGGCATAAGCCTGCCTTGTGTGTTAAACAAATGGCAAAAATGCCCATGTAGTTGGAGGAATGGAATAAGAATATTAAGAGACACCATCAGAAATTTACCTTTTTGTCAAGTGCTGAAGGTTATATAGGATTATCTTTTCATTCTGGCTACTTAGGGAACCAATAGAGTATTCTAAACAAAGGTGGTTCATCTTTGTTCTGAGTTGATTTTACTGCCAACTATATTGAAAACATACTGTGAAAAGTGATGTAAGTGGTGTGTGGAGGGGATTTTAATAAGAAATTTTAGATTGCTTTTACAATAATTTATTTTTTTTAAGATTTTATTTATTTATTTGACAGAGAGAGATCACAAGTAGACGGAGAGGAAGGCAGAGAGAGAGAGAGAGAGGGAAGCAGGCTTCCTGCTGAGCAGAGAGCCCGATGTGGGACTCGATCCCAGGACCCTGAGATCATGACCTGAGCCGAAGGCAGCGGCTTAACCCACTGAGCCACCCAGGCGCCCCTGCTTTTACAATAATTTAAACAAAAGTGGTCATGGCTTGGACCAGAGTAATAACAGTAGGGGTGATGAGAAGTGAGTAATTTCTAGAGTGCACACCTTTGACTCCTGGCATAGTACTTTGTGGATGGTTGCTAGAACAGAGCTGACTTTCCTATATTTTGGCTCATAGCCCATATTTGCTATGTCTATCTTGTCTAACATGAAGAAGCCATCAAGTTAAGTTCAGCAAACTAATAAACCAAAATCAATTATAAGCACACCACATATCTGAAAACACTGGGCTCTTTAAATATATATAATTAGCATTTTTTCCATTGTACTTGGCTCAGAAAAATCAAATTGGTGAAGAAAATGTACACAAAGCAAATAGAATATTATAAACAAACCACATTTATTTACCAACAACTTCAACCATTATCACTGTATGATTATTCTGCATTATTATCCTGTTTCACTCTATCTACATTCTATCCGCATTATCAACACTCACTCCCTAACATCGCTTATGCACATATTTGTATGGAATTATTTCTTTTATTAACATTTGCAAATAATTTCAAACTTGTAACTTTTTTTTTTCCTGAATCATCCATGATCAGGTTACAGAAACAATGTTGCACTATGCACAGGTACTTCAGTGCTCGTCTCCCACAAATAACCACAACATAGCCATCAAAAATCAGAAAATGAATACAAACCTTTTACCACCATCTAAGTTTCATCTAATTTCCCAACCACATCCTTAACTGCAAAAAAATTCACTCAGAATCATTTATTATTACTTAGTGGTCATGTCTTCCCAATCCCTTTCCATGTGGAACAATTTCCTGATTTTTTATTGATTTTTATACCCATGGCATTTTTGACAATTACAGATTAGATATGTTGTAGAAAGTCTCCTAATATGAAACTTTTTCCTGTTTCCTCATGAGTAGATTCAAGCTATACACTTTGACAGGACTATAACAGAAAAAATGTGGTGTTCCATTGCAGGCTGCACATAATTTACCTGTGTCCCCATTATAGGTGATTTGAATTTCAATTACTTGAAGAAATGTTGCTTCATTGATGTTTTCACTACACTTTTCTTTATATTCAATAAGCATTTTGTGAACAGACACTTTAAGAACATATAAGAATCAATTATTTCTATAATGTTGCAAAATTGTTAACTTCTAAGTTTCACTGTTAGTTTTACACTTACTATTTGGCATTAAATCCTGAGGAAGAGCATCCTCTATTCTGTGCTTATTTATTCATCTATTTCATGTTAGTATAAATTTATGAGTTACTATTTTATTTACTAGATTATAGTCTGTTGCTACTTCTTTTTATTTTGATATTCAAAGCACCCCAGATTTGGAAAATAAGAGATCAACCACATTGGCTTCTGAATTCTTTTTTTTTTTTTTTAAAGATTTTATTTATTTATTTGACAGACGGAGATCACAAGTAGGTTGAGAAGCAGGCAGAGAGAGAGGAGGAAGCAGGCTCCCCGCCGAGCAGAGAGCCCGATGTGGGGCTTGATCCCAGGACCCTGAGATCATGACCTGAGCCGAAGGCAGAGGCTTTAACCCACTGAGCCACCCAGGCGCCCTGAATTCTTTTGATATATCTTAAACATTCTTGGAACACTTCTTCATTTTCAGGCAGAATGAACTATTACAGGTTAATCATCCCTTTCTTTAAGGAATTCTTTTTAATGGAGAATGATTTTCTGAAAGCAAAGTCAGAAATTAGAAATGTATATATACACCTATAATCAGAATTTATATTTTAATTGTTTTATATCTATCATCATATATTGGAAACCATGAGCTCACATTAATATTCATAATTCCAAGTTAACACTAAAGTGTGCATTTTCAGATTTTCCCTTTTCCATATTTGTAACTCCCTTCTTCAACAGGGAGAAATATGTCTCCTGTTATCTTCAGTATAATAACTATTGACTCAGCCACCTATTTGTAATCAATCCCCATGCCCTAGTGGGTCACCTGCTATAGGCCCTCTGTCTTGTGTGGACTCTACCTTCCACTGAGCTATTTCCACTCTACTCAGCTACTGTGTTACAACAAATTATCTAATTATTGTTGTGCTGTTAAGCTGCAGTTGTCTTAAAATTCTGGTTCCAACCCTGCCACATTTTCCCCAGTTGTCTTTTTGCTCAGGGTTTTGGGATGAATTTTCAAGGAAGAAGGAAAATAAAAAAAATGAAAATTTTGTTTCTGTTCTCAAACCTGGTTCTTTGGACTCATTCTTGAAAGTGTGTCACAGTATGCTTGAGTATCCCCTAAAAATATCACTAAACAGTCCTATTAAAGATTTCTACTCTCATTTATTGCCAATAGTTTAAAAAAACAGCATGGATGGAGAAATTGCACTGGTATCTATACATAAAAAAAAAAAGGATTGTTATTAAATGCATTTCCCACAAGAATGAGCAGTTATTTGGGAATGCATATCAGTAAATAATCCACTCAACCATAGATTGGCAGGAGTCCAAGTTATTTGTAAATGTGTTTCTGTGGCATATACTAGATTCCTACAGATATCTATTTAAACTAAAATTATAAGGAAATCCTAATGTCTTGACAGGTATTTTATGTGACCCTAAAGAGTCTCATATTGTTAAGTTTTTATTGATCAAACAGGTATGTTTAAAGCCGCAAAAGAAAGAATATTTACATAGTAATATAAATTGACTCATTACTATGCATTTAAGAATCAGAAACCTTGGTCATAATAGTGTGTTGTATTCATATTGCTTTAGATTTGTTTTAAAAAATGCATCCTTTTGTGGCTTCTGGGATTCTCCTGATCATGTTTGTCTCTTTTTCCAAAAATCTAAAATATAATTTTATAATAAAATAACTTTGGGGCTAGGCTACAGAGCATTGGCATTTTAAAAAAAGTTCTGATATTAGGGGTGCCTGGGTGGCTCAGTGGGTTAAACCTCAGCCTTCAGCTCAGGTCATGGTCTCAGGGTCCTGGGATGGAGCTCCACATTGGGCTCTCTGCTCAGCAGGGATCCTGCGTTCCTCCTATCTGCCTGCCTCTCTGTCTACTTGTGATCTCTTCTGTCAAATAAATAAAATCTTTTTTTTTTTTAATTCAGATATTAGTCTCCAAGTTTATTTAGGTCAGATATTTGTGTGGAAGTTCTTGTTTGTTTTTCTAGTTTCCAAACTATTCTATGTAAATTCCCATGAGAGTCAAAGAATAGTTCAACTGAATAGTCTATACTAGTGCATTCCCCTTTCTAGTCTCCATGCATTCTGTATGATACAACCTCATCCACACATTACCTGAGCTGCTTTCACTAAAGTTGCAGACTATCTGATTGCATACCTATTAGACTCAGCTTATTTTCTTCTTGTTCAAATACTCTCAGGTGTATAAATCTACCAGCCTGAACTTTCTCCGTTGTGTTGCTCTTGGTTGCACTCTCCTATGGCTGCTCATCTCTGACCCTTTCTCCATATTTTCCTATATAATTACTGAATGTTGTAATTCCATAGGTTTGTTTTCATTCTTGCCTACTTCTTACTCTCCATGTTGCCCATGAGTGATTTTATCTACTCACAGGGCACCTGATATTATGTATATGTTGGAACCTCTGTACTGAGGTTTACCGAATTATATCTAAAGTCTTATTTGACATATTTAATGGGATGTAAATTTGTTGAGGACCAGAACTGTGTTTAATTTATCTTTTGCATTTTCAGCACAAATCAAATTAAATCATAGTAGATGTTTATTTATTAGCAACATTTTATATACACAATTAAAATTGTCTTTTCTAGGAATCTAGATAACTTTCAGTATTTCCTTCTTTCCTAAGTCAAAAACATGAGGTACAAAAGCATAATGGTTGCTATGATATAATGACTGACTTCTTCTGTTCCATTACTGTCCATATTCAATTGGTGAACAGATCTGTCATTGCCTCTCTATCTTCATTGCTACAATCTTACAGCTCCTTGCCTTCTCTAACCTGATTCAATGTAATAATCTGTTATACGTTCTCTCTCTCTCCAGTCCTGACTCACTCCAAAAGATTTCCCAAACTGCTGCCCTAGTTTGCGTTCTAAAAAGAAAATCTAACCATCCTTTTGCACTACTTAACATCTTTCAACAACTTCCCTTTGCCAAAAGGATAAATCAAAATTTCTTATCCTTATAAAATCAAGACCATTTGTAATTTGACATCTTTGCTTTTCTGGACTGTTCTCTCTGTGCCTCCTTTTCCTTTTGATCCTGTCCCACCAAGGCAGTTGTCCTTCTGTACTTATGATATACAGCCCTATATTTCTATTCACACTATTTCCTCTTCCAAAAATGTTCTTTCTCTCTTTTCTATTGAGAAATATTTCTTCATCTTTCAAGCTTTACCTCAGGTGTTTATTTCTGATGAATTCTTTCCTGGCCTTTCTCTCTGCTTGCTCAGTAGGATTTAGTGAACACCTCCTTCTTGAGTACCTCCTACATATTTTCTTCAGTAGCCTTTCTAGCACCTAAATACTTATTTCCACTTATTTTTCATTGTTCTATACCCCCAGTAACAAATTGTGTCTTTCTTGAGGTTAAATATAAACATTTATTTATTTATTTATTTATTTATTTATTTATTTATTTTTACTTCAATTCTATCCCAGTATCATACACTGGTGTTAGTTGGTTCTCAATTAATATACGTTGAAAGAATTTTTTAAAAAATGAGGAAAAAAAAAGAAGGAAGGGAGAGAGAGAGAGAGAAAGTATGTTTTGACTCTATAACTTACCTTTAGTACTATAGTTCACTAAGAGATCTAATACAGAGAAGATGCATGATATGTCACCAAAAGTAATTTGTGTATATGGGTTTAATACAACCCAAGATAAACTAGTTTACTGAATGAGAGAGAGATTTCTGAAGATCTGATACTTTTCCAATAGTAACTGAATTGTCCAGCCACAGTGATGATACCAGGGCAGGACATCTTTTTATAGGACATATAGATCTTAGTGTTTAAAGAGGTAGACTCAGGAGTCACACCACCTAAGTTTTAATTATAGCTCCATTATTTATCAGTTTAGTAAACTTAGTCCAGGTGATAAATTTCCTCATATGTTAAATGAAGATAAAATGAGTATCTATCTTAAAGGTAATTTCAAAAATGTAATCAGTTAAGTTCTGCAAAGAACTGAACTGTAATATCAACAGAAAAATAATAAAAATTGGAAAGCATTATAATAAAGTGATTGAAATAAAGTTATTAAATGAATCATTTTCCATATCCATTTTTACAAATGAAAAACTTCTTTCATTTAAGCAGTTCATTGTTATGCAGTGAAAAGCTAGTAATTTCTTATCTGACCATATGAAAATGTCAACATCCATATCTTTTCTGTGCATAAAAAGATACTATGACTTATGTTTTATTGTTTAAGTCTGATTCTAAGATAGTAAATTAAAAACATTTTAAGAACAAATATTTTAATAAAATTATAAGAAAAAATGACACTTTAATTGGCTTTAAATTAGTTCAACATCTACAAGGAAGTTAATTCTTCAAAAAAAGAGATTCCATAAATTTACATTAGGTTAAGCTTGGTGGGCAGGGGGGTGGGTTAAATAAGAGATGGATATTAAAGAGGGCACTGTAGTACACAGTGGATGTTGTATGTCAGTGATGAGTCACTAAATTTTAGTCCTGAAACTAATACTATATGTATTTTAACTACCTGGAATTTAAATAAAAACTTGAAATAAGAAAATGTAAAAAAATTAATTAATTAAATTAAATTAAGCTTTGCAATTAATTATAATTCCCATTTTTTAATAGAAAGGAAAACTATTATCTGTGATATGAACTTCAGAATACTAACTTCATTAGTAATGAAATTAGTATTTCCTTTCTAAAAGCAAGAATTCCAGGATTTCCAGAATTTCTACTTATTGACTATTGTTCCATCCCTAATTGAGCATTAGGGAAAATTATAAAACTGATGACATGCTTGAGGAGCAAATTCATATATACCTAAAAATGTTGGTTCCTATTGACCATGTTCCTATGCAATTAATACAGTTCAATATTAGCTGTGGTTTGTTTTCCCCTTAATAGTACAGCTAAGGAATACAATTTTTTACCAGTAGCAACCCTCAATTTTTTTGATGATTAATTAGTGTGTACATTCTGATTTGTACTATAAAACATTATATACATATAAAGAAGTTTTTGTTTTTTTTAAGGATACAAATTTAAATGAACACTAGCCTTTTCTATCATATTGACCAGATAATACAAGCTTCACCAAATAGTTTCTTCTGTAGGGGTCAAGGGAAGGTTGCCCCAAGAAGGGCCACTTTGGCATGAACATTATTGTCAGTGAAAAGTAATCAAAATCCAACAGATGCAGGAAAAGCCCTCTTCCTGGTCCTCAGCTGCCTAAATTTACATCAGAATGGAGAGCCTGTACCAGGAAGAAAGCCACAAAGACTCACTTTTACCTAAGAAACTTACCTGCATAACAGGGCAACCTTAGTTTTTCAAAACATCTCCTTCCACCTTCCTGCTAATGGCCTTCCTTCCCCTATGTATCTTCAGACCCTACTCCTTTCTTTAGTTCATACAAACTTCATGTTGCCTCATTGTCTTTGGAATTTCATGTTGGTGTGGATTCCCCATACATATGTCTGTCTATTAAATTTGCTTTTCTCCTGTTACTCTGTCTCATGTCAATTTAATCCCAAGTCTAGCGAGAAGGAGGCAAAGGAGGCTATTCCTCCCCAACAGTTGGTATAATTGGCCAGATACTTTAACTCACTGGACACTCTCATCTTAGACACTGCTGCAGTTGAGGGATCCTTGTAACATCTGACAAGCGGTCCACAGAAGGTAAGATTTCTTACCATTTCAGCCTCCTAGAATCTCTATCTGTAGAGTCTAATGGAGTGAGAGTGGTGAGTCCTTTTTCTCTTTCTGTGTTTAGATTACCAGGAGAGGGGCGCCTGGGTGGCTCAGTGGGTTAAGCCGCTGCCTTCAGCTCAGGTCATGATCCCAGGTCCTGGGTTCAAGCCCCACATCGGGCTTTCTGCTCAGCAGGGAGCCTGCTTCCTCCTCTCTCTCTGCCTGCCTCTCTGCCTACTTGTGATTTCTCTCTGTCAAATAAATAAATAAAATCTTTTAGATTACCAGGAGAAAATATCCATAGAACTATTTTCTTGGGCCTACTGACCTTTTGGTTAAATTTGGTAGAGTACTCTGGTTATTGATCCATTTCCTCCCAGATACGGTTTTTGTTTTCTTCTGTCTGTGTCATTTGGTGTACACATGATATAAAGTTTGCTGCTAAGGGGCATCTTGGATGCTAAAGCTGCAAAACTGGTAGGCATGTGTAGAGTACTTAAAAGATGTCAGAGCATTTGTCAACTCAAGAAGACTCCCATGATAAGTTCATCACAAAATTGGTTAGATTGACTCTAGGTCATCAGTCAGTTTCAGCAAAACTTCCATGCTGTAAAACAACCCTATAGCACATTCCTCTTAGGAATCAGTATGGGTCCAAAAGACCCAAGGCATAGTCAATGCTGTTAATATGCATATATTTTCATGTTGTCTTGTTCTGTGTACCAAGAGTTTTGTTTTATAACGAATGAGGACATTCTCTTTGGTCTCCATCATTCAGAGTGTGCACTTACCTGGGCATACTTTGATGGCAAATTGAACAGTCTGGGGTTCCAGTTCTGACTGTCCTTATCTTTTATTCTCTCTGTCTGGCCTTGTGAGGTCTCGAGGGTGTTTGTCATGAGATGATACAGCCCAGAGGAACCTTTGTCATTTCAAAGTTTGTTTCTTATTAGGGCTGGAAAGTTCCATTCCAATATCACCTACCCAGTGCCATTGATTACCAGGACTGGAGGCATGTCATAATTTTGTGAGAGGCCAGAGGAAAAAAAAAAAAAATTTAACCACACCATCCTTAATGCATATACAGGTAAGGGTTTTGTTTTCTTAGACTGATTTTGGGAGCAAACCTTTGTTTCATGGAGCTGTATTACCTATGCCTTTATGGATGTATCTTGCATCTCTGGTTAAGCCATTAAGGCTTATTCATTTGTGTTGCTATTAGATCCTACTTGTACATGGTCAGATAACCCTGAAACTGAACAAATAAAAGGGAAAAAAACAGGTTTATATGTGTGTGTGTATATATATACATATATGTATATATATATATACACACATGTGTATATATATATATACATATATGTATATATATAATGATTCTCTCTCCTTCTCCCTCTGTCCCTCCTCTCTCTCTCAAATAAATAAAATCTTTTTTAAAAAAAGCTAAATTTTGCATGCAACAGTGTGTGTAGCCTTCTGTATTTGCTTTTTAAAATATTTTACTGTCATTTTGGTTAAATGGGTAAATAAATATCATTTTATAATGATCTGTGATCCTATTTAGTCAAATGTTCAAATATTTTGATATTTTTGACATATTTTCCAAAATCAAATTCTAAAATGAAATATTTGGCTATAATATGAGATGTTCCAGAGAGCTCATGAACATTTCAAAGATTTTGTCAGAAATCAAAAGAATTAAACTTATTTGATAGGTTGAAGCTTTTGTTGGGACGCATTGTCAAATAAGTGATACTACACCTTATTAGATTATTTTTGTATAGATGATAAGTAGATCAACTGTTCTAAAACTGTATAAAGTGTTCTAAAACTATATAAGAAAGACCTCTAGAAATCTGATGTCTTGATATGTTATTATCTTGAGTTCTTGTGTGTCATAGAAATAACCACATATCCATAACAATTGCATCATAATGAACTCTAATCACATTTTTTTTTAATTAATTTTTTATTTTTTCAGCATAACAGTATTCATTATTTTTGCACCACACCCAGTGCTCCATGCAATCCGTGCCCTCTACCATACCCACCACCTGGTGCCCCCAACCTCCCACCCCCCACCCCTTCAAAATTCTCAGATCGTTTTTCAGAGTCCATAGTCTCTCATGGTTCACCTCCCCTTCCAATTTCCCTCAACTCCCTTCTCCTCTCCATCTCCCCTTGTCCTCCATGCTATTTGTTATGCTCCACAAATAAGTGAAACCATATGATAATTGACTCTCTGCTTGACTTATTTCACTCAGCATCATCTCTTCCAGTCCCGTCCATGTTGCTACAAAACTTGGGTATTCATCCTTTCTTTTTTCTTTTTCTTTTTCTTTTTTTTTTTTTTTTACAGCTTTATAAACATATATTTTTATCCCCAGGGGTACAGGTCTGCGAATCGCCAGGTTTACACACTTCACAGCACTCACCATAGCACATACCCTCCCCAATATCCATAACCCCACCCCCCTCACCCAACCCCCTCCCCCCATCAACCCTCAGGGAGACAAACCATAAGTGACTCTTAATTCACAAAACAATCTAATCACATTTTTAACCATGGCCATTTTTAAGTCTTTTCATTTACAATTATTGTTTTATACTGATGTTATTACAAACTGTGTTTCCTCTTCAGTGAGACACATAGAAAGAGCTCTTAAGTCCAAGTTTCTGATAACCTGAAGATCATAAAACTGAATTAGGTCACAAATTTCCAAAGCTAGTGGGGGAAAAAAAAACTGACTTAAACAAAACAAAAATTGGGGAAATGAATGAATTGAGGAAGATAATTATAATTTTTATGACTTTTTTTTAAAACATTGCTGACTTTTTTAAATGTTTTGTTATTCCAGACCTAAGAAAATCTCTTCTCATAAGCTTATTGACTTATAGCAATTTGATAAATTATACTGTTATAAACAGAATTGAAACATTTATCTTTTCTCCCTACCTGAACCCTCCACAATTCAAAAACTCAGTGAGCATTAAATTATGACCAGATAGATTTAAGAAACTAAGATTGACTTTATGGAGCAAATAGAGCTACTTGGCAATGTTGGCCTGAAACCTTGGTTACAGAGTTTCCAACAGCCTTACCAGGTAAGAAAAGAAGATCACTTCCTGGCAAGTACAAGAATTTCAGGATATTTTGAGTACCTCAAGGAGAGAGAAATTCACCTAAATCTGCAAGCGTGGCAAGCAGAGTCTGGCAAAGTATTCAGTGCAAGTTTGGCTTGGTTTCTGGCCTTGAGAGGCTATTAAAAGTTCAATCTAGAAATCCCTTATGAAAAGAGTTCCAGCAAAGCTGATTTAAAAGAACCTACATGGCCAATCTATTCTTGCTGTGCTTCTGTAAATAATTAGGTCAAGTTGTTAAAATTAGAGTTATTTTGTAAACAAGTCTTAATTTGGTTATCTTTGAAGGTGATGATAGACAGAAAGAAATGTTTCAATAACACACCTGAGTAAATGTTAAATTCTAATACTGTTTATTGTAAACCAGACTAGATTTTGATTTTTTCTAGTGTTTGGCTGCAACTGTCCAAACAAACTTCGTGAATTTTTCTCCCACCTTTCTGAGTTGGGTTCATTTGAGAGCTAAAACTGCCCTGTTCCTGAAGTCATGA